>NC_090265.1:1217454602-1218082175 GCF_040414725.1 Anabrus simplex | reverse complement strand
TGACCGGACAGAGCCGGGGTCGAACCCACCAACCGTGATGCAGAAGGCCAGCGCTCCTAACGTCTCAGCAACTCAGCTTATAAATATACTAGGCAAGGAGAGAAACGAAGGAGAGTGACCAGTTCATTTCTATATTCATTTTACAGAGTATTGGTGTACGACAACTTCTCAGAGCCAGCATTCTTCCTTTATCTTACCGTAAGGAATTATTCAATTCACTGCCTCACAATAGAAGCGTAACCGGGCGACTTGGCCGTGCGGTTAGGGGAGCACAACTGTGAGCTTGCATCTTAGTTGTAATATTCTTAGTTGTAATATTTCATTCTTATGCTGGTGTGCGCACAGTCAACATAGCCTTGAATCAAATGGTGAGATTTAGCTCGCTCGGGGACTTGTCTTAGTTGGACAGGAAAGAAACAAGTGACAACCGGAATTGCAGCAGCGTGAAGCACCAGTGCCAATTCTCTGCTACCGATCATAACACGTCGTTACTGGTGCATTGGTCGTAAATTTCGTTAAAGGACATTGAAGCTCAAGTTGTGGGTAGGTGCAGAGTGGGTCTCCGTCCATAAGTGGCCAACAGCTCTGTCCTCTGACCGGCCAACCGAGTAGAGGAGTGGTGGTCACGGCTCTACCGTAGCTCTACGCTTCTGCATTCGGGAGACGAGACAGCGCTGGACCTCACGGCAGGCCCCAACCGTCGGCTGTCCTGAGAATGGGTTTACGTGGTTTTCCATTCTCCTGCACTAAGGCGAATGCCGGGACAGTTCTAGTATAGGCCACGGCCGCCAACGACTTCACCTTCTCCGAGCATCTCCTTCACCGCAACAAATCTCCCGGCCTGAGAGACGGCGTCATCGTTTAAGAGGCCCGCCTCCCCCTTCAGGGAACGAATGAAAACTTTTTAGTAGTACGGTAGTAGTCAAGTCATTCAGTTTGAGATGTTGAATGTTGCAGGTGGAACGGTAGGAATATGTGTAGAACCATGGTAGAACAGAGGGTATACTTCCCGGCACATTTATTTGAAACGAGTTCTAGCCTACCTTTCGCTCCCCTTGGGAGATGGCGTGATCCCTCTCTTACACGGCTGCAGAACTCAGTAGCTGATAGGATCGTTAACTCAGAGTGAAATACCTTCGGAGCCAGCCTGCTCGGTGCTTTGGAGGGGCGGGAGGTACTCAGTGAGGAACTGAGGGGGAAATTCGTGACGGCAGGCGTTGCAAATCTCAGTAGTGACGATGCTATTCTCCCACAAAGCCACATTCAAGCACAGTTGGTACATAAGCTTTCATTCACTATGGAAGACAGCTCATTGCAGTAAAAAATATATTGATATGTACAGTATGTTCCTTAGAGAAGAATATGTAAAGAAATTCCAAAAGTTGTATTTTCAAGAAATTAATGGGACAAGAGTCAGAAAACTTTGCTTTGTAAACGTATTGAAAATATATTATTATTATTATTATTATTATTATTATTATTATTATTATTATTATTATTATTATTATTATTATTGTACCGGGCGGTACACCTCCACTCCGCTAATTTAAAAAGTGCGCCAGTTGAAACTCCTCTGCTGGAGGAAGTCTGAACTTTATCTACGCTATTAATTCTCTACTTTCTCAGAAGATGTCATCACGTGGAAAATTTTGAGTTTTTGAACTGTGTCATTTTTGATGTGGTTTTGTTTCGCTTGAAGTAAGAAGTGTGAACTTTCTCTTCTAGAGGACACTACTGAAGATCAACAATAGTGCAACCTAGTGCGGAGTCAAAGAACTATTTTGTTGAAGAAATTTTTATTTCAAATGTTTGTTCTTTGCTAAATTTTTTTTTAGTCTTTGGTTAAGTTGGCTGTATACCCCTCTCTTTCCCCTTGTTTTGCATTTAACCAATCCTGAATTTCTTAGAGTTATTTCCGACCAATCCGATGTATCTTCCCCCAACTTGGATATGTTTCTGTACCCGAGCCAATAAAAAGTTTGTGGGAGGGTGTTTTCATTCCCCTAACGCCTAGAACCTTCCGCGAGAGGATATAAACTGCTGATTTTAGGGTCTCCGGGCCACTTCTGTTCCATCTCTCAGTGTATAAAGTACATAGCAGGAGGCGGGAAGCGCCTCTTTCCTCGGCAGCGGTCAGCAATAAGGTAATGGCCGATTAATAAATTCTTTCTTTGCTAGCTCAGCAGTTTAACTCTCGGGGCGGGTGCGAAGCATTCCTCCATGTAACCTTTTCCTAAAATGTAACGATCTTTTCTTCTATTCTCTTTTAAGCTGCATATTGGGATAGAGAGTGCTAACCCTCTCGAGCTCCCACTCACATTGTCTTGAGGTGAACTTATTTTCTTAACCTATTCTTCGATAATGTAAAACAAATTGCTCTTTTCGAAAGTCACCTCGGTAGTATGGGATTAGCCCTTGCATTAGTGGCCTAGAGCCAGATTAGATTTTTAAAAACAAGTGTATTAGGAGTGCAAGATCGCCTCCTCTCAAATTGTTATTTTAGAGGTCATGTAATTGCCCATTTTTATTTAATAGACCTCAGTAGGTTGGGTATTTTACCCCTGTGTCTATGTCCAGTGAGGACAACTGGAAGGTGGAGTTTGGTGTGGCCTGGGAGAGGCTTAAATTTTGAGAGCGAGTGGCTCTTTTGGAAATTGAGTGTTCTATGCCTCGTGGAGGCTTTTCTGTGTAATTTGGAGCAAGGGCTCCTAGGTATGAATGGGGTTTTCTGCCCCTCTGTTAAAACTCGTGTTTGGGGTAAAACTGAGCTGATTGCCCAAGCAGTGTAAAATCAGGGCGCGAAGCCCAATTCCTGTAAATATTGTAACTACCCTTTTTGATTTGCTACTTTGTACCTGCCATGCTTGTTATTTCTTTGTTTTTCAAAAGAAAATATAACCTTGTTAAATTTTAAATTAATTTTGCTTTCGTAGCTGGAGACCTATTCACACCCGCACCTTCTTTCACCTCTACCTACCACGGAAACCTCCGTAACAAATGGTAGCAGAGCGTGGTTGAATGGGTCTCAATTTAGCCCCTTTTGACGGCTAAACATTGTTTGTTCCGAACTCTAACTATTTTTCCAGTTGCTGGAATTTTTTTGAATTTTCAAAATTGTTCTGTCACCATGCCCGGCCCTCGCGATGTTCTCCATCTTAACTATTTGCGCAAGGAGGAGTTGATCTATGAATTGACTATTAGAAATGTACAATCTGGAGGCACGGTTGCAGTAGACACAAACAAGCTTAGAGAGTCCCTAGATTTGCCCATTTCCATCCCCAATTTGGGAGAGAAAGAAATTGACGACTCTCTTTCCACGATCACGGAGAATATTACTGGGCTAGCTTCTGTAGTTAGTTTTTTTGATGAAAATGATCCCTCTCCTAATCAAATTAAGCGTGTGCAAGCTAGGCTATATCATTTTTCAAATAGGGTTAACGATCTGTTGTCTCTAAAGTTGAATGACGTTCAGAAGAAGGAAGCTAGTACGCTGCTTGAAAATATGTCTGAATTATCTAGCAAGGTCACTCAATTGTTAACAGGGGAGGTTCCTCCCAAAAGCGATCTACCCACCACAGTGAATGCAGGTAGTGAGGAAGCGCCTCCCAAGGGAGAAGTTAATAGGATAACCGTTGCTGCTCAAACTATCCCTGCCCCATTGGACAACGAATCTGAACGTCGTGCATCATTGAGTAACATAAGTTCTGAATTAACTTCCTTGCCATTGAAACCTTTACCTACTATGTCACCCGGGTTTAGCAGCTTGCCTCATCCATTGGCAATGTTGCTCAGAGGTATCTCTAAGTTTTCCGTTAATACCACCAGTGATGTAATTTCTTTTTTAAGATTTCTAGTTGAATTTCAGGATCATGCCCTTGTGTTTTCTCTTTCTCCATGTCAAATTTTGCAAATTATCTATCCGTATGCTATTGGTATTCTCTCAGATAAAATCGTAAGAGCCATTGCCGAGCAATCATCTATTGAGGATTTCCATGCCCATTTGCTAGCTAACTTCATCCCGGCTAGGGCCAGGTCCTCCCTTATTCAGAAGTACTATTACCGTGTACAACGCTTGGATGAAAACTTGGCTGATTTCATACGGGACATTAAGTTTTATACTAGGGTGTTTGCTCTTCATTTCCCTGAGGATCAGATTGTACAAGCTATTGTGGAAGGGATTTCACCACCCTACAGGTCATATTTGTGTTTCGCGGCGTGCCCGCAAACTTTCTCTGAACTTGAAGCATTGGCCGTCTCAGCGGAAGGAGTTAGATACGCCGATTCTTTGCGTGTCGCGAAAGAACCCCCGCCTTCCTTTAGTAATACTCGGCCTCCACCTCGCCGACCAGTCAATCCCCGTAAATGTTATGCTTGCGGGTCGCCTGACCATCTGCGCAACAAGTGTCCACTGATCAAGTCAAGTGGGACAAGGAATGGAGCCGGGTCATCACAAGGCTGTTTTAAATGTGGGGCTTTCTCACATACCGCCAAGAATTGTCCCAATTCGAATAGCACCCCCTCCTGCTCAACTTCTGGCGCAAATTCCAACTATGCCAATAATAAAAAGTGACTAGTGGCTTCGGCTGAGTCGTCTAATCCACCTTCCCGAGACTCAGCCCCGGGTAAACAGGTTGTAACTTCAGGGAACGAGCAATTTTCAAATTCATCTTTTGAAGGTCCCAAAGAGTGTCTTAGGATTGCGGCGGATTCCCCCGCACCGGTCCCCTTTCTCAAAATTGAGTTAAATAACGAGCCTATAACAGCTCTCTTAGATTCAGGTAGTGTTTGTTCTATTATTTCGGCTGATTGATATTCAAAATTGAAATCTGTTTGTAAGCTTCCTAACTATTGTTTGTCGGCGATCCAATACGTTTCGGCTAATTCCTCTCCATTAGAAATTCTCGGTTCCTTATATGTCAAAATTCGAATTTTTCAATTCACATGGAAAGTTAAATTGTTTGTGGCCAAGCATTTGTCTTGCCCCATTATATTGGGAGCGGACTTTATTTCTCACACTGGTCTTGTGCTCGATCTTCAGAATAGGTCTTGCACTTTCAAATTTGCCTCTAATTGTAATATCCCTCTATTAAAGTGTAATTCTGCATCATGTTCTTCTATTTCGCCTACCCAGGATGAGATGTTGTTAGACCTTAGACATCTACCTGAGGAGCAGGCTGATAGTATTCGCAATTTGTGTCAGTCGTTTCCCGAGGTGTTCTCTGATACTCTTGGTGTTACTGACCTTATTGAATACAAAATTGAGGTCATGGATTCGATTCCTGTCCGTTTTCCACCTTATAGGCTGTCTCCACCTAAAATGAAGGCTCTAAAAGAAATCATCGATCAGATGTTGAAGGACGGTATTATTAGGCCCTCTAAGTCAGCGTATTCTTCGCCTATTTTTTTAGTCCCGAAACCCCAAGGAGGCTTCAGGCCTGTCATTGATTACAGGGCTCTCAATCGGAAGGTGGTGTTACAATCTGTGCCCCTTCCCGACCTTCATTCTTGTTTTTCATGGTTTCGTAAGGCCAAGTTCTTTACTATTTTGGACTTGAATCAGGCCTATAATCAAATTCCACTTGCCGAAGAGTCTAAACATCTTACAGCGTTTGCCACGGACTGGAATTTATACGAATACAACCGCGTGCCTTTCGGGCTCCCCACGGGAGCAGCTGTACTCACTAGGCTACTAGATAGGGTCTTCTCCGACATCAAATTTGAGTACTTATATCACTACTTGGATGATGTCGTCGTATTTTCAGAGACTTTTGAAGAACATCTAGATCATCTGCGAGAAGTTCTCGATCGCCTTCGTAAGGCTGGGTTAACTGTTAAGTTGTCCAAGGTTGCCTTTGCTAAGCCCTCTATGTCTTTCCTAGGGCATATTGTGTCACCGGATGGTGTAGCAGTCGATCATTCTAGAACACAGGCCATCCGTGATTTTAAACCTCCCAAGGACATTAAAGGTATCGCCAGGTTCATTGGTATGGTGAATTTCTTCAGGAAGTTTATTCCTAACTTCGCTAATAGAGCGGCGCCCTTAAACCTTCTTCGTAGGAAAGGCATCAAATTCGAGTGGGGACCTTCTCAACAAGCCGCTTTTGAAGACCTTAAATTAGCTCTTTGTAATGCCCCTGTACTTGCTATGCCTGATTTCTCGAAGAAATTCATTGTCCAAACCGACGCATCGTCGTCAGCGGTAGCTGCAGTCCTTCTTCAAGAGACTGAACTAGGGAGGCGCCCCATCGCCTATGCGTCTAGGACATTGTCGGCTCAAGAAGCCAAGTATTCCATCTACGAGCTCGAAGGTTTGGCAGTCTTATTCGCCTTAGAGAAGTTCCGTCTCTATCTGGAACATGTCAAATTCGACCTGGAGACAGATAATCAAGCCTTAAGCTGGGTCTTAGGTAGGCCGCGTCGTACTGGTCGTATAGCCCGCTGGGCCATCCGTATTTCTGCCTTCCAGTTTGATGTTAGACATATCAGAGGTACCGAAAATGTTGTTGCTGATGGACTCAGCCGTATGTTTTCTAACGACGTCGAGACCCACGAACCGGTCGACAGTTCATCACCTTCCGAGTCCCTACTATCTAAGGTTAATGCCATCCTAACAGATGCTCCCATGCTCTTTAGGGATATCGAGAAATACCAACATGAAGATCCGATGCTGGCTCCGATAATGGAAACCCTTTCTTCTGGGGAACATGTTGTCCCTTATGTTCTGAGGAATGGTGTTCTATGTTGCCCCTCGAGGCATGATAAGATGATGAAAGTTGTTGTTCCAGCGGTTCTTGTACCTATGATCTTCAAGTATTATCATGAGACCCCATTAGGAGGGCATCTTGGTATCTTTAAAACTCGTGAAAAGATTCGTGAAATGTTCATCTGGAAAGGTATGGACGGTGAAATCCGTGAATTAGTAAAGGCTTGTAAATCCTGTTTGCTTAGTAAACCGACCATGTCCACCAAGGTAGGCCTCTTGTCTTCTCAGCAAGCGTCGCGCCCCATGGAACGCCTGTATATTGATTATGTAGGACCATTCCCCCAGTCAAAGGGTAATGCCAACAAGTTCATCCTTGTGTGTGTAGATGGTTTTACCAGATTTTCCTGGTTATTTCCGACTAAGCTTGCTACCGCTCAGTCTACCATTACTTGCTTAAATTCTATTTTCGCTTCTTTTGGTCCGTGCCAATATATTGTATCGGATAATGCTAAGGCTTTTACATCTAACTTATTTCGTAAATTCTGTTTTGACTTATCCATCTCTCATGTAACTACTTCTGCTTATTACCCTCAACCATCTCTGGCTGAACGGGTTAATCGTAATCTCAGGTCCGCACTTATTGCCTATCATCATGAAGATCATTCCAGGTGGGACACGTCCCTGCATTGGTTAGCTTTTGCTTTGAATTCGGCGGTTCATGAATCTCATAAGTTCACTCCAGCTTCCTTGATGTTCAAGTTTGTTCCCAACACGCCGCTCTCTAACCTTTGGTCTCTGAGTGACATTCTACCCGAGACAATAGATCCGGATAATATTAAAGATCTTTGGAAGAAGGCTAAAGCCAATCTTAAGGTATCTCATGAAAAGGTTAGGGAAAAGTATGATCGTGGACGGAGACCCACCACTTTGAAGGTAGGTGACCAGGTGATGGTCAAGAATTTTGTTCCCGCGGGCAAGCTTGCCCCCAGATTTCATGGGCCATGCATCATTCTCGATTTTCTTACTCCGGTTACATTGTTAGTAAGCAATCCAGCCACCGAGCGGATATTTAGGGTTCACCTGTCCCAGGTGAAACCGGTGTAAATTTTGTTTCAACTTGCTTCATATAATTTGATAGGAATATGAAGGTTATATTTTTTTTGTGAGTTCCACTCTTAAGGCTTTCTGCTCCTTCTATTATATTTCTCTATATTTTAGCATTTCTTGTAAACCTCCCCCGATTTGTTAAACAGCCATCCTGTCCTTGCCACGGCCATTACCACGCTCCCGTCTCCTGCTCCACTACACACAGTGGCTGGCTTAGATGAAATGCCATGGATATCTGCACGCCGCTGGCCCCTCAATCTCTCTACATGCCTGTGCCCTCAAAAGAAACATGATGGTCCAACACAATTCTGCCTACTAGCTTTAATGTTTCAGTGCCCCCGCAGCCGCGCGGCGCTGTGCCGCGGCTGGGTTCGAGGAAGGGCCCCCTCGGCCCCAGCGAGGACGACATGTGCACGGCGAGCCGGAGCTCTCCTCCCGGCCAAGGCTGATGTGCGGCGCACGACCTGCTACTTGCCCGCAGCCTGTATATGTTCACCGCGGGCGCGGCGTGCTTCAACACCTCTGCTCCCCTCATAGTGCGGGCGAGCGGTATTTCAGGGTACTTGAGGGGTCCGAGCGGCCTCCTTTGGACGCAAGCTGCAACGGCCGGTCTGGCCATCCAACTTCATCAACCTCAACTACATGGACAGTTACGATAAGCAATGACTACACTCGGGAATTCTACAGCAATATTTGGTGGACATTGCAAAATTTTTCATCACTTTTAAGTATTAAAAGTTTATCCTCAGAATTATACTTCTACAAACTTAAAACTATTCTTCATCTGCAACAACAAAATTTTGAAACTAAATCAAACCAAATTAAGAAAACCTTATAAATTTTTTTGGCAATTAATCTCCATATCTACATCAAAACTTGGACCTTGTTTTCAAACAATTTCATGTGTCACCCCGGGAGGAACTTTTGGGGGGGGAGGTCTGTACCGGGCGGTACACCTCCACTCCGCTAATTTAAAAAGTGCGCCAGTTGAAACTCCTCTGCTGGAGGAAGTCTGAACTTTATCTACGCTGTTAATTCTCTACTTTCTCAGAAGATGTCACCACGTGGAAAATTTTGAGTTTTTGAACTGTGTCATTTTTGATGTGGTTTTGTTTCGCTTGAAGTAAGAAGTGTGAACTTTCTCTTCTAGAGGACACTACTGAAGATCAACAATAGTGCAACCTAGTGCGGAGTCAAAGAACTATTTTGTTGAAGAAATTTTTATTTCAAATGTTTGTTCTTTGCTAGTTTTTTTTTTAGTCTTTGGTTAAGTTGGCTGTATACCCCTCTCTTTCCCCTTGTTTTGCATTTAACCAATCCTGAATTTCTTAGAGTTATTTCCGACCAATCCGATGTATCTTCCCCCAACTTGGATATGTTTCTGTACCCGAGCCAATAAAAAGTTTGTGGGAGGGTGTTTTCATTCCCCTAACGCCTAGAACCTTCCGCGAGAGGATATAAACTGCTGATTTTAGGGTCTCCGGGCCACTTCTGTTCCATCTTTCAGTGTATAAAGTACATATTAGGAGGCGGGAAGCGCCTCTTTCCTCGGCAGCGGTCAGCAATAAGGTAATGGCCGATTAATAAATTCTTTCTTTGCTAGCTCAGCAGTTTAACTCTCGGGGCGGGTGCGAAGCATTCCTCCATGTAACCTTTTCCTAAAATGTAACGATCTTTTCTTCTATTCTCTTTTAAGCTGCATATTGGGATAGAGAGTGCTAACCCTCTCGAGCTCCCACTCACATTGTCTTGAGGTGAACTTATTTTCTTAACCTATTCTTCGATAATGTAAAACAAATTGCTCTTTTCGAAAGTCACCTCGGTAGTATGGGATTAGCCCTTGCATTAGTGGCCTAGAGCCAGATTAGGTTTTTAAAAACAAGTGTATTAGGAGTGCAAGATCGCCTCCTCTCAAATTGTTATTTTAGAGGTCATGTAATTGCCCATTTTTATTTAATAGACCTCAGTAGGTTGGGTATTTTACCCCTGTGTCTATGTCCAGTGAGGACAACTGGAAGGTGGAGTTTGGTGTGGCCTGGGAGAGGCTTAAATTTTGAGAGCGAGTGGCTCTTTTGGAAATTGAGTGTTCTATGCCTCGTGGAGGCTTTTCTGTGTAATTTGGAGCAAGGGCTCCTAGGTATGAATGGGGTTTTCTGCCCCTCTGTTAAAACTCGTGTTTGGGGTAAAACTGAGCTGATTGCCCAAGCAGTGTAAAATCAGGGCGCGAAGCCCAATTCCTGTAAATATTGTAACTACCCTTTTTGATTTGCTACTTTGTACCTGCCATGCTTGTTATTTCTTTGTTTTTCAAAAGAAAATATAACCTTGTTAAATTTTAAATTAATTTTGCTTTCGTAGCTGGAGACCTATTCACACCCGCACCTTCTTTCACCTCTACCTACCACGGAAACCTCCGTAACAATTATTATTATTATTATTATTATTATTATTATTATTATTATTATTATTATTATTATTATTATTATTATTATTATTGTGAAGTATTTGAAATAGTATTCCCCGAGAAATGATAAGATAATGGAAAAAGTTCACAAGCTAGTGTTAAAAAGAAGTTTGCATTGAGAGGAGCAGACATGGATGTGCTGCAGTGCCTCGGACCAGCTGTCTGGTGCGCCACAGCTATCGCCATGGTAACGGCCGGGCCCAGTTCCAAGTAGCACGCAGACCGGCAGAGCACAAAATCGATTACGAATAACAAACATCACAGGAGCCGACCCGCACTTGTCAAGAAACTCACATTCATATTTCAAGAAGGCTTAGCAGTTAATTTCGCTGCTCATTTTGCTGTTCACACAAGGGAAAAATTTCAGCTCTAGAACCAATATAATGAGTGCAGCCATCAGGGCAGAAGAGCAATCCTCCTACCTAGATGATCGGTCTAAAGTACAAGAACAATCCCCATCTTTCTCCAGTGATACACCATTTTCAAGTGCTCCTCCTCATTTTGCTCGATAACATTCTTTTCTATATTCAGGGTGGTCGGAAAGAACGTGAACCGGATATATGAGCATTAGAGGGTTGGCCATACTCAAAAATGATTATGTAGACGAAAGGTATCGACGAAATGTCACTGTAATATTTGTCGCAAATGGGACATAATAATTCATTTTACTCAAATAAAATGTAAAATCTGCGGTAAATTATGAAATAGTACGAAATATTTTACTTCCAAGGAATAATGTGGATACATACCGTACTTTACTACCTTACAACTATTTTTTTGCTACGTCGCAGCGCTTCCGTATGTGTTTTGTTTGTCTAACACTTTCGTGTGTCGGGCTGAGTGGCTCAGACGGTTAAGGCACTGGCCGTCTAATTCCAACTTGGCAGGTTCGATCCTGGCTCAGTCCGGTGGTATTTGAAGGTGCTCAAATACGACAGCCTCGTGTCGGTAGATTTACTGGCACGTAAAAGAACTCCTGCGGGACTAAATTCCGGCACCTTGGCGTCTCCGAAGACCGTAAAAGTAGTTAGTGGGACGTAAAGCAAATAACATTATTATTATTATTATTATACTTTCGTGTGTGATGTCTTTGCTCACTGAATTTGTTTGAATTAATTACGTGTCTTTTTATTCATGTTGCTCATTCATTTTCTGCCCTAACTCATTCATTAAATGATATATTTATTGGTCCAGGGATCATGCTAATTTTGCTGTTTGAACTGCCCGCGCTGGTCATATGGACAAAGATAATGAGAATTCACAGACATAGCACTCCCATTCGTCGGTGCTAGTCCTGGACCTCAAGTCAGAAACAAAAGATGGCGCGAGCAGCGGAATACAACATGGAGTCCTGTCTACGGCCCGTAAGTACGTATACATATTTCTCTAGTAAGGACGGTATTTCTTAATTTACCGCGGATTTTTCACTTTATTGGTGTAAAAGCAATTATTAAGCAATTATTATATTCCATTAGGGGCAAATATTACAGTGACATTTCGTCGATACCTTTGGTCTACATAACCCTCATTAATATTTTGAAAAATCGATATCACGCACCTTTGTCATTTTATCATCTGCTGAAGTTGGCCAATCAGATCACTACGCGGGCGACTTCAAATGGGCTTGCGAGGCGGTGTTGCTAAAACTTCCCGTGGTTTAAGGCCGGCTTCAGAGCACCAAGCGAACAAAATCGCAAGGGAAGGGATTTCAACACGAACGTCCGCACTGACAGAATCGCACCATAGGAAGTACGCTACAGTGACACCGGCTGTGTCTTTGTGTTTGATATTGATTTCTCAGCATGGCTCTCAAGCTTGTCTTAAGCTACCTGAAGACTTAGAAGCCCCGCCCCTCAAAGCTCATTTGAATTCGCCCGCGAAGCTCTCTGATTGGCTAACTTCAGTGGCTAATAAAGTAAAAACGACACGAGGTATTGAATTTTTTTTCTAAATTATCAATCAACATGACTAAATCTCTAACGCTCAAATGCTCGGTTCACGTTGCTTCCAGCCACCCTGTATAAGACATGCCCAGTCTCCTGAAAGTTGACCATCAACACAGCTAATGTGTTATCGGTCCTCTGCAACACGTTACAGTTCAATGGTCTTGAACGGTCCAGATTTTGATTGCCGAGGAAGGTGTACGTATTCTCCTTCTTCCTCCTTGAACTTCGGTTTTTCCTCCTATAACATAGTTTTTGGGACTATTGCTGGCCTAGTGCAATCCATGTAACGCAGAACCTCTAAAAAGTCTGGGTTGCGTTTATAGTGTATAGAAAATTGTATGTTAAGATGGAGGAGGGTGTTATACGGTATGTGATGAGAGAGTTGTATGAACTGTGGGAACAACACACACAGTCCTGGAGCGAAGGGAATTAATAATAAATATCTCGAACCGGCTTGGAAACAAATCCGGACAGGACGCTGACCACTCAACCTCAGAGCCGAACTCATTCTAAAGCTGTAGAACCTTGAATTTTTCACCACGAAGTGCATGTCTTAGGCAGGCTACATTTTTGCTGTTGATATCAACCAGTAGTTCTCTTTTATTGTGAGCGCGTTGTAAAACCTCTTCGTAGTTTATATGTTGAACGCAGGAGGCTTTTACAATTGCTCCGAGTAGCCACATTTTGAAAACTTCCAACTTCATAACGGTGCGCTATTTCGTGTCTCAACACCACAGAACAGTTGGAATCACACATTAAAATTTACCATGGACAGTTAGAGTTTTGAATGAAGAGCATAACTGCGTTATCAAGATTTCATTCTGAAGTAAAGGCATTGTCCTATGTTACGGTTAAAGGTAATTATATCGTATGAAATGATCGTGAAATGTAAAACGGTACAGATTCTCACCTTTCACGAGCTGTACTACCGTAGGCTTGCGATCTACCAGCGCTAAGTTCTGGTGCTGGAATGATCTGGCCACAAACAGTGGCGAAGACTGCTCTGCTGTGACCTGTTCAGTGTGTAGACTCTTCGTTTCTATCAGGTGGTGGTGGTGGTGGTGATTATTGTTTTAAGAGGATGTACAACTAGGCAACCATCCTCTTAACTCTAAACAGAGTAAAAAATAATATTGAAGGGATCCTACACTTCGAAAAATGAAGGAAACGGCCAAAGAAAGATAATGATCACGAAGGGTGTGAAAATGAAAGACTTCCTAGGCCTCGAATGCTCTAACATAATCGGGGTTAGAAAAGAACGAAAGTTCACCAAGGGAGGATCAGTAGGATAGAAGCAAATGAGGAGCCTGGCACAATTAAGTGGAACGAATGCCAGGAATCAGCTAAGGGACCCGTGGTCGCCAACCCACACTCCCAAGTAAAGAGCTATGGGTGTTATTCCACCGCATGATGTAGGGGAATAGAGAATGTTATCTAAATTCCCCAGTTCCCCCCACATATCCTCACAGAGGTTATTCCACTCGGTAAGGTAATTCTAGGAGAGGCTCGCTCACGGTCCGCTGTAGGGCAGGAAATACATTCAAGTATCAGGAGGGGTAACTTTGCTACTAACAAATAAAGATATATGATGCATGGAAAATGAGAAACTACGGGCCAAACTCTCTTTGTCACAGGCGATTCTTCCGAAAGATTGTCATTGGCAACGGTAAGATGCAGCTAATAAATAACCAATATAAAAATCGTAAATATTTTCGTCATTATTCATCGTAAAATGAATTTTTACAAATTTATTTAGCATTTATCGATATGACCTGATTTCCCGGGGATATCTGATTTTACGTTTTAAATTACCCTTTAACCCAGCGTGAATAAAGTTTTTTACAACCTAGATTTATGTGCCTTTTACCCTGACTTTATATAGATTTTCATTTAATATTGTTCAGGCGTCTTCTTGTAATGCGCGTTCATATATACTGTACATACATACATGCATACAGACAGACAGACAGACAGACAGACATACAAACCTGAAGGAAATTTAACATACGCATTTCCTTCTTATCATGGACATGAACGACACACAAATATCAATTGTTGAAATTATGACAAAAATACTGACAAGACTCTTTTTTTTTTACTTATGCAGATTTAATTCCTCGCTGCACTGTGCTATTGTAAGCGGACTTTGTTATCGGGGTACATTCCTATTGCAATATTTTATTAATAATGATAATAATAATAATAATAATAATAATAATAATAATAATAATAAAATCCATAGCCTGTTTTCAGTCATTTGACCGGGTCAGGAATGGAATGAATGAAGCCCCCTTCTAGCGGCGAGGATGGGAATTGTGCCGGCTGCCGGAGCCTGTCGCAATATTCTGGGACAATGATTAATGAATGATTAATGAAATGAAGTGATATTGGAGAGTGTTATTAGAATAAAAAATGACAGGGAAAACCGGAGTACCTGAAGAAAAACCTGCCCCGCCTCCGCTTTTTCCAGCACAAATCTCACATGGAGCGACCGGGATTTGAACCACGGGACCCAGCGGTGAGAGACCGGCGCCCTGTCGCCTGAGCCACTGAGGCTATTAATAATAATAATAATAATAATAATAATAATAATAATAATAATAATAATAATAATAATATCCTCGATAGAATAGAGTAGTCGGTTCCCTTCCCGGCAACCTTTGCCCCCAAAAGTTAACCTGGTGCAAATTTCTGATGTGGGTTCATTAAATCCAGCATCATGTGTCTCTACAGAAGTGCAAGTTTCTTTTTAAATGTTTGTTTAATCAGTTTACCGTTCAGGTATGTTTTCTCCCCAGCGCTCTACCGCCTCAAGGGCAGTGTCCTGGAGCGTGAGACATTTGTTCGGGGATATAATTAGGAAGGAGGACCAGTACCTCTCCCAGGACGCCACACCTGCTATGCAGAACAGGGCTCATGTGGAGGATGGGGATATTGAAATGGATAGGCAGGAGAAGAATTGGGAAACCACGGAAAATCACTCCAAGGATGGCTGATGTGGGAATAGAACCATCTCTACTCAGTTTACGCAGCGACGACAAGGATCCAGTCCTCGTACTACTTTTCAAATTTCGTGGCAGAGCCGGGAATCTAACACGGGCCTCTGCGGGTGGTAGCTAATCACATAGTCCAGTACACCACAGAGACGGACAAGTGCTAGTTTAGTCCATAAATTGTTCTATACTCTTAAAGGAAACCTTGTCCTTTCAGGTGTACTGAGCTCGCCTTTGCCACCCTGGTTAGGCAGCCCTCAGAAAGAAGACATAATGATGCGAACGCACGGAAAAGGATCGGTAGGAGAAAGTTATACAGCGCTATACAACACGGAGCAGAACTGAATAACTTCACCAGCTTATGAACTTCGTGGGGGAAAGCGCATCTACTTGAGAAACTGGGGAAGACAAGGGTGCCCTTCCCCTTATACAAGCCTACTGAAGGACAGGAGAACAATAGTCTAATGAGACTAACAAACCCGCAAAGTCGGCAAGATTCTAACAATGCTAGTTGCATATTACACAACTACAGGGTTCGTGCATTTACACAGGGAATTTATATCTGCTGTGGACACAAGTGTTGATTACACCAAAGTAATAATAATAATAATAATAATAATAATAATAATAATAATAATAATAATAATAATAATAATAATAATAATAATACCGAGCGAGTTGGCCGTGCGGTTATGGTCACGTAGCTGCGAGCTTGCATTCGAGAGATGGTGGGTTCGAATCCCACCGTCGCCAGCCCTGAGGATGGGTTTCCATGATTTCCCATTCCACACTGGGGCTATACCATAATTAAGGCCAGGGCTGCTGCCTTCCAAATCCTAGCCCCCTCCCATTCTTGCGTCGTCGAAAACCATAGGTGCCTTAGTGCAGCTTTAACTCCACTAATAAATAAATAAATAAATAAATAAATAAATAAATAAATAAATAAATAAATAATAATAATAATAATAATAATAATAATAATAATAATAATAATAATAATAATAATAATAATAATAATAATAATAATAATAATAATAATAATGTGGATTGGAAAAGGGCTAGGAGTGGAAAGGAAGTGGAAAATCATGCTCAGACCTGCCGACAATGGAGCACGAACCCAATATCGCCCGAATCCAATCTTGCAGCTAAGAGAAAGAATTCTAGTTCATTTGCTTGAACTCAGGAAGAGGATTACTTTTGAATTTCATGCTTCATGTTATAATTGAGTTCCTGAAGTGTTGATAAACTTGCATGTTCCTGAGACATGTATGAATACATAATTTTCAGTTATAAAAAGTGTATTGACAAGGTGGACCAAACACTTACTAGGTACTTTAAATAGGTAACTTTGAATAGCTTCCTGAAGTGTCAAGAAGTAAGTATAAATAACCCCCTAATCGATACTTTATTAATGCCTCAGGCAAAACTGAATCAGATTAAGATAGATGTTCGTAATGTTTCCTGCTTGGTTAGCATTCGTATTACAAGTTGTCCATTTCATGACCGTATCGATGTTTAATCAAGAAGGAAGTATAAATAACCAAGCAGGAAACATTACGAACATCTATCTTAATCTGATTCAATTTTGCCTGAGGCATTAATAAAGTATCGATTAGGTGGTTATTTATACTTACTTCTTGATTAAACATCGATACGGTCATGAAATGGACAACTTGTAATTCCTGAAGTGTGTCAATATTCGAGCGAAATCCTTTTCATTTAAGAGCACCTCGTAAAAACACGTAATAATCAAAAACTGTTCATGTGAGGTAAGAGAAGGATCCACTTACAACTCTATCACCGAATATTTCACTTAATGATTCAACAGTGAGTATGACGTGGCCGATTTTCGTTTAAACAAACAACACGAATTTCTTCTCTGCTCTTAAATATAGATGTAATTGCCCCAAAATTTCTTTCACATGTGTTCGAATTTTAAATGATTCGTGGTGTGGGTTACTGTAGTCACGTCCAAGTTCGTGAACCATGGACAAAGGCTGAGTGGCCTAGTAAGTGGTCCTGAGAGTCAGGATACCAGTTGCTATGGAATGGCAGTGGGCATCTTGGACATATTCTGAGTTATTGCCTTCCTCATGCTTAGGTGGATGGGATAATACAGTCCACCGGTGGTCACTAACCAGTTAGAGAAGAGATTCTCGCTGGGAGCTGGGACTGTGTGTAAATAGGATGGCATCCAGTTCAGAATATTTTAAACAAGCCTCGGGCCCGTGGGAGTAACGCGGACTCACTTGCAATTGACAGGCGAGGGATTGCTTGGAACCAACTCGGAGAAAGAAGTAGAATTCGATTGGGAGTTATTGGGAGATTTCAATGCGAGAGTTGGAAAGAGAATTGAAGGATACGAGAAGGTGATTGGTAAATGATATGGAAGTTAATAGGAATGGTAAGCGTTTACTGGACTTCTGTGCTAGTTTGGAATTAGCATTCTGGAATATATTCTTCTAGCGGAGGCCTAAGGTTATTCACCGCTACACATGGGAGTATAGGGGGTACCAGATCAATAATAGACTATATCATAACCGATTTTGAATTCAGGAAAATATTGGGAATGTGTTGTTATTCCGGGGACTTTCTGATGATACAGATTTTCTGATGATCTGTAGTGAACTAAGTATCTTCATGCCTAGGATAGAGAAAGTAAAATCTGTAGGGTAGAAAATCTCCAGGACGAGAAAATTAAATAGAAGTGCATGGATATTATTAGCGAAAAGTTCCAAATAATAGGCAGTAAGAAGGTTCAGGTTCGAGCGAATACAGCGATGCTGTAGTAGAAACAGCAACGGAAATCGTGGGAAAAACTGTGTGTACAGATGAGAAAAAGTAAACAACTTGGTGGAATGATGAAGGACTGGTGCAGACAGAGAATTGTATATAGAAGAAAGGAATATAGCGTAACAAATAATTGTTGAATCCGAGAAGAAGTCGTGAGAAGACTTCGGTAATAACCTGGAAAAGCTAGGTCAAACGGCAGAGAAACCGTTCCGGACAGTAAAAAGGAATCTTAGAAAGAAAAGTAATGCTGTTCTGGATAAATCAGGTGAACTCATAACAGATCCCAGGGAATCAATGGACAGGTTGAAGGAATGTTTAGAAAATTTCTCAAAGTAATGGGAAACATTTCTGGTAACGTCACGAACAACAGAGCTCATGGGAAGGAGGGCAATGATGTTGTTGAAGTTACGCTTGAGGAAGTGGAAAGGATGGTAAAAAGAACTCCATCGTCAAAAAGCAGCAGGAATAGATTAAATTAGGCCTGAAATGGTGAAATATAGTAGGAGGGAAGGGATAAAATGGCTTCATCGCGTAAAAAGGTTAGCACGGGATGTTATTAAGGCACCTTCTGATTGGACAAAAGCAGTAATTGCACCTCGTACAAGTAAGGGGACAGTAAGGATTGAAGCAACTCTCGTATACCAGGCAAGGTATTCACTGGCATTTTGGAAGAGAGGGTGCGATCATTGGTTGTTAGTACGTTGGATGAAAGGAAGTGTGGGTTCAAGCCATAGAGGGGCTGTCAGGATCAGATTTGCAGTATACGCCAGGCAATTGAAAAATGCTACGAGAGGAATAGGCAGTTAATGTTTCGTAGATCTAGAAAAGGCATATGACAGAGTATCGGGGGAAATGTTGTTGGCCGTATTGGGGGACTATGGGATTATGGGTAGATTACTAAAAGCGATCAGAGGTATCTGTGTTAACAATTGGGCTGCAGTTAGAATTGATGGTAAAATGAATTCTTGATTCAAGGTACTTACAGGGGTTTGACAAGGCTGTAATCTTCCACCTTTGTTCTTCATAGTTTATATTAATCGTCCACTGAAAGGCATAAAGTGGCAGGGAGGGATTTAGTTAGGTGAAAATACAGTAAGTGGACATATGCGGGCGACTTGGTGTTAATGGCAGATTGTGCTGAAAGACTGCAGTGGAACTTGAAAACAGGTGCAATGTGATATGGTAATTAACCTTTCAATGACCAAAGTGATGTCAGGCTAAGGGCTCTATTCAGGATCAGAATTCAGGACAGGTGTCTGTGCGAAATCGGTACGAGTCACTCCAGGTAGAACAACAGAGGGAAGATGAGGGACAGGGAACTGTTGCTGAGATGCGTTGAAGTAGGAGGAAGGGAAAAGGTAGGAAAGGGAAATGTAGAGTAGAGGATAGGAAAAGACAGGTGGAACTGGGTCATGGGAAGGAGAAAAGGGAGGAGGAAGTAGCTTCTGCAGCAGTGAGAGAAGATAGGGCTGACCAGGAGGGGAGGGGATCAGATGAGGTGGGGAGGGTTAAGGCTCTGGTCATGCGGGATTCCATCGTTAGACACGTGGGGAAAGTGTGTGGTGGAAAAGGAACCAGGGTAGAACGTTATCCAGGAATTAGGTTGAGGCAGATGTTGAGGAAAGTAGAAGAGAGGGAGGAGGGGAAGGAGAAGGTGGTAGTGTTTCACGTTGGTACCAACAACGTAAGGCAAGCTGATATAAGTACCAACATAGTTGGAGATGTGTGGGATCTGGTAAATGCAGCAGGGGTGAAGTTTAAGAAAGCGGAGATTATTATTAGTGGAATACTGTGTAGGAGGGATACTGACTGGAGGGTGATTGGGGATTTAAATGAGACTATGGAGTGGGTATGTGGGAAACTGGGAGTGAAATTTCTAGATCCTAATGGGTGGGTAGGAGATAGGGATCTGCGCTCAGATGGCCTTCATTTAAACCGCAGTGGTACATATAAGTTAGGAAATTTGTTTGGAAGGGTAATAGGGAGATACATTCAGGAAAACGAGATGGCCTAGGGAGCGGTGATAAGGGAACAGGGAACTGGAAATCAAGTAGGGATGAAATAAAATTGTTAGTGTTGAACTGTAGAAGTATTGTAAAGAAAGGAATAGAATTAAGTAATTTAATAGATATATATTTACCAGATATTGTAATAGGAGTTCAATCATGGCTGAGAAATGATATAATGGATGCAGAAATTTTCTCACCGCACTGGAGTGTGTATTGTAGAGATAGGATAGGAATGGTGGGAGGGGGAGTGTTCATTCTGGTGAAAGAAGAATTTGTAAGCTACGAAAAAGTTTAAGATGAGACACATGAAAACTAGGTGCAAGGCTCATTTCTAAAGATAATAGGCAACTTGATATATTTGGAGTGTACAGATCGAGAAAGGGTAGCACTGACGCGGATTCGGAATTATTTGATAGGATAGTCAGCTATGTGGGAAACGACATGAAAAGAAATGTGATTGTAGCGGGAGATCTGAATTTGCCAGATGTCAATTGGGAAGGAAATGCGAACGACAGGAAGCATGACCAACAAATGGCAAATAAGTTAATATGGGAAGGACAGCTGATTCAGAAAGTGATGGAACCAACCAGAGGGAAAAATATCCTGGATGTGGTGCTGATAAAACCAGATGAGCTCTATAGGGAAACTGAAGTAATAGATGGTATTAGTGATCATGAAGCTGTTTTTGTGGTAGTTAAAAATAAATGTGATAGAAAGGAAGGTCTTAAAAGTAGGACTGTTAGGCAGTACCATATGGCTGATAAAGCAGGCACGAGGCAGTTTCTAAAAAGTAACTATGATCGGTGGAAAACGGTAAATAAAAATGTAAACAGACTCTGGGATGGGTTTAAAGAAATTAATGAGGAATGCAAAGACAGGTTTGTACCTTTAAGGGTGGTAAGGAATCGTAAAGACCCACCTTATTATAATAGAGAAATAAAGAGACTAAGAAGGAGGTGCAGACTGGAAAGAAATAGAGTTAGAAATGGCTGTGGAAGTAAGGAGAAATTGAAGGAACTTACTAGAAAATTGAATCTAGCAAAGAAGGCAGCTAAGGATAACATGATGGCAAGCATAATTGGCAGTCATACAAATTTTAGTGAAAAATGGAAGGGTATGTATAGGTATTTTAAGGCAGAAACAGGTTCCAAGAAGGACATTCCAGGAATAATTAATGAACAAGGGGAGTGTGTATGTGAAATCTTCAAAAGGCAGAATTATTCAGTCAGCAGTATGTAAAGATTGTTGGTTTCAAGGATAATGTCGAGATAGAGGAGGAGACTAAGGCCAAAGAAGTAATAAAATTTACATATGATAACAATGACATTTACAATAAGATACAAAAGTTGAAAACTAGAAAAGCGGCTGGAATTGATCAGATTTCTGGGATATACTAAAGACAATGGGTTGGGATATAGTACCATATCTGAAGTACTTATTTGATTACTGTTTGGTCGGAGGAACTATACCAGATGAATGGAGAGTTACTATAGTAGCCCCTGTGTATAAAGGAAAGGCTGAAAATTACAGGCCAGTAAGTTTGACATGCATTGTATGTAAGCTTTGGGAAGGCATTCTTTCTGATTATATTAGACATGTTTGTGAAATTAATAACTGGTTCGATAGAAGGCAATTCGGTTTTAGGAAAGATTATTCCACTGAAGCTCAACTTGTAGGATTCCAGCAAGATATAGCAGATATCTTGGATTCTGGAGGTCAAATGGACTGTATCGCGATTGACCTGTCTAAAGCATTTGATAGGGTGGATCATGGGAGACTACTGGCAAAAATGAGTGCAATTGGACTAGACAAAAGAGTGACTGAATGGGTTGCTATATTTCTAGAAAATAGATCTCAGAGAGTTAGAGTAGGTGAAGTTTTGTCTGACCCTGTAATAGTCGAGAGGGGAGTTCCTCAGGGCAGTGTTATCGGACCTTTATGTTTTCTTATATATATAAATGATATGAGTAAAGGAGTGGAATCGGAGGTAAGGCTTTTTGCAGATGATGTCATTCTCTATGGAGTGATAAATAAGTTACAAGATTGTGAGCAACTGCAACGTGATCTCGAAAATGTTGTGAGATGGACAGCAGGCAATGGTATGTTGATAAACGGGGTTAAAAGTCAGGTTGTGAGTTTCACAAATATTAAAAGTCCTCTCAGTTTTAATTACTGCGTTGATGGGGTGAAAGTTCCTTTTGGGGATCGTTGTAAGTATCTAGGTGTTAATATAAGGAAAGATCTTCATTGGGGTAATCACATAAATGGGATTGTAAATAAAGGGTACCGATCTCTGCACATGGTTATGAGGGTGTTTAGGGGTTGTAGTAAGGATGTAAAGGAGAGGGCATATAAGTCTCTGGTAAGACCCCAACTAGAGTATGGTTCCAGTGTATGGGACCCTCACCAGGATTACCTGATTCAAGAACTGGAAAAAATCCAAAGAAAAGCAGCTCGATTTGTTCTGAGTGATTTCCGACAAAAGAGTAGCGTTACAAAAATGTTGCAATGTTTGGGTTGGGAAGAATTGAGAGAAAGAAGAAGAGCTGCTCGACTAAGTGGTATGTTCCGAGCTGTCAGCGGAGAGATGGCGTGGAATGACATTAGTAGACGAATAGGTTTGAATGGCGTTTATAAAAGTAGGAAAGATCACAATATGAAGATAAAGTTGGAATTCAAGAGGACAAACTGGGGCAAATATTTATTTATAGGAAGGGGAGTTAGGGATTGGAATAACTTACCAAGGGAGATGTTCAATAAATTTCCAATTTCTTTGAAATCATTTCGGAAAAGGCTAGGAAAGCAACAGATAGGGAATCTGCCACCTGGGCGACTGCCCTAAATGCAGATCAGTATTGATTGATTGACTGAAGGTACCTAAGAGAATTGAATGTCAGGTTGGGAATACAAAGCTGGAACAGGTAGATAGTTTCAGGTATTTAGGGTGTGTATTCTTCCAGGATGCTAACACGGTAAGTGAGATTGAATCAAGGTACAGTAAAGCTAATGCAGTTCGCAGTTGCGATCAACATTATTCTGCAACAAGGAAGTAAACTCCACGACAAAACTATCGTTACACCGGTCTGTTTTCAGACGAATTTGCTTTACGGGAGGGAAATCTGGGTGCACTTAGAATGTTGTATAAATACGTTAGAGGGAACAGATACAAAAATAGCGAAAATGATTGCTTGTACAATCAGATGGGAACAATGACCGGACGGTACTCAGAATAAGGAGTAAATTTGGAATGAATTCGACCGATGAAGCTGTACGCATAAACTGGCTTCGGTGGTGGGTTCATGTGTGGCGAATGGAGTAGGATAGGTTACCTAAGAGAGCAATGGACTCAGTTATGGAGTATAAGAGAAGTAGATGGAGACCAATAAGACCAATACTGAGTTTCTGATTATTTAAAGATAAGAGGTATTGAACTGAACGAGGTCAGAGAGCTAGTTATAAATGGAGGATTTTGGCGGAGTTTTGTAAAATCACAGAGGCTTGCAGATTGAACGCTGAAAGGAAAATCAATCTATAGTGAAAATGCTCGTATGATTGCTTTAGTGACGAATGAATACTCAACTATTTCCCCAACCTCACACACAACAACAATTTTCTGGCCACGGTGAAAGGTATCTTGATACAGCGTATGTTTCTTTGAAGGCAAGTGTTGTGGATGTTCACCCTTGTATTTAAATAAAATCACGATTCTTCAGAGAAAAACCAAAAGTGTGGGCTAATTAAAACACTTTCTACAGATTCAAGAACCCAATTGCAATGTTCTCCCAATGAGAACTCAATGTTCTCTCTTCCTTTCAAATCCTCCTGTGGGTGGGGCAGTAGAATAACACCCACGCTATCCCCTGCCTGTCGTAAGAGGCGACTAAAAGGGGCCCCAGGGGCTCTGAACTTTGGAGCGTGGTTTGGCGACCACGGGGCCCTCAGTTGAGTCCTGGCATTGCTTCCACTTACTTGTGCCAGGCTCCTCACTTTCACCTATCCTATCCGACCTCCCTTGGTCAACTCTTGTTCTTTTCCGACCCCGACGCTATTAGGTTTGCGAGGGTTAAGGAGTCTTTCATTTTCACGCCCTTCGTGGCCCTTGTCTTTCTTTGACCGATATCTTCATTTTTCGAAGTGTCGGATCCCTTCAATTTTTTCTCTCAGATTAGTGTTATATAGAGGATGGTTGCCTAGTTGTACTTCCTCTTAAAACAATAATCACCACCACCACCACCTCTTCCTTTCAAAGCATGCACTCCAGTAAATTGGCAGCGCTTGAGGCGTAATAAACGTGCAACATTTAATTCCGAGGAAGAAAACACACCTCCCTGTTGAGCTATCATCATAGATTTTTGAGCTTAACCTTCGATATTACCGATAATTTCTAACCGTAAGTAAAACGGATTTCAATAGAGTAACTTTAATAATGAGCTCAAAGAACATTTACTATTTAATAGATTGCTATTACAATGTAGCGCTCTCCATGACCAGAAAATAGACTGCGGTGTGCGAATAGTGTTAGGGGAATAACATGACATTGTGGTTTTGTGAACAAGCCTTTTCTTAAATAATTTCAGAGAATTTGGAAATTTATTGAACACCTCCCTTTGTAAAATATTCCAGTTGTTTCAATTCCTAATTCTTCTTATAAATGATGATTTGCCCCAATTTGTTTTCTTGAATTCCAACTTTATATTATGATCTTTCCTACTTTGTAACGGTTCAAATCCCGTTACAAGGTAATATCTGTATTTTATTATTATTATTATTGCATCTGTGATATTATTATTATTATTATTATTATTATTATTATTATTATTATTATTATTATTATTATTATTATTATTATTATGTCCGTATTATCATTATTTTATCTGTGAGATTACTATTATTTTTTATAATTATTATTCAATTCCATTATGCAATGCTTGTCGCTTGCGTATTTGTAATTGAGTGTATGCATATATACGTATATGTAGATTAACATTAAATACCTGTACAGTGAGAGTTTCGATGTATCAGATGTGGATGTGACGTTATATTGTGCAATACTGCTGACATTTCTGCCAAGTCATCGCTACGTCATGGCTACGTCATCATATTTAGTTAGCACTGAGATCACTGTCCGACTCGTTGGCTGAACGGTCAGCGTACTGGCCTTCGGTTCAGAGGGTCCCGGGTTCGATTCCCGGCCGGGTCGGGGATTTTAACCTTAATTGGTTAATTCCAATGGCATGGGGGCTGGGTGTACGTATTGTCATCATCATCATTTCATCCTCATCACGACGCGCAGGTCGCCTACGGGTGTCAAATAGAAAGACCTGCACCTGGCGAGCTGAACCTGTCCTGGGATATCCCGGCACTAAAAGCCATACGATATTTCATTTCATTTCACTGAGCTCACTTTCTTTGAGAAACCCAGCGAGCCAGAGGCGGTTTCACAACTGTATGTAATATTTGCCGCGCGGTAGGAGTACATCATACTTATTTCTGGAGATTACGTAGATGCGTCAACCAACGTCTATATAAGGTGGCTGCATATTGTAGCGTCAGTCATTAGTTAAACGGAAGCGGAACAGTGAAGAAGTCTACGAGATGAAGAGGCCTCAGTCGGTCAGTCAACGAGTGTGAACGAGAGATGGAGAAGACTCAGTGAGCCATTAATCATTGGTCATTGAGAGAGTGAGGCCAAAGTTCGTCGGTCACTTAGTTGAAGACACGGACGCAAGGGCTTACCATGGAGTCAGAGAGGGATACCACCTGCCATGAGGTAATACCATATTGACTTACAAAGAAGTCAGATGATATGGAGAAGAAGCAGTCACACGGATGTATCACCAAGTTAGGCGTGACACATCTACAGTAAACACCAGATCAAAGGAATACGTCGTAATTACACTCAAAGTGTTGAAGGTACAGTCAAGTGAATCAGTGAGGGAAATATTTCGTATAAATTGTTAAATATCCGGTCAAGAAGAATTCAAATTCATGCCTAGTTTCTTTCAGTTGCAATGTCATAATTTCATATTCTCATCTGTTTTATCGCAACAAGACTCACTATTTTTTATACATTATTTAAAGAATATATTTTGTTCTATCAAACGAATTCATAGTTTTATTTCAATGAGAGTAAAATATCTTAGCCTCAAAATTAATGGGGAAACCGAACACCAATCTCCTTTTCCCAGAACTTATATGGTATGTTGTCAAAAGTAAGCTTATTACTCCACACCCTAGAGATAGTCAAGATTCTCATTCTATTATTGCTGCACTGAGTGGTAGCTGGCGCCCTTCAAATAACGTATGTCTAAGTAAGCAGGTAAGAAGTAAGTGTGAGTCCAGGGTTCGACGATTGTGTAATTCATTTAATGAATGTTAATTTTCATAATTTCCATTTTAAATGCAGATATTGCATATTTTATTATTTAATAAATTCAGATTTATAATATTTGTAAAATTAGTCAGCGACTTAGGAACATCATCTCACTCTTCTTCTTATAAATGATGATTTGCCCTAATTTGTTTTATTGAATTCCAACTTTATATTATGATCTTTCCTACTTTTAAAAACCCCAGTTGTAGCTAAAATTCCCAATCCAGCTGAGACCCTCTGAATTGAAGGCCTCTATACAGATCATTAGCCAAAGAGTCGGACATCTTAACACTAATCAGAGGAAAATTATGAAAAAAATCCGTCTCTTCTAAAACTGAAAGTATTGTGTCCAACTCCGTAGCGTTAGCTGGTAGCTGCCATCCTCGGTAGCCCGTGTTCGATTCCCGGTACTGTCAGAAATTTAAGATTGGCAGCAAGGGTGATATATGGTTAAAATAATACACGCAGCTCACCTCCATTCAGGGTGTGTCTGAAAAGAGCTGCACCACCTCGGGACGAGGACACGAATTTAATAATAATATTCTCACTCATTTACTCACTCCGTAGGCTTCTCAGGGACGTGAAGTTCCCGTGCCGATCTCACAATCCTATTCCTTCCTTTTCGATCTTGAGCCTGCTCTTCCTAGTTATCAGTTTGGAGGGTCCGGCATACCTTGTTGATCTCCTTCTTCCAGGTGCTTCGGGGTCTTCCTGAAGGTCTTTTCCCATTAAGAGATCCCTTGTATAGATATGCTGGTGCTCTGTTATCCTGCATCCTCAGTAGATGTCCAGCCCATTAGTGATGGGACATTCGATTCATTTTACTGAATCGATTCATTTGATTCCGTTCACGTTACTGAATCGATACAGTGATCCGATTCACGGCAGATTAGTCACCGCTCCTACTGCATCTGTGTAGTATGTACTGGTAAGATAGCAGCAACAACATTCAGTGCTCGCTGCTGTCATCTGGTCTTCATACTATGAACTCCTTTCTTAGAAAAAAATGCTAGTCACTCTAATACATCGAAGGTTTCCAGCGACGCAGGATGGGAAAGGTCCAAGATTAGGAAGGCAGCAGCCAAGGCCTTAATTAAGGTACAGTTGTTATTACTATTATTATTATTATTATTATTATTATTATTATTATTATTATTATTATTATTATTATTATTATTATTATTATTATTATTATAAATTATGTGACAGTATGTTTTTATAGAATCGCGAAACATTTACCCTATTACGGAAAGACGTTTTAACATGGTAACGAGGAACAAGACGTAAGTCACAAGTATACTGTCCCCGCACAAAGAATTCTTCATTTATGGTATTGCTTCTTCACATTTATGGGTCCATAATTCAAATTTAGTGTTCCTCAATATTGTCGCTGTTGCCAAGTGATCATAAAATCTGACGAGCACGCAGTCGAACTTTATTACAGATGAAGTTAAAGTTAGTAGCCAGTAGTAACGGTTCGAAATTATCTGGCGGAAATCACTGTAACTCTTCACTAGATGTAATCATATTTAAAGAGTTTCCATGGAGATTGTTCATGTACACTAAATTAGAATTTCCCTCGGAGTTTGAAATTTTCAGCGGCCTAGTTTAATGAATTTGCATTTTTCATTTTGTTATTAATTTAACGTAATGATAAATAGCATAGGTCTTCGACAGTCACGGAATAGGAGACGACTAAGAGAAGTAGTGGGCAAGGCCTCCATTATGGAACAAACAAACCAAACCCCACGGCACAACAGCGCCGAAGAGCCATGGCCTACCAAGTGACCGTGTTCAGCCCGAAGGCCTGCAAATTACGAGCAATTATGGAACAGCCAGATGTGAAATAAGAAACCACGGAAATCTTTCTTCAGGTCTGCCAACCGTAGAGTTCATACCCATCACCGTAAAGAATGTAAGCTTACAGTTACATGATTTTTATTGCGCGACTAGCCTGATCAGTCTTTAATTAAAATTATTAACCTATAGACACAAGGTCAAGAAACTCTCAAATCTGAAGATAATAGACAATAAAAATGAGCACCGCAAGCAAGTTGCACTCGTCATTAATGAAACAAAAGTTAAGCTCATGACCAACAACCTTGAGGAGGAAATTAAGATCAATGGTAACTGTATTCGTTTCTTAACAGGGAAGAAAAAGAGATCAGGCGGAGAATAGTAAATGCTTGGCGTCATTACCGATTGCTAAGTTTTACCCTCAAAAACAATTTTCCGGTGAACATTGAAAGAGACGCAACACGTATGTTCTGCCAATTCTTGCGTATGTGCTCAGACTTGGTCTTGAACAAACAGACAGTTAAACAAACTGAGTGTCTACCAGAGAAGAATGGAGATAAGTTTACTGGGAATGTCCCTGAAGGCCCATCTGCGAAACACTGAAATCAGGCGCAAGACCGGAGTGAAGGACGGTGGAAGAGAATTGGACTCGAAATTGGAGTTGGTCAAGCCATATGGATTGCAGGAAGGGACAAGGCGATAACTGGATGATACCCCAGAGATGGACGGCGAGGCCAAGAATGCCCGTCAAGCAGATGGCCTGATATCCTGAAACGGATTCAAGGACTACTTTTAATGAGGATTGTACACGACAGAGTAATTTTGCAAAAACCTGGAGATGGCCAGGACGGGATTGAATGGGCTAGAACAGAACAGAACAGACACAAGCTCGCAAGTCCTATTCAGGACCATTTAATCAGGATCGGTGTTTAGTTCAAGATGCTCAAGAATTTTGTGATAATTGTTGTGTACCGATAACGAGCAATGGGGGCTGCTCTGATGAGATCAGAAGACTCCTTGCAATGTCATGCGATGTGACAGCGAAACTAACCAAGATCTGAAAGGATACAGCCTTCGCTATCAACATCAAACTCAGGCTCGTAAATGCTTCCCATTGGTACACATGCGACGGAAACATTGAAAATAAATGAAGCCGACAGGAGGAAGAATGAAGCAATGGAAATTCGAGTGTACCACCGAATCGTACGTATCCCGCATTTTACAACGGACGAGCGCCTCTGTTCTAGAAGAGCCAAAAATGAAGGACAGGCTCGTGAAGAAGATTAATCAAGTCTGAGATATTTTGGTCATATTATCAAGGAGAACTAGAACTATGGACAAGTAGATCTTGGAGGGTAAGGGTGATGACTGGATGATACCCAGAGATGGGCAGCGAGGCAAATGATGCCCTTCAACCAAATAGCATGATGTCCTGAAACGGATTCAAGGATCAATTTGGATGAGGACAACATGTGAAAGAGGAATGTGGAAGAAGATGGAGGAGGCCTTTGTCTCAGGACGGGTTTGAATGGGCTAGAAGAGAACAGAACAGAACAGACACTAGTCCGAAAGTCCTTATTCAGGACCATGTTTATATCAGGATGCTCAAGAATTTTATGATAATAGTCGTGTACTGATTGTTACGGAGTTTTGTGGTTGTGCAGAGGTGAAAGAAGGTGCGGGGGTGAACAGGTCTCAAAAAATACGAAATTAAAGTTAAGATAAAATTTAACAAGGTTATATTTTCTTTACAAAATCAAGAAACAAGAATGGCAGGTACAGAGTAGCAAAGCCAACAATCGGGAATGTACAATAACGAAGTTCCAGGATTTGGGCTCCGAGAGCCAGACACATAATTCTTGAGCAATAAGCTCAACCTTACGCTATACAAGATTCAACCAAGGGGCAGAAGACCCCAAATCATGCCCAGGAGCTCTTGCTCCCAATTACACAGTAAAGCCTCCTCGAGGCACGCAGAAACAAATTTTTAAGAAAGAGCCACCCGCTCTTAAATTTCAAGCCTATCAAAGGCCACACCAAACTCTACTTTCAAGCTGTCCCTCAAGGACATATACACAGGGGTAAAAATACCCAACCTACTGAGGCCTATTCAGAGAAGAAACAGAAATATTACATGGCCTCTAACATACCAACTTGAGAGGAGGCGTTCTTGCCCTCCTAATATACTTTATTAAAACCTACATGGCGCTAGGCCTAAAATGCAAGGGCTAATCCCATACTAAAGAGGTGACTTGTAGAAGGAGACAATTTACATTACGTTAAGGAAGAAACGGTTGAGAAAATAAGTTCACCTCAATGCAATATGAGTGGGAGCTCGAGAGGGTTAAGCACTCTCTATCCCAATATGTAGTTTAAAAAGATGGAATTGAGACCAAGTGTCTTTTCATTTTAAAGGAAAGTTACATGGTAGAAAGGCTTCGGACCTGCCCCGAGAGTTAAACTGCTGAGCTAACAAGAAAAGAAGTTATTAAACGGCCATTACCTGGTGGTTGAACTGCTGCCTGAAGAAAGAGGCGCTTCCCGCCCCCTGCTACGTACTTTACACACTGATAGATGTTACTGAAGTGGCCCGGTGACCCGAAAATCAGCAGTTTATATACCCTCGTGGAAAGTTCGAGGCGTTTCAGGAATGAGAACACCCTCCCACAAGAATTTTATTGGCTAATAACGAAAACCCCTACATTAGATGAAGAAGAAACACATTATTGGTGGAAAATTAATTACCGAAATTACTCATTGGTCGACTTCAAAGCTGGCGGAAAGAAAGGGTTAATATTGCCAACTTAAACAATAACTGAACGAAATTTAACAAAGAACAAACTTATGAATTCCACATTTCTCCAAAAAACACAGTTCTTTCACTTCGCACTAGGGTGCATAATTGTAGTTCTTCGGTAGTGCCATCTGGAAGAGAATGTCCACACTTCTTACTACAGGCAAAACAAAAATACATCGAAAACGACCCCGTTCAGAAACTTCAAAATTTACAAGTAGTGACATCTTCTGAGAAACTTGAAAATTAACACAGTAGATAAAGTTCAGACTTCCTCCAGTAGAGGAGTTGCAACTGGCGCAAAGTTTGAATTAGCGGCGTGGAGGTGTACCACCCGGTACACTGATAACAAGCAATAACGAGGAACATGGAGAAAGATCTCTAACGGGGTGGACTGATGATGATGCTTGTCCTTTAAAGGGGACTAATGTCTAGGTCATCGGCCCTGGGTGTATTGACCAGATGAAGGAGTTTGTAGGGAGGTCTGTACATGAAGTGACGCATATTGCACAGGATAGGAGAACATGGCAAATCCTTTGCAGCCATACATGACATGACACCACATCCCGTCAACGACACACGGAGAGGAGAGAGAGAGAGATGTTTTATGGAACTAGTTGGTGATGATTATTGCTTTAAGGGGAAGTATAAGGAAATTTATGTATGCATTTATTTATTTAGTGTATGCCACTGTTATGTGCAGACATTACTACGGGTAAATGTGTGCTCTAACACAGTGCTGCAGCAGGTTAAACACGAAAAAGACACAAGTAACGGTCATAAACAAACATGTCATTCTACCTGTTAACTTGACGGTGGTTGGCAGATCACAGGAGCAAGTCCAACGCTTCAAGTATCTCGGCAGCGTACTTGATCACAGCTGGAACAATGTTGTTGAAATTAGGCTCCAGGCAAGGGCTGTATTCAAGGGAAAATTCTCTGTAACAGGGAATTTAAGGTCACTCTCTGTCTCCGTTTACTTCGGTGTTATGCATTTTGTGTCATACTTTATGATGCCGAGACATGGATCCTAACAGAGAACACAACAAAAAACTTCTATCCTTCGGCGTCCGCTCAGGTTATCAGAATATCATGAGTTGACAGAATACGTAACACTGAACGACACGCAAATTACAACTGAACAAAGAGTTCGAAGTCATGCACAACATCAAAAAGAAGAGACTTGAATACCTTGGCCATATCATTCTAAATTATACATATAGACCCCTTCAGCTTATCTTACAAGGTAAAACTGAAGGAAGGAGAATATGTTGACTACGGAATATGCGAGAATGGTATGGCCAGTACTCCCACTCTTTTCCGAGTTTCTGAGAACCAGATTGACCTTATGACAGCCGACGTCCGATGAAAATGTGTTGCAAGAAGTAGAAGAAGAAAGAAAGGAAGGAAGAAAGAAAGAAAGAAAGAAAGAAAGAAGGGAAAGGACAGACTAAAGTAAAAACAAACGCACAATCAAACAATATACAGTAGAGCAACAAAGGAAAACCTGTAAAGTACGCCTTTGTATCTGCTTCTCAGCTGTATGTCCAGGTCAGTATCAAGCTTTATGAGATATGCATTATATCTTCCCGTTGATACAAACGGAGATCACATTCAGGCAAGATATGGTTATAGTCTGTAGAACACATCCACAATCATAGTCAGGAGAAGCGTGGAAGCCCAATTTATGGAGAGTGAGTACGCACTTCTTCCATGTTGTTCGTTCTTACGCTGTTCAACATTGTCTAGGTGTTGCGAGGGAGGTGAAATCTTCTAGGAACGTGATTAGGGTTGAACAATTTCTACCACTCTGTGGTTGCTTGTATCCACCGGTGTTTCCATGCGATATCAAAGTTGAAACCTGATTCTACCAATTTTCTAGCTGTTCTGAATGGTACAGATGTCCTTCATATCACCGTGAAGTGGTAGCAGAGTTGATCTGGTACTCTCTAAGTCGCGCATTTCAACGGCATAAATTCACTGGGGCAATATGGGAGAAGAAAGGTAGCCAGAATGTTGGAGTTGGTTGGATGGTCCCAGATATCATACGCATGGAGTTGTTGAGTTGGACGTCTGTTTTCTTTGCGTGGGTGTTATTCAGCCACACTGAACAGCGATCCTCGGCTGCCGACCACACCAGACCAAGAGGAAAGAGTCTCAATATAGCTACTGAAGCATCCCAAAAGGCGCCACACAATTTGTGAAGAATATTATTTCGTTTTCTATCTTGAGGTGCTAACGTTTCAAGATGACCTTTAAATGAAAGTAACCGATCAAGGAATACGCCATGATATTCGGGTGAAGATTATGTTGTAGCAGTCACCATTGAACGCCACGCAAAGTGAGAACTACTGTAGATGATCGTAATTTTTATCACTGACGAGGAGAAAGTCGAAAAGGTCCAACCCTTCGGAGAATGAAGCATCAACAAAAGGAAGGAAAGGTATATGAAGAACATGGGAGTGAAAATCAAAGCCTCTCTGGATCTGCCAAACCTCACACCGTCGGGACTGAAGGGAACAAATGTTGACCAAGGCTAGACAGAAAAGATGAAAATGAGGAGTCTGACACAGCGGAAGCAATATCAGACGGAGCTAGGGATCTTGTAGCCTCCAGCCCACGCTCCCAAGCTGAGAAACACTGAGGTTCACTTCTTCTGGTCGTTTCTTATGACAGGTAGGGGATACCGCACTCACGAAAGTTTCAAGGAACAAGGAAAAGAAATTGTTGGCCTCACGAAAAATTCCCAAGGAAGGAGGAGGACAAGTTCCGAATACTTCAAAAATGAAAGTACAAGACGAACAAATACAAGGGCAATGATAGACCTATGTTGGAACACCGCCGATGCTTAACTCACCCCTCAAATCCCTCTGATGGCGCAACGGTCCCTATGGGCCTTGACCTACCAAACGACAACTGTTCAGCAGCCCAAAGACCTGCGGAGTACGCTAGCTAGCTAGTGGCTTTAAGTCGCACCGAGACAGATAGGTATTATGGCGACGATGGGATAGGAAAGGCCTTAGAGTTGGAAGGAAGCGGCCGTGGCCTTAATTAAGGTACAGTCCCAGCATTTGCATGGTGTGTAAATGGGAAACCACGGAAAACCATCTTTAGGTCTGCCGACGGTGGGATTCGAACCCACTTTCATCTTCAATGGTTAATTTCATTGTCTCGGGCACTAGGTGTTTGCACTGTTCCCAACATTTGTACACCTCACACACCATACACAACTCATAAACATGCAGTTTCCTATACCCGGTAGATGCCATCAATCCTCGTCTGCTTTAAAGAGTTGCACCAGACTAGCAATAGTCTGTATTATTATTATTATTATTATTATTATTATTATTATTATTATTATTATTATTATTATTATTATTATTATTATTGTTGTCCGGCTTCTTAGCCGAATGGTCAGCGCAGTGGCCTTCAGTTCAGAGGGTCCCGGATTCGATTGCCGACCGGGCCGGAGATTTTAACTGCGTATCGTTAATTTCTATGGCTCGGGGACTGGGTATTGGTTGTTCGTCTGAATACTCATCTTCATTTACACACAACACAACACACAACTAACCACCACCGAAACGCGCAGTAGTCATTACATCCCTTCACATGGGGTTGGCGTCAGAAAGGGCATCCGGCCGTAAAACAGGGACACAGATAGATAGATAGATAGATAGATAGATAGATAGATAGATAGATAGATAGATAGATAGATAGATAGATACACCTCGACCCCATGATATTGGGAAAAGGGGCAGGATTATTATTATTATTATTATTATTATTATTGAGCTGAATGAGTTGGGCGTCCGGTTCAGGTCGCGTAGCTGTGAGCTTGTATTCTGCAAATGGTGGGTTCGAATACAACCGTCGGCAGCCCTGAAGATAGTTTTCCGTGGTTTCCTATTTTCACCCCTTAATTAAAGCTACAGTCGCTACCTAACCTTTCTCAAACTTACGTCGCCGAAAACCTTCGATGTGTTAGTGCGACTTTAGACTACTAGTAGGTATTATTACGAAGATATCAAGATTTAAATCCTGCATGGTATAATGAGGAAAGGAACCCGGCCACCACTAGTCCACTAACAGTTCACGATCTGTGTGTTACACCATACCTTCAGTTGTAAGCCTTGAGCTCAGCAGGAAATAAAGTTTCCTGGTAGTGGGTTCATCCCCGCCGGCTCTATTAGTTCGAGGAAATAACTGATTACAGTTGCGGTGCATGTACGAGGACAGGTTTAACCTGATTTAGCCTGTAACTGCTGGTTTATTTGTTGCAATTTCAAAAGCCAAGCCCAGAGTCCGAAGAAGTTTGAACCCCCGCATCTGTCAACCTTGAAACGGTTTTCCGTAAGCCTTACAAATAGTTGTTCTACTATACAAACACACACAGTAGTACGGAAACAACAGCCACACAAGCTGTATGTCGGGATTGAGTGATTCAGACGTTAGTCGGCAGATGCAGAGTGAACCTCGGCCCATAAGTGGCCACGGCTGGTCCGCGGTCCAACAGCTCTGCACTCTGACCGGCCAACCGAGCAGAGGAGGGGTGGCCACGGCTCTACCGTGGCTCAACGCCCCTGCATTCGGGAGACGGGACAGGGCTGGACCTCACGGCTGGCCCCAACCGTCGGCTGCCTTGAGAATGGTTTTTCGTGGTTTTCCATTCTCCTGCACTAAGGCGAATGCCGGGACAGTTCCTAGTATAGGCCACGGCCACCAACGCCCTCACGTTCTCCGAGTATCTCCTTCACTGCCACAAATCTCCCGGCCTGAGAGATGGCGTCACCGTCTAAGAGGCCCGCCTCCCCCTTCAGGGGAGGAATGAAAACATTTTAGTAGTAGTACTCAGACATTTAAGGCAGTGGTTTTCCAAGGCTAAGCCTAAGTGTTCAAATAGAGCCTACGTCAGCTACGTGTCGGTCGATTTATCGATACGTGAAAAATCTCTTGCGGAACAATATTTCTGCATCTCGGCGTCTCCGAAAACCTTAAAAGTAGCTAGTGGGGAGTGAAACCAATAACGTTCTGATATTAATGCAAGTAATTTCAGACAGGCCTCGTACTCACTAATGATGATAGAAGCTGTTGATCATGATACCGTCAGGCACCTGCACGAAACACTAGTTACGCTGAATTTATACAGAAATTTCACTAATGATGATTGTCATTTGGTTGGGGTCATTATTTGATCGCCTTGGTTTGGTGGGAAGTTGGGATGAAATAGGAAACATTACGTAAATGATCACAGCACGAGATTAGCAACGCGGTACGGGTCAGTGGTATGTGAAGGCGCTCGAATACAGCAGCCTTGAGTCCATTGATTTACCGGCACGTAAAAGAACTGCGAGATAAAATTTCCGGAACTTCGGTGTCCATTATTATTATTATTATTATTATTATTATTATTATTATTATTATTATTACTATTATTATTAAATTTATTTATTTATTTATTTTTTTTTCTTTACTATTCACTAATCGACCAACTAGGGGCAACGATAATTTCATTCTATATTCTGGCGTTTATTCAATTTTTGTTTCATCTAGTAGATTTTCATTAGATCGCTGTGTTGAGGACAGCGTTCACCCGACCACTTTACACAAGTTGTCCGTTTTTCATCTCAAGTCCCAAAAGTCGCCATTATGATGGTGATGATGATTAATTCATAAATTTATTTATTTATTTATTTATTTATTTATTTATTTATTTATTTATTTATTTATTTATTTATTTATTTATTTATTTATATTACTAATCGGCCAATTAGGGGCAACGATAAGTTTCATGATATATTCTGGCGTTTATTCAATTTTCGTTTGATCCAGGTTTTCCATAAGTTGCTGTGTCGAACACGGCGTTCACCAGACCACTTTGCACAAGTTGTCCGTTTCTCCTCCGAAAAAGTCCCAAAAGTCACGATTATTATTATTATTATTATTATCATTATTATTATTATTATTATTATTATTATTATTATTATTATTATTATTATTATTATTATTATTGTACCGGGCGGTACACCTCCGCGCCGCTAATTCAAACATTGCGCCAGTTGAAACTCCTCTACTGGAGGAAGCCTGAACTTTAACAACCATGTTAATTCTAAAGTTTCTCAGAAGATGTCGCTATTGTAAATTTTGAAGAGTTCTGAACTGTGTCTTTTTCGATTTATATTTGTTTTCTCTGTAGTGAGAAGTGTGAACATTCTCTTCTAGATGGCACTACTGAAGAACTACAATTGTGCACCCTGGTGCGAAGTGAAGGAACTGTTTTTTGAGAAATTTTGTGTTCATAAGTTTGTTCTTTGTTAAATTTCTTTATGTCATTTTTTGGGTTGGCAGTATAACCCTTCTCTTTCCGCTTGTTTTGAATTTAGTCAATCCCGAATTTCTTTAATTAATTTTTAACCAATAATGTGTGTCTTCTCCGATATGGATATGTTGCTTGATCCTAGCCAATAAAGTTGAGGGGGGTGTGGGTTTTCATTCCTGAAACGTCTCGAATTTTCCGCGAGGATATATAAACTGCTGATTTTCTTGTCTCCTGGCCACTTCAGTAACATCTTTCCTAGTGTGATTATGTAGCAGGGGGCGGGAAGCGCCTCTTTCTTCAGGCGGCAGTTCATTCATCAGGTAATGGCCTTTTAATAACTTCTTTGCTCGCTAGCTCAGCAGTTTAACCCTCGGGGCAGGTTCGAAACTTTTATCATGTAACTTTCCTTTAAAATTTAAAAGACACTTGGTATAAAATTCTATCTCTTTAACTACAAATTGGGATAGAGAGTGCCTAACCCTCTCGAGCTCCCTCTCATATTGTTTTTGAGGTGACTACGTTTTCATTACCGTTTTTCTTCGCTTCTTAATGTAATAAATTTTCCTATCGTGTCACCTCCGTAGTATGGGATTAGCCCTTGCATAAGCGGCCTAAGAGCCAATTAGGTTTTAAAAAGGTGTATTAGGAGTGCAAGTTACGCCTCCACTCAAGTTGGTATTTTGGGGCCATGTTATTGTCCTGTTTCTTTAGTGAATAGGCCTCAGTAGGTTGGGTATTTTTACACCTGTTCTTGTGTGCCTGGAGGGCAGCTTGAAGGTGGAGTTTGGTGTGGCCTTTGAATTGGCTTGAACTTTGAGAGCGGGTTCGCTCTTTCTAAAAATTGTATTTTCTGTGTGCCTCAAGCAGGCTTAACTGGGTAATTGGGAGCAAATGCTCCTTGGCATGATTGGGGTTTTCGGCCCCTTTGTTGAACCTTGTGTATAGGTAAAGTTGGGCTCATTGCTCAGGGATTGTGAATCTGGGGCTCGAAGCCCAAAATCCATTAATAAACTCTAATTGTACCTTCTTAACTTGTTGATATACAACTGAGTTCCTGTTATACTTGTTATTTCTTGATCTCGAAAAGAAAATATAACCTTTGTTAAATTTTAAATTAATTTTAATTTCGTTGTTGAGACCTATTCCATCCAGCACCCTCTTTCACCTCTAACTACCACGGATAACTCCGTAACAATTATTATTATTATTATTATTATTATTATTATTATTATTATTATTATTATTATTATTATTATTATTATTATTATTGAAAGTGGACTGAAGGGTATATTGTGTCTTGAGACATCCTTACGGCAAACAAGCATGTTTTATATTATTTAGTGAATGGAAAATACGTTTGTCGGCACATTACTTTCACGGTATTGAGCTCTCTTAAAGTGATGCTTATATCCTACACTACACCTTTAGTGAGCTATCAAAGTGCCATACGGCCAGCATAGACCGCAGTAAAATAACGAAGCTTTGTACACTGTTCTTGAAAGCGGATATTGGGCAGACTTATTTCAAAATGTGATGCTTTTTATCGCTTAAGCCGACGTATGTTACCAAGTGCAGAAAATTTAACAGATGTAATACACCAAATAAAACTACGAGAATTCACTCTCTATATTATAGTGTATAATGTGGCTGATTCGTTTTCTTAGAATAATTACACTTCGGAAAAGAAATACACAAAGAATGACTTTTAAATGAATGCCAGCAATTTGTTGACGCTTATTTTTGAGAACAGTAAAGAAGCTGCGGGCTTTATTTAGATAAGGAATGTGTTCTAGCAATTATGAATCATGACATAACTGCTTAGGTTTTCAAGACGGGCGTCTCGCTAAGTATAGAAGAAATTATTTTCCGCGCTTATAGACCTACACTGCTTATAGACTGCAGTCGAATTGAGTTAGTAGATCGAAATGTTTCACGGGAAACTGCGCCCGACATTCTCAAAGGCTCAGCTCTTTCTGAAGGTCAGTAGTGGACTAAATTATGAATCATGAATTTAATACACAGTGAAAACTCCAAAAACAAGGAAGAGTACCCCATAGCACTACAGCTGTGATGAGGCCTTGGCCTACCTAGCGGCCGCTGCTCAACCCGAAGGCCTGCAGATTATGAGGTGACGCATGGTCAGTGCGACGAATCTTCCCTGCCATTATTCTTGGCTTTCTAGACCGGAGTCGCCATCTCACCGTCAGAGAGCTCCTCAATTGTAATTACGTAGACTGAGTTGATTTTGAACCAGTCATCAGATCCAGTTAAAAATCCCTGACCTGGCCGGGAATCCTTTTTTAATAATAATTGGCTTCACGTCGCACCGATACAGATTGGTCTTATGGCGACAATGGATATGAAAGGGCTAGGAGTGGGAAGGAAACGTCCGTGGCCTTAATTAAGGTACAGCCCCAGCATGGCTGGGAATCAGAGCCGGAGCCCTCCGGGTGAGAGGCAGACACGCTACTCCTGGACCGTGGGGCCGGCTACAATGAAAACTCACCATACGATTTTGATAAATGATGATAAGGATGATAAATGAGTTCAAGTGAAGAATAGAACATTTTCTATCGAAATTACATTTGCTATGTTTGTCTTTTTTTTTTTTTTTTTTTTTTTTTTTTTTTTTTTTTTTTTTTTTTTTGCTATTTGCTTTACGTCGCACCGACACAGATTGGTCTTATGGCGACGATGGGACAGGAATGGGCTAGGAGTGGGAAGGAAGCGGCCGTGGCCTTAAAATATTGCATTTGCTTAGTGTATTAAGCTGTTTAAGAAATAGATCATAACGTAAATTAAGGTGAAATGATTGGCGTTTTGAAAGTAGGAGTTAAAGTTGGAATTCAGGAGGAATAAGAGGGGCAATTTTTCGTTCATAGGAAGAGGAGCTAGGAAATGGAATGACTAAGGGAAATGTTCAATTAATTTCCAACTGAATGATAAGGAATCTACCAGCCAGGCGACAGTCTTAAATGCAGATCAGTGGTAAATGATGAATGAAGGGCCACAACATAATTTTCAAGATTTCCTTTTACGTCCCTTCAAACTTAAATAGCCGTATTTCATTTCCATGAAGTCTATTCAGTGGTTTAACGTCGCACTAACGCAAGTCATCCTTATATTAGCAACACTGGTCGAGCACAATACAATACGGGGAGCATATCTATACCCGTATTACAATGTTACACGCACACACCTCGACCCCCTGTAAGGGGATGAGAATGTTACCGGACAAGTACTCCTCATCCGGTGGTTGTAGTTTATTAATTGTAGCTTTACTACTTCTGGGCCATTCAGTCCCAGACACGACATAGATTTAATAATAAAGTAGAATCTAATAGAAGTCAGTTGGAAATTTTGGATTTCCAAAGATATTTGGGAAAGTAAAATTTTATAGGAGAGAGAGAAAACCGCTCGGAGTGTAAAGTTACAACTCAAAATTCATTTCAGCACTTTTATTGTGTTCAGAAGGAATAAATGCATTATTATACAAAGTGTTTCAGTTAAAACTTTTACAGTTTAATAATTATTCAAGGAAAAATAATAAGGATTTGGTATATTTTCGCACTAAAACTATAAACATTTCCATGTGAATGTCATAAGCTTCAATGCAGTCATCAGAAAACTGGCTCTATTTAAATGTACAGTGATCAAAATTACTTATTTATAGTGAAAGCACAGATATATTAAATGAAATCATTGAACACAACAATGTAAATTAAAAAAGTGTTCTGATGGCCAGGAAATGGCTCGTCGTTGTCTACATGGGTACTTTACGTTTCGGCCAATTCATTCCGTGGATTTTGGTACTTAATGGCAACAAACATGATTTTCAACGCCTTGTTTTACATTGATTTGGTCCATTTTGACTATCTCTGCCATGTTATGGGGCTTCCTACCAACGTATGTTTTCCATCATGACATCAATTTTGAATATTTTGGGTTTAATACCTTTTCAAAATAAGCTTCTCATATTAACCCAAGCCCTCACATCTTCTATACATGATTTATAACGATTTCACTACAATGTCTACTGAACTGGAGCTGCATATTACCTTGATTGTGGAGAAAAACTAAATATGGACAAATGCCCGTGTTTTTAATCCTGCGGGTGCACTCTGTCAGTTATGTCTGAACTATAACTCTGAAGACGCTAGATCTTCATTACAGGCCTTTGAGCGTTCAGCCTGAACGATTTTTTGAATTAACTAGGTGCTTCCACAACTATCTATGTTCAATTACTTCTTCACTTCGTGTAATTCCATCCTTCCTATCTTTAAATCATTATCGTTACATCTGTCTCCGTCTTACACTCAATGACTGAGTTCTTTATCCGCATAGGTAACCTGTTATCTTCTATTCGCCTCATATGACCCCACTACCAAAGCCGGTTTATACGTGCAGCTCGCTAGTGCTGGTACAAATACTGTAGATGGGAATAACGCGGGAAGATAGTCGGAATGAGGAGATAAAGCCAATGTTAGCAATGCACTCGATAGAATATGACTGAAGATGGTTGCCCGTAGTTTCCCATTTTCATTCTAGGCAAATGCTGGAGATTAAGGCCACGACCACTTCCTTCCCACTCCTAGTCCTTTTCTATCCCATCGTCGCCATAAGACCTATCTGTGTCGGTGCAACGTAAGCAACTTGCAAAAATAAAGAAAATAAATTAAGATGATAGGAAAGGCTACAGCACATCCTATGTTTAAAGTAATCGTTTCTAAACAGGGGTCCAATAGAAATTCTGTACATTTTCTTGATAAGAACCAGACTTATCGTTGACTTTAATGAGTGGAAAACCGGCGAGTTGGCCGTGTGGTTAGGATCGCGCAGCTGTGAGCTTGCATCCGGGAGATAGTGGATTCGAACCCCATTGTCACCAGCCCTGAAGATGGTGTTCCACGGTTTCCCATTTCCACACTAGGCCGGTTCCTTCCTACTCCTAGGCTTTTCCTGTCCCATCGTCGCCATAAGACCTATCTGTGTCGGCGCGACGTAAAGCAAATAGCAAAAAAAAAAAAAAAATGAGTGGAAAGAACGTTTCACTAACACGATCGGTGCAGGAGAGCTACAGTGAAATGGACCTATAAACTGTAATTAGAACACTCATGTTATTCTTCACAACAGGAAGATTCTTTAACAGAAGTTGGGATGTTAACTCTACATTCCAACCCCCCAGCCTTCAGGATCAGGTACTCTGATATCAGGGTCTGAGTCTACAGGATCTCATTTTGAGGCGCCAGCTAGGCCTTATGGGCCGGTCACACGGTAGTGACTTACGTGTACGATATAGTTTGCACAACAAGGAAGGAACACCGTATTGCGTCCATACGGTGGAACTTAGTTTGCACAAAAGTCATTATGAAAAAATCGTTTTCGGAAGGATTGTATCAATGTATCATTTTTGTTCCGAGTATTTTCGCATTGATTATTTGTGAAAAAGGAGGGAGGTAAACACACTCAGTCGAAATGGTGCAAAAAATTGCTACTGAGAAGAAAGAAATATTCACATATAAATTGATACACCTCAGTAAATTCGGGATAACTTGCATCGATTAATTACATACATCGGTGATTTTGTACATTTCACAATAATTTTCCGCGACTGAAAATAAGGCTTGTAAAATTCTGCCACAGCATCGTTTACGCGAGCCAGCTTCTTGCTGTCCATACGCACGTGCTTCCCGACACAAACTGATTTGAAAAAGTTAGCAAATGTTAAAGCCTTTAGGTTATTTCTGCTTGTTTCATTGACGGTCATCTATCTATTGGTGCTTTTCTTGAGTTTAACTGGTTCCACTTTCTCGACATCCGTGCAGTTCTCACAAGGAACAACACAGTCACCGAGCGGTACGAGTCGTACAGCTGTAAGATTGCGTTCGGGAGATGGTTGTTTCGATCCACATCGTCGGCAGCCCTCAAGATGTTTTCCCGTTACTTTCCATTTTCACATCAGGCAAATGCGAGGACTGTACGTTAATAGAGACCACGCCCACAACATTCCCAGTCATAGCTATTTCCTATCCCATAACATAACGTTAAAAGAACCAAAAAAGGCGCTAACAGTCAACTTTTGAGATCCAACCTGCAATCAGGCAGCAGTTAGCATCTAGAGATGACGTGGTTCGAGCATGAGATGCATTCGCCTTTAACACAATTTGAGATTAGTATGTCAGATTTGGGGGTCGTCTGAAAATTTCTGTAACTAAATAGGCTAGTGTAACAAAATGTGTGCCAAACGTGTAACCTAGCAACCGTGCAGGCTGTGATGGAAAGTATGGATGGCTGGCCAGACAATGTTATCAGCGACCGTGCAGGCTGTGATGTAAAGTATGGATGGATGGCCAGACAATGTTATCTAGCAACCGTGCAGTCTACGTCCAACGCCTGGTGGTCATCAGAAATTGAAGACCTCTTCAAAATAAGGAGGTAACCAAAAAATCAGTCATTTTTAGGAGGGAGGAAAATTAATTTTTGGGTTTATTTCATGGTAGGCCTATTTACTACTTGAACCAATTGCATTATGCAAGTGTACGAATGAATTCATCTGTTAAAAATGTTATTGTTATAACTTAAAATTTTAAAAATGATGTAGGAATTGGAAGTGATGTTCTTCTTCTTTATCTGTTTACCCTCCAGGGTCGGTTTTTCCCTCGGACTCAGCAAGGGATTCCACCTCTACCGCCTCAAGGGCAGTGTCCTGGAGCTTCAGACTCTGGGTCGGGTGATACAACTGGGGAGGATGACCAGTACCTCGCCCAGGCGCCCTCACCTGCTATGCTGAACAGGGGCCTTGCGGGGGTTGGGAAGATTGGAAGGGATATACAAGGAAGAGGGAAGGAAGCGACCGTGGCCTTAAGTTAGGTACCATCCCTGCATTTGCCTGGAAGAGAAGTGGGAAACCACGGAAAACCACTTCGAGGATGGCTGAGGTGGGAATCGAACCTACCTCTACTCAGTTGACCTCCCGAGGCTGAGCGGACCCCGTTCCAGCCCTCGTATCACTTTTCAAATTTCGTGGGAGAGCCGGGAATCAAATCCGGGCCTCCAGGAGTGGCAGCTAATCACGCTAACCACAACACCACAGAGGCGGGCATTGGAACCGATACAATGGAAAATGTCTTACGTTTGTACATAACAGAAGAGAAATCCTGTACATGCGCTTGGAATACAAATTATAGATATAATATTAGTATAATAATAAAAATAACGTCCGCATCTGTGGTGCAATGCTTAGTGTGATTAGCTGCCACTCCCGGAGGCCCGGGTTCGATTTCCCGCTCTGCCAAGAAATTTGAAAAGTGGTAACAGGACTGGAACGGGGTCCACTGAGCCTTGGGAGATCAAATGAGTTGACGTGGTGGTGGTGGTGGTGGTGGTGGTGGGTGTGCGATTCCCACCTCAACCATCCTCAAAGTTGTTTCCGTGGTTTCCTATTTCTCCTCGAGGCAAATGCTGGGATGGTACCTAACTTAAGGCCACGGCCGCTTCCTTTCCTCTTTCTTGTCTATCCCTTCCAATCTTCCCATCCCCCCACAAGGCTCCTCTTCAGCATATCAGGTGAGGCCAACTGGGCAAGATACTGGTCTTCCTCCCTGTTGTATCCTCTACCCAAAGTCTCACGCTCCAGGACACTGCCCTTGAGGCGGTAGAGGTGGGATCCCTCGCTGAGTCCGAGGGAAAAACCAACCCTGGAAGGTAAACCGATTAAGAAAGAAGAAAATAATAAAAATAACAAGAAAACAAGGTAATATTTCAAAATATAGAGGCGATTTCGTCTATGTCCTTTATTTAAATGATCGAATACACCTGGTGATGAACCAACACAAGCACTGTCCATCCTTACACCACAAAGTTCTGTTGGCTGTAAACCAGCGCGAAGTTCAAATGTAAGGCCTCGTATACACTTGAGCATTCGCCCCGAATGAGCATGCGTTTGCCCAGTTTTGCGAGCCGAATGGATCCGCATGCCTCAGCCCGATCCGAATGTTGTCGGTATCTCAAAGTGAGCACGTGCTGTGTTCGTGCTCAGTGTGGACGGTTGATGACGAGTGGGGTAGCCCGAACAGTATGAGCCGACTGCTTCCGCCTATGCATACGCGATCTCGGTCGTGCAAGTGAAGGGAAGGAAGAGTGTGAAAGTAATTTCAAGTTGAAATGGAATTGTCCCAGGATAATTCTCTTATCCTCCGGGGGTACTACCACAAGTAACCCGTTCTGTGGAACCCCAAGGACGAGTTCTATTACAATACCTTAAAATCATCTCTCTCCGTACAGTTTTCTTTGCCACCACCGCTTTCTACTTTTTGTTTTCAAGGAATGCAATAAATACATATAATAACTGGCGAGATCAATTTTCGACTCACCATTGTAGCCTCAGGTCAGGCAAAACACTACACTACACCTAAACCACACACTGTGTTCTCGGTCGGCACGAGGTCCGAACACAGTGGAAACTTGCTCAACAGATTGGCATGCGAGTCGTGCTCGTGCGCTCCTGCATCGGCAACGCATGCATCATTCGGGGCGAATGCTCAAGTGTATACGCAGCTTAAGACATAAGATGACACCACAGAATAGAGGCGTCATGATACACCCTATTTCCAATGAAATCTCATTTTTTAAAATAAATGTTGGTTATATACTTATTCCGAAGAGGTCTTCAATTAGGAACCATCGATAGATGGCCATGAACAAGTGACATAAGACATATTTATGATCATTTTATTTTCCCATAGGGAAATTTGACACTTTTTTATGAATTTGAGACGAATGTAAATTCATCTGCACTGCATATTGGCCATTGTAAGACAACATTAATAAACACAGATGGTCGAGTGCAACACTCTCGATCAGAAATCCTGATGACCGAAGATCCCATGAACACGGTAAGAAGATTATCGCGTTCAAAATATGTCTGCGGCGCAGCGAAGTTGACTGTGCTGTTCAGTAAACCACCGTCAGCAAACCGTGTATTTGACCTAGACTAATTCCCTGCATTACAGAGGAAAGCGCTCGTAAAGATGCAAACATGATAATAGGGCTATGAATATGTAAGTTCCCTGGATAATTGCTGATGAATGAATGACGAGTCCAATATTGTCACATGAGCTTCAATTTGTTCGATCAGTCTGTTTTCATTTATACTGTATAACCTCCATTTCATGATCATAAAGACTGCATACATGGAAGGCAATAAAATAACCCCTAATTTTTCCAAGCATGAAGTGGTCGACTCTTATCCATCCATTCATCACAGAGCGCAATTTCTCTCTTGAAGGAAACTTTATGTAGCGAGGAGACAACGACGCTATGATCTAAGATAGATCACTAACGATACGTTGCGCTGCTGTGCGATGTACATTTGCGAGGTCCTCAATTACTATGTCGAATGCACTAGCAGCATATGCTCTTAAAGTAATTTGTCTGTTCATGAGTGAGACAGGGTTATTTCGATTAGTAGAAAATTCTAACCTGTTGTTTATTTGGTATAAGAACCCCGACACTGTTTCTTATTTAGACAGACGTAATCTCACTTTAAACTTCCTGTCACCGTAGCCTAATCTTCAGAATGATTTTCCCTTTCCATAATTACTCCAATACTATTTCGTTCACGATTCAAATGGACGAGATACGAGGGTGAGTCAATAAATAAGTCACAAACATGTGTGTGCCTTATACCATTTGAAATAACGCGCGCAAGCTTTGCCAGCAGATGGCAGCATGCTTGTACGACATCTCGCAGGCACTCAGTCAGTCAGAGGCTGTTAGTGCACGATGTCACATGTGTTGCATGACTGTACACGAGAAGAACAGCGTGCAGTTGTGCGTTTTTTGTGGGACAAAGGACTGTCCACAGAAGAAGTGCATCGCGAAATGCATCCCGGCTATTGTGAAAACTGTTTCTCACGGAAAGTTGTGTTCAATTGGATCCAGAAGTTTAACCATGGAAGGAAAAGCATCAGAGATGGGGAGCGTCCTGGTCGTCCTGCGGAGAACACTTGGAACATCCACCGTACAGTCTTGACTTAGCCCCCAGTGATTTCTATCTGTTTGGGCCCCTAAAAACATCATTTGGGGGGCCGTCATTTTGATACAGATGATGCCGTAATCTATGAGGTTACACGTTGGCTGCGACAGCAACCAAAGGACTTCTTTGCTGCCGGCTTTCAAGGACTTGTAAAGAGATGGGATAAGTGCCTGAATGTACAGGGTGAATATGTGGAAAAGTGAAATAAATGTCAGAAAGTTACTTTGATTATTTTTGCCGCAATTCAGTTTTGCGACTTATTTATTGACTCACCCTCGTAGTAAACTTCATCGTCGATGTCATCCAAAACATCGACGCGCCGCCATCCTAATACGTGTCTGGACTTGACACTCAACATTTCGAGAAAAATGGTCAAGTATCATCTCGGTCATCTACCTCGTTCAACTTTGTTCGTGGTCGATGCAAAGGAATTTTGAGTCGAAGAGGGTCAAATGCGAACTTGACCTTTTATCAAGAACAGTGCACTTGGCCGTAAGTCTTTATATTATGTTCTATTCAGTGTCGAGTCTGCTAGCCCCTATGAATTAAATAAGTGCCTCCAAAAGCGTACTTTTGCAACTAGCTCTGTGGCTTTTATAATTCCACGCCTCCATAATATCATCATATCATTAATACCCGTCGTCCTGGTCTCTCTCTGCCTCTCTTACCCTCTATGCCCGAGTCCGTTATGCTTCTAGATAGCCTATCTTTCTCCATTTGTCTCATATGACCCCGCAATCAAACTCAGTTTATACGTACAGCTTCCTCCAACGAGATTGTTTCTAACTTGGCCTTTATCTTCACGTTTCGAGTACTCTCATGTTACCATCTGCATTTACCAGCAACCATTCTCGCCAGTTTCATGTTTTTTCCTTCCAACGGTTGCTATTTCTTGATGGATGCATTATTTTGTTGAAGCTTGGTATTTAGACGAAGGTAGACCTCGATTAAAGTTTAAGGTACCATCCGTTTTAAAATTAAAATATGAAAACTTGAAAAAAGTAAATTCCTGTCCTCGTCCTGAAGTGGTACAGCTCTTTTCAATCACACCCCCAGTGAAGGGGAGCTGCATGTGTCATTTTAACTACATGTCAGCTCTACTGCCGTTCTTAAATTTCTGGCAGCACCAGGAATCGAACCCGGGAGCTAATAGTGCTAACTGTTACGCAGCGGAGGCGGGCATGAACACTATAAGGAAGCGTGAAATACAAACTTGGAAAGATCTCCCTTAATATTGTGTTTAGGAATAAATTTATTTCCAGTAACTTTTGTCATACAACCTGTGACAATAAAGTGCGGTGAATGAAGTCAGAACGGTCGATCCGGCAAAACTGGCGACACATAACGCTGCAGCTGCGTAGCAGCAGGGTTTGACCACCTGCTCCCCCACGTTGTTCAGTTGAGCATCGTGTGTGTGCCGTGTAAGACCTGTTTGACACAGTGCGTGTTTAGTACGTTGGTTTTGAACTGCGAACAGGAACATGAACGACCAAAAGATCAATGTACATGTTTGTTTTAAGCTTGGCAAGACACCGAAAGAAACGCATGTGATTCTGGTGCGTGTTTATGAAGATCAAGTACTGTCCTTGAAGTGTGTGTACTAGTGGTTCGCTCGTTTTCGAGGAGGCCGGGAAAGCGTTTCCGAAAACCTCCGTGGCGGAAGACCGGGGACCGCCGTCAGTGACGAAAACATTGAGAAGGTGAGGACATTAATCACGAACGATCGGCGATTAACTGTGCGCCTTATAGCGGATGAACTGCAGATGAACCGTGAATCCCTGCGACAAATCGTTACCCAGAAGTTAAGGAAGAGGAAAACGTGTTCTCGTCTTGTACCACATCACATGACTGACGATCAGAAGCAGGCATGTTTAGAGGCTTCACAGGATTTTGTCGAAACGGTGGACGCGACACCAAATTTCTTGAACTGTATTGTCACTGAGGATGAAACCTGGTGTCTCAGGTACGACCGTGAAACGAAACAGCAAAGCATGGAATGGCGTTCTCCGAGATCCCCTCGTCGGAAAAAGGTCAGAGCCGAAAAGTCACGCATCAAACTCGTTTTGAAAGGAAAGCGATTTGATAATATTCCTAACATCCAACGAAACGTGACGAGGCTTTTGAACACCATCCCAACGGAAGCCTTCTAGCAAAGTTTCCAGGACATGTATCGCCGATCTCAGCATTGCATAGTTATGGGAGGAGACTATTTCGAAGGACAGTAAGGTCACTGTCGTACATTGTTCATCTATGTTGATAGTACAGGACTATTCACCGAACTTTATTGTCACAGGTTGTACAAAAAATTCCGAAGGGATGATATTTTCTGAAACTTTCTTCTCACCTCCCCGAGTGTCCGGCATTGAGAACAGCCGAGATGCATTCGCCAATCATGCGATCATTTCTTGATGGAATCTCTCGACTAAACACATTCATATTATGACTTTAGAAATTGCTGCTGATTCTTTTAAATTAACTTGTTCATGTGTGTTACAAGAGCTCTATTCCGAAGGTAGGGTACGAGACCGTACTGTTCGGAGCTCAAGTGTTTGCCAGCGCGGAGTGAAGCGGAGAATGGGGAAACGCTATTTCCTCCACACTGTCTACCTGCCGTTTCCATAGGGACCTCATTGCTACTAGACAGTGGAAAATATACTGTAGGCTCGCTCTTCAGATATTGTATGAATGGCTTTCTTGGCGTTAATCGTATCTGCGCTTATTAAGTGGTATTTGTCACTCACTCTAATGAGGTTTTGTTTCTGTTGTGACTTCCAAAGAACTTTCTTTCAGGGTGCATAGATTTTTATGATTCGGTTGATACGAGCTCCGAACGGTAGTGGAAGTGTGGAGAGAAAGAGCTCAGCTAATCTCGCCAATATTCCCCTACACGACTGTTCGCGAGCGATGAGCCCAGCTTCATTCATCCTTTCCGATCTAGATGCCGGCATTATCCAGTAAGCGTCTTCTTCACGACGACTATCAACATATCTCAAGCGGAAACATGCGTTGACGCGCACTCAAGCTACTTCTCCCAATGACAGGGACAGCTCTATGTCGCCTGCTCCCTAATCAGCTTCAGATCTGCACTTTTTATTTGCCCACCACTAGGTACCAAATGAGAAAAGACTACAAAGAAATGTTAGTATCATTTGAGTAAGCTGTGTTTGATTGTGTTATCAAGTAGCACGACGACGTTAAGTAGCTGTGCCTCGATCCTTTCGAACCCGTCAATGAGGGGTACGTGCAGATAGTACGCAATATATAATATTACTGACAGGCTCTGGTAATTAATAAATTCGAACTTGTTTTAATGACCAGCTCGTACAATTATGAATAAAGTGTGAATATACCTAATAAGTGTATTCATCGGTAAACATCGCTGGCATAATTTGAAAAGTGAGACGTTCTGTCGTTAAAATATCATTTCATTATACAGCATAAAAGTTCGCCGAAATTGATGCGTCCCTCTTCTTGTCTCTCGCACACACACATACATCATCATTATCATCATCAAAATGATCATAACTTCATGTGACTATTGCTAAAAATAGCCCTGTGCAGCTCTTGTGTGACAGACCCTCCGACGAGGGTGGATGGCATCTGCCGATCATCATCATCATGATCATCATAATCATCATCATAATCGTCTTTATCATCATCATTCTCAAGATCATCGTCATAGGCATAGGCATTCACTCACTGGCGAATGAAACTATTATCTTTGTGGATTAGAATTAAGAGTTCTTAAGACCAAGCGATTCCGCCGTGCGGGTAGGAGCGTGCAGCTGTGAGCTTGCAATCGGGAGATGGTGGGTTCGAACCCCGCTGTCGGCAGTCCTGAAAATGGTTTCCCCAATTTCACACCAGACAAATGATGGGGCTGTACCTTAATTAAGACCACGGCTGCTTCCTTCCGACTCCTAGCCCTTTCCTATCTCATCGTCATCATAAGACCTACCTGTGTCGGTGCGACGTAAGCAACTAATAAGAGTTCTTAAGTAAGTAAAGAGATCAGTATTATAGAACTCCAAGTTCTGCGGAAATGCTGGCATATCAAATTTACCACAGCTCCTTGCTGTTGTTGTTGTTGTTGTTGCTCCTGCTGCTGCTTTCTTTGTTGAACCTGGTGGTCGGTTCTTCTCTGAATTTCTCGTTCCTTTCTGCACTCTCCTTTATCTGACTTGTGCCTTCGGCGTTGTTTGTTGGAAACGTTATGGGTTCCCACGCACAATAACGTCACCTCGTCAGCCGATAAGACGCTGTATCCTCCCAGTTGGTGAAGTCAGCCTGACACTTCTTGACGGTAAATTCAGAACGTCCTTATGTAGATTTTACTCTCTCCTCTGATTACGTTTCTCATTATTCTACTGAGAATGCATCACCTGTTTTGGAAGGCGTTTGTTAGCCATGGAGACGACGTAGCTGGCCTATAGTAATAGATGATTGATAAAATTACACCGTCAATGCTAGTAGTATTGGCTTCTTCCAAGATGCTGATTTGTTCCAACAATGCTTTCCTAAAAACAGTGCGAGTGTTATTTCCCCAGTCATTTAATGTCTTCCGTAAGTAGTTCAAGCCTCGCATCCATGAACAAATGTTGATGTCACGAAGGCGTTTTGGTGATCTTAAAAAAGGTCCTCGACAACCATGACCCAAATGTCCAGAAGAAGCTATTTGTTTAAGGTGCCTAACTGACAAACACACACACAATATATACTGTATCTTATCAGATCACTTTTAGTCTCACATTGTCAATAACCGGCAACAACGATATCTTCCATCAAAACAAAGCGCAGTTTTGCATGCATTGCAGACGCCACCCAACCTCATCGGAGGGTCTGCCCAGAAGCGGCGATTGGGAATTAAAAGTGTGGGGGCAAAAACATGAAGAGACAACTATCAGTAAGCGTGTTTGTTAGATATAGGAGACGCGGGATACATCAAAACTAAAAACCTATAGAATGATAGTTTTGAAGCTCTCTGAGCGAATTTCGACAGGTAGGTAAAGGTTGACTGTTTGCCAACTTAAGTGCGGTAATAATAGTTGCGGGATTTTGATTCAGTACTCTACAATAAAACTTTGACCAAAATAACGATATTACACATGTATTACAATTAAATAGAAACACGGCGTAATTATACAATTAAAATCATTCGGTAATTGACTCACACTAAGAAACTAACAGACACTAAAGAGACTGCCAGACTGATGAATGCGCACGGCAAGCGGAGGAATCATACCTCAGTGCCCATGACCCTTTTATGCTATTTGTTTTACGTCACACCGACACAAATAGGTCTTTTGGCGACGATGGGATAGGAAAGGCCTAGGAAGTGGAAGGAAGCGGCAGTGGCCTTAATTAAGGTACAGCCCCGGCATTTGCCTAGTGTGAAAATGGGAAACCACGGAAAACCATCTTCAGGGTTGCCGACAGTGGGGCTCGAACCCACTATCTCCCGATTACTAGATACTGCACGCACTTCAGCGACTGCAGCTATCGAGATCGGTGTCCATGACCTTGGCGCCTGATACCCTTCCTCACAGCACATGCAAAGTCTCCACTTACTTACCGTGGCGCTATGCAAATCGGTTAGCCGGAACGAACGATATTTCGTAGGAATTTCCGCAAATAATTTTGTTAATAATTATATAAATCAAGGAAAGAATTAGCTGATAAGACAACAAGGCTTGTACAAATTGCTTTTGTTTTAATTATTCCTATAATTCCTAATTTCAGCCCGCTAAAATGTAATGAAATGCAACGTCTTCTTCACAGAGTGATGGTGATGCGGGGGGGGGGGGGGAGGGCAAGTGCCCCCGTCGCCCCCATTTATCGCCGCTACTGGGTCTTCCTTACAAAGTTTGCACCAGGCAAAGTTAACTCAATAAACTGAGTTACTAGTGGTAAATTTTAGAGATATTCGCTTCTAATATTATCACCATCTCTCCTTGAAATGGTTTCCCACAGTTTCCTCATATCATCTGGGACGAATGCCGGGATGGATCTTTTTCCAAAGCAATTGTCGCCTCTCTCTCAATACTAATCATTACAGAGACAGATACTTCCCAAGAAAACTAGTTATAAAACATTCTCTCCTTCTGTGTGTGTGTATTTTTTTAAAGTTATTATTTGCGAAATCAAAACAGCGAGATGCCGAATTACAGAATTCCGCAATGAAACATATATTTAAATGAAAGACCGTCCGCCTCCGTAGAGTAACGGTTAGTCTCATTAGCTGCCGTCCTTGGGGGCCCGGGTTCGATTCCCGGTACTGGCAGAAATTTGAGAATAGCAGGAGGGCTAGTATGTGGCTGAAATGGTACATGCATCTCACCTCCACTGGGGGGTGTGCCTGAAAAAAGCTGCACCACCTCGGGATGAGGACACGAGTTTACTACTAATGAAAGAACAATGAAAAATAATCTAATAGACAAAAGTAGCGGATGAAAATTAAAAACTAACAATTTTGAAAGACAGACAGAGAGAGAGAGAGAGACTTTCTTCAGCTCATTCCATGTATATCTAGGGTCACTGGGGACATCTGGTTCAGTTTTGAGTTTTGGCCGAGGGTTTAAGGCTAGGTGTCCTTCCTGACACCAGGTAACATTTTCAGGTGAAAATTCCAGCACGACAACGACTGAGAATCGAACATTGGCTTTGCAGACGAATAGCTAGCAGCTGTCACTACATTAATCACGCCCCCTTGTGTGAGAGAATGCCTAAGGCTACGGAGAGAAATATCTTGAATCCCCCTATCAAATAACCACAATATTTCCTAAGGCAAAATATTTGAAAATATAAAAGCAAAGCAAAGTCACCTCCATACAGGCCATGAAGGCCCTTGGAGGAGTGGAAGGTAAAGGCTTCCACCATTGTTAACCTCGGCACGTGATAGGGTAGAGTGGTTAGCTCTACGACCGGCCGCCTTTGCCCCCAGGAATTAACCTGGTACTCATTTTTGGTGTAGGCTGAGTGAACCTCAGGGCCATATGCACCTCCGGAAGTGGAAATCTCGTTTCTTAAATTTTACGACTTCTTGACGGCGATTCGAACCCACGTCCTTGCGGGCGAACCGAGCACGCCTTTACTGCCTCGGCCAGGCAGCCCCCACTTAAATACTCGCCCAGCGTGGAGGTGGAACCCACGACCCTGACATTAAGAGTCTCATGCTCTACCGACTGAGCTAGCCGGGCTGCTTGAAAATATAACGGCAGTTAGAACTCGAACCTGAATCCACACCCCTACCACTACCACCACCTCTCAAAATCGTCTTCACTGAGATTATCGCAGTAAGCATTTCTAACAACATTCTTTTAATGTCAGTTGAGTCGTTGAGAGAATTCACCTCGCATATCTCATTCTGTAGGTCCTGCTAATGTTAGCAGAACAAAGCTGGAGTTTGACTGGGCAATTGTTGAACCTCACACTGTAACGCAGAGGCTGGACCAACATCGATTTTCTGTGCATACAGGCATGAATTGTTAAAAGTACATTGGACGTCATTCGGTGACCTCTGAAAAGAAATAGGATCTACTTAATTTCAAGGATCGAGTAGATAATAAATGAAGATGTTATTGTGAGGGGAAAGACAAGATAGAGAAGTAACATACTGTCAGTCATCAACATTCTTCCTCACAGACTAGATAGGCTTCATGTTCTGAAGTTCTCTGAAAAGGATACGTATAAAATTTGATCGACCTTTACTATGGCAAGTCTTTCTTGTCCGTTCACCTGTCGCAGCTTATTCATTACTAATGGCGATTGCTAACACGTCAATCACCGAGTTCCCAACCGGCGCATCGAACCGAAGACTACTTTTCAAAGAATATTCTGTTTATTTAAGTCCTATATTGATGTTTTATAACCTATTTTACTTCATATATTTGATTCACCGTAAATAAAATCATCCACTTACAGAATTTTATATTCTCAACATGTGTCATTCAGCAAAGAATGTGCTCAAATAAACCCTAACTAGCACGATCGTGCGGGTGGTTTTCCACGAGAACGGCGAAGATTTTTTTTTACTATATTTCCTCAAATCTAGGATCAAAATTGAAGTAAGAAAAAATTCAAATTTCAAGGAAAATATCTCAGGGTGGAAAGGATTAGGTGAGGGGCTGGGGTTGGGGAATGCCTACTATCTGGAAGCATTTAAGCTATTGACTTCAAATTATGAATGGATAAGTCCACAGAGTTCGCAAACTTACTTTCGGATAGGGTGAACAACTGTACTGGAATACGCCGGATAGGCCTGATTTTGATTGTCAAGTCTAGTGATTGGGATAAACTTTCTCCAGGACGCCTTAAAGTTCCAGTTTCTGGCTTTCATAGCAGCTTTTCGTCAGTTGGAGCAGGCTATTAACAGTCACCTTCTCAAATTCAGGTTTTTACGAGACACTGAATTTGTCAAACAAAGGAATCTTTCAGTCATTGTTGCCTTGCCCTTGGTACTCGTATGTTTTAATCGGTACGTTGTGTGGACGTTCGTAAACTGTAGTAACTGATCAACGTGAAACTCAGAGGTTATTGTATTTGGGAAAAGAAAGATCCGTAGATGCGGTAGTTAAAATGAACTACAATTACTTTTTTACAATATGCTTTACGTTGCACCAACACAGACAGGTCCTACGGCGAAAATGGGATAGGAAAGGGCTGTGAGTGGGGAGGAATCGAATGTGCCTTAATTAAGGTACAGTCCCAGCAGTTGTCTAGTGTGAAACTGGGAAACAGCGGGAAACCATTCTTCTGGGCTGACGACGGTGGGTTCGAACCCACCCTCCCGAATGCAAGCTGATAGCAAAGTGACTCAAACCGCACAGCCACTTGGTCGGTAACTACCTGTACAATTATATTCCATGCTGTACATTAGTAATATTTCTCCTTTTTCTTCTTCTTCCTCTTCTTCTTTTTGTTATTAATATTACAGTCATCTGCAAAAAATTTTCTCACTATGAACGAATCGCACGAATACAACGAAAGATTCCACACCGTATCGTCATACGCTAACATGTGTCGCATTTACGTTTAATGCTGATTGCTTGCGCGGAGTGCCACTAGAGAACGTGCATATTCCTTCTTACTTCTAGGCCTTTTTCCAGTTATTATCAATTATTATTGTACGTCTCTAAACGTTACTATGCGGTGAGGTTTCGATGTTCCCTGCTTTGTGTTGCGCCAATGATATCGTCAGTAGACTAGGGTGAAATATTCTTTTACTCAAGCCGTGCGGTGTCCAGTGAAACGCTGAGAACGCTGGATGACAGTTCCTTGTTAACTCCGCGTGGAGTGATGCGCTGGGTTGCCATGTCTTGTCGTATCATTAGTACAAATTGCACAGGTTCGGTATACGTGATTTGAGCACGAGGCAACTCTCGTACAACTCAGTTGATCAAACCATAAAATAAATATGATCTGAGCAGCAAAGTTGAAATAAATAAAACTGCACTGCAGAAAGAAAACTGACAGCCCTTCTGTTCCCTTGCGTGTAGATAGTTGCGGTTGTCCAATCAGAAGGTACCTTACTACCGCTCCATGCTAATCTTATTACTTTACAAATTGTTGCTCATCAAACACCCAATTTTTTGTCTGCAGAGGGGACTTGTGCAGCTGATGTTGATTTTCCTCAGTAATTGCACAGAGGGACTGTCAGGATCAGATTTTCAGTATGTGACAGGTAATTGAAAAATGCTTCGAGAGGAATAGACAGTTATGTTCATGTTTGCTAGATCTAGGGAAGCCATATGACAGGGTACCGAGGGAAAAGATGTTTGTCGTACTGGGGGATTATGGAATTAACTGTAGATTATTGAAATCAATCAAAGGGATTTATGTTGATAATCGGGTTGCAGTGAGAATTGGTGGTAGGATGAGTTCTTAGTTCAGGGTATATACAGGGGTTAGACAAGCTGTACTCTTTCACCTTTGTTGTTCATAGTGTCGTGTCAGCCCCAGATTGGAGCTCAGGACTCATTCTTCCGAGGATCGAACCCATGACCGGGACGTAGGAGGAATGGTGTCGCTGAGATATACGTTAATATTATAAGGGAAATTATAAGTTAATAGTAATGACTATGTAATGGCAACAAGGCCAAGGAATCATAATTATAATGCTGATATAAGTAAATTAAGAATCCTACAAGATTTAAGAATTGAAGGCACACCAAAAGCTGTGAGCCACAAGTTGTGTAATTAGAAGTAAGGCTTGGTCGAAGTAGGTGAATCATAAGCTGCACCCTGCTAAAGGTGCGTAGTATATCTTCAGAAAAGGTGGGTAGCGAGTGAACGGAAGAGGCAATTCCGTTTTCGTGTGTCTGAGGACATTCTCCATAGGATGGAAACTTCGATGGCCTTCTCGAAGGGAGGCGAAAGTTAGTGAAGGTATAAAACAGGGGTACACACCCTGATCGAGGCTTTTTTGGAACAAGTCGACTAGAAGTGCGGGCGGAAGCCCTGTCAGTCAGGTCACCGATAATAATAATAAGGTCCAAGTGTGGACTTAGAGTATTCACTTCAATACTTCGACCACGCCAAGTCTTCTATGTCAGCGTCATTTGAAGTTAGGAAGGAGATTGTAAATACTGTATATAATTATACATACTCATCAGTCTGCTATTAAAGGAAGGTTTTGGGAAATAGAGGACTTCGTCTCTTCACACGTAGCAAATCTCCCAGGCCCATTGAACAATCCCTCATTACCGCTCGGAGGAAGTCAATCTGATTATTCATCATTTCTCGTTGTGGCAAAGCCTGTGTCACGACAGGAAAAACAAAACTGGTGTGCAGCTGCGGGGTACTGGGTTCGATTCCGCCTCAGTGAAGAGACAGATTTTTTAAGAGCCACGCAGAAGAGGCTAGCTCAAGCAAGAAGATTCGCAGATCCGGTCCAGAGCAGCAGACGAGAGACCTACCGTTCCAGCCGACGCAGAAGGAAGCGGACATCAGGACAAGAGAGCAGCAGGAGGCACCTGGAGGAGCTCGACGCCGTGACACCGAGAGAAGACAGCAGATATTCGGGCAGTGGTAAGTACCCACAAGTGTTGTAAATATGGCAGATTCCAATGTACCCAATGATGTGCCAGATAATGTTTCTGACTATGATAGTGCGGGGGATGCACAGGATGGACATTTATACGTGTCAGTTACTGAGGGATATCGATTAATAGGTCATGAATTTAGTGGTGCCAAACCAGAGCAATTGCGTGAGTTTATTGCTAATGTGGATGCCGCACAGAGTATGATCAAGGATAGGGACCAACCGTTATTCTTTAAATATATTTTGACAAAGATTACGGGTTCTGCTCGCGAAAAGTTCTTATCTAGAGGTGACATAATCAACTGGGAAAGAGCTAAGGAAGCTCTTTGGGAATATTATGGAAAACAGGGCACTTTTGACTTGTATTTGTGTCAATTGTTCCAAAAAAGCCAGGGACCGAAAGAGACCGTGGCCGAGTGGGCCCATAGAATTGAAGAAATGGCGTTGATGTTTCGAAACGCTATATTAGAAAATGAACCGATAGAATATCGTACAGGGCAGCGCAGAATGCTAGTGAAAATCGCGATAGCGGCTTTCACTCAGGGGATTCATACAGCGCGAATACAGGGTAAGCTACAGGATCGTAGCCCTCAAACTTTTGAGGCGGCTGTAGCTATTGCTAGACAAGAAGAAGCCATGATTAATTCCCAGAAGGAGAGAGAGGCACTCCTCAGGAATAGTACGGCTTCTAGAAAAGAAGGCGCGCACACCCAGCCGGTAAGCTACACGAAGGGTCGGTGGCAAGGCAAGGCCACGCAAGGGGCGCAAAAACCTAGTAAATCTCCCCATTATAACAAGGTGCTGCTAATATGCTTTAATTGTAATAAGGAGGGACATATAGCTAGAGATTGTAAGCAGAAGAATCAGAGTTCTAAGACAAAGGAATCCCTTACTCCTCGAAGAAACGCCGCAGGAGAGATAAAATGTAATTATTGCGGAAAGCCAGGCCATTGGGCACGGCAGTGTAGAAAGAAATTAGCTAACCAAAACAGAAATAGAGAGACCGGTAAGACCGGTAACGAGGTGAACATAGTGCGCACCTCTGGTTACCAACAGAGCGCGAATAAGGTGGGACCGAAATGCTTTAAGTGTAATGAAAGAGGGCACAAAAAGGCAGAGTGCCCACGTAGAAATTCGAAGCCGGAATTCAGGCGTTGTTACGCTTGCGGCAAGGTTGGCCACCTACAGTGGCAGTGTCGCACCAGATGCGATAGCGAGCCCAAAGGTAGAGCAGAGTTCTTGCCTAGAAGACAGACTAGGAATGTTCAGAGTGGTAACGGTAATAATAATAATAATTCCCGTGATAGGACACGCGAAAAGACGCGATGTAGAATTTGTAGGCGATGGTCGCATTCAGCTAAAGAATGCTGGTTTAAAACCGAGAGAGAGGCTTTAAACTAGATAAGGGAGACAAGTCAGGGACGCTTGAGATCTCCCATAAGACCATCAGTCCCAGTAAGGTCGGACAGCATGAGGAAGGTACCGTATTAATAACGGTAACCGGGCGTAAGGATGCCTTAAGATTTTTAATCGACACAGGAAGTGATGTCTCTCTTATTAAGGAAGGTAGTGTTCCTTACGGTGCTTGGGTTAACCGCAAGGAAATTCTGAAGTTAAGAGGCATAACGAAAGGTTCGAAGCGAACCAAAGGAAAAGTTCGAATTCCCGTTGGTGGTAGATGTCCAGACTTCCATGTAGTGGACAACGACTTTAATTTGAAACAAGACGGTATAATTGGAAAGGACGTGTTAAGAGACAGCGTCTTAAATTATAAGGAAGGCTATGCTGTGATAGCAGGTAAAAGATACCCACTAGGGGCGAAAGAGAATATGTGGGTGGTGCTCGAACCAAGAGTGGAAAAGATCGTGGCCATAGAAGTAGATAAACAGGTAGCCGAAGGCTTGATAGAGCGGCAGGAAGTAAAGCCAGGTGTATACCTAGCTGAGTGTTTAACGAAAGCCAAAGATTATGTCGCACTCGTTAGTATGTTGAACACTACTGACAGGGAGTGGAGATTAAAAAGCCCAGTAGTTAAGTTACTGGATGTAGAAGGCGAAATTACCGCAGAGGTACACAAGGTTGAAGAAGCCATAGCTGTAAAAGGCGATAGTCAGGCCAAGAGGCCGATCGCGCAGGGGGATGATAATAATAATCATAATCAGGAAGGTAAATCCCGAACGCAGCGAATACGGGAGCTGCTTAGAGTAGATCACTTAGCTCCCCAAGACAGGGAGAAAATTTACGCTATCTGTACGGCTTATCAGGATATTTTTCACTTAGAAGGGGATAAATTAACGCATACGAATATACTTCAACATGCTATCCCCACACGCGTAGATCAACCTCCAATTCATGTGAGGCAGTATAGGTTACCTGAGGCTCAGAAAGAGGAGATAGGTCGCCAGATAAATCAGATGTTACAGGATGATATTATAACTCCTTCAACTTCCCCATGGTCTAGTCCCATCCTTCTAGTACCAAAGAAATTAGATGCTTCTGGTAAGCAGAAGTGGAGGGTCGTAGTGGACTACAGACTTTTGAACGACGTCACCATAGGAACTACGTATCCTATTCCATTAATTTCTGAAATATTAGATGCCCTAGGAAAAGCGAAGTATTTTTCCACTATGGATCTGGCCAGTGGATACCATCAGGTATTGCTGAAGCCTGAGGACAGAGAAAAGACAGCATTTTCCGCCTTAGGAAAGCACTATGAATACAAGAGATTAGCTATGGGACTTCGAGACGCGCCAGCAACTTTTACGCGTTTGATGAAAACAGCACTAGCAGGCTTAGAAGGCATTAAATGTTTGGCGTATATGGATGATTTGATTGTGTATGCTAGCTCTGTAGAGGACCACAATCAGAGATTACGTGATGTTTTTCAGAGATTGAGAGAGGTAAATCTCAAATTAGGTCCAGATAAATGCGAATTTCTAAGAACGGAGGTAGCTTTCTTAGGACATGTAATTACTAAGGGCGGTGTTCAACCTGATGATCGAAAGGTTCAAGCAGTAAGAGAATATCCTCAGCCTACCACTACGAAACAGCTGAAAGGATTTCTAGGCTTGTCAGGCTATTATCGTAGGTTTATTCCGAACTATAGTAAGATAGCGAAACCACTGTACGAGCTGCTTAAGAAGGAAGTACCGTACGAATGGACGGATAAGCAAGAGCAGGCATTCCAGATCTTAAAGAAAAAGTTAACAGAGAAACCGATATTGCAGTACCCAGACTTTGAGAAACCTTTCATATTGACCACAGACGCTAGTAATGAGGCCTTAGGAGCAGTGCTGTCACAAGGACAGATAGGTAAGGATTTGCCGATAGCTTACGCTAGCAGGACTTTAAATAAGGCCGAAAGAAATTATTCTGTGACAGAGAAAGAATTACTAGCAATTGTTTGGAGTGTGAAGTATTTTAGGCCGTATTTGTTCGGCAGGCATTTTACGGTAGTAACAGATCATAAGCCTTTGAAATGGGTATTTAATGTCCAAGACCCATCTTCTAGATTAATTAAATTCCGATTGAAATTAGCAGAGTACGACTTTGAGATAGTGTACAAGGAAGGCAAACGTAACTGCAACGCAGATGCCTTAAGTAGAATTCCAGTTAGAAACGAAGAGCCTGATCAAAAAGTGCGAGTAGTTAAATCTAGTGATAATAACCAAGAGACTAGTAATGAGGAGTGTGAGGCTAATGACAACTTAGGAGGACCTGTTAGCTCAGATAAAAATGTGCAACCACGGAGACTCAGCTCTGAATCCGAGGACGCCACGGCAGAGGTGACAGAGCCTGAGAGTGGAAGCGAAGAAGGTAGTAGTGATAGTGAGGATGTAACCGAAGAGGCTAGGAACACTAGCCCGGAGCTAACAGAACAAGATAAATTAGAGATTATTAAGGAATGTCATGAGTCATTAGTATCAGGCCATCAGGGCATATCCAGAACGTATGCCCGGATAAAAGACCATTATCAATGGGAAGGGATGCAAAAGGATGTAGAAAGGTATATACGCTCATGCCCATCATGTCAAAAGAATAAGATTACCGGGCCTGAAGTAAGAGCAAAAATGGAGATCACAGATACTCCGAAAGCAGTCTTTGAGAAAATAGCACTAGATGTGGTAGGACCTTTAAATGTAACGGAAGCAGGAAACAGGTACATACTCACCTGTCAAGACCAGCTGTCTAAGTATTTAATTGCGAGTGCTATGCCGGACCAAAGTGCAGAAACCATAGCACGAACTCTGATTAATAGAGTAATTAGTATATTCGGTATACCAAATATTATACTGACAGATCAAGGTGCAAATTTTATGTCAGATGTTTTTAAGAAGTTATGTAGAATATTGCGAATCAAGAAGGTCCATACAGCGGCATTTCGACCGCAATCTAACGGTAGTTTGGAACGCTCTCATAGGGTGCTCTCAGAATATTTAAGACATTATGTATGCAGTTCACAAGATGACTGGGATAGTTATCTTCCTATGGCAATGTTTGTGTATAACACGACCAAGCACACTAGCACAGGTTATACACCATTTGAGTTAATATTTGGGCGAAAGGCAAATATTCCTGGTGTTCTCCAAAGGAAACCAGAACCAAATTATAATGAATGCCAGAATGTCTTGGAACAGTTAACCAGACAACTGCAAGAGAGCCATGAGATAGCTAGAAAGACGTTAATTAAAACCAAAGAACGAGATAAGGAATACTATGATAAGGCTAAGAATGAAGTTTCATTCAAAGTAGGAGATCTCGTGTTGTTACGTAACGATGCCCTACGAAGGGGACGTTCAAGAAAACTTTCTCCACCATATCAAGGTCCTTATAAGATTACTAAGGTATCGGGAGTGAATTGCACGTTACAGGTAAACAAGCGTGGTAGACAAATTATTGTGCACCAGAATAGATTAAAAATGTACATTAATTAGAGAAGAATGTAAGGTAATGGTTCCTATTTAGGTCGCAGTGAGTTACACTTCCCTCACTCCAACGGCATTGTGGATTATCGTGTACCGCTGATAGAGTTAGTTGAAATACTCTGTCAGGTTGCGTCGAAATCAGGAAAGTACTAGAAATTTTAACCTATGTAAGAGAGGAACCTAGGAATTTTGGTACGGGAGTACCATGGTGAGTACGTCCTAAGTACCCGTCAGAAAGACTACAGGTGACGAGACTGTATGTCCAGATATCAACTCGTCAAAAATGAACCGCAGGGTTCAAACTGAATATGGAGAGAATTCGAGTTCATAATGAGGATTAAAATTATCTACACTTGCTATATGCACGTTCTGAAAAGCCTTCACTTACTGTCACTAGAAATTAAATGAGTAAATTAGGTAGCGTCGTATGTAAAATAAATGAGATCTGCTTGTAATTATTAAAATCAGAAAGGGCGTGAAGCCAAGCTTAGTTCCACTGAAACGAAATTCATTCATGGTACAGAAAAATTTCACAGATAAATGTTTTACGTAATCCAAATGATATCTAAATAAGGGTCGTTATCATGCGGATAACCCCGTGTGGTGTCGGGGATTTACGCAAACAACACTCTACACTTTGGTACTCTTCTTCCCATACAGTTACACAGCCAGAATAACACCACGATTCGAACCTGTCTGTCGTAGGAGGCGACTAAAGGTTCCACTTAGGGAATGGCCTTGTGTTTAGTCCTTTATGCACGAATACGGGCGCCCTGAGTGAGGCATGGAACCCAGTGAGGCGGGTCCTGCCTGGGAAATATCACCATTAGGCCGGTGATTTTCCACAACAGTGTGATTCTCGTGGGAACAGAATCCACTGAAGGGAATTTTCTCACTACGTTGAGAACCATCCCGTGAGATGTGACTCCAAGGGTACGGAGTACAATCCCATAAAGATCACTTCGGTAGATTCATACCTGTATTTAACTTTTACTTCTGTAACCATTCCTCGAGATAAATCCTCTGCAGTCTTTAACAGACGCTATTCAAATTTCTTAATTGCCAATGATGTCTTTCATATGTCCGTAAGGATAAGGAGAAGTGACGCAGGTACGTCAAACAAGGAGAGAATTTTTGAATGGGCTAATGATGGCTCTAAAATTTTGTTAGAGCTGCTCAAGAATGAAGTTTCACAGAGATATCAGTTACGAAAAAGAATTCGTAGATTTATTTAAATTGCTCACGAGTATACTAGTAGACTAGTACAGAGCATAATTATGAGAAGACAAACGTTATAGTAAGACAGTCAGTCACATTAAGTGTGTATTCAGGTACAGATAAACAGTTGAGGGTAGGTTCCACAACACCTAACAGTACAATGTGTAAGGTAGAGTGAAAGAGAAAGTGGAGGTCGCTGTTTACCTTGCAGGGAGGTGAACGAACCAGGCAGAATGAAAGGGATGACAGACCGCACGACCTGGAGAATGCTGGTCGTCGCAGTTATGTTGCTAGGGGTGTCCATACCCACCAGTCAATTGGATTTCAAGATGAAACGGTACGAGAATACAGCCGGAGTCTATTTTGATTATCAAGGAGAGGTACAATTATACACTGTAGAATGGAAACTGGTTACTTATATTAATCTTACACGTTTGGCAGATCTATTTGGGATAGCCCGTAGAAGTTTACAGAAGACTAAAACCCTCTGTATTCAGATAGAAAAGGAAGTACATATTAAGTGCGAACATGAGATAATGTTAGTAGAGCAACAATTTCAAAGGATTCAAGGGATTAGAGTTACACGAACGCCCTACTACAGGTAGAGCAAGTATCAGAGATAACTTGGCACAGCGCACCCACGAACAAGAGCATGGAGACTCTAACAGAATGTAAGAGTAAGAGTAAAAAATGAATGCAGAGGTATTGCATTCATTTTTCCCCAAAGGGGGGAGGTGTCGTGTCAGCCCCAGATTGGAGCTCAGGACTCATTCTTCCGAGGATCGAACCCATGACCGGGACGTAGGAGGAATGGTGTCGCTGAGATATACGTTAATATTATAAGGGAAATTATAAGTTAATAGTAATGACTATGTAATGGCAACAAGGCCAAGGAATCATAATTATAATGCTGATATAAGTAAATTAAGAATCCTACAAGATTTAAGAATTGAAGGCACACCAAAAGCTGTGAGCCACAAGTTGTGTAATTAGAAGTAAGGCTTGGTCGAAGTAGGTGAATCATAAGCTGCACCCTGCTAAAGGTGCGTAGTATATCTTCAGAAAAGGTGGGTAGCGAGTGAACGGAAGAGGCAATTCCGTTTTCGTGTGTCTGAGGACATTCTCCATAGGATGGAAACTTCGATGGCCTTCTCGAAGGGAGGCGAAAGTTAGTGAAGGTATAAAACAGGGGTACACACCCTGATCGAGGCTTTTTTGGAACAAGTCGACTAGAAGTGCGGGCGGAAGCCCTGTCAGTCAGGTCGCCGATAATAATAATAAGGTCCAAGTGTGGACTTAGAGTATTCACTTCAATACTTCGACCACGCCAAGTCTTCTATGTCAGCGTCATTTGAAGTTAGGAAGGAGATTGTAAATACTGTATATAATTATACATACTCATCAGTCTGCTATTAAAGGAAGGTTTTGGGAAATAGAGGACTTCGTCTCTTCACACGTAGCAAATCTCCCAGGCCCATTGAACAATCCCTCATTACCGCTCGGAGGAAGTCAATCTGATTATTCATCATTTCTCGTTGTGGCAAAGCCTGTGTCACGACAATAGTTTACATGTATCATTTACTGAAAGGTATTAAGTGGCAGGGAAAGATTCAATTGGGTGAAAATATAGTAAGTCTTAATGGCAGATTGTACGGAAAGCCTGCAGTCTAATATCTTGGAACTTGAAAAAGGGTGCAATGATTATGGTATGAAAATTAATATTTTCAAGACAATTGGTGTAAGTAGGTAAGAAATCCAAGAGAATTGAATGTGAGACTAGGAATACAGAGCCAGAACACGTATATAATTTCAAGTATTTAGGATTATGTTCTCCCAGGACGTTAGTACAATAAGTAAGATTGAATCAAGGTGCAGTGAGCTCGCAGTTGTGAACAGTATTCTATAAGAAGGCAGTCATATCCCGGACAAAACTATCTTTACATCGGTCTGTTTTCGAACCAACTTTGCTTTACGGGAGTGAAAGCTGAGCGGACTCGGGGTATATTATAATATATCATAAGTTATTAGTAACATATTTGAAAACAGCAGGAATTTTTGCTGGCACAAACAGGTCAGAACAATGACAGGAGGTACTCGGAATGTGCAGATAAAGGTTAAGTTACGAATTAACTCGATGGATGAATCTATACGCATAAACCTGCTTCGGTGGTGGGGTCATGTGAGGCGAATGGAGGAGGATAGGTTACCTAGAAGTATAATGGACTATGTTATGGAGGGTAAGAGAACTAAAGAGAGACCAAGAAGACGATGGTTAGACTCAGTTTCTAACGATCTAAATATATGAAATACAGAATTGAACGAGGCTACAGAACTAGTTACAAATAGAGGATCGTTAGTAAATTCACTGAGGCTTGCAGGCTGAACGCTGAAAGGCGTAACAGTCTATAATGAAGTATGTACGTATGTATGTTTTTCATTTTATGTTGACTTTAAACTAAAACAAATTTACTTTTAATTTTAAATAGTTATAGCGCACAGTAGATGTACAATTTTATTATTAGGCTTTATAGCCTGAGCCCCGCCATGTACAGAAATAAATAAATTTATACTGTATTTATGTTACACGCAGTGTGGCAAAAGTTAGTTTCCAATAAAATAAAGTATATTCATTGTTATTCATTGTCCACAAGATGGTGTTCATCTGTATACGTTCATTTTTAGAGGGAAGGTTCCATGAATTTTATCAGATTTTCAAAGGGGTCTGACAAGGGAAGGGCGCGTACCGGAAAATCACGAAACGTAAATTTTGCACACACGTTAGGTGAGCCAATGGCCAAAACATTTGTTTCGGAAAGTAACTTGAGCGAACATTAAAGTTCGCAGGTTTGAATTTGCGCGCTGCGGTACGTAGGACTCGGTTCACTAGTCGAGGGACCGCGCCTCTCATCTTCTCCTTTATTCCGTCAGTAATTGCGTAGCAAGTCGCGAAAATGATGTAGCGGCATTGAGAGAAATAATTTAACTCCTGTATTGATTACGGATAACATTGTTATGGTGAAAACAAAGGTTGATCAGCGTAACAAGGAACGTAACACACGAAAGCAAGTTACTCCTTATAGTTTTGCAACAATGATGCTCGTGGTGGAAATGTTGAAAGCACAAAGCGGTTCTACAGCAACCACACCTAACGAAGCGAGGGTAAGGGTAAGTGGAACATTTCAAGTCAACGCTGTAAAAACAATATTGCACAGGATGCTCAAAGGTTCCCTGGTTTTTGGATAAGTACTGGCTTCGGTACCAGGCGTATGGACAAAGCCGAAAATTAGGAGACGACAGTTGGTGGAATGTCAGAGATTGAATTTTCAAGATGGTGTTTCTCTGCGCCAAAACGGTATCCAAATTCAACAATCGAACAGTGTCAGATAATCTATGCAGGCCTACAAAGCCTTTCCATACTCCAAAACCGTATACATTCAGTGGTTGACAGTAAGCTGTGGCACCGGGAGGGTTCATCATCAGCTGTTCAGTATCTTTATTTTGTATAGACTAATGCCCAGACAAGGAATTCAGAATGAGCTCAACTTTACCGGACGGTGTATTTTGTTTGAATATGCCATTAAACCATTCGTTCACTTGGACAGATTCCGTATTACCGGGTGTAGTGCAACCAACATGATTATTTTCATTCGAAAACATGTTCTTTTTCACCGTATTACCAAACACAACTTTTGGCTCCCTTAAAGTGAAACATAAAGGCCACATAAGTTCGACACCTGCGGTAACTCTCGCCATTATATATTATAGCTGTAACTATTATCCGCGCACTTTTTAGTGATAGATTTTTGTACTCGTTGGAGAAGTAAGAATGGTTCCGTCAATACTGCCAACTGAATGGAAATGAAATCTGAATTGAATCGATAATATGATCGATCGATATGAATTTTATAAACCTTTATTATTTTAAGCAAAGAACTGTGTCACACACACAATATTTAATACTATATAACATTTCCCGTTGCGAAACTTGTTCCTAGCATGAATTCTATGGTTTGGCTTTGCTGTGTAAACAACAACAGTACGAGTACTTAAAGTGTACGCCAGATGGCGCACAGCGATGACAAGCTATTCTTAGTTTGTGTTTCAAAGGTTGCCAATACGAATCTCGAAGATAACCAAAGTCGACCGCTTCAGCACTAGGGTGTAAATCTATCACTAAAAAGTGCGCGGATAATATGTGTGGTGAACACCAAAGATTGCACTGCGGTGGTAACTGATCTTTTCCCTTTTCAAGTCAATGTCCTTCCCGTACATCTTCAGACTGAAACCACTCTGATCACTGTTACACACGTTTCCGGGGCCGTAGAATTCTACAACAGATTTAACTTATTCTATGAATATTTCTGTTGCTATTATGGTTTTACGACATTGTTGGTCTTCTTTGTCGTTGTTACGGATGTTATTTTCAGCGACACAATACATTTGCGCTTCACGTGTGGCATGGTTTAAATCCTGCGCATTGTTCTTCATGAGCAACTTGCATAGCCTACTGCTGGATGGTCACATCGTGAATTATTTCATTATTTTGATATCATGGGAAAATTCGAATTTTTGTCTCACAGTACGTGTCATTCTCCTCAATTGTCACGACGCGTCCCACAGTTTTTTACATGTTTTTTCCCCCCAAAATATACTTTATCAATTATTTTCGACAGCATGGAACATTTGTTTCGCTGACGAAAAAGAAAGCGGGCCCCGCTTACCCCTCCTGCAATATTGAACAGACTTCCTTTTACAGCCAATATTTATGCCTTTGCTGGCGGGATGTAGTGTTTACAGTGCACTGTGTCTTCTGGTATGGGCTGGAATAAATTTGTTACTCTCATTGACCTGTCTCAGTCTCATCCTTGGCTTTGACAATATGAAAGTGGCCAAGGTATGAACGATGCCAGTAATGCCATTCCTTATGCAGCCAGTCCCTGTTATGAATAGTGTGAAAATATCGCTCATAGGGTCGGTTAGTGCATGCATTTCAGTGGGCTTGGCAGACTGATGTGCAATAGCAACTTCTGGCTCAGTGAGGAAAGCAACGGGAAACTACCTCAATCCTCACTTCCCTAGTATGCCTCTTCAGTGACACCTAGGCGATCTATGACAGCTGTTGGTGGCTGTAGAGGATCAAACCAGCCTTCGGGCTGAATACCCAACATACACATCTATAAGTTCGTCGTTAGCGTTCACTGGTTGTCTGCGAGTTGCGGGTAAGGTATGGAGTAGCGGCCTCTGAAGTTCAACGCTTTGTGTAGGTCGCAATCAATCAATCAATCAATCAATCAATCAATCAATCAATCAATCAATCAATCAATCAATCAATCAATCAATCAATCAATACTGATCTGAATTTAGGGCAGTTGCCCAGGTGACAGATTCCCTATCTGTTATTTCCTAGCCTTTCCTTACATGATTGCAAAGACATTGGAGATTTATTGAACATCTCCCTTGGTAAGTTATTCCAGTCCCTAACTCCCCTTCCTATAAAAAAATATTTGCCCCAATTTGTCATCTTGAATTCCAACTATATCTTCATATTTTGATCTTTTCTGCTTTTAAAGATACCACTCAAGTTCATCTCCTAATATCATTCCACGCGATCTCTCCACTGACAGCTCGGAACATACCATTTAGTCGGGCAGCTCCTCTCCTTTCTCCCAAGTCTTCCCAGCACAAATATTGAAACATTTTTGTAACGTTCTTTTGTCGGAAATTACCCAGAACAAATCGAGCTGCTTTTCTTTGGATTTTTCCAGTTCTTGAATCAAGTAATCCTGGTGAGGGTCCCATACACTGGAACCATACTCTAGTTCGGGTCTTACCAGAGACGTGTATGCTCTCTCCTTTACATCCTTACTACAACCCCTAAATACGCTCATAACCATGTGCAGAGATCTGTACCCTTTATTTACAATCCAATTTATGTGATTACTGCATTAAAGATCTCTCCTTATATTAACACCTACGTACTTACAGTGATCCCCATAAGAAACTTTCATCCCATCAACGCAGTAATTAAAACTGAGAGGAATTTTCCTGTTAGTGAAACTCACAACCTGACTTTTAATCCCGCTTATCACCATACCATTGCCTGCTGTCCATCTCACATAATCGAGGTCATTTTACAGTTGCTCACAATCTTGTAATTTATTACTCTATACAGAATAACACCATGCGCAAAAAGCCTTATCTCTGGTTCCACTTCTTTACTCATATCATTTATATATATAAGAAAATATAAAGGTCCAATAATGCTGGCTTGAGGAATTTCCCTCGTAATTATTGCAGGGTCAGATAAAGCTTCGCCTACTCTACTTCTCTGGGTTTTATTTTCTAGAAATATATCCACCCATTCAGTCACTTTTTTGTCTAGTCCAATTGCACTCATTTTTGCCAGTAGTCTCCCATGACCCACCCTGTCAAATGCTTTAGATACAATACAATACGCGATACAGTCCATTTGACCTCCTGAATCCAAGATATCTGCTGTATCTTGCTGGAATCCTACAAGTTGAGCTTCAGTGGAGTAACCTTTCCTAAACCCGAACTGCCTTCTATCGAACAAGTTATTAATTTTACAAACATGTCTATTATAATCAGAAATAATGCTTTCCCAAAGCTTATATACAATGCATATCAAACTTACTGGCCTGTAATTTTCAGCTTTATGTCTATCACCCTTTCCTTTATACACAGGAGCTACTATAGCAACTCTCCATTCATTTTGGTATAGCTCCTTCATGCATACAATAATCAAATAAGTACTTCAGACACGGTACTATAACCCAACTCATTGTCTTTAGAATATCCCCAGAAATCTAATAAATTCCAGCTGCTTTTCTAGATTTCAACTTGTGTATCTTATTGAAAATGTCGTAAATTTTAATACTTTTTTAGTGTTAGTCACCTCTCCTATATGGACATTATCCTTTTAACCAACAATTTTCACATACTGCTGACTGAATACTTCTGCCTTTTGAAGATCCTCGCATACCCTAATTTCCGAAAGAATTATTTTGGGCATTGTGTTATTCTTAGCTCGTTTAACGTGTGTGCAAAATTTACTTAAGTTCGGGGATTTCCTGGTCCGCACCCTTCACTTGTGAGACATAAAGAAAGTTTATGAACCGCTGTGGTAGGGGAAAGTATTTTGTGTGGTACATGAGTTGCAAATATATTGGGGACAGCACAAACACCTGTCTCAGAGACAACCATGTAGATTAAAATCCTCAAGCTGGTTTGGAATCGAACCCGGAGCCCCAAAGACCGAAGGACAGGATGCTGACCATTCAGCCACGGAGCCGGACGTTGTAGAGGAGATGTTATATTCGTTGCTTTGCTACGACATATTTTGTAGCCAACACAAGCCCATCTCGACTTCGCTCCCAGACCATGGAAAGGCGAGAGCACGCAAGCAATCTCCTCTGTAGCTGGACGCTAATTGCTCATTTCCGACACAGGCAGCGATTTCAAATTATCTGCAGGACGCTGCCAGCAAAACTCTATTTGAAGAGAGGATAAATTAAGTTTCTATTTTTAGGCATGGAAGATGATAAACCCAACACGTACAAGAACCAATTATTATTAAACCGAATTATTTCTGGAGCCTGAAACTATTAATCTGAACACTATCCAACTTCCACATATGATATTTCAAAAATTTCTCAAGAAGAAGTCCGTACAATATCAATGAACGACAGTCGCCAAGTACCAAGAGTGAGTATTAAAAAAATGATATTCGTGACGTAGTATTTCAAGAGACTCTTCCCTACCTGTTAATTTTGACTACAAAGTGCAAGTAGCTTTAAGTGGCAATTAATACCTCCATCACTGTTACGGGACGTGCAATTTCATGAAATTCGAATCACAGGAGCATCATTTTTCGTTTTAAATATCCCATGTCCACTACTCAGGAATCGAACCAGTCCAACTGTAAGAACTCAGTGAAGATGTCACTTAAGAGAAAAGAAATAATTCTTAATGTTATTGGCTTTTAAGACCCACTAACTACTTTCTTACGGTTTCCGGAGACGCCAAGGTGCCGGAATTTCGTTCCGCGTGAGTTCTTTAACATGCCAGTAAATCTACCGAGACGAGGCTGTCGTATTTGAGCACCTTCAAACACCACCGGATTGAGTCAGGATCGAACCTGCCAAGTTGTGGTCAGAAGGGCAGCGCCTCAATCGTCTGAGACACTGAACCCGGCGAGAAAAGAAAATCCTTCCTTGTGAGGATCCCGACAGTTACGTCGCGCGGATGCTTCGATGCTTCTTGTCTCTAGCGCCATACAAAGTAGTTGTTACAGCTGTCTTCGATCTATGAACGCTATCAAGCGGCATGCAAATTAACTATCATAGCAGTCCAAGACATATCACTCTGAAACAATTTTCACACTTTAGCTTTTTTTTTTCATTCCTCAGTGGTTCAGTTTTTCAAAGCAATATCTTAGCTGTTACTTGCGACCTAATAAGAGGACCTATGCAAAATTTCACTCCCTTCAATTTGGTAGCTTCTGAGATATCATGATGAGTAAATGAGTAAGTATGTACTAGTGCGTGGTATTTCGCACTTATATAATAACATCATTTATTGCTCATTACAGGCCATGTGCCAACGGCCGTAGCCGTGTTGAAACACCGGATCCCGTGAGATCTCCCAAGTTAAGCCACATTGGGCGTGGTCAGGAGTTGGATGGGTTGCCACGCTCTGTTGGTGGGGGGTAAGGGATTGGAGGAACGGAAAGGAACTGGCCACCCTACCGCACGTAAACTCCGGCTCAGGAGCACCTCTGCGGAGGTTCGGACCTACCTTCGGGCAGAACAACCCTTACCTTACCTACAGGCCATCTACACCTACGGAAGAAGACAAAGCAAAGACACACATATAATACAACAGGCTACTAAAATAGGTGGCTTTACACTGGCTTGAGAGCACAAATCGAAGAAAAATCTTTGGCCGGGGAGGGATTTAAACATGGACCTTCGATCTGATACGATCGTGCCATAGCAAGTGCGCTACGGTGACACCAACTGAAGCCCACGGTGTGTTTAATGTTGATTTCTCGGTATGGTTCTCTAGGCGGTCTTATGTCACGAGGAGATTTAGCAAAATCGCCTCGCAAAGTTCATTTGAATTCGTCCGCGGAGCGATCTCATTGGCTGACTTCAGAAGCTGATAACATGCCAATGGCGCGAGATATCGAATTACTTTTCCAATCAGTATGACCACGTTGTTTCCGACCACCCCACATTTTTCTGGCTTCCTAGTTACCCAACATTTCCAAATCAACGCCAAAATTGTTAAGGATGTCAGCAGTGTGTGAGTGTGAAGTTCACCCTTGTAATTATGCATGCGCTCACATTTGTCCTTCCTTTACCGTTTCTGTCTTGATGTCCATTATCTTCCCATTTCTAGATGCAGTTATTGACAAATTTAAACATTAACAGTCAACATATAGACACTGATTACCAGACAGAATGTACAGGTAGCATAGGGGAATGCATGCTGATGACGGTGTGCATTCAGGGCACCTCCATCGCTGAAAAGAATTTCCGTCCGGGCCTCAAAGCTGATATCGACCCATACCACGATGGAGCCACCTCCCAATGGCGACCCCTTGGAGAATTTCAGCTGATCTGCATGAATGTTCCCTTGGACAGCTTCAAAAGGACATTATTATTATTATTATTATTATTATTATTATTATTATTATTATTATTATTATTATTATTATTGCCAATCGGTTTTAAGAATTTTTGCTTTAATTTTATCTGGTCTGCAGGCTTTGACAGATTATGCTGGGTCTAAGGAATTCTCCCGCTCAACTTTGAGAATCTCTGGAACATTTAGTTCCACATCGATTTCATCAGATTCTGAGGGACCGTCTATAAAGAGTTATACGATGTAGTTTGTCCATTCTTTCACTTTCCTCCCCTTATCCACAACAAGTTTGTTTTCACTGTCGACTAGTTTCACTTTCATTCGTTTCTGGCTAGCGAGCGTTCTCTCATTCTCTCCTATGCGGATTAAACTGTCATGCTTGCTTTCAATATCTTCAATTTCTTCGTTCGACAATCTACACTTCTTTTACTTCTCTTATCTTTCTCCTAACAATTATTTTGATGTTCACAAAAGACATTTCCTTTCTCTTGTTAACTCTCAGTTGTTTTATCAACTCAAGTATCTCGTTCTTCATTGTATTATTTTTTCTTTTCTGAATGTAAATTCCTATTTGATCAATTACAGTTTCTTTAATTGTTTCTTAAGCTTATTTCTGCTTCAGTGGAGTGTTTCATTCCCTTTTGGGTCTTTTTCACTTAATACACCATTGGCTGTGTGAGTTATACAAATATAACATATTTACCTTTGTTGTTCATAGAATACAAGGACTATTTTCTGAAGGGTGTAAACTGGCAAACGGGGTTTCAGTTGGGTGGAAATGTAGTGAGTTGTTTCACACCTAGCGATAAATCAGACTGCGTTAAAACCCTGTTAATATATTCGTGCTTGGAAATATGTGCAGCAAGTATAATACGAAAATTCGCTTTTCCAAGAATAAAGTAATCAATTTCTAAGAAATGTAAAATGATTGGATATCAGCTAGAGAATATGGAACCGGAATGGGTGAATAATTTTAACCGTTTAGAGTGTGTATTCTCCCAGGATGGTAGTATAGTAGGAGATACCGAATCAAAGTGTAGCCTAGAAAAGTCAATACAGTGAACTGGCACTTGGGTTCGATAGTATCCTGTAACAAAGAACTGAGCTCTCGGAAGAAATCATCTTTACACAGGTCTGTTCTTAGACCTAATTTGATGCACAGTGAGTGAAAGGTTGGTGGACTCAGCATATGTTATTAATAACGTGGAAATAGCAGACATAAAAGTAGCGACAATGATTACTGGTAAGAAAAATAAATTCATTACAAACTTATTATTCTTGATAAAGATACCACATTAACCATATGAAATAGTGACAGTATTCTACTCGGAGCGAGGAGATCAAGGTTAAGTTATGAATTAATTAATGGATAACGCTATGCGTATCAGCCGGATTTGGAAGTGAGATAGAATGAAATGCATAGAGAATGAATGAGAATGAATAGAAAATAATGAGCTCGGCCATGAATAGTAAGAAAAGCCCAGGGAAACCAAGGCGAACATGGGTAAACTATTTTTTATTGATTTAATGATAATAGGTGTGGAAATTACCAAGATCGAAGATCTAGTTACAAATAGAGGCGCTTGGTTAATTAACAGAAACTTTCAGTCTGAACTATGGAGAGCACAATATGTTTTCTTGGAATATGCAAACTTAAATTAAATACGAGAACAGTTGCACGGTTTCTTTCTTTCTTTCTTTCTTTCTTTCTTTCTTTCTTTCTTTCTTTCTTTCTTTCTTCTTCCATTTCTTCCTCTATTTTTCTTTGGTGTCTGTCCTAACATCATATGAAAACTGCGCTAAAGAAACAAGTACCGCTATGTTAAGTACGAAATTTCAGTTATTAAATTCGAATAGCTTCGTCCAATAGGTCAAGATTTAAAACAAAACATACTCGTTCATCATCTTAAACCTTTGAAAATAATGTTAATATCAGCTTGGCATATCAAAACCTATAGTGATTTTCTGAATCTTTTCATATATTTTTTGTTCTGTATTGTTTTGTTTTGTTTTGTTGTTTATGCGTCTTTCTCATTGTCCAATCCATTTGCTTTATCTAGAAGGAGGAATTCCTAAAAACTCCCCCGTCATGGTTTATGGATGCCAATCTCCTTGATGAAGCTGGGTACAAGAAGCGAGCTCGCCAGTGGTTGAGAACAACTGGGATTATTGAGAAGAAGTTCTGTAGTTAAAGGCGATAGTGTTTTGAAGAAGTGCAGTTAGTCCTTATTCTTTTGCGTCCTCCTGTTCGTCATTGTGCTCAACCTTCCCCGTACCTTCCAAGTCCTCCTTCAATGATACCTTTCCTTGATGATTGCTATCTGGAGGAAGACAGGATGTACACTTTCATTACTCTGCACCATTCATTACTCTTCTCTTTGATTGTTTAGAAATAGCAATTATCTTTCAAAATATTCTGCAGTACTCATTTATAATTTTGCCTTTCACTCGTTCAGAATACACATCTGCATGGAAATGTACTACTCAGTCAACGTTGTTCAATTATACTTCGTGTTAAAACAATAATTACTACCAGTACCTGTAGAATCCAGCCATATTGTACAATAACGTTCCGGTAGGTTTCTGCTTGTGTTTGCGTGTGCTAATCTCGAGAACAGGTCTACAGATCTACATAAAAATGTCCGTGACGTTATATAACTGTCTGTAAAGGAAAGCTTTTAATACGTTTTATGTTACTATTTGACTGATTGAGTTGGTCACGGAGTTAGAGTCACGTAGCTGTGGACTTGAATTCCGGAGGTACTGAGTTCGAATTCCACCGTTCGCAGCCCTGAATATTATTTTCCGTGGTTCCCCATTTTCTCACCAGGTAAATGTGCCTTAAATAAGGCCACGACTACTACATTCCCAATCCCAGCTCCTTTCCATCCTACCGTCGCCGAAAACCTTCGATGTGTTAGTGTGACGCTAAAACCACTAGCTAAATATATACATCGTGTGGAGAAAAAGGAGTGACCTAACAGGCAGACAACTGGAAGGACTTTGATAAAATTCTGCACTGTGATACATATAATCGCTCAAAAAACAGAAGTTCTTCACAAGTACGCTTTCCTCAGAAACAATTTAACTTATAATGTTTTGTTGTGGGTATGCACAGGGTTTGTACATACTATAAATGGGAGGTGAACCATATTTTGATATCTCTCCTTTCTTTCTTTCTTTCTTTCTTTCTTTCTTTCTTTCTTTCTTTCTTTCTTTCCTAATTCATTTACTCTCCAGGGTTGGATTTTCTCTCGGACTCAGTGAGGGATCTCACCTCTACCAGCTCAAAAGCAGTGTCGTGGAGCGTGAGACTTTGGATCGGGGGATGGATACAACTGGGGAGGAGGATCAGTACCTTGCCCCGGCGGCCTCATCTGCCATGCTGAACAGCGGCCTTGTGGAGGGAAAGGATAGACAAGGAAGAGAGAAATAAGCGGCCTGGCCTTAAGTTTGGTACCATTCCGGCATTTGCCTGGAAGAGGAGTGGGAAACCACGGAAAACCACTTCGAGGGTGGCTGAGTTGGGAATCGAAGCCCCTCTACTCAGTTGACCTCCCGAGGCTGAGTGGCCCCCGTTCCAGCCTTCGTACCACTTTTCAAATTTCGTGGCAGAGCCTGGAATCAAACTAGCCACAACACCACAGAGACAGAGATCATATTTTGATAATAATTAAAATTAAGTCTGATAAAATGTTAAATGCCAAGAACATACTATATCACGCGCTCTTTGTTTTTAAGCGACTATACATACGTCAGGAAGGAAAAGAACTAATGTCGTCTGCAAGGACATCTTATGTAAGTCCTATCATGATAAATTCTAAATTGCTCCCGTGCGAGGACAGGGTGGGCCATTAGTGCAGTTATAATTAACCAGATTAGAGTTACAACAGCCATGGCCTTACGCTATGTGGAAGGTGAGTCTACTTGTTAGGAAGGAGAAACTCATAAATTAGTGACTTCTTTTTTAAAGTGTGTATCTTCCATTTAAGAGTCACAACTGATATATAACTTCCACAGCTACTCACTTCAGCACTTTAAATACACAGTACTTTGTTACTTTCACAAACATGCCAGTCATGTAACAAGGTCGGAACACGTTACAGTGCTTAGCGACAAGATCCTCGAGCGTGAAACTACAATACTAGAACATCCACATACTGAAGTCATTCATTGAGTTGATGAGAATGATTCTTGAGGAAGTCTTTCAAATTCGTACATTTCAACTCCCATCTTACACCAACAGAAACTACAATATTTATTCCAAATAAATTAGGAGTGTTTAACCATATCGGAAAGAAAATTGGAGTAAAATAACTGAGCGTAGTAGTTGGTATGACAATGGTTCATACATGACAGTGGCTGGTTGACAATACGATCAGATGCTGGTGAAGCTCACAGTCCACACTTGAATCCAACTTACAAATTATATTTTGCTAGAACTTGTTTGACCGAGCTCGATAGCTGCAGTCGCTTAAGTGCGGCCAGTATCCAGTAATCGGGAGATAGTGGGTTCGAGCCCCACTGTCGGCCGCCCTGAAGATGCTTTTCTGTGGTTTCCCATTTTCACACCAGGCAAATGCTGGGGGTGTACCTTAATTAAGGCCACGGCCGCTTCCTTCCAATTCGTAGGCCTTTCCTATCCCATCGTCGCCATAAGATATATCTGTGTCGGTGCGACGTAAAGCAAATAGCAAATACAACTTGTTTGTTCAAGATATTCATCTTTGCAATTGTGGACGATTTTTCTAACCCCGTCTCGGGTCGTCCCAGCAAATCTAATGTGTTCCACGAGACAAGCATTTCTTCAGTGAGGTCACTGATGATGTAAGTAACGTTGTTAAAAAGTTCAACTACCGAACTGTTCAATGTTGCTACTCACTTCCACATTAACTCACGTCACTTACAGACCGCACACAGATTTCTCTCTCACAAAATTGGTTAAATTGCATTTGGCACTCCCTCTGTACTACGGTTCAGTTAATGTTAAGACTCCTGCTCTCCTTTTTCCACGATTTATTTTGACATATATTTACAGTACCGGTATAAGCGTTTGGTGCATTGAGTTTCCGTAGCCATGTCCTAGTTTTTGAACCGTAGACAAAGGCTGACTGACTTAGGAGATATACTGAGAGCAGGACATCTGTTCCTATTGCATAGCAATTAGTATGGCCCTCCTTGTGTTCAGGCAGCTAGAACTAGTCGATACACCCGTGGTCCCTCAATCCTTACAAGCTTACTGGGATTGTATATGATTAAGACAAGCGTTCTGCTTCACATAACTTTCTTCACCTCATTTGTAATATTTTTGGAAGCCTGGGGCGTATGGGAGAAATCGAGTCCCACCTACATTTGGACGGATCAGAGATTCTTTGGATACAACATAATGGTATTCGCTGCTACGCTTAGTGCAGTGTAGTATCAAACTTAAGCAAGTTGTGAATTATAACATGTTAACTACATTTTTACTACAGGTTGACAGAACCTTAAATCTAAAATGATTTCTCAAAGATGTACCGCATTTCACGACCGAACAAATTTATTATAGCTACTACGTGTAGTTATTTACAAGTAAACTCAAGTTCAAGTCTTCCACTTCGTTTGTAATCACTAATTTGTATGACCATACTGCCCTTCGGCGCATCGAAATCCTGCTGTCCAGCATGGCCTCTCACAGAGCAGTGTCATCCCTAGAGCAGTTCACCCAGCAGCTCAACCCACACGTCGCTCTGAGCTCTATGTAGTCAAGACAGTCTGACTGACTCAGTCCCCTCTGACGTACTCCTGACTGACTCATAATTGACTGAATTCCGCTCCCCAGCCTAGCTCTTTAAATATGTAGCGAAATATTCTAGACAAGATATCTAGTAGTTTCCGCTTCCAGACAACTCCGGATGCCTATACATTGTTAACCACTACCAGAGGCGCTTTATTCTATGTTAACTTATTTTTGAATGTAAATTGAATGCTTCTGAGAGAATTTTAATTGAGTATTGTTTACCTTACTTCGTGTGGACTAAGCCATTTCTTCTTTTTCCGTTTTGAGGAGAAAATGTTAATGGAATTATTCTCGGATGATTTTGAGTGCAGCTTCCAGTGAAGTGATTTCTCAAAGCATGACAGCGCAAAGGATTAAAACCTGTTCTGTTCATAGCATTTATGCAGAGAGTTTTTAAAAAGCAGATATAAAATATTAATTCGCTGTATAAGCAGTAGTATAGAGTAGTCAACATTAACTCACACATTTGTACATTTCCGGAAGTAACACCCGTTAGTATTCGCATGGACTAAACTCGCTTGCTTTTCGGATGTCCCGATCAGTAATGTAGTCTGCTCACTTTTTAAGCCTAGGAAATCCTATAAGCCGGAGTGATTTCTCAAACCGTGCTCCTATTTTATAAAATACGTTCAGAAAAGAGGCTTTCTAACAGACTACTACAGTCAGTAGGTTCGTCGATCGGCGTCTATAGAGTAGGCAACACAGCGTATAAACATGTACTACAGTCAAGAACTTCTTGGACTGGCGCCTACAGTGCAGATAACACAGTATGCACCTGTGTACGTATTGCAGTCAATATGTTCGTCGACTGGCGCTAATAGTTCAAGGATCACATGGTCTTTTGGCCTGCCTTCTCGCGTCTTTTTCCCTTTGTGGTGATCCAGGCAATTTCAACTTTGTCATCTCGGACGATTCTCAAACGGATTTGAAAATTTCTGCCAAATATTAGGAAGAAAGATCTATGTTTCTATATAATTACTGTCTATCTTGAATTTTCTCAAAAATGGAAATTTTCTAACAAAAGCTCCATTTTCTCAGGAACTAATAGAGATATAAACATAGAATTTGTGGAAATAATTCATATAGTAGAGGTGATTGTATGGGTCTACAATGAGTGTTTTGAGAATGATACAATTGATGCTGTATTGTAAAAAATTGTATTTAAATAAAAAGAGAGGGCATATGTTTAAAAAATTGTATCTCAGTTTCTAAATTGTATACCTTCCCCATTCTAGATTAGTGAACTAAATGAATCCAGACTTACAATTGATAAACATTTGGTAGTGATGTCATCAGTATTTTCAGAGATAATGGGTCAAAAAATGACAGAATTTAGCATTGTCGGTATAGGGGATCTGATCTTACCTTAACTCTAAATTCGCCAGATTTCATTGCTACATAAATAACAGTTATTTATATTTAAATTCAGTAATTAGAAAAAGCAGCGGAAAAATAATATTGACGAAAATACCTCCAACGCGACATTTAACACAAAACTCTAGTGGATTGATTTAAAATGAAATTTGCAAGCATGGTTGCCGTAAAATTAATATTATGTAATGTACGATAGCATATTCTTTTACGACTTGCTGGAGAAATTAATTTTAGTATCGTAATGGACTGGAAAATTTGTCAGCTAATTTTATCAGTGTATTGTTATATGATTACGAAAATGTTCAAATGTTATATAATATTTAAAAACATATGCAAGGCAATAAAGTGATACCCACAATCGGATTTGAGCGGCATAAAGATGAGATTGACTGAAAATAAGTCTGGTTTAGAGGAAATCAAAACTCGAGTATTGGACTTAGAAGAAAGGGTAAGGAGACTTTAATTAAAGGATCAGTCAAGAATCAGGGAGGATATGAAAAGAAATATAGTAATACTATACGTTGACGGGACAATCACTTAGCATGTGCATGATTACATGTTTGTCAATCCCTCATTTAGTTCCCCGAAATTTTGAGATATATTATCAGCCATCCCTCTCCCTGTCAGCGACTTGTGGTGTATTCACTTCCTCGCTCTCTGTGGCCCTTTACACTTTCATATTCTTTTGCATTATTGTTGATCTTGACTTGATCTCTTCCTTTCCGTATAAAAGAAAGCCAATAATTGGGTTAATATTAAAAAACTACTGATAAATGTGCAAAGCCCTTAAGACGTTGCCGGAACGATCTCCATAGCAATAACTTTTACATTCTACGAGTTATTTACAGTCTATAGAGTTAGTTGACTGCCTTTAGACTTAAACTTTCATAAAACTGCCACTGATATTTCCCTCATTTTTGGCTGTATCGGAAAAGCGTATAGAACAAAATATCACTATGAGTTATTTTCGTGTAAAACCAACCGTAAGAGTGATGCATTGAATTTAATACTTTAGCCCCTTTCTGAAGCATCTCTTTCTGATGAAAGTTTTTAAACACCATATGGCTAAGATCATACTCAACCTTATTCTTAACCGAATACCAAGTTAATCTAAATCCACTCATCCATTTTTCCCGTGATGTTGTAATAGGCACAGGAAAATATTAAACTGAATTCGACATAGGCCATTACAATCCTGTCAGTATTCTTGTCAGAGTACAATATTAACCGACTGGAATGTCACGTTTAAAAGCAATGTTATCATATGAAATGCTCGATCATACGGAAAACGTCACAGTTTCTCCCTTTTCATGAACAATACTACGCTGGTGTTCTAAAAGTGGCAAGTCCAGAGCTGCAAAGACCCCGCCACAGACATCGATGAACACTGCTCTGACGTTTTTCGTTAAGTGTGCATGCTCCCTATTCCTCTCAGCGCCTCATAGCAGGAATCGAATAAATCGAATACTGTTATGAGCCAGGGTGTCATGTACCAGTGGTTATCAGAACGTGTATTAACAATAGGAATGGCATGCTAAAAAAAGAAAGTTATTTACCCAGCTACTTCCCGCCAATATTCAAACAGGCTGGTGCTGGACATGCAGCAGTAACGCCATCTACCGGAGCTGTGAGGCAGAAGACGTAACAAAGCACATCACAGAAAACAATAGCCAATGTAACGTTATTGCTGATCAATTTTATGAGCTTTTGACAATGTTCACTTTCATATTTACTTTTCTTTCGACTCTGTAATGTAAGGGTAAACAATGAAAAGGGAATCCTCCTTCTTCCTTTCATGACGTTACTTCACGATTTTTCTCATTTTGATAGTCTTTACAATTTTCTTTGCCGAAATTGAACCCGTCATTCACTCTCACCAAAAGGGAACTTACTAGCCACCAAGCCGCGAGATACGTTATTGGGAAAGGAGTATCCATTTTTGCATCATTACTTAAGGAGCACCCTGTGTCTTCTTCATGTTTCGTACCCACGAGACAAGAGCGTTGAAGTTGAATTGTGATCTCTTTGGGTAGGAAAGGAATTCAGATTTATAAGATCCTAGGGGAGAATTTCGGGTGGGTTCTAGTATACCCGTGACTAATTTCTAAAGTACCATGATTATCTAGATGTAATTTTTTTTTGCTAGGGGCTTTACGTCACACCGACACAGATAGGTCTTATGGCGACGATGGGATAGGAAAGGCCTAGGAGTTGAAAGGAAGCGGCCGTGGCCTTAATTAAGGTACAGCCCCAGCATTTTCCTGGTGTGAAAATGGGAAACCACGGAAAACCATCTTCAGGGCTGCCGATAGTGGGATTCGAACCTACTATCTCCCGGATGCAATCTCACAGCCGCGCGCCTCTACGCGCACGAAGACGTAAATTAAAACTTGGATTGGTACAGTGGAACGCCCAGTAAAGTGGAAGGAATTATCATGTTATTAGTTCTCTTCTGGCCAAAGATGGAAAGATTGAGCTAGACCGTGGGAAGATTCGAAGCCTCACGTGTATGCCATCATAGTGGGAGAAAATTATTTATCCAACTCACACTTCAGCATTTTAGACAGTTTAGAGGTAAATTAATATTATAAAATCATGAGATTCACATTACTCGGATATTTCTGAACATTATAGATATCGAAAACAAAGATGAGACCCGTAGGACAATATAATTACCCAATGTGGCGCAATTTTTATATCACTGTCTCGCGCCAAAACGCAGGCATACTAGGATTGCTGACTGAGGCCAGAGCATTCTATCACTGACAGTTCGTGAAATAAGACCTGAGTTCCTCTTGGTCATTTATCTATATGCGAATGGTATCGAATAATCTAGATCGGTCATGCTAAGAGTGAATACCAGCCTAGCGGTAGTATGGTAAGACCTGGTGGAGTGTGAAATGAAATAAATTCTCATATTCGTGTGAATATAGAATTTGCCCGTGTTTGGCGAGGGAAACAACATAAAATCAAAGGCATATCACGGTATAATAATTTCAATATATTCCTCTTGCTTGTTAAGTATGTCGGATGGTGTAAATATTTAAGTATGAATAGGAAGTGAATTTATAAGGAATTATATGTTACTAGCAAATGTACCCGTGCTTCGCTACGGTATTCTACATTGTATACGGATATCGACGTAAATACTGTGGGTGCAGCAAATGAGATTGTTTTAAAATTGCATGTCTCTTAGCTTTATCCGAGAAATAGCATGGGGAGGTCCACATACGTTGTTTCCAATGTAAAGTGAGGGTTGCGGAGTTGTGATGATAACGGCAGGCTCACTTGCCTACTGCCATTCACAATCGAGTTGGCAAGTTTACATTATAATTGCAGGCCCCAATGCCTACTGCGCGGTCACAATCGATTTGGGGAGTTTTAGTTACAATGGCAGACCCATTTCCTACTTTCAGACAGGTTACAGTTGAGGAGTTTTTATTATAATACCAGGCAGCTTCCCTACCACCAATCAAAATTGAGTTGTGCAGTTATCATTATAATGGCAGTCCCCTTTTACTGCTGCTAGCCAGCTTACTGCCAGTCACACAGAATTAGTGAGTTTCCATGAAAATAGCAGGCCACTATGCCTAATGCTAGTCAAATTTTAGATTGGAACATTTGTTTACAATGGCGGGCACCCTGGCCTAGAGCCAAACACAATGGAGTAGGGGACTTTCGAACAAAACTGCATGATCCCTTGCCTTCTGCAAGACAAATCGAAAAGTGAATTATTCATTAAAATGGTAGGCCCTCCTTACTAATGCCAGTTACACAGGAGTTGGAGAAGGACCCCATTCCTACTGCCAGCAGTCAAAGTCGGTGTAGGGAGTACTGATTACAATAGCAGACACATCCTTTCTCGATCGCTACAAATCGACATCAATGAATATATACAGATGGACATACGAAAGTATATGAATGTTTACAATATTGCAGACCTTCATTTACAGATTAACTGCTGCTAAACGGTACGTCATATCGACAAAGGATTGAACCGTAAGATGCAGTATTTAGCGATCTAAATGGCTGGTCCTATGATATTTTCTCGCATCTAATCTATTCATGGGTCAGATTGAATCAGAAACGTTGAATAGGTTGAAATTTGTGTAAGAATATCTTACATTGCATTACTTTTCGGATAATTATGTGACATAGCATTTGGCTCACATATGGGTACTGGGTGGGCCAATGTTCGTGTAGAGTTTGATCATACTATCTTTCCTGTAAGTGATTGAAATGATGCACATGAGAAGAAAAGGTTAAGAAATTAATTTCTATTAAGGCAGGTAGATTTCCATTAAGTTTGGTTGTGTGTATTTTGAGGGAGTGCAAAATCACGGTTTCGGTTTCGTATAAACCCCCAATTAGTTCAGGGATTTAGAAACAATATTTGCCCTAAAACCTCCCCAAAGGACAGGTGGATTCTAAATATGAAGTTTGGTGGAAATATATCCAGTAGTTTCAAGTTAGAGAAAGACAAACAGAACAACAAACAAACAAACTAACTAACTAACTAACTAACTAACAGACACCAAGGAAACCTACCCTCGGACAGATGGATGCTATATATAAAGTTTGGTTCATACATCTTGTTAGTTTTCAAGTTGTAAGAAGTACGCTTTACACGCACCCGCTCTTGCGTTAAGTCCGCTGGGATTTGTACCGAAAAACGGTCGTTAATGATATCTCCCTTACTAAATCCTGTTATCGAAATGATGCACATGAGAAAAAAAGGTTTAGAAATTATTTTTCATTAAGGCAGGTTAATTTCCATTAAGTTCGGTTGTGCATACTTTGAGGGAGTGCAAAATCACGATTTCGGTTTCGTAAAAATCCCCACTCAGTTCAGGGATTTAGAAACGATATTTGCGCTAAAACCTACCCAAGGACAGAAGGATTGTAAATATGAAGTTTCGTGGAAAAATATATTTAGTAGTTTTCAAGTTATAGAAGGGCAGACAAACAGACGAACAGACAACTAAGCTAAAAATGATGCAGATGGTCATTATTGCACCTGAAACGGATAACTGTACGGAAATTTCGCCAAAATAATCAATGTACAGACACACGGTCGTTACGATTTTATTTTTTGCGCTAAAACTTACCCAAGGACAGGTGGATTCTAAATATGAATTTTGGTGGAAATATATCCAGTAGTTTTCAAGTTATAGAAAGACAGACAAACAGACAAACAGAGAAACAAACAAACAAACAGATACCAAAGCTAAAAATGATGCAGATGGTCATTATTACATCTGAAACGGATAACTGTACAGAAATTTCGCCAAAATAATCAATGTACAGACACACGGTCGTTACGATTTTATTTATATACATGAGGGATAAGCATGAGCACGTTGAAAAGTGCGGACTTCCACTTCGAGATTCATATCTCCTAAACGGTTTATGATATTAAGAAACGGTTTGCGCCATCAGACGCCTCATTTATCGCTCTACATGTTTGTTTCTAAACCATATCCCCGTATCTCCCATATTAAGGGGGTAAATTGAGTTCAAATTTTGAATAGGGTGAAATTTGGGTGCATTTTTAACATTTTACATTACGTTTTGCCTACTTATGTATAAGCTAGAATCATGAAATTTGGTACACATACGTCCGTTAATAGTGCCAATGTGCGCACCTAACGCGATGATCCTACCATTCTTATAAGTGGGTCAAACAATGAAATATACTTGTAAAAATCACCAAATTTACGAACAATCCAGAAATACGGCCAAATTTAACGTATAGGGGAGAGAGATACGACAAAATGTCACAGGACCAAAGTTGTAGATCACTCCGAATTGAAGGGACATTGTGCCATCCGTTTTGTGATACGACTTACCGTTTAGCCAAAAAATAGCTGAAAAGGAATGTCTACACAGTCATTAAAATTGCCTTCATATTTCGATATCTTTAGGGGTAAAAAGTGAAAAATTTGAACATCTTGGAATTTTCCCGTCGGTTAGGGACCAAAAGCTATAATTTCACCAAATTTCAATTGTCTACCTCGTCTGGCAGGTTGTGCCGCCATCTTGATTTGGGGGGATAGGGGATAAAAATGAGGAAATTCCCGAAAATTTTTAAGCCCACGAAACCTATAGGTTATCGTTTTGGATATAGTATACGACTGTGTTCTTATGCTGAGCCCAAAATTTGAGCCCAGCAGCGTGCCCCCTTCAGGGAATTTTGAGAATTTCCGATTTTTCTAGGCATCCTGGGGTCATCAGTTTCCCTCGTACCAAGTTTCAAATTTCTGAGATTTCTGGAAGTGCCTCATTAATTCACGTCTTTTTTCATTTTTAAATATTTATATATACATCGCTCCAGCTCGACTTGCTTTTATATATATAGATGACGGATAAGCATGAGCACGTTGAAAAGTGCAGACTTCCACTTCGAGATTCATATCTCCTAAACGGTTTATGATATTAAGAAACGGTTTGCGCCATCAGACGCCTCATTTATCGCTCTATATGTTTGTTTCTAAACCATATCCTCGTATCTCCCATATTAAGGGGGTAAATTGAGTTCAATTTTGAATAGGGTGAAATTTGGGTGCATTTTTAACATTTTACATTACGTTTTGCCTACTTATGTATAAGCTAGAATCATGAAATTTGGTACACATATGTCCCTTAATCGTGCCAATGTGCGCACCTAACGCGATGATCCTACCATTCTTATAAGTGTGTCAAACAATGAAATATACTTGTAAAAATCACCAAATTTACGAACAATCCAGAAATACGGCCAAATTTAACGTATAAGGGAGAGAGATACGACAAAATGTCACAGGACCAAAGTTGTAGATCACTCCGAATTGAAGCGACATTGTGCCATCCGTTTTGTCATACGACTTACCGTTTAGCCAAAAAATAGCTCAAAAGGAATGTCTGCACAGTCATTGAAATTGCCTTCTTATTTCGATATCTTTGGGGGTAAAAAGTGAAAAATTTGAACATCTTGGAATTTTCCCGTCGGTTAGGAACCAAAAGCTATAATTTCACCAAATTTCAATTGTCTACCTCGTCTGGCAGGTTGTGCCGCCATCTTGATTTGGGGGGATAGGGGATAAAAATGAGGAAATTCCCGAAAATGTTTAAGCCCACGAAACCTATAGGTTATCGTTTTGGATATACTACACGACTGTGTTCTTATGCTGAGCCCAAAATTTGAGCCCCCCCAGCGTGCCCCCTTCAGGGAATTTTGAGAATTTCCGATTTTTCTAGGGATCCTGGGGTCATCAGTTTTCCTCGTACCAAGTTTCAAATTTCTGAGATTTCTGGAAGTGCCTCATTAATTCACGTCTTTTTTCATTTTTAAATATTTATATATACATCGCTCCAGCTCGACTTGCTTTTATATATATAGATAAGTGTACAGTGTTTTATGTAGATATCGTATAAAGGTAAGAATATCCAAGAAGAAACGTGTGAAATAACATTTAAGATTCACATATATTTGTTAAGTATTAAAATTTTCAGTGTGTAGAATGTAAAAAATATATAGAATAGTGTTGTTAATTAAGAATATCCGAGAAGAAATGTGTGAAATGTGCATAGTATGTGTCAACATGGTGTGTTAAGCCATAATTGACCGTTCGGCGAATGGCAATGTCTGATAACATGCCATTTCTCGGCAAAATTCCAGGAGGGTGACATGATTTGTATTCTCTAAAGTGTACTCTGCATCGTTATATTCTATGGAAATAAAGTCTGAAGTTTCAGGCAGATAGCTTGTTGTTTTTCTTTGCTTTTGTGTAAATATTAAGTGCTGTGTGGCACAGAGATGTTTGTAGTGTGATCAGCAATGAGAAGTTTACGCAGTTTTTATGTTAAAATCCCCAAAATTTCAGACGATTATTTTAAATCGGATTAAAGGTGGTATCGGGTAAAGAAAAGTTCGATGCCCGTTTGTCGTTAAAGAATTAGTGTGTCATGGTTTCGTGTCAAATTATAATGTATAAATGTAGTTGAGTGTTGGTATATTTTGTTTTGTACATATCGGATAGGAATATCGTAATGTCTAAATTAAGTCAATATCGGAGTGATATTCTTGTCATTTAAAGTTTGATATTTGTTTCAAGTTTGTTCCTGTAGTTTACGTAATTTCAGTAAGATGACGAATCCGGGAAATAAGCCACGATATATACAAATGAAATATAAAATTAAATGAGATCAAGATGGGCCACATAAAATTGTGTAAGAAATTACTGTGAAATCAAATATAAATCCAATAGCCATGATGAGGAAAAGACGAACCAGCAGAGACATTGTTCAATAAATGAATGGAGTAGAATTCTGGGATGATAAGGTAGTGAATGGATTCCGGAACGATGTGGTGCCCCTAGGAAATAATGTGTTAGTGCCCCGAGAAAATAATAGTGAATGAGTTCTGGGATGATGCCCGAGGAAACAATGTGTTAGAATGTCATGAAAGGCATTTGCAATGTCCCAGATTCGAAGACCGTTAGGTTCGAGGAAGTGTGTGATCTCAAAAGGTTAGATGTCATGAGAAATAATAATCATTTGAGACGAGTATATAAATCATCTGGGTTGTTTCAAAGTGATTTTTCCCATGTAGAGTTACCGCAGGTATAAAAACGACAGATATGAGGTGGCTAGGAGGATGGCATGCCATTAAATCGAAGGGATGTTATATTTAGAATACTGCGAGCCCGTTATCAGACGACCGTCTGGGAATATTTAAGGAGGTCAAAAGTAATAATAATATCATGTAAACCTCGTAAATGATAGACACAATGTGTCGAATACTGGATTAAGGGTTATTGAGAGATGGAAGAGATTGTTCCGGTGAAATCTTGACACAGTTTGTTTGTTGTGGCAGTAGATTATTAGTGTGCGTTGAACAACTTGTATAGAGAATACAATAAGATATTAACCAATCCTGATCTCCCTATCCATAAAGATGTTAACGTCAGATTCAGTCGCTTGAAATCAAGATCTCCTCCTATTCAAACAGCACAGGAACTTGTTAGGAGGGATTTCAATCCTAAAACTGATTGGCAACAAGAGTGGAACAGCGTAGCTCCGATTCAATGGCAGACACTGTTCAATTATAAGAATCTTCCAGCTGGCTTTGATTTGCCCCGCAAGACATGGTTAGCTCTCAACAGAGTACGTACTAACCACGGAAGATGTGGATCAATGTTGTTTAAATGGGGTACGAGATCATCTCCAGCCTGTGACTGTGGTGCAGTTAAGCAGACCATCAACCATATTGTCACCGAATGCATTGGAAAGGCATTCGCTGGATCCAGCCAGGACTTTGTGGTGGCTTCTTCTGAGGCCATACAATGGCTAGAGAACTTAGATCTAACTCTTTGAACCCTTTTGCTTGCACGATTGTTTTCAATGTTATGCGTTTATTTGTAATCATGTATATATTTTGTGCTGTATATTTAATCTTTGTATTGTTTTGTGTACGTTACCATACGCTAATTAATAGTTCACATTGTCTGATGGACCATCATGTTATTTGAATTGTACAGCAATGGTCTGTTAAAACGTAGTGCTAGCCGCTAGATTCACACGTATTTTTATTAGCTGGTTAATGTTATAATGTACCACACGGACAGTTGTAAATAGTGTTAATATTTTTAGGATTAACAGGACATAACGATGCAGTAAAGATTTTATCATGACATTGTTTCCATACCTTGTAATAGCAAAGAATTATCATCCACCACGGGAGAGGTCACTACTTTACAAAGTTAGTTTATGTTTGATCATAGTTATTTTAGCGACATTCATGAGTTCAATTAGATAGTTAGCTCAATCTGCAAGGACAAGTGGTTAGTTTATTCCAGTGAGAGTTAACATTTTGTGAATAATCATCACACGATGGTTAGGACGCGATGATAGTGCATTAGCTAAATTTTATTGGTGCTGATCACTGAAGCTAAATGTTTGAAATAAAATTTTAATTCTGTTCATGATAGTACCGATCATAGTTTTTGAGTAGTACGTTTCTCCAATGTGATTACTGAAATAAACAATAAATCGTTTTATATGAGTGGGACGTTTCTCTTGTTTCTTACCATAGATATCATATAAAGGTATTTTTATTAGTTGGTTAATGGACCACACGGGTAGTTGTGAGTAATGTTAATATTTTTAGGGTTATTTTAGATTATTTTTTTACATTCTACACACTGAAAATTTTAATACATAACAAATATATGTGAATCTTCAATGTTATTTCACACGTTTCTTCTTCGCTTTTGTTTTTGTTATCGGCTTTATGTCGCACCGACACAAATAGGTCTTACGGCAACGATGGGATAGGAAAGGCCTAGGAGTTGGAAGAAAGCGGCCGTGGCCTTAATTAAGGTACAGCCCCAGCATTTGCCTGGTGTAAAAATGGAAAACCGCCGAAAACCATCTTCAGGGCTGCCGACAGTGGGATTCGACCCCACTACCTCCCGGACGCAAGCTCACAGCGGCGCGCCCCTAACCGCATGGCTAACTCGCCCGGTACGTTTCTTCTTGGATATTCTTACCTTTATATGATATCTGTGGTAAGCTATTTAGCTTTACGTCACCCCGACACAGATATGTCTTATGGCGACGATGGGATAGGAAAGGCCTAGGAATTGGAAGGAAGCGGCCGTGGCCTTAATTAAGGTACAGCTCCTGCATTTGCCTGCTGTGAAAATGGGAAACCACGGAAAACCATCTTCAGGGCTGCAGACAGTGGGGCTCGAACCCACTATCTCCCGATTACTGTCTGTGGTAAGAAACAAGAGAAACGTTGCTATTGTTAGCATGGTGATGCTTATTGTGGCACCGTCCATTGACGTTACTCTTTTCATTTCATTTTGTTGGTATCGTTCATAAACGAGCGGATTAAATTAATTATTATTCAGTGAAGTTATAAGATTAATTTTCAGAAATCCATGCTTATTGGTTTATTTAATTTAATTAGTCTATTATAAGCTAACATAACCTGAATGTTATTAGTGTGTTAACTTAAATGTAAACTCAAGTTTTTAATTACATTTTATATATATTGCCGTTCAGTGGAACAAAATTCTACTGTATATCATTTCAAATAATTAATTGGTAAAGTAACTTTATTTCTGGGTGCCTGGTTGTGATACAACACGGTGCGATCAAGTATTTTCCAGAGGTATTAGGGATTGACACCGTTGAATTTTGGAGCAGCATGCCTTGCCAAGGAGCAAGTTAACCTGTGAAGTAAATGACTCTTTTGTGTATAATTAATCGGTTCAAATATAACTGGAGGTTTTTTCGGTTCGATTAAGGGTCCATTCTGTGACTGACGATATCCTACGTGGTACTTTGTGATCGGTGGATAACCTTAGTTGAAGAAAATTTGGAGTCCGGTTGCGGAAATGGAATCTTCACGGACCAAGTGAATCGACCAACGGCGTTACTTGGGATCCGATAGTAATTTTCAGGTTTTACTCTTTTCATTTCTTTGTTATTGAATTCTATTCTGGAATGGCAATTAACGTTTAACTTAACTAAATAACAATAAAACTATTCTGAGGTTTTCATTTTTAACCACATTTATGCCAACTGTATGTCTGTTGTTTCGTGAATACAAAAAAATTCATTCCGTGCTTCACATCTATTGGACGTAGTATTCATTCTTTTTATAATAAATCTATTTTAACCCACTTCTTAAATGTTATTTCAAGTAGTAATTAGATGTCCTTATGCTCCCGCCGATTTATGTCAACAAGTGACTGAAGAACCCGGAACCGCCTGAGAATAGAAGAATCTACATTTACAAGAGCCAGAGGCAGATGTTGACAATCTGTAAGCAAGGGTGAAATATGGGCTGATAACCACACTGTTTCCACTTTAAAGCAATGACGACAAAAACCACTATCGTCGCCAGTTAACACTATGAAACAATATTTTCATGTTAGCGATGCTCGGTGTTGACATTGATTAGGCAACAAAAGTCTACATTATGAATATCTCTATGATCATAACCGTATAAGACCGAGCGAATAGGCCATGCGTATAGAGGCGCCCAGCTGTGAGCTTGCATTCGTGAGATAGTGGGTTCGAACCCCACTGCAACGGGTGATTTGGCCGTGCGGTTAGGGGCGCGCAGCCGTGAGCTTGCATCCGGCAGATAGTGGGTTCGAACCCCACTGTAACGAGTGATTTGGCCGTGCGGTTGCATCCGGGAGATAGTGGGTTCGAACCCCACTGTCGGCAGCCCTGAAGATGGTTTTCCGTGGTTTTCCGTGGTTTTCCATTTTCACACCAGGGAAATGCTGGGGCTGTACCTTAATTAAGGCCACGGCCGCTTCCTTCCCACTCCTAGCCCTTTCCTGTCCCATCGTCGCCATAATACATATCTGTGTCGCGCGACGTAAAGCAACTTGCAAAATTGATAATAACAATGCCCGTAGCAGATGTTTTATTAGTGTCTACTACGTACCAAGTAATAGAAATAAAGGAACTTCCTGACCTTCAATTGGCAATTCGTTTTATGATTGCACAATTGAACACTTTTACAACTCTGCACGGGTACTGCCGGAAAAACACATCATCAGGCTATATGTTACATTTCAAATTAGACTCTCAGAAATAATTACAGAAGGAAATAATCTGTTGTCAATTTCTTTTTGCTAGTTGCTTTACGTCGCACCGACACAGATAGGTCTCATGGCGACGATGGGACAGGAAAGATCTAGGAATGGGAAGGAAGCGGCCGTGGCCTTAATTAAGGTACAGCCCCGGCATTTGCCTGGTGTGAAAATGAGAAACCACGGAAAAACATCTTCAGGGCTGCCGACAGTGGGATTCGAACCCACTATCTCCCGGATGCGAGCTCACAGCTGCGCGTCGCTAACCGCGCGACCAACTAGCCAGGTTTTTGTCTAAATTAGGTTAGTGGTTATTCGAAACAATGCATATTATTCACCCTGCTAAAAAGAAATTGCAACGTCTTGAACACAATTTCCCATTGATAAAATTATATTTACTGGTAACATAGGTTTCTTACATTCCTGTGAATACCTATATACAAGGTTCCGAAGCAAGCTTGTAGTCTTTCTTGACCGTTTTAATCATGATCATAGGCACGTGATCTTCAAATTTTCGTAGAATCCGAACAACGGCACGAAACGTATCATTTCTAAAATCCTGATCACGATTGTAACCTCTGTCACCTTTGAGAGAAGCCACAAAGAATGTCATCATCCATGACGTCCCCGAGGACTATAGTGAGACTACAGTGGCCATCAACTAATCACAACACTCGTCTATGCAAATAATCGTACAGGTGGTACATTCTCTGTATTGGTACACATGGATTGCTTGTGTCACGTAAGAATATAGATATCTGGAAGATACTTTCCATTCAAATATCTTGAGTTCTTTTCAGCTAGGAACTTCGTGCACACATTGGATGACACCGTTGCTTTCCTAAGAATAAGTCTTTAAATTCTATGCAGATGTCTGTCTTTCGGTCTGTCAAGTTATCATCCCGTTTAGTAGAAAAGATTAAACATTTTCATCTACGGCGACGGATTGGGTTGTTGTAACTTTACTTGACAGGTGGTTGCAGAGTAACCCCAGGGTGTGGAGAGGACCCGACTGATCAACTTCCTGAAACTAGGAAAGGTTAATTATGATTGCGCCTTAGAAAAAGAATGCAGGAACGAATCGTTCATGCCCAGTTTGGGTGTTAAGTATGTATTACTAAAATCAATGTAACCAAGATTCTTTATGTGTCTATGACCAGTCTTTCTACCACCTGTATATATATTGGGTATTCAGCCCGAAGGCTGGTTTGATACTCTACAGATCCACCAAAAGCTATCAGAGACAGCCTAGGCATCACTGAAGAAGCATACTAGGGAAATGAGGAGTGAGGTAGTTTCCCGTTGCTTTCCTCCTACCCCCTGTAATTAAGAGTTATTGCTACCAAGTTTCAAGTGGCACACCCAGTTCAAAGAGCAATTTGACTTTGCCGGTGTAGGTAAGACACCATAGTCTTACAGATTTTTTTTTTGCTAGTTGTTTTACGTCGCACCGACACAGATAGGTCTTATGGCGACGATGGGACAGGGAAGGGCTAGGAGTGGGAAGGAAGCGGCCGTGGCCTTAATTAAAGTACAGCCCCAGCATTTTCCTGGTGTGAAAATGGGAAACCACAGTCTTACAGATTAATAGGCCACTTCAAAACTACACAGTGTCCCAGTTCCAATTCTTCGCTGTTTTATCGGGGTGGTTAGCATATTACACTCAAAACAATGTAACATTTTTCCTTCCTGTGTACACTGTTTGACCCTACAATCAGGAATAATTATTTCGTTTGTGCTCTATTAGGGTAGTTATCCCGATATACAAGACATGTTTTACGTCAATTTCACCCCACCCCCTTACCCTATACTTCGGAATACGTCTTTACTTTGCCTAGACAATTTATGCTAATGGCTTTACGTCGCACCGACACAGATAGGTCTTATGGCGACGATGGGATAGGAAAGGCCTGGGAGTTGGAAGGAAGCGGCCTCAGCAGTTGCTTGGTGTGAAAATGGGAAACTACGGAAATCCATCTTCAGGGCTGCCGGCAGTGGGATTCGAACCCACTATCTCCCGGATGCAAGCTCACAGCCGCGTGCTTCTAACCGCATGGCCAACTCTCCCGGCAGTGGACTTAAAAGAAACACCAGCGCCAAATTATATCCCTCTAGCATTGTGGGAACTGTACGATTTAATGATATTGTCTTTAGGGTAGTTACTCCAATTTCACCCCCTAGAATTCTAGACATTTAAAAGCAAGTATAGTAACTACTTTCTTCGTTGCAGGATTGAACGGCTAAAATAATTTATGAATATCAGCACCACTCTGGCCCATCTTGAGTGTTTCCCTTATTTTTCATTTCAGTGGCATCACTAGAACAAGCCTATTCATATTCTTGATAGTATCAATCACCTGTCCAGCACGCCATCTGAGCTCTGGAACAGGGACCAGAACATCTTGTAGTGAATCCTTTCTCCTTTGCACAGATTTTCCCCGCATTTAAGCGACAGGTTTCCAGAAGATAAGAATGAGATAAAGTCGTGTTGTTATGTGCAGGTTTGTACTGGAATGGCTGGATACAGGGCACTACTATGCGCAATAGAGATCCTGGAGTCATATGTGTACAGTTAAATTGTCATAACGCTGGGCAAGAATTGTGCTGCTGAAATAGAGATACAGTAAGCGAGGAAGGTTAATGTAGTCTATGATTCTGTGGCTGAGAAGAGAGACATTACATGCCGTGGAGGACCTCCCTGCTGGGCGTTTCCCGGCAGTTCGTATGAAGCAAACGAACAATCCATTAAGTCGAGTTTTATGAGATGATTATGCGGTAGTTATGGGTGATGCGTTTTTACACATGTCTTTTTTATATCTTCCGGTGTGGTAAAGGAAGTAACGCAGTTGGCCAGCTGCCTTCAATTCCTGTTCCTGTCGTGAATTACGACTGGGTTGAGAGACTGAAAGGAATGCATTAGAAATATAGCTCAAATTGAATAGACCAACATGCAACAAATATTCGTTGACAAGAAGAAGAATTAGGAATTGGAGTAATTTAAGAAAAGACTAGGCAAACAACTGACAGAGATAATGCCACTTGGGCGACAGCCATGAACGCAGATTAGTGATTAAAACTTAGAACTGAGAAGGGATGTCCGTTAAAGGCCAAATTTTGGGATCACCCTAAATGTGACTTTCCATGGCTCAATAATTCCACTCAAAATGATTCGAGTTTGCTAGAGGTTAATGTGGCACAAACTTCAGGCAGATTTTTGATGACCATGGGATCATAATTTCGTGTGGCTATTGTGAGGCAGACCGTCCGATGAGAGTGGGCGACATCTGTCTTGCATGTTTTTGTGGCAGTATATAGTGGCGTGCGTGGTGAGTGAGTTGCAGGAATTTCGGGGACAACATAAACGCCCAGATCCCAAGCCCAGGGAATTAATTATTCATGATTAAAACCCCTCGATCCGAACAGGAATCGAATCTGCGATCCCGAGAAATGAACTCCAGGACTCAGATCACTCAGTCATTGAACTAGACGAGGATAAGATAGGAAAGGACTAAGAATAAAACTGGGAAGGAAGCTGCCGCGACCTTAATTCACCTGGCGTGAAAATGGGAAATCACAAAAACGTACTTTCCGGGCTGCTAATGGTAGGGTTCACATCCCCCTTCTGTCGAATGGAAGACTACAGCTACGCCATCCATATCTGGCGGCCAACGCACTTGGTAAAATGAATCCTGGCATCGTACTTAACACATAGGCTACGATAACCTTATTTACCTCCAATAATTACAAATACGTACACCAGTATAGGCATAACATTCAAACAAGCTATAAGAGTAGGTTTTCACTAGCAAGTAACTTATACAAATTCTTGCTGCAAGGCACTTGCTGCTGGGTTTACAATACACACAAGAAGAACTAAACAATATACTTATACAAGGTCTCACAGCAGTATCACAAGCAACTTGCAGCAGTAACTTGCAGATAATCCTTAGGGACCCCATACACGTACAGTTTCGCCTTTTGATCGGCCTGAACAGTTGAGACTGACAGGCAAAACTGACGCGTATGATGTGGCCAGCCGGCCAATCGTTCGGACTGCTGGACTGTGAGAATTTCGTCAGTTCTAACTGCAGGATGTGACGGCTGACAGTGGAACGAACGCGTGTGGGGGAATCACGGCCGACCGACAGGCTAAATGCTCTGTCAGCCTATTCCCCGCATTCTCCCGCATTGCAGTCATGGCTACGGGGTAAAAAAACGTTTTATCTGAATTGATTGAAGGATTCACAGGTCTCCCTTAGCTATGGAAAGTAAAATGTAAGATCATTCGTACGTAAAATATTGTGCCAATTTTTTTGGGCACACTAGTAACCCTTGCAACAACTTCTTATGGGTGTAACACTTCCGGTTCAATCACTCTTTTCTCCACACTGTGCGTTGTTTCCTTTCTCTATTTTTAAGAAGTATGCAGTCACTGTATTTTCAAGCATTTCATCTACTAACACCATTTTCCCCACGAAAAACGCGTACGTACACAACTATACTCAACCAGTTTACAGGGAGGTCTGAAGATGATAACCTAAAGGATGTCCATACCATCCGTATGTGTGTGTGGCAAAGAGCTGGGACAGGTAGAACTGTCTCAATTCGGTCTGTCAGTTCAAACTGAACGTGCCTATGTGTTAAAGCTGCTTGTTGTTTTAAGGGGCCTAACATCGAAGGTCATCGGCCCCCTATGTGTTCAAAGTGCAAGTTAACTAACATGGCGACTTACAGGTAGAGCCGATGTGCTGCATCTGATTTGATTCTTATGAAAAAAAAGGGGAAGGCTTAGGAAGGTTTGGATTAGAGACTGGACACTCAGAAAAACACAACTTGGAACTTACAATAATCTGTTTCAAGAAATGAAGGTAGAGAACATGGGCAGAATGTCAACAAACGCTCTGGATTAATTATTGAAGTGAATAGGACAAAACATATTCAAACAAGGCACGGCTCGCGCTGCCAGTTCTTTGACCTCCTGTAAAAACTACATCTTGAGATATTCACATTTTTTCAATATTTACTACGGTGACGTGTTGAAGTCCACCTCAATGGTATTAAAGGCACTGATTTTTTTCAGTCCGCCCTTAAATTCATTGCTATGAACGACCCAAATTTCTGTGAATCTCTCGATGTTTTGAATAAATTTAGCGCTTGTCTTTCATGAACCATTCACACTTTCCTCCATTTTTGGAAAATAGAAAACAACGTGTGGCTACTTAATTGGTTTAATTCCATTTTATACAGTTAAATTGCAATATTTAGAAAGGTAAGTGTGTGATATGTGACGATATATATCGTATTGCTTTACAAGTACACAAAACATCTAATATAAAATGGAAATGTGCAAATTTGAAAACCAGTCCAGAGCACTCGGAATCACTTAGTGTACAAGCCTCAGATCACCGTTAAATGCTCAAAGTTGGCACTCCTTAACAATTTGTTCCACTGTCTGCCCCTCCGCTCCGCAGTCGCCGTCAGCAGATGAACGGAAACCCCATGTCTTCAACGTGTAACCACACCACCCTTGGCCCATTCTAATTCGGTTCAGCTTCGACCAGGTTTGAAGCGGCTTTTCGAATCCTTCAATCTTCTTTGTTAGATCTTGAACCAAGTGAGCGTTGTTGGATGGATGTTCATGCCAACGTTGTCGCCACTTGGAGGTCATGTTGAAAGAACTGATACTTTTAAAATCAGTCCAGGGTGGTTTGCGTGATTTCAGACTACTTGTTGGGGGGTCTTATAGGGCATTGTACAAGGGAAAGTCCTTATGAGAAGAGAGCCTTTACTGGGCCAGTTGGCCGTGCGGTTAGGGGCGCGCAGCTGTGAGCTTGCATTCGGTAGATAGTGGGTTCGACTCCCACTGTCGGTAGCCCTGAAGGTGGTTTTCTGTGGTTTCCCATTTCCACACCAGGCAAATTCTGGGGCTGTACCTTAATTAAGGCCACGGCCGCTTCCTTCCCAGTCCTAGCCCTTTTCTATCTCATCGTCGCCAAAAAACCTATCTGTGTCGGTGCAACGTAAGGCAAATAGCGAAAAAAAAAGAGATCATCTTGAGCAAATTTACCTTGGCTGCCTTCCTCCTTAGATCTTGCGGGATGGGAGTAGATCTGATAGTAACAGTGATAACTCTCATGGTTGCATTAAGCTGCATATCAGTCTTTGTTGTATGAACGCTTTTTTGCCATATAGGAGCACAGTATTCACCAGCAGAGTACACAAGAGCGAGTGCAGCAGAACGTATGGTATTGGCGTCCGCACCCCATCTACTTCCGGCAATGCTGCGGAGTAGATTCACTCTGCAGCCAAGTTTCTTAGATAACGTGTTGCCCTGTTGCTTGATTGTCAAGGACCGGTCCAGAGTGATTTCCAGATATTTTGGATTGTAGTTATGCGGTACTTCGGTTCCGTCAAAAGTCACATGTAGCATCCTTTAGGCTTTCCTATTATTTAGATGGAGTGCAGTAACCTCAGGTTTATTTGAGTTAGTTTGAAGTCTCCATTTATGGAAGTAGTCACTCAATTTAGTCAGATCACTTGTCAGTACATTCTCACAGTGCATAAGATATTTACTCTGGAAGACTAACGCTAGGTCGCCTGCATACTGGATTTTCAATGAGTCTGTGTCTGGCTTATCGTGGATATACAAGTTAAACAGAATGGGGGCCAGAACTGACCCCTGAGGTAGGCCATTATTTAGAGTCCTCCATCTGCTATATTGTCCATTCAAAAACACCTTAAAGTGTCTGTCAGAGAGCATGATGTTCACTAGAACCGCCAACTTTTTACATGGGATGATTTCAATAAACTTTGACATCAAGCCATCCCTCCACGCAGTGTCATAAGCTACTGTAAGATCCAAAAAAACTGCAGCTGATTGGAGATCTCGTTTCAATGAATCTATGTCTGGTTTATCAGGGATATACAAGTTAAACAGAATGGGGGCCAGGACTGATCCCTGATGTAGGGCATTATTTAGAGTCCTCCATCTGCTATATTGTCCATTCAGAAACACCTTAAAGTGCCTGTCAGAGAGCATGTTGTTCACTAGAACCACCAGCTTTTTACATGGGATGATTTAAATAAACTTCGACATCAAGCAATCTCTCCACACAGTGTCATAAGCTGCTGTAAGATCCACAAGAACTGCAGCTGATTGGAGACCTCGTTGAAATCCAGCTTTACCTTGAGTTATCAATGTTAAAACCTGGTCGCAACAGCTCCGAGGTTTCCTAAAGACACCTTGTTCAACAGGAATGATTTGATCAATGGGCTCTTGAATGCGCTTTAGAGTAAGTCTTTATAGTAGAACATTTGATACTTTATTATTTTTCTCTAGATCTACAGTAATAATACCCATTTGATCCTTTAAATGAGAAAAATAACATGTTCAGCCCATGCCAAAATTCACTCTTTCAAACTCTACATACTGTACAGAAAAAAGAAAAGAAAAATAAAACACGCAGAGAACAAAAATGAGCAAACAAAACAATATTAATTAAAAAATCAAACGTACTCCATGGACATGCCATGAAATTCCTCAGATACTCCGGAAACGTAACCCCCAACGTAGTCATCCTCGGCCCTTTCATGCCACGTCCAACGTCTTTGCTGAATATTCCTGTTGTTTTCCCAGAATGTGTAGTTTAAATAAACATAATTAAAATACATAATAAAGTTGAAATTTATTTATTCGTATCAGAAGCATTAATACTATAAATACATATACATATATACTCTTACTGAATTATATACATTATATACAAAGTCAATCTTATCAAAAAACAAAGGTCTATACTACTTTTGACCAGAAATTGGCGACATCCAGTGCATTTTCTGTTGCCTGAAGTAGATCTTGTAGTGTGCATGTTTTAGGGCACTTACTACACTGCAACAAATGAGACGTCGTCTGGATTGCACCACACTCACACAATGATGACTCGATGTTGAAACCCCACTTCTGCAGGTTGCTTTTACATCTAGTCACGCCTGCCCTTAATCTGTTCAGTGATCTCCAGGTACTCCATTTCTCCATGTGACCAGGTGGTAATTCTTCACTTGGTGTCAACCATTCTTCGGAGCGAGTGCAGCTTGCGCGCCACATAGCAGTTCGGGATTGCTGAGGTGTCCCATTAAGAGCCTCTGTTGTTCTGAGGAAACTTTTCCTTGATTTGAGTCTTGGAGTAACTGGCCTGTATCCATACAGAGGGTGAGCTTCAGAAGTTTCCGCCTTCTTCCTCTCGTTTTTTGCTGCAACCTCTCGACGGATATCAGGAGGGGCAATACCAGCAAGACTATACAATTTGTTCAACGGAGTTGGTTTTAGACAGCCGGTAATGATGCGACAGGTATCGTTTAGAGCAACATCTACCTTCCTGGCATGACTTGACTTGTACCATACTGGGGATGCATATTCCGCTGCAGAGTAACATAGAGCAATGGAAGAGGTTCTCACAGTATTAGGATGTGCCCCCCAGGTAGTACCTGTTATCTTCCTTATAATATTGTTTCTGGCAGCCACTTTTTGCTTGGTGTTCGAGCAATGTTTCTGGTAAGTTAGAGCACGATCAAGGGTAACTCCAAGATATTTTGGTGTGCTGCAATGTTCTAATGTGGTTCCTTCCCAAGTGATTTTGAGAGTTCTGTTTGCCATTTTATTTTTGAGGTGGAAGGCACAAGTCTGGGTTTTACTGGGGTTCGGTCTCAGCTGATTCTCCTTGTAGTAAGTAGACAGCACTGAAAGTGCATTAGATAATTTCTCCTCAATAGCGTCAAAGCAGGTGTCTTGAGTGGTAATGGCACAGTCATCTGCATAGATAAAGCTCTGTGTTCCTTCGGGTAGCGGCTGGTCATTGGTGTAGATGTTGAACAATGATGGAAATAAAATCAGCAGTATTAAGAATGTCAAAGACCTTCATGCCTCTCCTAACTAGACACGCAAACCCTTGCACATTCCATTCCTCCTACCTTATTTTACTTGACCCACTCTAGGTTGCTGAGTCCAGACTTACGTTACATTCTGCCATTGCGTATTCATGCTCACGTATGCTCACGTTGCAATTTTATCCTTGTCAGCCATACTTAATCAATTTAAATACCAAGCCATACTCCACCTGAAATTTGTCATCACGTCCACCAAACCAAAGTTTACAAACAAACACCAATTCTCAATTCTCCTCCCTCTCAGCACTTAAATTCTGCCATTACATATACCACCCTTTCTCCATCTCCACATTTCAGCAATAAATTACCGTCTCTACTGCAATTTAATACCAATACATCATCACTTAACACTCACATAATATAGCAATAATTAAACGTCCACCATCCATTTGTCATCACGTCCACCAAACCAAAGTTTACAAACAAACACCAATTCTCTATTCACATCCCTCTCAACACTTAAACAAACACCACTTCTCAGTTCTCGTCCCTCTCAACACTTAAAATATGCCATTGAAAAGTACCACCACTTCTCCATCTCCAAATTTCATTCCAACACCACATTTCAACATATACCACCTCTATTTCCAGCACCACCTTTCATCTCTAGCACACACTCATCTACCATACAACTTACTCATGAGTGCACCACCAATTCTCCATACCTTTCCAACACCACATTTCAGCATATACCACCTCTACTTCCAACACCACATTTCAGCCCTAGCACACACTCGTCTACCATCAAATAAATCTCCATCTACAAATACCACACACTCATACACCATCACAACCTTCAAAATATCACTTCATCTTCACCTACAAATACCAAACACTCATCCCTCAACACTACATTCTTACATCTAACAATCTTTATTTTCACTACTCCCTATACTATTGTTCTTTTTACTTCTAGTGACTACACCCTTCTCATTTCTACCTGAATCCCACATGTCTGTCAGTTTTCTATACTTTCCTGTTTCTCTGCCACCTCTTTTGGCCGCCGCCTCATCACCATCTTCACTCTGTTGTGTTCTTTTGCCTCCACCTTCAGCTCCCATCATCTCCGTTAATCTTCTGCCCTTGCCTCTTTCCCAACTCCTATTGAGACATCCTCCGGTTGCCTCTGACGTCACCTTTTTACCCGTCACTTCCCTTACTACACTGCTTTCACTCCTCTGCCTTTCTTCTTCACTGCTTACGGTCACCCTTTCACTTGTCGCCTCTTCCTGAACTTCTTCACTGTTAATGGTTACATTTTCACTTAGCGCCTCTCTCTGACCCTCTTCACACATTACACTGTTACTGTTATCTCTCCTCACTTCCCCACCTCTCGTTGCACTGCTCATTTTTTCTTCGTCTTTTCAAATCTTCATTTCTAAGTCCAGCAGTCTATTCACAGACCAGTTCCTCTTCCAATTTCTGCCTGATACCACTAGCTCTTGTCCTTTAATAGTAGCTCTCAGTCCTTGATTTATCGCACGTATCTCGTGTTTTCTGAGTATTTTCTCATTCCTAATAGTCTCCCATCCCACGTCTCTCTTGATCCATATTTTTTTTTCTCTCTGCATGTTACTCGAATTGCCTGTCACAGCATCAGCCATCAACGTAGAAAACAGTTCTACTTTGATAGGCTTGTTGCCCCTAGTTCTTCCCACTCTCTGTACGTCATCTATGTCCACTTCGCTAAAGTTAAGTTTCAATTTCCCCTGTATTAAGTCGACTACTTTGTAAATTGTACGTACTTTTTCTTCTCTCACCTCCTCAGGCACCCCATAAATAAATAAGCACTTCTTCCTGCGATTCAATGTATTGGCATTCACTTCCGATTTCAATTTCAACGTCTCCTCTTCCAGTCGTCCTATTCTTTCTCTTAATATTGCCACTTCCTCGTCGTTCTTTCTCACTTGTGATGTTATATCGTCCGTCGTTTCTCGCAGCCATAACTTCATTTTTCCAAACTCCCTGGTTTGTTCTTGGATCATATTCTTAATTTGCTCAAAGGGGCACACTTCTACCACCGTCTCTTTTACCCATTTTTTGAATTATTCTATGTCTTCCCATCCCTCATTTCCACTAGATGTCGGGCCTGGGTTCGGCTCTACACCTCCAGTCAGTAGCAACATTATAACCACCGCCGCTGTTAACACTACTTCTCCTTTGATTACCAAATCCACTTTACACCCACCTGATTTTACTTCTTCTTTCTTGATTCTCCTCTGCCATCCTCCAATAGCCGCCCTGTATTGATCTACTCCAATCATTGTTGTCAAACTCCTCACAAGCTTCCTGCACTCAGCACTCACTCCTTACTCCCACTCCCGAGCTCTCTGCTCATGCGTCCGCTCTCCTTCGTGGCTTAAGCTGAACTGGTCTTTATAGTAGCTTACAGGTCATGCTGAGTAGCGATGCTGGTCGGTAGTGAGAAGCATCTGTTCGGTATTTGCCTGGTTTCCGGATGACAATTACCTTAGACTGCTTGAAAAGCTTGGTAATCTTCCAATTCGTAGAATTTCATTGAAGATTTCAAGGAGCCACAATTTTATTTTAGGTCCGATGGCTGTAAGAAACTCTGGATATACGCCATTAAAGCCAACAACTTTATTTACCTTTAGCATATTGAAGGCTATATCAAGTTCCTCAATGCGGATTTACCTGAGCAGTCAGGATGTGGTGTTAGATTGGATCTCTTTATGTACAATTCATTTTTCACTATTCGTGTATGTGCCTCGTCAATTTTAGCTTTCCAATCCTTCATTTAGTTTGGATACAACAGCATTGGCATTCACACGTGGGATTGTGCTTAATAGCCTTGGATCTGTATCAAGATTTATTATAATGTTCCAGGCTTTGCGACTGGAATGTGTAAAGTTAAGTTCTGCCACCTTTACGGCCATTTTAGTCTCCTGTTCTTATCAAGAGCTCTCAAAAGTCCATCAGCTGTTGTATCAGATGAGATTCGTGATATTTAGCATATAACTCATTGCATTCTTGAGACCATTCGTGGATGTATTCCTTCAGAAACTCACGTGGAATATATTTTTGGCATTTTAATACCACGCACAAATTGTTCATAATTGGATGGAATTGGCGGAATCCACTGAACGGTGTTATCAAGACTTTTCCGAAACGGTTCCATTTCCAAGTAAAAAATTCCGTCGAGGTTGTGGGATGGAGGTGACTAGTGGAAATTCTGTACCGTAATGAATAATGTCTGGCCTATGTTGGCGATGTGGGAAAGACTTGAGGACATTTCGTTGTGTCATGTCGTTATTTCCGGATGTAGATACGATGCACAGATCAGGGAATAATCTTTTAACCATATACCAGATCGCAACGATCCTGGATCTTCAGCGTTGTATACAAGCTGAAGATTGTACAGATCCATCCATTCATTTAGAATTGCTCCATTGCCGTCTTCATTCTGATATCCCCGTACATGACTATGGCTGTTGAAATCACCGACATACACTATTCGGTGACTGAAGGATCTTGCAGGAGTATTTTGCCAACTGACTTGTGAAAGTTTGTAAATATTTACTACAGTAATGCCGGCAATCTCTACAGGCAAAACAAAGACATCTGCTGTTCTGTCTTGATAAGATGCTTTGTAGTCAGAGAGATGAGACCTGACATATGTAGCAATACCGTAATGTTCATCATTTATGGCTCCAGTCAGAGCATAACCATACCTCCTCCCTCTTCTGTGAAGATCTGTGTCATCCTCGGCGTGAGTTTCCTGTATTGCTATTACATCTACAGTATTCTACAGCATCAGGCGTGAAAGATATTGACTCTTAGCAGTTGAAATCGATTCAATGTTCAAGTGACATATCCGTAAGTCGTTACCAACGGAAATTGATGAATGTTCCATGCTTGGTTGGTCCTGAAAATGACTACGAGTGTTCATAGATAAGATCTCTTGCATACTTGTTGCTATGTAGCAGCACCTTTGTGCGAGAATCAGCCGGTTAAACCGTTGCCCAGGGAACACCCGACTGCAGTAACCACAATCTTCGGGGAGGCCTACTTACTAACTTGTACCTTCCACTTGGACAAAATAGAAAGTGATTCTATCACTGCAAGTAAATTACAAAAGATCACAACATGGCCTTCACAATGCCAGCACGAGACTGGCTGCAAGTCTCTTGTCCTAGAAATTGTTAACCGCAGCAAGTCATCTTTCTGAGAAATTCAGACTTTTAAATTGGCTATTAATTCCGTTGAAGTAAATTGCTCCAATAGCTTGCTCGTCCAAACGTGAGTTAAGGATCTTTATTTTCTCTTTGCTATTTGTTTTACTTTCCACCGACACAGACATGTCTTATGGTGACGATGGGATAGGACAGGAATAGGACTGGAAAGGAAGCGATCGTGGCCTTAATTACGATAAAACCTCAGCACTGTCCTGGAGTGAAAACAGGAAACAACGGAAAATCATTCAGGGCTATCAACAGTGGGATTCGAACCCCCTATCTCCCGAAGGAAAGCTGGGAGATAAGTGAACCAAACCGCGTAGCTACGTCCTTCAGTAAGTTATGGGAACAGCAATATTGTAGATATAATTGAAAGTATCATATGGAAAATTTACCTGAATAAGAGGATAATATTAACTAGAGGACTTGTGCTGCTCTGGAGTACTTATATGTAGGTCAGATAACGTGTCTTGGTATGAAATTGCTCCATTGCTCGAGTACTATTTAGAATGTTTACTTTTAGCATTTGTATTGCCTGTTAATTATATGTGAAGTGATATTTTGTAGATTTCTTTATTATGCCGTTTAGTGATATTTAACTATATTGTCGTTTTAGAGTTATTGTTGTGTGTTTGATTTTAAAGCCGGCCCCGTGGTTTAGGGGTAGCGTGCTTGCCTCTTACCCGGAGGCCCCGGGTTCGATTCCCGGCCAGGTCAGGGATTTTTACCTGGACCTGAGTGCTGGTTCGAGGTCCACTCAGCCTACGTGATTAGAATTGAGGATCTATCTGACGAAGAGAAAGCGGCCCCGCTCTAGAAACCTAAGAATAACAGCCGAGGGGATTCGTCGTGCTGACCACACGACACCTCGTAATCTGCAGGCCTTCGGGCTGAGCAGCGGTCGCTTGGTAAGCCAAGGTCCTTCAAGGGCTGTAGTGCCATGGGGATTGGATTGGTTTAATTTAAAGTTTTAGTTTGAGGTTATCTTGCTTCGCGTGGAACTTTGTTCTTGTAGCAGTCCAGATTGTCTGTGAAGTAATTGATCCTTTCATATGAATAACAAGAATAAGTAATAACTGTATTTATTTACGCATCGGGCTATAGATATGATATACACCATTCCAACTGTCACTGGGACTATCACCAATCAGCCTAGTAAACCCGAAAACCGTGGCTCAACACTAATCTCGTCACATGGACATTTTCGTTTTCACCCCTTTTGAGCCCACTGTCGATGGAGGTTGAAATAGGATTTTAAACGGCATCCAGAGTGTCAAAATTAATCTCACCGACCACGAAAATTGTGGATTCGACACTAATATATTCAGTCCGTGATATCCAGAAGTGTTTGTCTGTGTGGATGTGTGCGATGCCCAGTCAAATCTACGGCACGCAGAGATCTGGATGGGCACAGCATTTCACCGATCACGCTTGGCTGTCTCAAAGAGTAATTCTTGCTCCAAGAAATGAAGCTTTCAACGTCATCATCAAGCAACGTTTACAAGAATTGCGCGGAATTATACAAATGTACAAGTCTTTCGGCACCTCATGCAATACAGATAAGGCTGTCAACTAAACTAAACGCTTTTGTTTTTTCAGCTACTGACCCGAGATTAGCTCAGTGGTAGGACCGTGGCCAACTAGCCCAGACACCGAAGATGCCGTCGGTTCGAATCCCACCATCGGCCGTTCTTGAAATGGTTTTCTGAGGTTTGCTCATTTCACTCCAGGCAAATGCCGAAACGCTATACGATATACTCCTTAAAAGCCACAGTCGCTTCCTTCCCAAATTCCTACTCAAAAATCCTTTCTTTGTTCAACTCGAAAAAATTAATGGTCGCCATTTATATTGGAGGAATGGGAGGTCACCTAGGTAGCCGAGTGGTTAGTGAGCTAGCTTTCTGACACAAAGATTCCGGATTCGATTCCCGGCTGAAATAAAGGATTTTTACCTCGAATGGTGGATTCCCTTCGCTCAGATACTGGGTACTTGTGTGTCTCACCGTTTATTTCAGTCTCCCCACGGCTCTCCATTGGAGGGTTAAGGCAAGAAATCCCTCTCTAAAAAGACTGGAATTGGCACATTATTGTTCATTAAGGATGAGTGGGGTGTACAAGGGGACAGTGCACCTCAAAGTCTGTCCAGGATTTCATAAACTTCAAAAGTTCCAAACACACTGTCGGCAGCCCTGAACATGGGGCTGTACCTTACTTAAGGCCACGGACGCTTCGTTCCCACTTCTAGCCCTTTCCTATCTCGTCATCGCCGTAAGACTTGTCTGTGTCAGTGCGGCGTAAAACAACTTACAAAAAAACTTCAAGCGCGGCCCTGGGTAGAAGTATCAAGTACCAGAGACTGCTCTTTCATATCCTTCTTCCAACCACAGAGGTTTTGTTGTAGTTGGCAGCAATGTCAGACCTTAACACCGTTACATCACGGAGTCTATTTTTATGTCATCCTCACAATATAAGCTGGCCGTGCACTTGGCTTGAAACAACACTGCCACAAGGCCACCAGGATTAGGTTCAAGCTTTTGTAAGCTGGTTAATCTGATTTCACTCACATCTGCGAAATGAAGGCTGTCATGGAGCAGTTACCTACTAGTTCAACATACTCTACGATTTTCCAAATCAAATAGGGCCTAATTAGAATAACCTAGGCCTTCCAGTTCTGAATACCTCAAAGAAACAGAATTCAGCGGAAGTGTAGGATCAACTTTAATTTATTAGAGCATACCATTCATATCGCCCACTCGTTAACGCTCAACAGCTTTAAATACTTTTCGGCATTTAAAATTACTTGTAATCTACACAATATCGTAACTCATTCCTAGACATATTCAAATAGTTGTAAGTAATAAATTGTTCAGTTATTTGATAACTAATAATAGAATTACTTTTCGCTGGGTGTGAAGATACTTGTTTTAAATCGAAATATCTTCACAGCTATATAAAATTAAGAATAGTTAATTTAATGCGCATCTTTCTCTTCCTACTTATCATATTTTTAAAAAATTTATCTCCCAGATTCTTTTTATTTTATTTCAATTACATATCCTAGACTAAACTATTTATACGAATAAGTTTATTTTTTACTTCTACCTAGCATGTGAATGCTATGAAAAATACTAGGGGAGACCTGGCTATAATAAGGTAAATTTATATACATAATATATGAACATCACAGCACGTTAGAGATTATTACACATAGGTTTAGGTGTACTTACTAGCTATTATACAGATTTTTTTTAACTTTATGACGTAAATACAACTTAGTGTATACCCATATACAAATTTAATTCAGAGGATCATTTTGCCACGTGATCTGGGGCAGTATGTTCCCTATTTTTCTTGGGAACAATTTATTAAATATCTGGGAATAGCAGAGGAACATAAAATTATATACAAAACGAAATAATTTGGAAATTGGTTTCTCCATTTATTTATTTAATGAATCTTTATTTATTTGCTTATTAAAAAATTGCAAAAATAAAATGTTAAAATTGTGTTCTAGAAAACACATGAAATAATAAAAACAGAAGGATCACCTTACACATTTCACTTCCTACGGCTTAGCGGGAATCCTTTTCTGTTAGGCTGATTACAAATGAACTCATCATCATACACTCGAGCACATCGTTCATGAGCCCATTGTTTTCACATTTAACACATAATCCTTCACCACACACAGATCGTAAAATGGTATCATCGCATTCTGGATTATCATTGTCATCTGTATCGGAACTCTCATTCCCAGGTGACTGCTTTGTCTTCCTACCATTTCATTTCGTAACTGATCCATCACTTTTGTTCCCTTTCTTTGTTTCTTCTCTAGCTGCTTTATATCCTCGTCATCCTTCTTTACTTTTTCATTTGTTAAGGAATATAGGGTCTACTGGTCGAAACAGCAGCAACACCTCTTTTTTCTTTTTGTTATACATCGAGGTCACTTGGTTTAGGAATGGGCCTAAGGTCAACTGGTGATACTGAATCAAATTACGTTTTACGTGAAGTAGACGAAGGCCTAGATGTTCCAGTCGATCCTGGTTGGGATGAATCATGATCTGGAAGGTCAGATGCCTCAATAGAAGTCCTAGGACTAGTTGGTGATACAGGCCTTGCCGAACCGCCAGATGTGATATTTCACCTTGAAAATCTCAAATGCACTAATCAGGAATCGAACTCGGCCCACCTTGGTGAGAAGCGAAGCATCTTGAGCACTGTGCAATCACGCTCTGTTAAGAATCTCTACTGTAATAATAATAATAATAATAATAATAATAATAATAATAATAATACACTGACTGACAGAGCAAATGCAACACCAAGAAGGAGTGGTCAGAACTTTATGCCAATTGCAGGGTAGACTGACGTCACTAAGGTATGCTCATGATGTGAAATGCGCCGCTGTGCTGCGCACGTAGCGAACGATAAATGGGACACGGCGTTGGCGAATGGCCCACTTCGTACCGTGATTTCTCAGCCGACAGTCATTGTAGAACGTGTTGTCGTGTGCCACAGGACACGTGTATAGCTAAGAATGCCAGGCCGCCGTCAACGGAGGCATTTCCAGCAGACAGACGACTTTACGAGGGGTATGGTGATCGGGCTGAGAAGGGCAGGTTGGTCGCTTCGTCAAATCGCAGCCGATACCCATAGGGATGTGTCCACGGTGCAGCGCCTGTGGCGAAGATGGTTGGCGCAGGGACATGTGGCACGTGCGAGGGGTCCAGGCGCAGCCCGAGTGACATCAGCACGCGAGGATCGGCGCATCCGCCGCCAAGCGGTGGCAGCCCCGCACGCCACGTCAACCGCCATTCTTCAGCATGTGCAAGACACCCTGACTGTTCCAATATCGACCAGAACAATTTCCTGTCGATTGGTTGAAGGAGGCCTGCACTCCCGTCGTCCGCTCAGAAGACTACCATTGACTCCACAGCATAGACGTGCACGCCTGGCATGGTGCCAGGCTAGAGCGACTTGGATGAGGGAATGGCGGAACGTCGTGTTCTCCGATGAGTCACGCTTCTGTTCTGTCAGTGATAGTCACCGCAGACGAGTGTGACGTCGGCGTGGAGAAAGGTCAAATCCGACAGTAACTGTGGAGCGCCATACCGCTAGACAACGCGGCATCATGGTTTGGGGCGCTATTGCGTATGATTCCACGTCACCTCTAGTGCGTATTCAAGGCACGTTAAATGCCCACCGCTACGTGCAGCATGTGCTGCGGCCGGTGGCACTCCCGTACCTTCAGGGGCTGCCCAATGCTCTGTTTCTGCAGGATAATGCCCACCCACACACTGCTCGCATCTCCCAACAGGCTCTACGAAGTGTACAGATGCTTCCGTGGCCAGCGTACTCTCCGGATCTCTCACCAATCGAACACGTGTGGGATCTCATTGGACGCCGTTTGCAAACTCTGCCCCAGCCTCGTACGGACGACCAACTGTGGCAAATGGTTGACAGAGAATGGAGAACCATCCCTCAGGACACCATCCGCACTCTTATTGACTCTGTACCTCGACGTGTTTCTGCGTGCATCGCCGCTCGCGGTGGTCCTACATCCTACTGAGTCGATGCCGTGCGCATTGTGTAACCTGCATATCGGTTTGAAATAAACATCAATTATTCGTCCGTGCCGTCTCTGTTTTTTCCCCAACTTTCATCCCTTTCGAACCACTCCTTCTTGGTGTTGCATTTGCTCTGTCAGTCAGTGTAATAATAATAATAATAATAATAATAATAATAATAATAATAATAATAATAATAATAATAATAATAATAATAATAATAATAATAATAATAAATTCCACCTGAAGATGGTTTTCCGTGGTTTCCCATTTTCACACCAGAAAAATGCTGGGGCTGTACCTTAATTAAGGCCACGGCCGCTTCCTTCCTATTCCTAGGCCTTCCCTGTCCCATCTTCGCCATAAGATCTATCTGTGACGATGCGACGTAAAGCAACTAGCAAAAAAAAAAAAAAAAAAAACTCCACCTGCAGCAGTCACTGGATGGACTAAGTAGTTCAGTGGTTGCTGTTGCCGGTCTCACGCCAGGGTAGAGAAGGAGGGTTGGTTTGGACTGCAAATTTGGTCAACCGTAAAGGAGAATTTAGCCAGAAGACACCATGGGGCACCTCTCAATCACAACAATCGAGTTGTAATCTTGTGATCATACCATTATGGTCACCCCTGCTTTTATTTTCAACTTGTAACATTGGCATGATTGATAACACGTTTTCACAGCAATTCACCCAGGCTCCGGACACACCTAGTCCGGTTTCTCCCGTTCAACGGATTCTGGGGAATCGGAGGCATCATGCAGAGAAGAGTCGGAGATTCTCAAAATCTCTTCGTCCCAAGAAAAGGACCTCCTTAGGTGCAATTAATGTTAACACCCTGCTGAAAACAGAAAAGCTTAAACAGCTCACGGACACCCAGGTCAAGTTTGACATTCAAATAGCCGCACTCCATGAAACCCGTTTCGGAGATGAAAACCATTTTGACTCTGAAGAGTACAGGATATTTAAACGTAAACCTCACATCAGAATCCATAAGAAGCTACCAAAACTAGGGACAGCCTTTTCGGAACGCAAAACAACCATCAATTCATTACTTGATTGTACATCCCCATCTGAAAGAATCTCAGTACTTACTGTGAAATCGAGCACAAAGCTTACTCCTTGGTCAACGCCCACGCTTCTACAAATAATGACAACAAGAAAAAGACACAAAAAGTTGAAGCTTTCTGCGAGAAGAATCCACTAGAAAGATTTCAAAACATCATGTGAAAATATTTGTTGGTAATTTTAATGCACAGATTAGCGGAGAGAGGAAAAACGAATGGATTGTAGACCAAAAATAAAGCAGCAGCCAAATCTACCATTAAAAACACCAGAAGCGGCAATAATCGAAACAACAACAACAACAACAACAACACAGCTAAAGCACAAACACCGTGGTCCTCAGGCGGCGCAGACGAACTAAAAGAAAGCGGGCATTATGATCCCCGTGGGGTATAATGATCCCTTTCATTGATTGTTTTGCCGCATTTGCTCCTGTCACAGAGAACACAATGCAACGGCTAAATGCCATCTAGTTCGGATAAAATAAAGCGTCAGCAAGCGTCTGGATTTAATGCTCCAGTCACTTACGTATTCGTGAACAAATACAGTGATACACCGTGGGACACGAAAAGCTACAAAACAATCACTTACCTTAGACCAAGATGACTCGAAACAACGTTTTCATGTATACAATTGTCAAAAATAAAGCACAATGAATCTAACTCACACCAGACATGTGACCTCAACTGAGGACTTGGCCTTCGAATTCTCCACACGATGGCACCACCAGTCAAGCAGATAGTAACGACGATGGTTTTGTCCCGGAGGATCATTTTGATCTGGTATGCCCTATTTGCAACACTAAAGTGATGTCGGTTAGAAAGAAACCTAGGGGAAGTGACTGTCAGCTTGGGAATGTAAAAATGGAACATATGAATCATTTAAAGTATTTGGGATGTGTATTCTCTCACTAAGTATCCACGTCCGTAGTGTAAAGGCCAGCGTTATTAACTGCCGCCCCCCTGCAGGTGGGGGCGGTAGAATAACGCCCATGGTATCCTTTGTGTGTCGTAAGAGATGACTACAGGCCCCAAAGGCTCTTTACTTAGGAACGTTTGTTGGCGACCACGGGTTTCTTAGTCGAGTCCTGACATTATTTCCAATTAATTGAGCCAGGCTCCTCAGTTCCATCTATTCTGTCCGACCTACCTTGGTCTACTCTTTTTCTTTACCGATCCCGACAGTATTAGAGGTAGTCTTTCATTTTTCTTTTGGGTGATACCTTCATATTTCGAAGTGTCGGATCCCTTCCGTGCTTTCCCTCTGATGATTGTTAATAGAGGATGGTTGCCCAGTTGTACTTCCTCTTAATACCATAACCACCACCACCGTCCTCGACAGCCCGGGTTATATTCCCGGAACTGCGAGAAATTAAGAACGGCAGAAGAGCTGGCACATGGATAAAGAGTTACATGCAGCCTACCTCCATTCGGGGTGTGCCTGAGAAGAGTTGCACTAACTCAGGACAAGGACACGACTTTACCTTTTAGTACACTAAAAGAGAAACTGAATCAAGATGCAGCAAGCTAATACAGTGAAATCGCAGATGCGATCAACAGTATTTAGAGGACGAATTTACCTCTACAATGGTATTTGGAGTAAGTTGGTACAGAAGTTGGCACCTGCTGAAATATCGGCTCTGCTCATTTCACGTACCTTCGTACGGAATATTCCAAACGTGCTATGAGGAATATCGATGCAATAAAGATATGAAAGTGGCACACCTACTAAAAGATAGTAAAGGAACAAGAACAATCAGAGAATACGTATAGATGGGAAGGAGACAGGTAAAATTGAAAATGAACCTCAATTTTACACACTTGTTAGAGAATGGAAGAGACCAGAGTGAGCAAGAAGAGTATGTGATGCGGAAAATTAAAAGGGACCATTTGTCGGAAAATGATATTTGATACAAAATTGCTAGGAATTTTGTGCTTTAAAGTATAAGATTATCACCAAAGAAACATCGAAACATTTCAACAAATGGTCCCTTTTCTTTTCCGTGTCACATATCATCGGAGGACTGTAGGAAAAAAAATCTAAAAATGCAACTAATGCTGTGCATGAGGAGATATCCTAGACTCTACAACTTAGTTTAATGTCTAGGAATTACCTCAAAGACTAAAACCCAATTTGGAGGTAAGAATTCGACAGAGCATTGAGAGCCATAACTAGAAACAAGGCATCCGGAATTGACGCTATACCCTCAGAATTACTCATTGCCTTAGAAGCAACCGGCATGGCGAGGTTATTCCATTTTGCGGGAAATATATATGATGCAGAAAAAGTGACGTCCGATTTACAAAAGTAATGTTGTTATAATTATTCCTTAGAAAGTTGCGGTGCCGTCAAGTGTGAAAATTGCCGCAACATTAGTTTAGTATCTCACTCTCGTAAAGTTTTAACACGTATTATTTACAGAAGAATGGAGATACAGAGTTGAAGCTGAGTTGAGAGATCACTTTCTCTTCAGAAAAAAAGTAGGGACACGCAAAGCAACTATGACTTTATGTCTAATAATAATTTCGTGTGGCTATTTCTAGCTGAGTGCAGCCCTTGTAAGGCAAACCCTCCGATGAGGGTGGGCGGCATCTGCCATGTGTAAGTAACCGCGTGTTATTGTGGTGGGGAATAGTGTCAGGTGTGGTGTGTGAGTTGCAGGGATGTTGGGGACAGCACAAACACCCAGCCCCTGAGCCACTGGAATTAACCAATGAAGGTTAAAATCCCCGGCCCGGCCGGGAATCGAACCCGGGACCCTCTGAACTGAAGGCCAGTACGCTGACCAGTCAGCCAACAAGTCGGGCACTTTATGTCTGATCTTGTAGGATCGAATTCAGGACAAGCTCACTTACAAGGCAATCGTAGATCTAGATAAAGCATTCGATAATGTTGACTGGACCAAGCTATCTAAGATTCTGAAGGTGATCGGGATCAGGTACCGAGAAAGAATGATTATTTACAATATGTAGAAAAATCAGTGTGCAGTCATAAAAATCGAGGGTCATGAAAAAGTAGCAGCAGTTCAGAAAAGAGTAACGAAAGGCTGCAATTTGTCCTTTCTCTTTTTCAATGTCTATACAGAACATGCGACGAAGGAAATCAAAGAGAAATTTGGAAGAGACAACCCAAGGAGACGAGGAGGAGGCATAGGCTGTTTTTCTCGTATATTGACTTCATCCTGTCACAGCTCATCCAGTCATCAACGAAGGAGGAGGAGGAGGAGGAGGAGGTGGTGGTGGTGGTGGTAGTGGTTGTTTAGGGATAGAAACTTGCATTTTCATACAACAAGAAAACCATTCACTATGAGGAAATAAGTTCAAAGTGGTTTTATGTTTCACAGATTCAAAAAAATATGTTGAGTACATATTTTCAATTCAGTGAAATACAGTAGAAGTCCGTTATAACGAGCACGGCATATAACGAGACCCCCTCTATAATGACAGTTTTTGTCTGTCCCTTCAAAATTCCTATATTAAACTGTACATTATCTTTAGGCTACAGCGAGAGCCCTATCACTGATGCATCCATTATTACGAGCATCAGTTGGATTGCCACACCTTTCCACGACACGGGAGGCTAGCGCGCCGTTTAGATACCACTGCTAGCATCCTATGTACGATAATGCAGCAACGGTGAACTGAGGGAAGTGTGAATATTGTTATTTGGGTAGTAGTGTAACTAACGGTGGCAGTAGTAAGGAGGACATAAAATACAGGCAAGCACAAGCAAGAAAGGCCTCTCTTAAGAAAATAAATTTGTTTACTTCTAACATTGATATACATAATGGGAAGATGCTTTTGAAGACTTTTGTCTGAAGTATGGTACTGTATGGAAGTGAAACATGGATAATAACGGGCTCAGAAAGAAGGTAGAATCTCTTTTAATGTGATGTTACAGAAGAACGCTGAAGGTTAGATGGGTAGATCGAATCACCGAATGAAGAGATGCTGAATCGAATTGATGAGAGGTGAACGATTTTGGGAAAATTTTACGGGGAAAAGATAAGAGAATGATAGGACACATCTTGAGACATCCAGGACTTAATCAGTTAGTTTTTGAGGGAATCGTACGTGGTAAGAACGGTAGGGGTAGCTCAAAGCAAGAATACGACTAAGAGATTGGAGTACATGTAGGATGTAGTAGTTCCGTAGCAATGAAAAATTTAGCACAGGAAGGGGTGATCAGGAGAGCTCCATCAAACCTCTGTATGGAATTATGGCCCAAACAACAACAACAACAACAACAACAACAACAACAACAACAATTGTATATTAGTACATTATACTGTACTTTGATTATTTTTGTAACATTTTCTTGGTTGGATTATACCTAATGTTGTGACGGCATGTCCACCATTTTATTTGCAGACCTTGCCAGCATGTAAGGAGGAGCGAGTACGCTTGACCTCGCCTGAGCAGTCAACGTCACTACGTAGGTATTGGCCCACGCCCCCTTGCCTGACGGCCCGACCAGTCTGGACGAAACGAGGAGTGCAAGGCAAGTCCTTCTCTAACATCTACCTGGAAACCTCTGGCCATTTCTAGAAACCTCTAAAGGATTGGGAGCGGAGAGTGTTCTGGGCGTATCCAGCTTTTGGATTGTTCGCGATCTGCTTAAGCGCCTGTATAAGCCGCACTGGCGACCAGTGAGGGACTCAGTTTGAAGTCCTTTCCAGTGTGTTGGGGACTCAGTGTCCGAATACTTGGCACTGCCGTGTGTGTACTGCCGTGTAGTACTGAGTAATGTGCGTGTACTGTCGTGAGGACCGGACAGTCTGAGAGTTTGTGTCATTACTGTGGAGTTCAATTTAGTAGCTGCAGTACGCAGCTGAGTTGAGTTGCTGGACTGTTCCAGTTGTGGAGTGTGTTTCCGTTGTGTTCAGTTCTACTCTGTAGTGGAGCTGAGTGTGGAATACATGTGCCGCGCCAGCGTGGAGTCTACGAAATTGTTGAAATGTTCGACTGACGAACGAGTACAAGCGATTTGTACGACGTGCATAATTGGAAACTGTGTAGTGTATAACTGGAACTAGTGTGATTGTGTTAACCTGTAAGTGATAAAGTGAACAACCACTGTGTGATTATGTATCACTTCCGTCATGTTAGAATATTTCGTATTATAAACAAAATCTAGCTCCGTAAACATAATTCAAGTACAGAAATAGGATACGGATGTAGAAATCAAAACCACAACCGGCGTTGCAAGGAGCGTATTTTTAAAAATTAAAAAAGTGCAACTTGTGCACCGTCACCTCCGATTAGAGCTCAATGGCGGGTCACGAAGTGTTAAATGTTACCAATGCTACTTTACTCTGTCGAAGTAAGTACTTCGTCAGCAAACCGACTGCAAGTGTTTGAAATGCGGGATGTCTCGCAGAATGTTCAGGATCCCATTCGTAGTCCACTTTTAAAATGAGGTACTCTGTCAAGGCGGGAAATCATATGAAGTCTTAGCCTTCGCAAATCGCAGGAGACCAGCCCATTTCTGTAATATATTCCGAAATACAGTCTGATATACCTGATCATAGAAAGCAAGAGAGAAGAGAAATGACGTGGGTGGAGAAAGTTATCCTGGACGTGGAACCTTCAAAAGTGGTTCGGCACGTACGATAAGGCAGCTGTAATGTGGGCAGCATAAAATAGAAAAACGTGCTTCACGGTGACGGGAAACCTGCCGCCGCGAGAGAACGCCACCAGAAGTAGCAAAAGAAGAAGAAATTCATTGAAATACGTTTCAATATTCTCATCAAGCCAACAAGCCACGAGCAGAATAAAAAGTACGACGTATTCCGAAGACTTGAAAACGAAGAACATCTCTCAGAATAACTTGAGCGGTACTAAGTGCTATAATAGTAGACCGAGTATAATTCATTTGAAAGACTTAAACACATTAACTTCGGTCTAGGATAATTCTTGCATTCATAAATGACTGATGATGATGTAATTAATGTTAGTACAATATCAACGAGAAAAGTGTAGTGGAACTCATGCACATATTATGAGCTGTACTAATTACGTTCTCGATAACAGACCAGATATTTTCCATACTAATTACAATAATTATTTTACATCAGACATAAAATAGGTTAATTGAAGAGGGTGGAGTGCGTACACCCTTCATAAAGTTAATGAGAAGTTTACTCTCGAAAAGAGCAAATGCAACATGTGCATCGATTTGTTCATATAATGACTCAATTCTTTCAAAAAGAGAAAACTACTCATACAGGCATAAAATTTCTATCAAAGGGAAGAATCAAGAGCTAATTTCGATGTATAATGTTGAAGAGTACTTCATTATAATTCCATTTCGCAGTAACAACGCTGTAGAGCAAAAGTGGCCTTTAGATAAATGTCGGTTAACCGATGAACGGAGCTTCCAATTTCTATAACGGGGAAAAACTCAATAACAACATTTCTTTAATTCCCCAGTAATTAAAAGTGTACAATCACCTGGTGATGTAATAAAGGTATTATTCTGATCTACAATTCCACTTACGCTCTGTGAACGAGTCCATTAATCTCCTAGATAACCTCTCCTCCTAAATTCCCCTCGCATGATCTCAACATCAAAGCTGGTTAATACGCTGAACTTCGTCCTTCGAGTTCATTTCTAACTTAGCCTTTGTGTCTTCATAGCGAGTACACTCCTGCCATCATTCTGGTTGCTTCAAATTCCGTTACCTCCAGTGAATATAACAGACTATCACAACCGTACATTAACTGAGAAGCAGAATGTTCTAAAGATGGTTTGTAAATTCACATTTATCTTAAAGAATATCATCGATCGCAAATTTGTAAGTTCACTGCATTAACTATGCTACACTTTAGTTTTAGTTTACTATCATCCTGTAGAAAATGGACATCGTAAATAGCTTGCCTGAAGCAGTCTACTTCTTCCGGATTCGTATTTCCCATTTGATATTCCACTCTGTTCTGTTTCCTCTCAAATGGCTTGGAAATATCAATTTTCGTATTATATTCGCTGAATTTAGATTTTAAGCTCCAAGTTTGCAAGTTTTGAACAAAGTCTGTTATCAAGACCAAGTCCTTGGCTTAATCCAAAATTATCACTATATTTCCACCCAACTGAAATCTAGTCATTTAATGCCGTTCAGAAAATGGTCCTTGTAAACTATTAATGATGAGAGTGAAAGAATACTGCCTTGTCCAATATCTGCAACTACTTTGAAACAATATCTCATTCTACAAGCAAACCACTATTGATAATAATAATAATAATAACAGCAACAATAATGTACAATCTTCAACTACTATTGGTTTTAAAATACGGGAATGTATTTGAATTTTATCCTTAAACGAGGTCTTTTAAAATGCTAGTGTACATATAAAATTTTAAATGCCGAGATGAATAGCTCAAATGGTAAACCGCTGCTCTTCTGATGTAATAATAATTTTGTGTGGCTATTTTTAGCCGAGTGCAGCCCTTGTAAGGCAGACCCTCCGATGAGGGTGGGCGGCGTTTGCCATGTGTACATAACTGCGTGCTATTGTGGTGGAGAATAGTGTTATGCGAGTTGCAGGGATGTTGGGGACAGCACAAACACTCAGCCCCCGGGCCACTGGAGTTAACCAATGAAGGTTAAAATCCCCGACCCGACCCGGAATCTAACCCGGGACCCTCTGGACCGAAGGCCAGCTCGCTAACCGTGGAGCAGCTGGACCCTTTGAGGTCAAATTAGTAGGCTCGATATGGGCTCAATCCCCTGGTATTTGAAGGTGTTCAAATTAGCCAGCCTCGTGTCGCTAAATTTATTGGCACTTCGGCGACATCGAAAACAGTAAAAGGAGTTAATGGTACGAAACATGTATTATTATTATTATTATTATTATTATTATTATTATTATTATTATTATTATTATTAAACTCGTAAATGCCGCACTGGAAATCTATTGCGACTTCCACTGTCATCTTGTGATCAGCATAGAATTTTCCCTAATTAGAAGGTTGTCACTAGGACAAAGTACACTTCATTTTCAAATATACAACTTATCATCACTGCTTAGGAGATTGTATAAGTTGCTATCTAATAAATCATATTAGTACTGAATTACATAAAAATAGGAAAAGAAATGTAGGAAAATTGGACAGAATGGGGGAGGAAACAACAAGGAAGAATGAATTGAAATTGACACGTGGTCTCTAGCAGACATCATTGCAAAGGAGAAGAAAAAAGAACTAAGAAGCAAGTTAAAACAGAGTACACAACATACGATACTGTTGACTGTATAAGAGATTTCTCCGAATAGGTCAGCCTCCGTGGCTCCGGCGGCAGCACGCTAGCCTCTCACCACTGAGTTCCGTGGTTCATATCCCAGTCACTCCATGTGAGATTTGTGCTGGACAAAGCGGAGGCGGGACTGGTTTTTCTCCGGGTACTCCTGTTTTCCCGTCAACTTTCATTCCAGCAACATTCTCCAATATCACTGCATGTATCAGTCATTAATCAAAGCCCCAGAGGTGTGCGACAGACTTCGCCAGCCGGCACAGTTCCTATCAACGCCGCTAGATGGGGAGTCATTCATTCCATTTCCGACCCGGTCCAATGACATGAAACAGGCTCTAAATTCCCAGTACATCAGCAATCAATCAATACTGATCTGCATTTAGGGCAGTCGCCCAGGTGGCAGATTTCCTATCTGTTGCTTTCCTAGCCTTTTCCGAAATGATTTCAAAGAAATTGGAAGTTTATTGAACATCTCCCTTGGTAAGTTATTCCAATCCCTAACTCCCCTTCCTATAAATGAATATTTGCCCCAGTTTGTCCTCTTGAATTCCAACTTTATCTTCATATTGTGACCTTTCCTACTTTTATAAACGCCATTCAAACCTATTCGTCTACTAATGTCATTCCACGCCATCTCTCCGCTGACAGCTCGGAACATACCACTTAGTCGAGCAGCTCTTCTTCTTTCTCTCAATTCTTCCCAACCCAAACATTGCAACATTTTTGTAACGCTACTCTTTTGTCGGAAATCACCCAGAACAAATCGAGCTGCTTTTCTTTGGATTTTTTCCAGTTCTTGAATCAGGTAATCCTGGTGAGGGTCCCACACACTGGAACCATACTCTAGTTGGGGTCTTACCAGAGACTTATATGCACTCTCCTTTACATCCTTACTACAACCCCTAAACACCCTCATAACCATGTGCAGAGATCGGTACCCTTTATTTACAATCCCATTTATGTGATTACCCCAGTGAAGATCTTTCCTTATATTAACACCTAGATACTTACAATGATCCCCAAAAGGAACTTTCACCCCATCAACGCAGTAATTAAAACTGAGAGGACTTTTCCTGTTTGTGAAACTCACAACCTGACTTTTAGCCCCGTTTATCAACATACCATTGCCTGCTGTCCATCTCACAACATTTTCGAGGTCACGTTGCAGTTGCTCACAATCTTGTAACTTATTTATCACTCTATAGAGAATAACATCATCCGACTACGGAATAGCGCTTGCCAGACAGGCGTTTAGTAATAAGAGAAATCTTTTGACCAGTGTAAATTTAGATTTTGAAATTATGAAGGATTTGTGACGTCTTTTGTATGGATGTGATTCTTGGACGGTCAGAGATCAGGACTGGAAGAGACTGGAAGCGTTTGAAATGTAGGTCTTGAGACGAATGCTACGTACTAAATGGATTGGAAAGAGCACAAGCAAAAGCATTCTGCAGGAAATTCAAGAGAAGAGAGAACTGATGGTAATGATACAGAGAAGAAGAGCTAAATTTACTGGCCTCATCTTGCGACATAATACTTTTTTAACCAATTTGCTGTAAGGGAAAATTACGAGGAAGAAAGGCTGAGGACGACCGAGGGAAAATTTCTCACTTGACACATAATCTTCATTACGGTTCCTAGGCTACTATGAAATGAAACAAGGTGCTTGGAGAGAGAAAAATGATTGCATAGATAAGGTATTGCGTTTACACATTGGTGATGATATCCGTCTACTGGGACAGCAAGGGGAGCACAACTGCAGCGACTTTACATAAGTTGGTGTTTTTAGTATACAAACAGTAATTGTTTGCATTGAAACTTAGGATAGGGATTTCGGAAAAAGACATTGATGGTTTTATATACCTTAAAAATGTGAAAATTAATGATTGTTTTGTGTTTGTTCAGATAAATCATGCAACGCCAATTTGTTCACCTTAGAGGGGGAACTGTCATGACTGGAAATAACAGAAATCAAATCCATCAAATTTCAGTTGAAGTAACAGATAAATTCTTAATATGAACGCAAAAAGGAAAACATGGAACGATACATCACAGCGACCGTCCAGAGTAATTCATTTTGCAATCAAAGTAGTTCGACAAGCCCTAGAAACACTCACGTATTAAAACATACCCTGCGTTCTACCAAATATCTACAATAGTAGATACGATTGATCTTGGACAAAGTGGATTTTACGCCTTCAGACTTCAAAGTTAGAATCTCTTACCGTGCTGTTCAAGAAACGTGCAGGTATTGTAATACTGACGTCCAAATCTCTGTTGCAGTTCATGTGTAAGTTTATCAAGATATAAATGTAAAGTACTTTCCAATACTGGACGAAGTACTGGCTTCATCTGTATACTATACATCTTATTGACTATGTTCCTGTTGCATTCTGTTCGTTGCCCAAAGAACTTCAAGCAGCATACACCACCTTATTTAACTTTTAATCAGAAAATATAAAGATGATCTTACAGGTTCAACCCGAGTTTGCTGTTATTTATTTTTAGAAAGCAGTAAATATGATTTTTAACACAATTTTTCCCCATTCTATTTTCAAAGTCTGCAGATTTCAGTTGGGTCAATTTTTGTACTGAAAATTGCAACAGCTAGGTTTAATCACAGAGTGTCAACAAACAAATGAAGCAGGAGAATTGCTGCAATTTTAATTTTGCCTCCCGTGCCTTCCGGCTGAAGAAGTATGTGATTGTTTTCCGACTGACTTAGTTGTAATTCATATCCTAGGTAAGCAAATCACCCAAATAGCATATTATACACCGAGCTCGATAGTTGCAGTCGCTTAAGTGCGGCCAGTATCCAGTATTCGGGAGATAGTAGGTTCGAACCCCACTGTCGGCAGCCCTGAAAATGGTTTTCCGTGGTTTCCTATTTTCACACCGGGCAAATGCCGGATCTGTACCTTAATTAAGGCTACGGCCGCTTCCTTCCCACTCCTAGCCCTTTGCTGTCCCATCGTCGCCGTAAGACCTATCTGAGTCGGTGCGTCGTAAAACAACTAGAAAAAAAAAGTATATTATACAGTAGACAACTGCATAGATGTAACTTATGTATTTCCTGCAGACGTATGCGCGGATTGCACACATTTCATAGAACAAACCACTAATACTTCGGAAGTTTCCACTCAGGAAACAATCCTCACTTTCACCCTCTATATCCTAATATATACGGTCATAGGATTGGTCAAGATAAGTCAAACTCAGTCTGTGATCACAACAAAGAAACGTAAGCCTAAACGAACTTCTCTAAAAGAGCTTTAGAGTTTTAACCCGCCTGGAGTTGCTTAGATATGCATCTTATTTATCCTGGCGAGAATAGTGTGGACCAACGGGACGAACTCAAGTAGATAAAATATAAGGAGCGAATAATACGTCCAAACACAAATTGAAATACGTGATAAAAATAAGCAAGTTTCTTCGAGTTGCTCGGCAGAAGCTGTTGCTGCTGGGCTTCCTTTCATCACAGTATAATGTTATTAATACGTGGATAAGTTTCTCGGAAAATCAACCAGTAACAGTGAAAACCGCATGCACGGCCAGCAGTTCACAAGTTATAACAGAACATACATACATACTGCAGCTGTCGGCAGAGTGCTGAATATAAAATTGAATTTCACAAATAAATCAAACCCGGGCATCGAAGTCCCATCCTCCCTACTTTCAACTAGCAAAACGGCTAAGCTCAAGAGCATACGGGTCAATGGTGCTGTTCGTAAGTAAAGTGGGCACTTAATCTAAATGTATTCAAAGTAGAGTGGTATAGTGAGAGGAACACGCTATATTACTAAATAAGAATGGATTGTTCCCAATACAAAACATAATTTTAATAACTGATAGAGTTACATGAAAATATCTGCACACACGATAAATGCCATATTGTTGCCTACGTGCCAATTTTGAACACATATTTTAATTATAAGGGAAATGCTGTAAATGTCTCTTGTCAGTCTTTATCACTTCTGAATCCCATTCTGGCATTCCCAAATCAACTTATTATCACTGCACACATACACATTACACCTTTTAATCAATAGGGGTCTGTCCCTTTATCTACTTTCGGTACCCGTAAGTATCCGATATATTATTAACTAGCTGTTATCCACGGCTTCGCCCGCGATGATTTCGTAAGTTCATAAAAATTAATTGTTCCTCGGTACTGCACTAATACATTATCTGAAAATCCCTAAAGTATAAAAACTCGCCGAAAAATTGCATTTCATTTACGCCAGAACCTCTTTGTAAACCACGTTTGTGGCATTGCCTTTTGGAGCTAAGATGACCAAGCTGCTGGCAGAGCTAAATCTGGAATATGGGACATGGAACTCTACATGTGAGAAACAGTCAATAAAAAGGGGGTTTCTTTATTTCTAAAAAAGATTGCAAATACCAATTTTCACGCCTGTGACATGTTAAGTTTATGAGATATACTTTAGATATACTAATTTTAAAAACTGCCCCACTCCTTGGCTGAGAGTTCATCGTTGAGGCCTTACGTTCACAGAGTTCCGGTTTCGATTCCGCGCTGGGTAGGATATTGTAATCGCGTGTGATTAATTCTTCTGGCTCGAGGACAGGTTTATTGTGTTTGTCCCAACACTCTCCTCTTCATATTCACTCAACACACCACATTACCAACCACGACAGGAATACGCAATAGTAAGTACATCCCTACACATAGGGTTGGCGTCGGGAAGAGCATCCAGTCGTAAAACTGCGTCAAATCCACATGTGCGACACAGCACCCGCGACCCCACAGGTGTGGGAAAACCGGTAGGAAAGAAGTACTCATTTTAAAATATCACCCGCTTTTAAAAAAAATTCACCCCCTTAAATGGATTTTCCAGAAAAAAAAGTGCGTTCATATATATTTAAAAGAGATTCCAAGTACAGCCAACCAATTTTAACGTCTGTAACATCTTTCGTTTCTGAGATATATGTATTCTCACATAAAGAATTCAACTCCTTTCTCACTTCTTTTCAACCTTCACTCATTAAGCGGATTTCCTGAAAACAAAAATTTGTGTTCTTTTTTTAAGGAGAATCCAAATACCAAATTTGATGTCTGTAACATGTTAGGTTTTTGTGATACATTGTAGATAATCTCGCTGCTGTAAGCGTACTGGACCTGATGTTGCCATGGTTACGGCAGTTCATTTCTTTATCCGATTCCTAGAGCAGGGGTAGTGTGGTGCCAATATCTCAATAATGATTGGTTTTGGGGCATTAAAACATGGTTTTCGGGCCCGTAGGGCTTACCGGGTTTTGTTCTTTGCATCAAGGGTCTTAAAATGAGCTTTGTCTCGTCCTTGTACGACAAATTCGATATTTCGCCTATATTAGCCTAGAATTTTTCTATCTCCCCACGTCGCCCCCCCCCCCGGCCTATCGAATTGTTTTGAAAATAAAATATAGCCTATAGCACTCAGGGATAATGTATCTTTCTATTAGTGAGAGAATGTTTAGAATCGGTCCAGTAGTTTCTGAGATTAGCCATTGCATACAAACAAACTTTACCTCTTTATATATTAGTACAGATTAACAACACATAAATTGTATGAAAAGAGAAAAACAATATTATCTTACAATGTCGTAGTATTAAGACATTTTATGAAACACAGTTCCTCATATTTACCCAATCATGAAAATCATGTCGTCGCTTGTCGTTAATAAATCTCCTCTTTCAAAATTATATAGTATATCACATTATTTCGTATACGTATTTCTCATGGGCAATACCTTACGTTAATATTTTACAAAGCCGACACACGACTTTGGCATCCTGTAAATAACCATAAATCACCACACACTGATATAACGCATAAACATAAACACATGTAAGAATGAAGCAATCATCTGTAAATACATCAACACATAATAATAATAATAATAATATAATGTATAATATAGGGACGCGCAGCTGTGAGCTTTTGCATCCGGGAGATAGTGGTTTCGAATTGCACTGTCGGCAGTCTTCAGGATGGTTTTCCGCTGTTTCCCATTTTTATACCAGACAAATGCTGGGGCTGTACATTAATTAAGGCCACGGCCGCTCCCTTCCCATGCCTAGCCCTTTCCTGTCCCATCGTCACCGTAAGTCTTACCCGTGTCGGTGCGACGTAAAGCCAATTGTAAATATATATATATTTCATTGTAATTTCAACCGGAGATAATACTAACTTTACTTTCAACGGACTAAATTATTTCCTTTGTGTTATTTTATTTACTAGTAAATGTAATTAACCTGCCCCGTGGTTTATTTGTAATGATAGTTTTTTTGAGATGTTGATTCAATGCTGTATAACAACATTTTCACCAGATCTCACAAACAAACTACGGGGCAGGTTAAATAAATTTACTGGTACTTAATAAATCACAAGAGAAATACTTTAGCCCAGTGGTATTAATTGACATTAATTGGTATTAATTCCGGTTGAAATTACAATTACAATTGAATGTTGTTTTTACAATTGGCTTTACGTAGCACCGACACAGATAGGACTTATGGCGCCGATGAGACAGGAAAGGGCTATGCGTGGAAAGGAAGTGGCCGTGGTCTTAATTAAGGTACAGCCCCAGCACTTGCCTGATGTGAAAATGGGAAACCACGGAAAATCATCCTCAGGGCTGCTGACAGTGGGATTCGAAACCACTCTCTCCCGGGTGCAAACTCACAAGTCACAGGATGACTCAAGCAATACACACACTCAAACACAAATGTACTTGACAATGAATGCCAACACTTCACCATTTAGTGACTGTTTACAAAAGTCTCTTGTCCGCACAGCGGGTCTCCAAACGGACAGTCTTGCCCTAGAGCAGGCGATCCTTATATAAACTGGACTGACCAGTTTCAACATTCACTTGGCTTCGCACGCACTAGTCACTTCACACAGCAGCTCTCTGTAGTCAGGTTCGAATAGACGAAATTTGATTATCACAACACACGACCACTGTACAGCTGGCTCAACTCCAGATAGGACCTATGATTCACAAAATCAAGTCACGTGGCCGCTCCACACACTGAACTACTCAACATACAGTATATGAAAATAACACAGCACCAACTAAACTGCCCAACACTGCTGCGACCAACACTATTCTCCAGCACCGCTCCTTGTTCACGGCGAGCCTGCTTTAATATACCTGGTGAGGAAGTGCTAGAATCTTCGAGATGCGGCCGGAATAGAAACATCCTAGTTTTGTCTTCCAAAAGATCAACGGAGACACCAGACAAGGAAATACAATAGAAGTAGAGGCATTCCGAAGCCATCATGTCAGCTTGAAGCTCCCTAGCCTGTCTCATTCACTCCTTCCAGGAAATACTGAAAGGTCTTCCAGAAGGCTGGCGACCGCGTGAACACGCTCACAAAGCAGCTATTAAAAATTATAATCGTATAGCCTCAGATACCGTGTGCAGGCATTGGCAGAGTACTCCCGATCTCTCTTCGGTGTGACTAATTTTCATAACTGAATTTGGACAGTGTTGATTAAAAAGTATGAACTATATAATAGGGCTGAAGCTTCTGTAGTCTGTTAAACAACTTCGTACTGGTTGGAGAGTGTCGTTGATTTATGTACTTTATGTGCGAGCAACCTGGGGGAGACTATTGATTCAAATCGAGTAGGGGTACATTTAGTCACGTTGCCAAAAATAATATTGCAATATATTCGAACCGTTGGTATCCTGTACATAATGTACATAGAACAACGAAACAATGGCATGGTTCTTCTTCTACCGCTTTTCCCACACCTATGGGGTAGTGGGTGAGAACTTTGTCACATATGTATTTGGCCCAGTTTTACGGCCGGATGCCCTTCCTGACGGCAACACTCTGTGGAAGGATATTATCACTATTTCGTATTTCTGTGATGGTCAGTGCTGTGTGTTGTCTGAATATGAAGAGGAGAGTATTAAGGCAAACATAAACAGCCAGAGAACCAATCAGACACGATTAAAATCCCCGACCCGGACGGGACTCGAATCCGGGACCCTCTGAACCGAAGGCCTTAACACTAACCGTTCAGCCAAGGAGTCGGACAGTAGTCGGACATTGGCAGAGTAATCCCGATCTCTCTCTTCATAACTGAATGTAGAATGTATATTCATGATCATTAGCTTTTCGCAAAGGGAAAAGTTTACATTCTTCGTATAAAATACTTTGCATCTCCCTTAACTTAATGTTTTAAAAATAAATACTGGTCTAAAATTTCCCTTTTGTATGTAATTATTTTAATCTTATGTTGGTTATTTGTGTGAGTAAGTGGGCGTAAGCCTCTGAAATTTGAGTGTCTTGATAGCCATATTCGAAGTTGAGGGATAAATTTGAACTGAGAGAACTCCTAAGACAAAGTAGACGGTCATGGTGAAAATATTGGAATTTCAAGAACTAATTTTATCATAATTATTTGCCAACATACGTGGGTATTGGCTCTGTAAAAAAGATGTCGTGTCATTTCTAATGTCGGTTAGTGAGCCGTTTGTCTCATGGTATGGTGATTATAGAGTATTTGGAAGCAAATGGCAGGTCAATCAATCAATCAATCAATCAATCAATCAATCAATCAATCAATCAATCAATCAATCAATCAATCAAGCAAGCAAGCAAGCAAGCAAGCAAGCAAGCAAGCAAGCAAGCAAGCAATTAATCACTACTAATCTGCATTTAGGGCAGTCGCCCGGGTGGCAGATTCCCTATCTGTTGTTTTCCTAGCCTTTTCGTAAATGATTTCAAAGAAATTGGAAATTTATTGAACATCTCTTCTTGGTAACTTATTCCAATACCTAACTCCCCTTCCTATAAACGAATATTTGCTCCAATTTTTCCTCTTGAATTCCAACTTTATCTTCATATTGTGATCTTCCCTATTACGCCCTTCCCTCTTCCAGGATGGGTCACGTAAAAGAAATCCCGACTAGTCTCTCAAGGTTCTTGAATATATATGTATAATTGTTTTACGTGGGATCAGAGGGAATACTGATACGTCGAGTAATATTTTATTTACCAGCTAACTCGATGGACGTCTTCATCCGACATATTAATTAACTGCATGTATACCCGAAAATTCATCGCCATAAATCTAAGTTACCTTATATCATTACAGAAAATCATAAATAAGACCTCATGTAAAATCCTAACAACTATTATTTATTGAACATATAGAAATCTTAGTAAAAAGAATGAAATTATGAAATTAAAATTCAAAGTTAAATGAATAGTCAACATTTGGTTTCTTAAAATATCTGTTAGTGATCATAATCTTCATTCTCATCTTTTAATCACAGTTGAAATGTGTTAATAGCTCGTCGTATTACAACATTCATAGATAAAATTGATAACATGTGCAAAATCAGCATGGGAAAATTATGGTTTCGTTAAGGTATTACACTTGCTTGCTCTGCCCATGTCACTGGTCTTAATTGTTCTTAGAACACTTTGTTAGAATAAGGTTTATTAATTTAAAGTTGGATAATCTCAGGATACACAGTCAATTTATTTAACATATCTCAATATAAGCATTACCGAGCTCGATAGCTGCACTCGCTTAAGTGCGGCCATTATCCAGTATTCGGGAGATAGTGCGTTCGAACCCCACTGTCGGCAGCCCTGCAGGTGGTTTTCCGTGGTTTCCCATTTTCACACCAGGTAAATACTGGGACTGTACCTTAATTAAGACCACGGCCGCTTCATTCCCATTCCTAGCCCTTCCCTGTCCCATCGTCGCCATAAGACCTATCTGTGTCGGTGCGACGTAAAGCAACTAGCAACCTGAATTAATAATTAAGTCTCACGAGGTATTCAGATCCTTAAGTGAGCTTAAATATGAATATGTGACCTCGCGCGAATCAATTTAAATAATTTGTGGAACTTCATTCTTAAGGACATTTTGTGATATCAACTAATCTGTATTTCTATAAGTAGCAATGATCATCCATATTAATCTAAGTATGCCATAATTACTGCGTCAGAATGCAGCTTTTCAGAAGAAATCCTAAGTTAACATGTTCAAGTGAATGAATACTCATTCTTATAAGGATACCTTTTGTTAACTCAATCCTACCATACTATTCCACGAAGGTTAAAATACGTCACCATTATCGTCGTATTTGGGTTCTGGACAACATATAATGTTATTCAATCATGAATATATATGATCCAAATTTGCGTCAATCTTCTCAATTTTCATTTCAAATTTTGTATTTTCATCTTTTATTTCATCGTAGCACATATCTCCATTCAATTCATTTTCATTTCTTTCATATAACAGCGTTACACCTTCTTCATTATTCATTTCAACTCATATCTCTTCTTATTACTCTAAACACATATTAACCTCTCTTGACGCACAAGTAATTTTATCCTTGTATATTGTTAAACCATTGGACCAATATCTGCTTACATCATATCAACATCTCTTCACATATTAACCTCTCTTGACGCACAAATAATTTTATCCTTGTATATTGTTAAACCATTGGACCAATATCTTATTATTACAACGTAACACCTCTATGTTGTATCATCTACATATATCACCTACATACATATTAACAAATCACTTGGATTCTTATTAACATCATAAAGTATTCTACTCGTAAGAACTTTACGTCTGCTATGGCATAACCTATTTGGACACAATATCGCATTTTCTAACTGGAGTTGGGTTACATTTCTTTACGAAGACTACCAATTCCCTTTATATCGATATAATAACGAAATCAATCGCGAGAATCTGACATAAATTAGGTTATTTTGAAGACTATAACGATACAATATCAAAATTCTAGCTACAAATGGTCAACTCAAAATAACCCTACCAATCTACATATTTTTATTTAAGAAACTTATCTCTTTTCCTTCGCTTCTGGAATGATTTTATGGCCCGTTCATGCTCCGCTGTCTTGGGCGACTGTCCTGCTGCATGGCTGACTATGTAGACTTCATCTGCGGTGTTGGTACAGCTCAGTTCAGCTTGGGTTATCCAGGTAGCCTGCCTCGCATCTTTAGAAAGCCATCGTTGTCTTGCTCAAATACAAAGACAAAATGTAAAAGTGAAATCAGCTCTTGCATGTTAATCATATCAAAGCCTTCTAATATACTGTACAATTATGTTTCTTTTAAGGTTTCTTTGCGTGATTTCCAATCTCTATCAGACCTCCAAGATGTCTGTATATCACAATATATATACTGTACACGTCATATGGATTTGCTTTATCAATTTTCTAATGAATATCGCACTATTTCGATCATTTGCTTCTCTGGTTAATACTATCTTCTTGCCGTCTTTAATATGGCTGTCCTCCAAATCTTGTTGCGTATTTTAAACGAAAATAACGCGTTTTATGATGATATTCTAATATGCTCCGCGTTATATCGACGTTTTATCCCTGTTGATATCTTCTTTTATCGAATTATCTTGCCAGCCCAAACTTTGCCACATTTTTGTAACGCTACTCTTTTGTTGAAAATCACCCAGAACAAATCGAGCTGCTTTTCTTTGGAGGTCACTTTGGGCACGCAAAGCCATCTCCATATAGGCCTCGAAATGAGTAGCTTCTATTATTCGTAACTGCGGCACCAAGTGGGCTAGCCATCAGGTATTCCCGGCCGCCGTTGCTCTCATGAATTACCCTGATAATAATAATAATAATAATAATAATAATAATAATAATAATAATAATAATAATAATAATAATAATAATAATAACGCGTGGCCTCCGGAGGGGCGAGGTGTAGGTCTTTTTAGTTGACGCCGTGCAGGAAATTTGAGCGTCTGTGAGGGTGGGACCTTGTCTTAGGTGAATTTTAATGTTGAAGACGGTGCATACACCCAGCCCCGAGACAAAGGAATTAATATTGAAAGTCAAAATCCCCCGATGGGAATTGAACCCGGGACCCTTAAGACCAAAGGGCAGTATGCTAATCATTTTGCCATGGAGCCGGGCAGGAATTACCATGATACCAATTTTTGGTGTAGGCTGAGTGAACCTCAGGGACATGTACCTCAGTAGAATTTCGTTTCAAATTTTGGAGTGCCCGTCGGGAAACTGAAACCCCTAGACGAGGCAGCCAGATCACTTTGATAGTTCACATAAATATATGAAGTAGAGGAAAGTCTCAATCACGATAGCCTGTAAGGCAGACCCTCCATCGGGTATGGGTGGCATCTGCCGTGTATGGCAACTGCGTATTTTTTTTCGTAGTGGAGGATAGTGTTGTGTATGGTGTATGAGTTGCAGGAATGTTGGGGACAGTACAAACACCCAGTCGCCGAGCCAGCGTAAATAACTATTTAAGGTTAAAATCTCCGATCCGGCTAGGAATCGGGCCCGGGGCCCTCCGAACCGAAGTCGGCAACGCTGATCATTCAGACAAGGATCCAGACACAATAACCGGTGATGGTCATCGTACATCAAGCTTGAACATTCAACATTGTTCTAAAGTTTAGTTGCTATATTCCATAATTTCTTTGTTATAGGCCTATTATTTCTTTTCTGTTAAACGCGCTTACATTTTGTAAAAGTGAAAAACACTTGTGTATGATTACATAATATTCAAAGTGTGTCCTAGAAACGTATCCAGAAAGTTTTCGCAAGAGGAGATTCTATGTAACCAGCAATGACAGTCCTGCCAAGCCCAGTGTATTTTTACTCTTCAGACCACAGCAAGCAAAGAAAGGACCATTCTTTATGATCACGAAACCAAACCAACAAATCTGAAGTCATTTAATATTTAACTGTATACCATAGTGGCGCTGTGTGTTCTCATCATTGGCTATTTCCTCCTTTCACTAGTGAGAAAAAGGGAGCCAACTCCCTCCACTGCTAAGACGTGCAACATGGAAGCTGTAGTCCAGTGATACAATCTCAGGTCAGGTTAACTTGTAGCAGTTATTTGGGGAATATTATCCTAAGTTCTCAACGCACTCTGGATAAACCCTGGCATAGTGGTCTCAGATCTTTAGCGGACGTCAGCACAGAAAACTACAATAATAGAGTTGCGCTCTCAGCTTCCTATAACTGTGATTAGGGACACCACTCCCTCATTGTACAAAAGCCTTGGTGGACCTTGGCCTACCAAGCGATCGCTGCTCAAACCAAAGGCCTGAGATTATGAGGTGAAGCGAGGTGAGCGTAACAAATCCTCTCATCCGTTAATATTTTATTTCTATCGCTTTCTCGCCGCAATCAGGTCAAATCCGTGGTCTAGGTGTGGTGATACTGTTTCTCACTTGGAGGTCCCGGATCAATTTCCGTCCAGATCAGGGATTCTTACCTGGATCTGAGAACTGTCTCATGGTTCTTTCAGCCTACGTGAGAACAATTGCGGACCATCATTTTCTGGATCATTTATACTACCTAGAATTTTATTTTCTATTTTACGATGTAGGCTTTAGCATGTTATCAACACGAGATAAATCTCTTTTTTTTTGAAATTCCATGTAAATATACTAACGATTTTCATTTCATATTTCTCTAAAGATAAAATGTTCTATAACTGTTCATATTTTATGTGATTGTTTTCTCCTCTGTGAATATTTCTCTGTTGTTGTTTGAGTCATCAGTCCATAGACTGGTTTGATGCAGCTCTCCTTGCCACCTTATCCTGTGCTAACCTTTTCATTTCTACGTAACTATTGCATCCTACATCTGCTCTAATCTGTTTGTCATATTCATACCTTGGTCTACCCCTACCGTTCTTGCCACCTACACTTCCTTCAAAAACCAACTGAACAAGTCCTGGGTGTCTTAAGATGTGTCCTATCATTCTATCTCTTCTTCTCGTCAAATTTAGCCAAATCGATCTCTTCTCACCAATTCGATTCAGTACCTCTTCATTCGTGATTCGATCTATCCATCTCACCTTCAGCATTCTTCTGTAACACCACATTTCAAAAGCTTCTATTCTCTTTCTTTCTGAGCTAGTTATCGTCCATGTTTCACTTCCATACAATGCCACGCTCCACACAAAAGTCTTCAAAAACATTTTTCTAATTCCGATATCAATGTTTGAAGTGAGCAAATTTCTTTTCTTAAGAAAGCTCTTCCTTGCTTGTGCTAGTCTGCATTTTATGTCCTCCTTACTTCTGCCATCGTTGGTTATTTTACTACCCAAGTAACAATATTCATCTACTTCCTTTAAGACTTCGTTTCCTAATCTAATATTTCCTACATCACCTGCCTTCGTTCGACTGCACTCCATTACTTTTGTTTTGGACTTATTTATTTTCATCTTGTACTCCTTACCTAAGACTTCATCCATATCATTCAGCAACTTCTCGAGATCTTCTGCAGTCTCAGATAAAATAACAATATCATCCGCAAATCTCAAGGTTTTGATTCCCTCTCCTTGGACTGTGATTCCCTTTCCAAATTTCTCTTTGATTTCCTTTACTGCCTGTTCTATGTAAACATTGAAAAGGAGAGGGGACAAACTGCAGCCTTGCCTCACTCCTTTCTGGATTGTTGCTTCTTTTTCAAAGCCCTCGATTCTTATGACTGCAGACTGATTTTTATACAGGCTGTAGATAATCCTTCGTTCTCGGTATCTGATCCCTATCATCTTCAGAATCATAAATAGTCTGGTCCAATCAACATTATCGAAAGCCTTTTCTAGATCTACGAATGCCATGTACGTGGGCTTGTCCTTCTTGATTCGATCCTCTAAGATCAGACGTGAAGTCAGGATTGCTTCACGTGTTCCTACATTTCTTCTGAAGCCAAATTGATCTTCCCCCAACTCAGCTTCAACTTGTTTTTCCATTCTTCTGTAAATAATACGTGTTAAAATTTTGCAGGCATGAGATACTAAACTAATAGTGCGGTAGTTTTCACACCTGTCAGCACCGGCTTTCTTGGGAATAGGTATAACAACATTCTGCCGAAAATCGGATGGGACTTCTCCTGTCTCATACATCTTGCACACTAAATGAAATAACCTTACCATGCTGGTTTCTCCTAAGGCAGTCAGTAATTCAGAGGGAATATCATCAATTCCAGGTGCCTTGTTCCTATTTAGGTCACTCACAGCTCTGTCAAACTCTGACCTCAAAATTGGGTCTCCCATTTCATCAGCATCAACAGCCCCTTCATGTTCCAGAACGAAATTATCTACATCGTTACCTTGATACAACTGTTGGATATGCTCCAGCCATCTTTCTGCTTTGTCTTCTTTCCCTAGAAGTGGCTTTCCATCTGAGCTCTTAATATTCATGCACCTAGATTTCCTTTCTCCAAAGGTTTCCTTGATTTTCCTGTATGCAGCATCTACCTTTCCCAGGACCATACAGCCTTCGACATCCTTGCACTTCTCCTTCAGCCATTCTTCCTTAGCTACCTTGCACTTTCTATCCACTTCATTCTTTAATCGCCTGTATTCTTTTCTGCCCTCTTCATTTCTAACATTCTTGTATTTTCGTCGTTCATCAATCAGGTCTAGTATCTCCTGAGTTATCCACTGATTCTTAGTTGATCTTTTCTTCCTTCCTAACATTTCTTCAGCAGCCCTACTGACTTCATTTTTCATGACTCTCCACTCTTCCTCTACTGTGTTTCCTTCGGCCTTTTCATTTAGTCCTTGTGCCACATGTTCCTTGAAACAATCCACCACACTCTTTTCTTTCAACTTGTCTAAATCCCATCTTTTTGCATTCTTTCCTTTCTTCAATTTCTTCAACTTCAGATGACATTTCATGACCAACAAGTTGTGGTCAGAATCCACGTCTGCTCCTGGGAAAGTTTTGCAATCCAACACCTGGTTTCTGAATCTCTGCCTAATCATAATGAAGTCTATTTGATACCTTCCAGTGTCTCCAGGTCTCGTCCACGTATACAGCCGTCGTTTGTGGTGTTTGAACCAAGTATTGGTGAGGACTAAATTATGGTCAGTGCAGAATTCAACCAGCCGACTTCCTCTTTCGTTCCTTTGTCCCAATCCAAATTCTCCTACTGTATTACCTTCTCTTCCTTGGCCTACCACTGCGTTCCAGTCTCCCATCACAATTAGATTCTCGTCACCTTTGACATATTGTATTAAATCTTCTATCTCCTCATATATTCTTTCTATTTCTTCATCATCCGCTGAACTAGTAGGCATATAGACCTGCACTATTGTGGTGGGCATTGGTTTGGTGTCTATCTTGGCGACAATAATTCTTTCACTATGCTGGTCGTAGTAGCTTATCCGCTGCCCTATTTTCTTATTCATTATTAAACCAACTCCTGCATTACCCCTGTTTGATTTCGTGTTGATAATTCGGTAGTCGCCTGACCAAAAATCCTGTTCTTTCTGCCAACGTACTTCACTTATACCAACTACATCTAACTTTAGCCTATCCATCTCCCTTTTCAGATTCTCTAACCTACCACAACGATTCAAACTTCTAACATTCCACGCTCCGACTCGCAGAATGTCAGTATCCATCTTCCTGATGATCGCCCCCTCTCGTGTAGTCCCCACCCGGAGATCCGAATGGGGGACTAGTTTACCTCCGGAATATTTTACCCGGGAGGAAGCCATTATCAGTACATCATTCATACAGAGAGAGCTGCATGTCCTCGGGAGGTGGTTACGGCTGTAGTTTCCCGTTGCTTTCAGCCGTGTAGCAGTATCAACACAGCTAAGCCATGTTGAGTAATATTACAAGGCCGTATCAGTCAATCATCTAGACTGCCGCCCTTGCAACTACCGAAAGGCTGCTACCCCCCTTTCGATGAACCATTCGTTAGTCTGGTCTCTCAACAGACACCCATCCGATATGGTTGCACCTGCGGCTCGGCTATCTGCATCATTGGGACACGCAAGCCTCCCCACCGCGGCAAGGTCACATGGTTCTTAGAGGAGGATATTTCTCTAACTACCACTAAACCGTGCTCCCAAGATGTTATAACGACAACGTTTTCCAGGACACATTTGAAAAATCAGGCTATACATTCCACAAATATTCTGCAAATCTCAAGGACAAGTGAAATATTGAAATCCTCTTTAGAGGCCTTATAATTGTTTCTCCTCCCTCCATCCTTCCAAGTGAAAATTTGTTTTTGACCTGTGGGAGACTGTTAGTCGAGTTATATCGTCACTGGCTTCTCACCAAGGCGACTAGCAGATATCCAGTACTTGAAGGAGTAGAGTTCCTAGTCTACATGCCAGATTTAATCTGAGGACGTTGTTGCGATGACCACGCACCTTTCATAACACACAAGAGTATGAGCAACGTAGAAGTCAGCCAATGTAGAGAAATGATCGCACTACCAGGCAAAGTAACCTGTGAGAAATGATTTATTATTATTATTATTATTATTATTATTATTATTATTACTATTATTATTATTAACGTTATTTTATTTACGTCCCACAAACTACTTTTACGGTTTTTAGAGACGCAGATGTGCCGGAATTTAGTCCTGCAGGAGTTCATTTACGTGCCAGTAAATCTACCGACACGAGGCTGACGTATTTGAGCACCTTCAAATACCACCGGACTGAGCCAGGATCGAACCTGCCAAGTTGGGTTCAGCGCCTCAACCGCCTGAGCCCCTCAGCCCGGCATTATTATTTATTATTATTATTATTATTATTATTATTATTATTATTATTATTATTATTATTATTATTATTATTATTATTAATTTTCATCATCATCGTCATCATCGAGATGAAAAAATAGTTGGTCAAGGAATGTCGAACACTGAAGATGAAAGACACGAGGACACTACGATTACCATATATACTTTCATAAATGTGGACTCCAGAGAGGAAAATAATTTCCCTCCATTCACTTCAAACCACGACAGATATTCACCGTCTGGAAAACCGAAGCTGCCCAATAGTCGTATTATTTTTGCCAGCTTGCGAATACCCTGAGTAGCATACAATATTAATGCCAGTAGTCTGCCATATCCGTGCCCTACTTATTTAAAAATAACCACGTCAGACTGAGCTTCTTCAAAGTACAATCAGCTGATTTGGCAAGCGGCCGACAGACGTTACGTGCCGCCATGGAGCTCAGAACACCTGTCTGAAAAGTGCGATATTTTGGTCAGAAATTCTGTGATTAGCACCGTGACTCACTGTCGTGCATTTCACTGCCACGGTCATTGTATTGCTTATTATCTGTACTTGTTAACACTCGGTGTTGTAAGACGCTGGCGGTGGTACACATTCTTCTAGCCGACGCCTGACCTTTTTGGCGCTATTCCTGGCCTCAGCCAGGATGCCCCATGCGTGCATTCTTGTTCTATCGTTTTCATCTTTGTGTGTTTGCCTGCCACAACTCATGAAATGTGTCTATGGGATGAAATACACGGAAAATGTGGTGTAGCCCTTATGTTTGCGGATATGTATTGAGCTGGGGTCTGCATTGAAACAGCGCCATTAATTATTTAGCGCAGACAATATTTCATGGACAGAAAACCGACATCGTGGTAATCAGTCAACCAGTGTTCGTCATCTGTATATACTAAGTCTTCGTTCATCTTCTTTCTCACGTTATTACCGTGTGCCAGAATTCTGCCTTCTATACACAGTAGGTACAAATGGTGTCGTGTTTTGAACAAGTTTCCACTGTCTTCGACTAGCGTTTTGTTTAGCTCACAGCAAAGCCCCTTACACACGGTAACGGTGGCAGAATTTTTCCCATAATACGTATCTTGCTAGTACTTATTGGCATAAGATTGTGTGCTAAATCACTGTTGGACGTAGGTCTTGAGAGGTGAGTTAACTTGTAGTACGACATGGGAATGCCCTATTATTAGACGCAGATCATGATTGTACATATTTCTTTTTTTAATTATGAAATGGCGTATGGCTTTTAGTGCCGGGAGTGTACGAGGACAAGTGCAGGTCTTCTGATTGGACACCCTTAGGCGACCTGCGCGTCGTGATGAGGATGAAATGATGATGAAGACGACACATACACCCAGCCCCAGTGCCGGTGGAATTAACCAATAATGGTTAAAATTCCCGACCCTGCCGTGAATCGAATACGGGACCCCTGTGACCAAAGGCCAGCACGCTAACCATTTAGCAATGGAGCCGGACAGTGAAAGCATGCATTATCTGTACTCCCTGCATATTGTAAGAGGCTACTAAGAGGGAACAACCAAAGAATATGTACTCGATCTCCCATCTTACAAACCCAAAATCATATCCATGATTCTGTGCTTTTCCGCGTAGCAGAGAAATTTAAGCTACATACATATATTAATAGATTTCATCTTTCTTTCTTTCCTTCTTTCTTTCTTTCTTAATCCATTTACCCCCTCCCTAGGTTTGGTTTGCCCTCGGACTCAGCGAGGGACCACACCTCTACCGCCTCAAGGGCAGCCTCCTGGAGCATGAGACTTTGGTTCGGGGATACAACTGTGGAGGAGGACCAGTACCTCGCCCTAGCATCCTCACCTACTATCCACAACAGGGGACGTGTGGGGGATTTGAAGTTTGGAACGGATAGGCAAGGAAGAGGGAAGGAAGCGGCCGTGTCCTTAAGTTAGGCAATTTCCCACACCTTAATAGATCTCAAAGTAACAAACAACCCTCAGAAAGTTCCGGCCGTGTCCACCCACGATCTTATATTTCTTGCGTACTCACTTCGCGTTCCAAAATATAAACCTAGGTATATAACGTGCAGGAATTTGAAAGATATTGACATCTATTAATTAAGACACGTTGCCTACAATCTTCCGTGGAATAGCATTTTAAATCTGACAGACATTGATGAAAAAATAAATACATTTAATTCGTTAATACACAATCTATACAACAACATGCACCGAAAAGACAGATCAGAATATCCCGCAAACCTAATCCATGGCTAACCTCTGCAGTTAAAAATATGATGTCTCAACGTGATGCTCTTTACCGACATTACAAACGTACTCAGGACCCAAATGACTATGAACAGTATAGAATAATTAGGAATAAAACTAAACAAATCATCCGTAATCTTAAATCTAAATATGTTCGCGAATCAGTAAGTAACCTAAATACGGCTAGTGCCTAGAGGCATCTACGAGCCATGGGCATAGGAAAAACACATGAACAGCTTCAGGTACCTGACATTCCACTCGACGGTTTAAATTAGTATTTCACGGAAGAGAGAGCTCAGTCTAATCCGCTTAACAGACCACACGTAAATAACGTCCCAGCACACGTCCCACAAAATCGCCCCTGCTTTGACTTTCGTATCGTCAACACTAATGAAGTTCAGAAAGTCTTGTATTCTATTAAATCCAAAGCAAGCTGTGTCGATGAAATTCCTATTACTTTCATACATAATGTTATTGGCGCTATTCTACCCATTCTCGCCCATGTTTTTAATTACTGTCTCAAAAACGGCACATTACCGACAATTTGGAAGTACGCCAATGTAATTCCACTTCCTAAAAACCCAGGTTCGAAACTTCTATCCGATTACCGTCCCATTTCGATTCTCCCTGCTCTCTCCAAAGCGTTAGAACGGTTGGTACATGCGCAAATACTGGAATACCTTCAGGCTCACTCTCTACTTGACCCGCTGCAATCTGGCTTCAAGAGGGGTCATAGCACAGCCACGGCTTTACTCAAAGTGACTGAGGACATCAGACAAACAATGGACGAAAGACAAGTGACAATACTCACACTCCTTGACTTCAGCAGTGCTTTTGATACGTTAAACATCCAGACATTGCTGATGAAGCACAAATCGTTTTTCGGTAATGTTGCTTTAACATTTTCCACCGCATATCTTACAGATCGTATGCAACATGTTACAGTACAAGATACCGCTTCTCAGTGGCGACTCCGGAAGGCAGGAACCCCCCAATGTTCTGTTCTTGGTCCCCTTTTGTTTGTCCACTATATAAATGACATCTCCTCTAAAATAAAGTACAATAGATATCACCTCTTTGCCGACGACCTCCAAATTTACTGCCACGTTAATATAAATTATATATCGAATGCAATAAGAGATATTAACTCCGACCTCCAACAACTCAGTGTGTACGCCAGTGAAAACTCTCTCCTCCTCAACCTCCAAAAAACTCAAACAATCGTTATCGGTTCTCAAAAATTATTAAACATCATGTATAAAAAGTATGCTATTCCTCCTGTGACATTAAATGCCACCGTAATCCCGTTCAGTAAGGAAGTGAAGAACCTAGGTATGACCCTGACTGAAACTCTTGACTGGTCTGCACACGTAAGAAATACACGTAGAAAGATGTACGCGACTCTACACCCTCTGAAACGACATAAGGACATTTTGCCACAAGACGTAAAGATAAAACTTTGATACTACCAATACTTGACTACCGCGACATTGTCCTCATTGATGCGACCCGTGAACAAACTATGAAACTTCAACGAGCATTGAACTCTGGTCTTCGATTTGTTTTTAACTTGAGTTACGATACTCACATAACCCCTAGCTACACATTTATTTCCTGGCTGAAACCCGAGAGGCGACGGAAATTCCACGTACTTACGTTGATAAATTGAACTCAGAAGGAAAATTTACCCTAACACATCTTTTCAAAATTCCATTTATTATCCTCATTCCATAATTGTAACACTAGATCTGGGACTTCCCTCGCTATTCCGTCAACCAATCTTCAATATATAACAGATCCTTCGTTGTGGCTGGGTCACGACTTTGGAATTCACTCCCAGCTGCTTTCAGGAACTCAAACTCAATATCGAAATTTAAGACTGCATGTAGAGATTACCTGTTGAATACCGCTGATTGTTTCGTGTGATTGTTTCGTGTGTATGATGACGTATGATAGGTTGTGTGATTGTGGTTATTATTATTATTATTATTATTATTATTATTATTATTATTATTATTATTATTATTATTATTATTATTATTATTATTATTATTATTATTATAGTGTAATGCACATAATATTTAGCTTCTTACTCATGTACATAGACCACTTTTATGGCCATACCTATATTTCCATTTACTTTATTACTTATTGTGTTACCGGGCGAGTTGGCCGTGCGCGTAGAGGCGCGCGGCTGTGAGCTTGCATCCGGGAGATAGTAGGTTCGAATCCCACTATCGGCAGCCCTGAGGATGGTTTTCCGTGGTTTCCCATTTTCATTTCACACCAGGCAAATGCTGGGGCTGTACCTTAATTAAGGCCACGGCCGCTTCCTTCCAACTCCTAAGCATTTCCTATCCCATCGTCGCCATAAGACCTATCTGTGTCGGCGCGACGTAAAGCCCCTAGCAAAAAAAAAAAAAAATTATTGTGTTCTCTTTATGCATTGCTTATTTTTCAGTTTGTATCTTACTTTTTCATTATGACTTTGTCTCTTTATCTTTACGCTCCGAGTTTTATTCTATTTTATTTGTTGAACTCTGCTTTCTTTCTTTATTATATGTTATCCAAATCTGTAATTTTTAGCTTATCTTTGATTTTATGATAGAATAGTACGTTTCTTTTATATATGTATTACCTGTACATAAATTATGCGGTTAAGTGTAAGAGAGGGCTAAGGTGATAATCGAATACCCTCTACTCAGTTGACCTCCCGAAGCTGAGTGGAACCCGTTCCATCTCTCGTGCCAAGAAAGGCATGAAAATGAAGAGCTCCCTAGGCGTGGTGAACCCAATACCGTCGAGGGCGGAAGAGAGTAAGAGTTGACCAAGGGAGGTAGAAAAAGAAAGTTGATCGTGAGAAATAGAAACAGTAAAAATGAAATGGCGTATGGCTTTTAGTGCCGGGAGATCCCAGGAAGGGTTTGGCTCGCCAGGTGCCGGTCTTTTGATTTGACTCCGGTAGGCGACCTGCGCGTCGTGATGAGGATGAAGTGATGATGAAGACAACACATACATTCCCCCCCCCCCGTGCCAGCGAAATTAACCAATGATGGTTAAAATTCCCGACCCTGCCGGGAATCGAACCCGGGAGCCCTGTGACCAAAGGCCAACACGCCAACCATTTAGCTATGGTGACGGACAATGGAAACAGTGACAGAGGACCGGTGGCCGTCAACCCACGCTCCCAATTTAAAAGCCCCTGAAGGTTCACCATCGTCTTTCATATCTACACTTCGTCATTTCCTAATTACACTAGGCGCTCTTTAATCCGGCACATTCGGGACCACGACTATGCCGGATTAGCGGTTTTGCAGGACTACCAAACGTCAATATTGTAGTTTTCATTTCATCATTCTATCATCTGCGGTGTTTAAACGTAAACACAAAAAACAAAATTAAATGTAAACATTGAATATTTATTAATTGAACATTATTGTATTAACAAAAGCACAGTACAAGAGAAAAATTAATACAGTGCAATGATATTTAAAGCAAGCTGTAATACGCTGCAAGAAAAAGTACACATGAGCGTTAATGTTTAAAAAGTATCTGATATCACGTTGCTTCTATGATTCGGATCTCTTCTTCAGAACATCGTTATGGATTACAACTACTGTATACAAATTTTGGAGTTCTGTGAAGTTACGGTTTTGTTGGATTCGGTCATAGGCAGCACTGTATACCTGCGTGAAATACAGACGAACAGATGACTAAAAGAAAAAGGCTGATACAGCCAGCGCAGTGGCGCGACGTCGTGGTTATAGCCAACGAACGTACGAGGTCTCCCTAAGAGATATGGATGCTATCGGTTCATGATTATAGAATGTGTATCAGCTTGCATACGGGATATAGTAAGTTTTAACCCCACTGTCGGCAGCTCTGGAGATGGTTTTCTGTGATTTTAACCCCACTGCCGGCAGCTCTGAGGATGGTTTTCTGTGATTTCCCATTTTTTCACCAAGCTGTAACTTAATTAAGCTCACGGTCGCTTCCTTCCCACTCCTATTTCACCGTCATTATAAGATCTATCTGTGTCGATGCGACGTAAAACAAATAGCATTTACTCTCTCTCTCCCTCTCTAGCTGGAGTATATTGCAACATTCTGAAAGCAAACTCTTCTGGAGAAAATAGTGAGAGATATAATGTGATGTGCTGCAAGGAACCAGTATTTCTTCACACTGCAGAAACACCAACAAAAATTGGAACATTTGTCGATTGAGAAAAGGGAAAGGAAGTTCCTCAGAAAGATTTTGGGTCCTAAGAAAGTGTCCGACGGTTTTGTCTGCCACCTGATACCGTTATGAAAAAACGAAGGTTAGCCTCTTGTGGTCACCTGAAGAGAATGAACCCGGGGAGACTGGCGCACACATTGATCATTTTACAAGATAAAATGGAAATCTCATCCCCGCTGGCTGAAGAAGGTGCACACAGACACGCGGGTATATGATATAAGACCAGAGGACGTAATGGGGAGAACCATCTTTAGCAATAATGCTGCGGATTTGAGGGATGATTCAGAGAAAAAAAACTGCTAAACCACGGAACATCTCGGCGGAAGAAAGACTAAAAAGGAGCGTCAGGTTGAAGAAACGTTGATTAATACGTAAACAAAAAGGTGTAAGCCTAAGGAAATAGAGTTTTGTGTAGCCGTAGCCCACGGCTGAATGTATCGATGTAAATAAGTTAAATAATAATAATAATAATAATAATAATAATAATAATAATAATAATAATAATAATAATAATAATAATAATAATAAAGTTGAAAAACTGACAGCTGTGATGAGGAAAAGAAATCTCCAATTTTTTGGACACATTTATAGAATGAATAACAATAGACTAACTAATCAGATCTTCAACTTGTTGAACAGTTACAAATCCGAGCCAACATGGTTCAATGAAATTGAAAAGGATATGAAAAACGCTGGAATTAAAATAGATACGATAGAAAACAGAACACGTTTCAGAGAAGTGACACCAAGGGCAGGATTTCAGGAGAGAAAGAAATTAACGACTGGAAGAAAATGGACTCAAGAGGAAAAGGAACAACATTCTCAGAAAATGAAGTAAGTTTGGAAACGAAGAAAGTTATCGGCAAAGAAAAGTAACCAAACTTGATTTATCGTACCCTCAAAAGGGTTACACGAAGAAGAAATAATAATAAGAATAACAAGAATTGTTTTACGTCCAACTAATTATTTTTACGGTTTTTAGACACGCTGAGGGCCGGAATGTTGTCCCACTCGAGTTCCTTAATGTTTCCGGTTCTTTAGTTGAATTGTCATCGTACCAGTCTTCGGTTAGGAGCACCTCGGGTTCAATTCCCCGTGGGGCCGGGAAGTTTAATTGGATACTCTCTTCAACGAACCACTGTGCAGCAAATGAGCCCTTCTGTTTTGCTGCTGAAGAATAATGGTAACTGATAGGGTCCTAAACCAGTGATTCCTAAACTGTGCTCCATGAAGAGATTGAAGGGGCAAACAAAAGCGCTCAGGTCTTAAAATTGTGAATTTTGTGCGATGAAACAGCGAATGGCTTTTAGTGCCGGGAGTGTCCGAGGACAAGTTCGGCCCGCCAGATGCAGGTCTTTTGATTTGACTCCCGTAGGCGACCTGCGCGTCATGATGAGGATGAAATGATGATGAAGACGACACACACACACCCAGCCCCCGTGCCGGCGAAATTAACCAATGATTGATGGAAATCGAACCCGGAACCCCTGTGGCCAAAGGCCAGCACGCTAACCATTTAGCCATGGAGCCGGACAATTTTGTGCGACCATGAACCGTGTATCGTTATATCGAGTAGAAACTATTGAGCTCCTGCAGTGTGTTCTGCAGTCGTGTTGTGCTGCGATCTGGTGGTGGTGGTTATTGTTATTGTAGTTGTGCTTTCTTGGCCTTCCGAATCGGATGTTGTGTCTAACGATGGAACATGGACATTAACCGCCAGACTTTAAGTCGTTCGGCGCTTTCTTTTGATATGGACGTAACAGTGAAACAATAATAATTGTATAGGGCTAGTCAGCGTTCATTGTGCTACTATGCCGTCTGTCAGCCGTCATAGCAGCCTGGCAGTATCAAAGCACGCCACCTTCGACCGCCGACAAATTCTTGGAATCACGCGAAATATCAAGAACGTTGGCCGGAAGCACAAAGCAAACAGGCTGCATGCGGCGAAACCAGATATAAAGACTTAACTGACACGTGGTGCTCCACTGACCTAACTTTTCTTGCAAGCGTTTGCGAAAGGACCTCAACACTGTTATGAGATAGACAGCAGATGATGGTAAACGGGATGAATATCAGGTTATGAGGGTGTTTAGGGGTTGTAGAAAGGATGTAAAGGAGAGGGCGTATAAGTCTCTGGCAAGACCCCATTTAGAGTATGGTGTACGTTGTTTGCCCCCAGGACTACTAGATACGAGAACTGGGGAAAAAAAAATCCAGAGGAAAGCAGCACGATTTGTTATGGGTGATTTCTGATAAGGAGTAGACTGGGGAAGGAAATTACAGTGTGCTCAGAATGCTTGTGTAAGATTTATCTGTGGACTTCGTTACGCTGACCATGTCACACCGTCTAAGAGGAAAAATCCTCTCATTGTTAATTGCTCTGTTGATGGGGTGAAAGTACCTCACGGGGTCACTAAGTATCTAGATCTTAATATAAGGAAAGATCTTCATTGGGTAATCACATTAAACGAGGTTGTAAGTAAACATTACAGATCTCTTCGTTTGGTTATGAGGGTACTTAGGGGTTGTAGAAAGGATGTAAAGGAGAGGGCGTTTAAGTCTCTGGCAAGACCCCATTTAGAGTATGGTGTACGTTGTTTGCCCCCAGGACTACTAGATACGAGAACTGGGAAAAAAAAATCCAGAGGAAAGCAGCACGATTTGTTATGGGTGATTTCTGATAAGGAGTAGACTGGGGAAGGAAATTACAGTGTGCTCAGAATGCTTGTGTAAGATTTATCTGTGGACTTCGTTACGCTGACCATGTCACACCGTCTTATACGCGGCTCGGGAGGCTTCGCCTACAAGAACGACGCACACTTCACACTCTTTGCTTTTTGCATACTATTCTTAAAAGTTCTCAACCAGCCTATCTCCGTGATCGAATGAAGCTCCTCTCCACAGACCATAACAAAAATACCCGATCCTGCAGCACCATGTGTTTATTTATCCCTTCCTGTACACAGAACAGCAATCTACACGAAATCATTCACCGTTATCGCAGCCCGACAATGGAATCTCTTACCAGTGGACGTCAGAAGCATGTCCAGCAGTTTAGCTTTTAAACATGCCTGTGTCGAAATACTAGGTAAACATGCATGAATCATCAAATTATGACCTGAAAACACCTACTCCTACCGCCTCTTCATCATCATTTCCCTCTTCCTTTCACAGTTCTTCTTCTCCTTCTTACTAATCCTTCTCTTCACCTCTCAACTGAAGGCAATATTTCGGTGTACTGTAGAAATGTATATATTTTCTAAACTTTTTCTTAAGTAGTAGTTATAGTACTCATTATTCAAAATTATATTCTTAATGTACTCTACGTACGATTCATATTATATAGATGATATGATCTTTTTTAAAGTGTGGTTACTCTTATTAATGCTATTACTGTTATTATTGATCATATTATCATATTATCATCAGTAGTTATTATTAAGTGTTCTAGGTTAAGACTGGTTAAGTGTAAGAAAGGGAGTACATCCGTAACTTTGCCAGGATAAATAAAACATATTATTATTATTATTATTATTATTATTATTATTATTATTATTATTATTATTATTATTATTATTATTATTATTATTATTATTATTGCGAAAGTGTTGGAAACTTTGTGAAACTGTGTGCTGGAAAAGATTTGGGAGTTAGGACACGAGCTACTCGTCTAAGCGAAATGTTCCGAATTGTCAGTGGAGAGATTGCGTGGAATGACGTTAGTATAGGAATAAGCTTGAGTGGGTCAGGAATGGAGAGAAAGAATGTATATATTTTCTAAACTTTTTCTTAAGTAGTAGTTATAGTACTCATTATTCAAAATTATATTCTTAATGTACTCTACGTACGATTCATATTATATAGATGATATGATACTCCTAGCGACGAGGACAGGAATTGTGTTGGTTGTTGAAGCCTGTCGCACTCCTCTGAAATCATGAATAATGATTGACACATGAAATGAAATGATACTGGAGATTAAAGATGAAAGATGACAGAGAAAACCAGAGTACCCAAAGAAAAACAATCCTGCCTACGCCTTGGCCAGCACAAATACAGCTCACATGGAGCCAACTGAGCTACAGAGACTCGAGAAAGATATGAAGACAAAATTTGGAAATCACCTTTCGACACCTTTCGAGAATTAACGGCAATGATCCTACTGAGTATTAAAACATCCTCTTCATCCCCTCAGTCAGTAGCAATTCAATCATATAGTCAAGAATAGAAACGAATCAGTTCTCAGACCAGTACTTTTCTTTTCTTTCGTAATCTGTCTACCCTCCGAGGTTCGTTTTTCCCTCGCACTCTGTGACGGATTCCACCTTTTCCACCTCAAAGGCAGTGTCCTGGAGCTTGATACTTTGGATCGGGGATACAACTGGGAAGCAGGACCAGTACCTCGCCTACGCGTGCCCACCTGCTATGCTGAACAGGGGCCTTGTAAGAAGAAAGGCAGTCTGGAAGGAATATACAAGGAAGAGGAAGGAAGCGACCGTGGCCGTAAGTTAGGTACCGTCCTGGTATTTGCCTGGAGGAGAAGTGGGAAACCACGCGAAACCACTTCGAGGATGGCTGAGGTGGTAATCGAACACACCTCTACTCAGTTGATCTCCCGAGGCTGAGTGGGCCTCGTTCTGGCCCTCGTACCGCTTTTCAAATTTCGTGACAGAGCCGGAAATCGAACGCGAGCCTCCGGAGGTGGCAGCTAACCACGCTAACCACTACACCACAGAACGTTATTTTCCATTGAATTTAATATCGTCTAGTTTCGTTCAGTGGATTTGTGCCCTAAATTCAGTCAGATATAACTAAAATATGTAAATCAAAACAGTTTCATTCCCCTCACAAGAATAGTTCTTTTATGGCCGCAAATTGTTAATTTTACAACTTTAGTAAATGGTCTTAAGTTCCACATCTATGAGGATATATTACGGATTTACAATACTTACATCAGGCGAGTTGGCCGTGCTGTTAGGAGCGCGCACTTGTGAGCTTGCATCCGGGAGATAGTGGTTCGAACCCCACTGTCGGGAGCCCCGATGATGGTTTACAGTAGTTTCCCATTTTCACACCAGGCAACTGCTGGGGATGTACCTTAATTAAGGCCACGGCCGCTTCCTTCCCACTCCTAGTTTTGTGCTGTGTCGGTGCAACGTAAAACAAATTCTTTAAAAATACAGTACGAAGTACCTACTTGGAGTTTGTTTCAAACTGTTGCCTTCCTTTGTTTTCATTCAGTTTTGCAAATGTGTTTGCCGAAATTAGAAAAATAAAATAAAAATTCTGGATGTAGACTAACAAAGTATGTCCCACACGTCTAAAAAATATAAATGATTTCCTTCCATCGTCTAATAGTAAGGTCATAAGTGCTAGGTGTAAATTAGTGTTCCAGGATCTAAATAAATTGGGAAAATACACCCTATGCCAGAAGTTCTCAAGTTTCTTTTCAAGTGGAATTCATTTTTTAATCTGCTCGAAAACAATTTTGTCATATTTTAAAAATTCTTTTTGAGTCAAATTATGTAGGGAAATGATTTTAGGTACAAACTAGCGGATGTACCCGTGCTTCGCTACGGTATTCTACATTGTATTCGAATATCGACGTAAATAGTGTACATGCAGTAAATAAGATTGTTTTAAAATTGCATGTCTCTTAGCGTTATCCGAGAAAGAGCATGGGGAGGTCCCCGTACGTTGTTTCCAATGTAAAAAGTTTGTTATGTATTTGTGATATAACGGCAGGCTCACTTGTCTAATGCCATTCACAATTGAGTTGGGAAGTTTACATTATAATTGCAGGCCCCAGTGCCTACTACGCGGACAGAATCGATTTGGGGAGTATCGTTAAAATGGCAGCCGCCTCTCCTACTTCCAGACAGATTACAGTTGAGGAGTTTTTATTATAATGGCAGGCAATTACCCTACTATCACTCGAAGTTGAGTTGTGCAGTTATCATTATAATGCCAGGTCCATTTTCCTACTTCCAGCTACCTTACTGCCAGTCACACCAAGTTGGTGAGTTTCCATCAAAATAGCGGGCCACTATGCCTAATGCCAGTCACATTTTAGATGAGGACATTTCTTTATAATGGTGGGCACCCTTGCCTACTGCCAAACACAATCGGGTAGGGGAGTTATAAACAAAACTGCATGCTCACTTGCCTTCTGCAAGTCAAATCGAGAAGGGAACTATTCATTACTATTGTAGGCCTTTCTTACTAATGACAGTTACACAGGAGTTGGAGAAGGAACCCTTTCATACTGCCAGTCAAAGTGCGTGTGGGGAGTACTGATTACAATAGCAGACCCACCCTTTCTCGATCGCTACAAATCGACATCAGTGAATATATATAGATCGACATACGAAAGTATATGCGTGTTTACAATACTGAAGACCTTCATTTACAGATTAACTGCTACTAAACGTACGTCATATCGACAAAGGATTATACCATAAGACACGCCGGATTTAGTGGCCTAAATGGCTGGTCCTATGATATGTCATCTATTCTTGGGTCAGATTGAGTTAGAAACGTGGAACAGGGTAACGTTTTTGTAAGATTATCTCACATTACATTACTTTTCGGATAATTATGTGACAGCTACATACATAGCATTTGGCTCACATATGGCTACTGGGTGGGCCAATTTTCGTGAAGAGTTTGATGATTCTGTATTTCATATGAGTAATCGAAAGTATGAATTATGCTGTGAAAATTCCAAATTGACTTAACATCGATTAATAGAGAAAAATCAAACGTAAAATGTATACAGATACGGCAAAAAGTCATAAGACCAAGGTTGTAGATCATTCCAAACTGAACGGAGATTGTGCAATCTGTTATGTGATAGGAATTTCCGAAGGTCTGCAGTATTATAAAAATTGCCTGCATATTTCGATATTCTTCGGGGATAAAAAGTGAAAAATTTAATGATCTTGGATGTTTTCCGTTCGTTACAGGCTAAAACGTATAATTTTGTCAAATTTCAATTATCTTCTTTTTCTTCTGGCAAATTATGCCGCAATCTGGATTTTGGGCGAGGCGGGTAAAAATTAGGACTTTCAGGAAACTAAACCAAAAATTATGGAGATGGTCATTATTACCCCTTAAACGGAAAGCTGTACGAAAATTTCGCCAAAATAGTCAGTGTAGAGGTACACAGTCGTTACGATTTGATTTATATAGATAAGGAATCTGCTCCATGTAAAACACCTTTTGGGCTATGTCCGCTGGACTTAACCTGCAAAACTGACCATTCAGGATATCTCCCTTATTAATCCTCCTGACGAAAAAATGCACATGAAAAAAGGTTTAGAGGTGGAATTCCATCACGTTTGGTCGATTTCCAGTGAGGTTGGTCTTGTTCTGTATATATTGTGGAAGAGTAAAATCACCATTTCGGTTCCCTATAGACCGCCAGTCCATCCCGGAACATGAAATCTTATTTACGTTTGAAACCTACCTTTGGACAGGTGGATGCTAAATATAAATTTTGGTTTGAATGTCTTCAGTAGTTTTCAAGTTGTAAGGAATACGCTTTACAAGCACCCGCTCGTGAGTTAAGTCCGATGGGACTTGTATAGAAAAACGGTCCGTTAATGATATCTCCCTTATTAATCCTCGTATCGAAATGATGCACATGAGAAAAAAGGTTTAGAAATTAATTTCTACCATGGCAGGTAGATTTAAATTAACTTTGGTTGTGTATATTTTGTGGAAGTGCAAAATCACTGTTTCGGTTTCGTATAAACCTCCAGTCAGTTCAGGGATTTAGAAACAATATATGCCCTAAAACCTATCAAGGACAGGTGTATATTCTAAATATGAGTCTTGGTGGAAATACATCCAGTAGTTTGTAGCACTCGCGTACATACGGCGTAATTAAGGAAGAAAATAATACAGTTAAGAAAGTTGAAAGTAATAGAAAATGGGTTATGACTGAGGACACCCGGATAACGACAAATATGTAAATGCCAAGTGAATGTACTGGAAAATCAAATGCCCCTCAATAAATTATGCTAGTGTGAGTTATGGATATAATAAAGCGGTAACAGAGGAGACATTTAGGTCCACTGATTCCTAGGTAAACAAATAATAAGATGACTGATGGTGTTATTACTTAATCTATTCGAGGGCGGTTATAACATCCAACGATATTCCGCCAATATCCCTCGGATAGGCCGATTGACGCCTCTCTTGCCTTCTACCCAAGGAACAACCACGAATGTAAAAGCATAATGAGGAAAATATCAATACGTTACTTCCCTGCTGGCATGCAGTCAGAGACGTTGCCATGGTAACCTGTAGGTTCGTTGTCGGTCTGTCGGTCACTCAATGCAGAGCATGATACCAGCGGAAAACTGTAAATTTCTCCGTCATGTGAAGAGTAAGGTAAATTATGAACACAACGAAAGTTGTTTATAATGAAGAGACGTTTCACGTACGGTAAACGAAGTTTACAGAAAATCAATAGTATAAGAGAAAATGGAGGAAAACCATTCTGGTTTTCCTATAAACCCCCGTCTATTCAAAGATTTTAAAATAATATGCATATTGAAACCTTCCCCAGTATGAGCATACTCTAGATATGAAGTTTGGTTGAGATCTATCCAGCCGTTTCGAAGTGATGGTGGAAAAACCATTCTGGTTTTCCTATAAACCCCCGTGTATTCAAATATTTTAAAATGATATGCATGTCGAAACCTTCCCCGGGATAAGTATACTCTAAATATTAAGTTTGGTTGAGATCTCTCCAGCCGTTTCGACGTGATGGTGGAAAAACCATTCTGGTTTTCCTATAAACCCCCGTGTATTCAAATATTTTAAAATGATATGCATATCGAAACCTTCCCCGGGATGAGTATACTCTAAATATGAAGTTTGGTTGAGATCTATCTAGCCGTTTCGACGTGATGGTGGAACAGACAAACAGACAGACAAACAAACAGCGGACCCACTACAATTTTATTTATATAGATAGATTAAAGTGCAGACGTATTTGCCAAGACGCCAGTGTCTTCTAGCCCGCAGAACGGTTCTGCAATGAGATTTGCATAAAATATCAGCGATCTGTACTATCAGAACCCCAACAATTTATGCAACTCACCGGCAAAACTGTAGAGCCGGTAGATTGCATCTGCGCCTTGTTCATATACGTTTGCATTCTAACCTAATAGCGCCTAAAAAGCCTTTCCTAGTTATATGTTAAGGAGCTAATATTTTATTTACCACATGGCTTTTCGGTGGAGATAGTGGGTTCGAATCCCATTGTCGGCAAACCTGAAGATGGTTTTCCGTGGTTTCCCATTTTTACAACAGCCAAATGCTGGGGCTGTACCTTAATTAAGGCCACGGCCGCTTCCTTCCAACTCCTAGGCCTTTCCTATCCCATCGTCGCCATAAGACCTATCTGTATCGGTGCGACATAAAGCCACTAGCAAAAAAAATCTTCCTCTCCAGAGCTCGGCAGCTCTTATCTCTCGGTCTGTGGCAAGCATAAAATCTTCCTGGGTACAGGAGTCATTCATCTCTTGACATACGAGTAGGTGTTGTGGAGTCTGGATATCTCCTCAGTCACATCTTGGATCATCCGCATAATTCCATTTCATAAGATTATTACGGCACTTGGACACACCTGTTCTCACCCGGTTCAATGACCTGCAGGTGATATAGGACAAACGGCTTCCACTACTCAGTTCTTCTTTAGAAGAAAACCCCTCTGGCAGTACTTGTTTCCAGAGTGATACACGTCTAACTTCTGGTTTGGTATCGATAGAGGGAGACGGTTCTCCTCATAAAGCTCTTCCTGGATCTTAGGCGAGATGTGGCCACCTTGTGGTTATACATTGGATGTCTGGGATCTGATTCAATCTTGTGTCTCTCTTTCTCAGCCCCCACCTCGCGTCGAGTAGCTGGAGGCGCAATGCCAGTGAGAGGGTAGGTCGTCTGCACTGGAGTAGGTCTTACTCCCAGTGACAATACGGGAGGACTCGCTGAGAGCTGTATCCACTAGCTTGATGATCCGTACTCTGCTGCAGCAAAGCACAGTCCCAAAGCAGTTGAACGCAGAACATGAGGGTTCGCTCCCCATGTTGAACCAGTCAACCTCCACAGTATACTATTCCTTGCCGTGGCGACGCGTGACGTTTTGAAAAATGTTACCACACTCCTTCTGAGAGAATATTGCCGCTCGCACCGCAGCATTTTTATGAGCAGTACAGATGTCATTTGGTAAAAGTGAAAGACTTTATAATTGATCTTACTTTTGCATAAGATAACATCATTTGAAAATGATGAAATGGCACATAATATATTGAACACTAGTGAGCATCAACATCACAGAAACTAGCAATCTCAATAATGCACTCATTGAAAATGGTTCACATAATGAAAAACGTTTGGCTACTCATGCATTCATAAACATACAGCATCGTAGAAATTAGGCCTCTTCATCAAGTCACTCAGAAATTTCTTCTCTATCGCAATCAAAGAAAGTGCAGAGAGACTGTCCTGTACTTGTGAATGTGAATTTCTTTGGAAGGTGTGTATCCTTTTTAAGGCCGAGAAGCTTCTTTCAGCGTAAATGCTAGTTGCCGGGATGGTGAGAATGAGGTCAATCAATTTCGTTGCATCTGGATATGCTTTTTTAAGACCACTGGTGTGAAAATAGTGGTAGAGATCATATGAATTATTTTTCAAAAGGTCCGGCTTCACGTAGAGAACAGACAGTTCACTTTTAAGTTTCATTCAGTCAAAATTTCGTCCATAGGTCTTAACTAACGACTGATAGGCACTGTTCGAGAACTCCGCGAAATTATTAAACTGGTCAATATCAATTAACTGAAGGAACTCCAGTTTGTTAATGTCAGAAAATCAATCTGATAGGTGCACGGATATGATGTCAATTATTTCAAAATACAATCGGAGATACTATGGTTTTTTTTAGTTCCTATAAAATCAATTCTCTAGCGCTTTTGAGGGTAATCTTGCTTCCGTTCATTGTCTTGCAACATTGATCACATAGTTTCAAAATTATTTCTGGTTGTCTGCAAAAACGCTTTACATTGCTGAATCTCTTTGGAGCAGAAGGCAATATCACATATTTTCTTCTGAAGGATCTGATACAGAACAGCAGATTGAGGAAGCACTTCAGCAAATAAATTTATTAGCAAATAGAAATCAAAGTCTTGCAGGGTGACATAGTAACCCTTAGCTTGAATTCTCATTCCACCGTCCCATTCGTCTGCGTTATCTTTAATTTTTCTGAAGAATTCAAGGATATGTGTATAGAGAGAGGACACAACTTCAACGAGCCTACCAGCATATATCCATCTGTCTACTGTTAGTAATCGTCTCTGTATTACTTTGTCAAAAGCAGCGGCCCTTTCAGGGGATGATGAAAAAAATCTCCTAACCCGGACAAGATCTGAAAAAATACTTTGCTTTCCTTGATGTGGTTAACAGATTGCTGTACTACCAAGTTGAGCCTATGACCATAGCAGTGAACAAATATAGTCTGGTCATATTTATCCCTGACTAACTTCTGCAACCCACTGTGCTCTCCTGCCATCACTTCTGCGCCATAAAATGTTTCTGCTACTAACTTTTCACCACACTGAAATTCTTGTAACACTCCAAAGGGATGTTTAGAGAGAGAAACAGCAGAACGGTCAGCGCTTACATCACTGAATCTCAAAAATATCTCTTGAATTTCGCCTTCGGGACTAACATATCTAAATGCAGTCGAGAGTTGTGTTCTGTTAGAAACATCTGTACTTTCATCCAAAATAACGGAAATAAAGTTTGCTTTCTTAAGCTCGTCTTTAATTTTGCTGGTCATAAAAGTAGCTATGGCTTCAAAAATATATTTTTGTATATAAGATGAAAGTCCTGAGAAAACGGTAGATGTTTCTAAGTGGTGCCGAAATACGCCATCTTAATTAGCAATTAATGCTAATAACTCCCTGTAATTATGTCTTTTATCGGATTCTTCAGTTTCTCGATGACTCCTGACAATATATATGTTATTTTTACAAGCTTATTATGCTCATCAATTTTCTTTCTGTAAGCTGTACTCCAACAGAACTCTATTCTGGACCTTCCTCACTGAATCATATCGGCAACAGCAGTCTGTTTAAGTGTTACAAATACATTCTTCAAGCATAAGGCTATTCACCGCTACACATGGGAGGCTAGGGGTACCAGATCCATAATAGACTATATCTTAACAGACTTTGAATTCAGGAAATCTTTTAGGAATGTACGAGTTTTTCGGGGATTTTTCGATGATACAGACCACTATCTCATCTGTAGTGAACTAAGTATCTCTAGGCCTAGGGTAGAGAAAGTGAAATCTGTCTGCAAACGAATAAGGGTAGAAAATCTCCAGGATGAGGAAATTAGACAGAAGTACATGGATATGATTAGTGAGAAGTTTCGAACAGTAGACAGTAAGCAGGTTCAGGATATAGAAAGTGAATGGGTGGCATACAGGGATGCTGTAGTAGAAACAGCAAGGGAATGCCTAGGAACAACTGTGTGTAAAGATGGGAAAAGGCGAACATCTTGGTGGAATGATGAAGTGAGAGCAGCCTGTAAACGTAAAAAGAAGGCTTATCAGAAATGGCTCCAAACAAGGGCCGAGGCAGACAGGGATTTGTACGTAGATGAAAGAAACAGAGCGAAACAAATAGTTGTTGAATCCAAAAAGAAGTCATGGGAAGATTTTGGTAATAACCTGGAAAGGCTAGGTCAAGCAGCAGGGAAACCTTTCTGGACAGTAATAAAGAATCTTAGGAAGGGAGGGAAAAAGGAAATGAACAGTGTTTTGAGTAATTCAGGTGAACTCATAACAGATCCCAGGGAATCACTGGAGAGGTGGATGGAATATTTTGAACATCTTCTCAATGTAAAAATAAAACATCATGGTGGTGTTGCAAACAGTCAAGCTCATGGGGAGGAGGAAAATGATGTTGGTGAAATTATGCTTGAGGAAGTGGAAAGGATAGTAAATCAACTCCATTGTCATAAGGCAGCAGGAATAGATGAAATTAGACCTGAAATGGTGAAGTATAGTGGGAAGGCAGGGATGAAATGGCTTCATAGAGTAGTAAAATTAGCGTGGAGTGTTGGTAAGGTACCTTCAGATTGGACAAAAGCAGTAATTGCACCTATCTATAAGCAAGGGAACAGGAAGGATTGCAACAACTATCGAGGTATCTCATTGATTAGTATACCAGGCAATGTATTCACAGGCATCTTGGAAGGGAGGGTGCGATCAGTCGTTGAGAGGAAGTTGGATGAAAACCAGTGTGGTTTCAGACCACAGAGAGGCTGTCAGGATCAGATTTTCAGTATGCGCCAGGTAATTGAAAAATGCTACGAGAGGAATAGGCAGTTGTGTTTATGTTTCGTAGATCTAGAGAAAGCATATGACAGGGTACCGAGGGAAAAGATGTTCGCTATACTGGGGGACTATGGAATTAAAGGTAGATTATTAAAATCAATCAAAGGCATTTATGTTGACAATTGGGCTTCAGTGAGAATTGATGGTAGAATGAGTTCTTGGTTCAGGGTACTTACAGGAGTTAGACAAGGCTGTAATCTTTCACCTTTGCTGTTTGTAGTTTACATGGATCATATGCTGAAAGGTATAAAATGGCAGGGAGGGATTCAGTTAGGTGGAAATGTAGTAAGCAGCCTGGCCTATGCTGACGACTTGGTCTTAATGGCAGACTGTGCCGAAAGCCTGCAGTCTAACATTTTGGAACTTGAAAATAGGTGCAATGAGTATGGTATGAAAATTAGCCTCTCGAAGACTAAATTGATGTCAGTAGGTAAGAAATCCAACAGAATTGAATGTCAGATTGGTGATACAAAGCTAGAACAGGTCGATAATTTCAAGTATTTAGGTTGTGTGTTTTCCCAGGATGGTAATATAGTAAGTGAGATTGAATCAAGGTGTAGTAAAGCTAATGCAGTGAGCTCGCAGTTGCGATCAGCAGTATTCTGTAAGAAGGAAGTCAGCTCCCAGACAAAACTATCTTTACATCGGTCTGTTTTCAGACCAACTTTGCTTTATGGGAGCGAAAGCTGGGTGGACTCAGGATATCTTATTCATAAGTTAGAAGTAACAGACATGAAAGTAGCAAGAATGATTGCTGGTACAAACAGGTGGGAACAATGGCAGGAGGGAACTCGGAATGAGGAGATAAAGGCTAATTTAGGAATGAACTGGCTGGATGAAGCTGTACGCATAAACCGGCTTCGGTGGTGGGGTCATGTGAGGCGAATGGAGGAGGATAGGTTACCTAGGAGAATAATGGACTCTGTTATGGAGGGTAAGAGAAGTAGAGGGAGACCAAGACGACGATGGTTAGACTCTGTTTCTAACGATTTAAAGATAAGAGGTATAGAACTAAATGAGGCCACAACACTAGGTGCAAATCGAGGATTGTGGCGACGTTTAGTATATTCTCAGAGGCTTGCAGACTGAACGCTGAAAGGCATAACAGTCTATAATGATAATGTATGTATGTATGTATGTGTAACATAGAGGATTCGAGAAGGAAGACAACAATAACAAATTCCTTATCGGAGAGTCGAGAAGGGCGACAAGAATAACCATTCAAATGAGCCGAACAAATGCTTACAAGTAAGAAACGGTTGTAACTGTAACTCCTTTTTCACAAAATTTTAACCCATAGATATAAGGAAAGAGATGCATGTTGCGTGGACTTTCCAAACTTCACAATATCATAATCAGTGTTTCCATGTTCTTATGAAAGAAAACTTTTGCAAAGTGAATTCCTGTTACTTTGTGGGTTCCTTTTTCAGGCAAATGCTTGGTTTTCCCAATTACATGTTTAGTCTCAGACGACTACAAAGGTAGACCTCGAGGACCATAGTTTGAGAAATACTAACCTAGACCATCACGCCAGCGTAAGTTACGCGACCCTGTGTAAATAGAGAAGGGATTGTTCGCGCTCATCTGCGATCCTCCAAACGCCAGAAAGGTGGTCATTCGGTCGCTAAAGGTAAGTTGCTATTAGTGCACATTGCTTTCCCCTAACACCACTGTAGGTGAAGGAGTTGGGTAGAAAATGAGATTTTTTTCTCTACTACATAGAAATGCTTCCGATAGTGATAAGTTGCCCGAGTGAAGCTGACACATATTTCTCGATGGTGGACGAGCAAGCCGTTTGATCTGTTCGAGACGCTCTGAGAGTCAAACAGTCCGATCCTGTCTGGCAGTCCGAACGGTCCTCTCTCCTTGTGATTTATCGAATCGGCCGAGCATGGGTACCGTCACGTGTCTATTGTTCCCAGCACTATCTGACTTAAAATCCGAAAGATCCAATTGAATGGTAATTTGGTGGCCCTTTCAACGTGCTGCTTACAGTCCTATTATAGGATATCTCTGAAACTCTGTCAGTTGATTATGAAATGGCGTATGGCTTTTAGTGCTGGGAGTGTCCGAGGACATGTTCGGCTCGCCAGGTGCAGGTCTTTCGATATGACGTCCTTTGGCGACCTGCGCGTCAAGATGAGGATGAAATTATGATAAAGACGACACATACACCCAGCCCCCGTGCCAGAGAAATTTACCAATGATGGTTAAAATTCTCGATCATGCCGGGAATCGAACCCGGGACCCCTGTGACCAAAAGCCAGCACTCTAACCATTCAGCCATGGAGCCGGACATCAGTTGCTTATACTGATGTGCCTTGCATCGTCTAAGTACCACTATCGCTCATGGATCACCCCTGACAAATATCGTGTATACTGTACTACGTCACATGAGCTTTGCTGGGGACTGTTCATATAACACTCACAAACAGCCATTACAGTGCTTTAAATAAATGTATGCTCATGGGCAGCCTATTCATTCCCAAGAATCAATTTGCACTGATGAACATCCCGCAACCGTAGCGTAAAGGTTACCTCTATTATGTGCTGTCCTCGGAGACCCGAGTTCGATTCACGGTATTGCCAGACATTTATGAAAGGCATGAGGGATGGTATATGGTTAAATGAGCACTTAGAGCTAACCTCCACTGGGGTGTGCCTGAAAGGAGCTGCACCACCTCGAAATGAGGACAGAGTTTACTTTCTTTTATACATTTCGCCTTGCGTCGCACCGACACACGTAGCAATATCTTTGTTTTGTTAGAGCTTCAGCTTTCCTACAGCTCCAAAACCACCACAACCATTTGTCTTTCCCCTTGCGACGGTAAGATAAATGAGGAAATCAGTATATAGCTTTCTTATGGTGACGATGGGATAGGACAAGGCTAGGAGTGGGAAGGAAGCGACCGTTGCCTTAATTAAGTTTACTGATGAATAAAAATTGACTCTATGCTTTACTGTACTTTCGCAATTCTTTGCTGGAGACCCCTCTGCCTTACTGATAACCTCCTGAATTTACATGTTCCAGAACAAACTGATCTTAATAGAAAGGATTACAACAGTAGAAGAACATGTCAGTTTTATAATCAATCCTTTGCAATCTTTATCGAAGATCTCTACCTGTTTGATATCATTCCTAGTCGTTCATGTTCAAGAGTATCTTGATTGTTTTTTGTCTCGAACGTTTCATGGAACAGCTATTGCAACTGCCCATGAAGTTTACTTCTATGTTACTCATCCCATTGTGTGAATTGAAGGTCTAAAACATCCATAACATACTAAACGAGGTCAGTAAATTTACGGGTACCTTCCTCTAGGTTTTCAATACGTTGTACTCTCCATACCACTGCAATGAAAGTGTTCCGATCAAGATATTTTCTGAGTATGAAACTTTCACGAAAAGTTCATCCTGAATTTATATACAGTGAGAGAAGAATACATTAGTTATTATATTGATAATAACGAATTAATTATGCTTTTTATTTAAATGTATATGTGAATCTGTTAATAGGGATGTATTACTTTACAAATAAAAAGTTTTAATTGGATGATTGGATAACTTTACACTTTTTACTTGTTGGAAAACACAGCGTAAAAGTTAAGTTTCCTTGCCATTGAATGCGAGGACATAAACGGACAGAAGCTATACAAAGCGGTGACTTGAAGACATAGACACTTTAACAGTAGTGTACTTCTGAAATAGAAAATTATTCCGGTGGTAAGAAACAATAGAATAAAAGATAAACTTTTAAGATTGAGCACCTTACCGCATTGAAGCATTACTTCCATCTGGGAACGTTTTAATTAATGATAGCACTGTTTTGTAAATCCTTCAGCTTTCCTACAACTCCAAAACCACCACAACCATTTGTCTTCCCCCCTTGGAAGGGTGAGATAAAAGAGAAAATCAGTATACAGGTTTCTTATTCCTATCGCCCCACAATATAATTCGTCTTAACAAAGGGTTGAAAGAGAAAGAGGAGCTTGTTGTGCTGCAGTCAGGCCACTCCACAACAGCGAGGAGGACGTTTTTGTACTCAACATAAAAGGGGAAGAACTGCAGAGATAACTTTTGTTCTTACCAGAAACACAAACAGACTCGCCAAATTCATTCATTTATTAAAATACTGCCTATCAGAATCATAAGCTAGACCTTGAAGCTATTCACAAAATATCTGGCTATGTCTAAAATTGCAGTAAATTAAAGTAGTCCTTATTTAATTTTAAATTATGATTTGTGGACACTGTATGGGCAGGCAAAAGAGGAATTTAGATTAACTGAAAGAGACAACGATATCTTATTTCCCCTAAATCCAGCATGAAAGTATATATTTTTGAATGAGGGTAAATTTAAGCCAAGGCAGTCTAAGTTTACAGGAAATCAGACATATAATTTCCTCACAAAACACAGCTAAAGAACGTACAATATCCAATATCCATCGTGATAATGTTTAAGATTCCATAAAGTTCCGTTTTATTGAGGCTAAGCTGCCTATTGAAGTTATGAGTGACTACCCAAAACAAACGGAAAATATGTACTACTCTGAGCACATATGTACTGCAGCTGGGATTCCAGAGAAGATCAGAATTTCTGGTACTATTACGAAGAGACAGAATTCAGAGCTTCAGTCAGAACTCATCTCTGTAGAATGAAGGAAGAGCTAGGTTACCCGAGGAGTAACCGGTAGGGAAATAATCCTTCCTGAAAGTTGCATATTTTTAAAAACGAGTATGACAAAATTTCGCTGAAACATAAAACCTTTCCAGTAGACCAGAAATTAAAATAAACAAGCCTCCATAAACACTATATTGTTAGCCATTTTCTCTCAGACATCTTCCACCATTTGGTTTCCTTTCGGACACTTACTTCATTCAGCTCCTTGGCCAGTCTATTGATCATTAGTAGGAAGTTTGAAACGAATATGTAGTGTTGTTATGAACGTCATTGTCACAACTTGATGAAGCCATTTCAATTGTGAATCTTCCAGTTTGTTTCGTGTTCTCTGCTACGGTCCTTTTTGAAGGTGGATTGAGGTGAATGGTACAAAGTGGCGAACAGAGTTTCAGAAGCTTTCATTTACTTCGTACCTGTTGTTAATATCGTGGATTCCTCCATTACCTACTGCCAAGATAATTAAACGGTCAGACAGTTTCCATCTAATGATGTCGACTGATACACCCCCTCTGTCCGTACCTATTGGTTTGCTTGTGCTTATTTTGAGTTTTTCGAAACTATCTTGCCACCAATTCAGCCGCTCCTACCAATCAATCAACAATGATCTGCATTTAAGACTGTCGCTCAGGTGACAGATTTCCTATAAATCGTTTACCTAGACCTTTGTGAAATGATTTCAAAGATCTTGGAAATGTATTGAACATTTCTCTTGACAAATTATTCCACTCTAATCCCTCTTCCTATACCTTCGTATCTGACATCATTACGTAATCTGCATATTGCTATGAACTCTTGACAGGAGGTCGGTGACAATCATAAGGGAATCACTCCTAATTAGATCTTCCCGGATCAGGCGTGCCGTGACCTGGGTCCACTGTTGCAGGTTCCACACCGAAGAAAATCTTCTCCGCCCACGTCCACATCCACATTTATGTCCTAAATATTATTCTTAGTTAATTGAATTAATTATCAAAGCACCTGTAAATAGAAACGTTTTGGAATGGTGACTAACATTGCTATTTGTACCAGGCTCCTCACATTCACCTTTCCTACCTGACTTCTTGTGGTCACCTCGTGCTCTCAACATGGGTTGGTTTTCTCGTTGAACTTCCCCGTAAAATAATAATCACCACCGTCACAAATACACTACGGTGGTATGACCTAGGTTCCGATATCGGAGGACGCTTTTGTATTATCTCCATTTCCTGCGGTCGTCGGCAGACATTCTGCACCAAAAAGTTTCAACTCAACTAAATTCTAAATAATCTTGGACAAGTGAGTGAGTCGTAGCTCACGATACCTCTTCCTCGAAACATTTCCAAGGGTAATCATCCTTCCAAGTCCGTCCTTCCCAAGTCGCATAGTGTGTGCAGATCTTATTGTAAATTTTTTGTCCACACATTCCGAAGTAATACGATGATATGCATTATTATTGTTATTATTGTTATTATTATTATTATTATTATTATTATTATTATTAATACTATTATTATTATTCAGTACTATTTTGTAAAGATGCTTTATGGTATCGATTTTGTCATTATACCTTTAAGTTTTTCAATCTCTCGAACATAAGATGCCAATTTAAGAAGACACTGGTACATTCCTCAAAAGCTTTTTTGACATAAATATATCTGAGTGCTGGGGATCATGCGAAAATTTGTGTAACGAAGTAGTATAACAAAATGTATGACGCGATGTTACCTAGCAACAGTACCTTGAGAGCTGCTCAGGCCGTGGATCTGAACGTCATGGCCATGCATTAATACTTCACATCACAGGCTTCATTAAGCCAAGGCCGCTTCCTTCCAACTCCTATCGCTTTCCTGTAGTGATGGGTTGTGACTGGAATAGCGAAGAGTCGATTCCATATACCTGGGGAATCGGGTACCCGATTTCGGAATCGATTCCGAGAAACTAGTAGCACCATCTATGATGCAGATACGTAAACACGTACAGCAAGAATGTGTTTTTTTTAACGTGAGTTCGTTTTGGTTTATAACCAGATCACTCCACAAGCAATGCCTGCTCTCATTAAAGTGCCGTGGTGTTATATACTTAAATGCGACTGTAGTTTGATCAGAAACTAATCAAATTGTATGGATTGTCAATCAGTCAACAGTTGTGGTGGGATTATGACTTTATTTCGACAAAATATAATTGTACGAAAGAGACAACCTTAGCTAGTTTCAAGCAGCGATGAAAATAAAAATTGCAGTTATAACCAAACCAAAACCCATGGCGTAAGAGCCTCGAATGGCCATGGCCTACCAAGCGACCGCTGCTTAGTCCGAAGGCTACTGGCTTTTTAACATTTAAAATTGTATGTAATTTCTCAAACAACCATACCGGTAACACTCAATGGAAGCCCCGGTTGTATAGATTACCAATATGACAGCTATCGGTTCCAGTGCTGTTCGAATCCCGACCGGATCAGGGAGTTTAAGCGCACCTGGTCAATTCCTCTGACTCAGGGACTGCGTATTTTAGTTGGTCCCAATACACTCTTCTTCATATCCACACAACATATCAGGCTGCCAACCACCACAGAAACACTAAATATATCCCTCCACACAGGGTTGCCATCAGGAAATGCACGCGACCTTAATACATGCCAATTCCAAAGTTTGCATCCGGGACTCCCCATGGTGTATTAAAAACAGAGGAGAGAGAAGAAGAAGAAGAAGAAATGAATACAAGTTTATGCAAATTTTGAGAGTGCTTATCTAAACATTTTAATGCCTATTTGGGCTGTTTAAAACAGGATTTTTAATTTCTTAATATCCTCAGCCAAGTCATAAACTATTAGTGAAGCAATACTTGATCGTCCAAATAAATATCAGAATGATGGCTTAGTCCACGCTTCACGTACTCTGTGAATGGCCAAAAACAGAGAAAACAGCTGCTTTAAACAACGCTGCGCTTGGCACACAAGTACACTTGAACGAAGTAATTGACATGTTGGTGCGGAACGTCTAACAAAAGGGAAATTTGCCAAAATTTATGAGCGCTTGAAGAATACAGTAACACTGACGCACAGTCGTTTGCTGCCAAGAATAACTTCCCATTAGTGAATAATGTGGTGATGATGAAGATATGTTTCAGCTACTATCTTGAGTAACGATTACTGATCTAGAGTATTTCGACTATGCAGGCTCTTCTGTCTCTAAATACCTGCATATGTATCAGATTCTGAGCGTGTTCGATAAATTTCTGTGAAGAAGGTTTGTACTCTAACTTCACATAGTCCCTGTGAGTGTTTCCACTCTAAATGTTTAGAGAACAAGGGTGGATTGGGTAGTCCTAGCCGCCTGAGTACAAGTAGGGCCTCGGCCCAGAATATGTCCGAAATGCCCTCTCCTACGTAATGGTAATTGCTATCACAACTCTTGAGGGTCGCTTAGTAGGCCACTCAGCTGTCTTCCATGGTTAACGAACTAGGACATAACTTCAGTAGCTCACTCTGTGGTGATGAGGTCATGTGATGCGAATTGAGTAATAAAGTTTACCTAGGAGGAACTCGGGCACAGAGTGTAAGAAAAGTAGAGGAAGACCAAGGTGCCTATGGTTAGACTCAGATTTTAATGACTTTATGATAAAGGCATATGCTTATTGGGACTTCTTGTGTTGTTGTGGGGAGTACTATCCATCCTCCGATTACTTCCCACATGTTTGAGAACATCCTGTATAATGTGTGCACCAGAATTCATCCCTATACCGACATGACCAACAGGTGAATTATTGATTTTTCCTATCTCCAAATATCGTCTGGATTTGGCCGGAACCGAATCCTGAATAATATGCACAGAAGAATAGTTCCATAAAGTTTACTGGGTGACAATGTTATCAGATGTATTCTTTAGAGTTCTCACTTGGGAGGAAAGAGGCAGAGAATAAGCACTTGTTTTCTTCCACCTATTATAAGAAGCGGCCAAAGTGGGTAACAACAGGTGTTTTCAATGAGGTGATTGATGACCATGGGACCCCTATTAGTGTTATGCAAAATACGCTCTGTGCTCAATTCATATTTGTTGAACATGACCATGACCGAAGTTTGCCTCTCAAAGGCGAGGTGAGTTATATTCGTTCGACCTTGCACTTTGATACTTGCTCCTTCACGCGGTACTTCTGTCACAGATAGAACGCTCCCCTTCTTCCGTCCTCGTTTCTACTCATGGTGGAAGGATGTGATAAATATTTTACCAGACTTATCACCGATATTAATCAGTCCTTGTCCTAATCAACATGGATATATTTTTGGGCTGGGCGTCTATCTAGGATTAGCGAGGACAGTTTTGCGTCGACAATTTTCCAAACCCATGGGAACCATGGTAACCAGTGTACGTTATCTATGTATACTAGGACAGGAAAAATACATATCAATGCTTTTACGCTTCACTAGAAGCAAAATGGATAAGGAACATCTGCTACATTGCAACAAACTTGAAGTGACGGCTAGAACTTCAGGAAATCTTACTCAAATACACTAGAACGCAAGAAAGCTGATGGATTGGAATCCGGGCAAGCCATAATATACAGTACAACAGTTTTTACGCTTCTCCGTGCAACAAAGGAAATTAGTTAAAAATTTTCTTTGAAACCTTCCCCGGCAACAGTGCTGAATGGTCGAAAATCCTTGGCACATATTAAAACACACGCGCTAGTTAAATTTGCTTTGTATTGCTGGGCAATGCTCGGCCAGAAGCGCTATCATTAAATTTGCAAACGTGCTTTTTGAATGAGTTGTGCCGGATATATATGTTAACAGTGCATTGTACGTTTCACAGGAAACATTCGCAGTCGACTGACTGTCTGTAGTGACACTTCTTCCAGGCATTAAAACTGAGCCCACCACTCTTGATTAGTTTATATTCACTGTTTTGAATGTTAGCTGTCCATCGATTTACCGGGGTTCATCCCCATACGGACATGACTAACGTGTGAATTATTGATTTTTCCTGTCTCCAAATATCATCTGGATTTTGGCCGGAACCGAACCCAGGATAAGAGGAACAAGAATATCTCCATAAAGTTTACTTGGTGACAATGTTACCAGATGTATTCTTTAGAGTTCCCCTTTGGGAGGGGAGATGCAGAGAATAAACACTCAAAACTCAGCTCAAAACTAATAGCTTTTATATCTCCGAATATCCGGCATTTACTCTTTGTGAACAAGAACTTATTCATCTCTGGATGAACCAGATTGCTTGCAACATCAGTAAAGCAAGCAAGGTCATCCAACGAAGTCAGCAACTTCACTTCGAACATGTATCGAACGAACTGCAGCAACCTCGAGCATTTGAATGACATGCCGCACTTATGCGTGATGGTGGTTGCATATGTAGCAAGGTGCATCTTTCTCCGTGTTGGTTACCCGTCTGAAGTTCGAACAAAGCACGCCACTAACCTCTTCACGAGTCTGCTCTTCTGTATGGCTCTGAATATTGGATCAGGAAAAAGAAGCATGGTTATAACTGTATGTTACGGAGGTGCGAATGCTGCTGTGCTTCCTGGCGTCATTTTGAAGGATCGGCTCAGAAACGAACACCTACGAGGTAAGTTTAAGATCACCCCTATCAGCGACAAGCTTCGAGAGCAGCAGTTTCTCTGGAATGGCGTGAAATATGTTTAATTTATCCTCAATCGTGTATCAAATGTGAAACAATAATCGGATCAGGGATGTTTTCACAGAGAGTCGGTCTCTTTCCGTCGCAGCAAAGGGAAGATACATGATACAGATGTGGACATTGTAGAGCGTTTCCCCGATCAGCACTCTGTATCATCGCCTCATGTGTTCCGCATGCTCAGAGCCCCAGTCACTCTTCCCTTCGCCCCAACCCTATTCAGCGTACTTCCGACTTACTTTAGTGTTACATGAACCTTTGTTTGGGGATCTTCCGATTTGAAGAAAAATGGTTTCGGAGTGGTCCATGGAAAAAGTTCAACAGTTGATAAGTTATTATCAACAAAAACAGTTTTGTGGGACCCAAAGGATCCGCACCATTGTAATCGGTTGAAAAAGAATGACGCATGGGAGGAAATCGCGAGTGACGATGGGAGCCCTATCGAATCGTGCAAAACGAAGAAGAAGAGCTAGCAGCAGCCAGCTGTAGCTGGAGGGTCATTGTCACTATGTTAGAGCCAACACTCAACTGATGATAAAAGACCTGTGGGTGGAAAACTAATGGATACGTATAGACGATACAAGTCGGGCAGCCTTGTCAAAAGATTGCTCTATCTTGATCGCGTATCTATTCTTGACGCAGATACGCTGATCTGATACAAGTGTAGACCTGGCTTAATATTCCCCATTTTTCTTCGTATCATGTAAATGTGACCACCGAGCGAGTCCACGCGGTTTGCGTCACGTAAGGTGTGAGCTTGCATTCTGGAGATGGAGGGCTTGAATCCCACCGTTGGCAGCCCTGAAGAGGGTTTTTCATGATTTCCCACTTTCACACGAGGCAAATGCTGGGACTCTACCTTCATTAATACCACCGAGCTCGATAGCTGTACTCGCTTAAGTGCGACCAGTATCCAGTATTCGGAAGATAGCAGGTTCGAATCTCACTGTCAGCAGTCCTGAAGATGGTTTGCCATAGTTTCCCATTTTCACACCAGGCAAATGCTGGAGCTATACCTTATTAAAGCCACGGCCGCTTCCTTCCCACTCTTAGCCTTTTCCTGCCCCATCGTCGCCATAAAAGATATCTGTGTCGGTGCAAAGTAAAGCAACTTGTAAAATGCGGTTTTTTTAATTAAGGCCAAGGCCACTTCCTTACCAGTTCTGGCCCTTTCCTATCACATCGTCGCCATAAAACATGCCTGCGTCGGTACGACGTAAAATAAGTAGGAAAAAAGCAAAACAAACGGGAAATGTAGGTACATCCTGCTCAGGCGGGATCTTCTTCAGCACCCACCCTCAGTTTTGCAAACATCAATTCCCACTAACTCGATGTTGAAAATTCATCCGAATTTCAAGAGAAAGAACTGTATTAACACCTGAAAGTCATTAGACGTTTAATGAAAATAATGACCGAGAAATAAGTATACTAATTTCATTGTTTTTAAGCCCGTCTGGTGACCATGGTCGTTAATGCGTCATGTCTATATGGTTCACGTCCCGCTGGTGGAATAAACGCCACCATCAGAATACTGGCCTGCAGTGTAGGACAGGTGGTGATATACAATACTAATCACTAGATTGTGTACCAAAAGGCTAGAGTCAATTCTAAACCTCTCCGCAGTATCCATATGGAGTGAGGGCATATGCCGATGTTGATGGTGATTCGTCCGTCGGATGGAGACGTAAAATCTTGAGCAGACCCCTTGGTGTTATTCGACGGGGGTAGGCTATGTGCCAACACTGGGTTTCACCCTCTCACTAAATTATCATCAGCATAATCATCATCATCTTAATCTCAGCGTTCCGTCCCAGTGTAGAAGTGGGTTCATCACTTGGATTGCAAAATCTTTCCAAGACGCTGGCAGCTAGTGCGCCGTTGAGACACCACTGCAAGTCTCCTGTGTAGGGCCACACACTGACGATGCTCTGGGGGAAGCACTGTGAAAAGCCTTGAAGAGCTTGAATGATTTTAAATTTTTGCAAGCGATGAGATTAAATTATGGTTTCCTTCTGGGAACTTAATTTTTTAAATAAATCATTGTTCAATACATTTTCAACATTGCTTTATCTTTAACCAAGCTTAAATGATACATTTCTAGCCAGACAGAAGCAATATAGTCCTAGTGGCATTCCCACATATTGAAGTGAATGTTTTATGTACTCGAACTACTCCCCCGATAGATATACCAATAATTGGTAGGATTAGAACAAGTGGTTTTCAGTGACTTTATTTTGAAAATTCACCAGAATTCCCATAATCAAAAATAACCACCCACTGTAAGGAATCTGGCCGGCCCCGTGGTGTAGGAGTAGCGTGCCTGCCTCTTACCCGGAGGCCCCGGGTTCGATTCCCGGCCAGGTCAGGGATTATTACCAGGACCTGACGGCTGGTTCGAGGTCCACTCAACCTACGTGATTAGAATTGAGGAGCTATCTGACGGTGAGATGGCGGCCCCTGTCTAGAAAGCCAAGAATAACGACCGAGAGGATTCGTCGTGCTGACCACATGACACCTCGTAATCTACAGGCCTTCGGGCTGAGCAGCGGTCGCTTGGTAGGCCAAGGCTCTTCAATGGCTGTAGTGCCATGGGGGGGGGGGAGGTAAGGACTCTGACTCGTCTTGCTATGAGTAAGCACGGGAGTAGATTATGATCCCGTAGTAAGTATAACAATATGGTGATAAGGATATATTGTATGTTGTTGTCGTTGTTGTTGTTGTTGTTGTTGTTGTTGTTGTTGTTGTTTGGGTCATCAGCCCATACAATGGTTTGTATTAACCGTTAAGTTTTGTTTGTTTGTTTGTCCGAAGGCTGGTTGGATCCTTAAATCCAGTAGCACCATCAAAGGTTATGCAGTTACCTATAGTAAAACCGTAAAAACCGACAGCGGTGCCTAAATGGGTGAGGCGTGCTAGGAAGGGTGAGGAGTGAAGTAGTTTGCCATTGCTTTCCTCACTGAAATTTTCAACATAAAGATTACCCTATTAGATATCAAATTAAACATTCCACTAAACTCTAAAACCATTAAAATGGCAACACTGTTCGCCCTGCTACACATAAACAGTAAAATGGGGATGATAGGACTTTGGAATGTTTTTTCATATTTTCCATATACGAGTATGTAGGCCCCCACCCCCACCCAAACCTCATGGCGCTACAGCCTCGAAGTGCCACGGCCTACCAAGCGACCGCTGCTCAGCCCGAAGGCCTGCAGATTACGAGATGTCGCGTAGTCAGCACGACGAATCCTCTCGGCCGTTATTCTTGGCTTTCTAGACCGGAACCGCCATCTCACCGTCAGACAACTCCTCAACTGTAATCACATAGGCTGAGTGGATCTCGAACCAGCCCTCACATGCAGGTAAGAATCCCTGACCTGGCCGGGAATGGAACCCGGGACTTCCGGATAAGAGGCAGGCACGTTACCCCTATACCGCGGGGCCGGCGATTTCCATATGTGTACGCTTCACAGAATTTATTGTTATGTAATAACAAGAAACGAAATAGACACGGGTGTTTATTTCTTATACATAGTAATGTGTACCGGTATTTCCAGGATAACAAAAAAGCATAAAATATGTACTTTACACATACGGTAAGATCCTATTTTTATTGCTTGATGAATACTATCGAAAACCATCTTGAAGGCTGCCGGCAGTTGAATTCACACCCACCATCTCCCGAGTGCAAGCTCACAGTTGCGTAAAACAAATTGCGTGGCCAACTTGCTCGGTGGTCACACTTAGATGATGCGGAAAACTAGAAATATTGTCTTTGAACGTACCTACACTCATAATCTGTCAGGAGACAGTGAGAACAAATGAACTACATTTCAGGCCGCACCAGAGAAACAGCTTACGCGCTACGGCTATGGAACGAAGCTCTACATTTGAGAAACGCGTGGGCTCGGCTGTCCTGGGAATGAAGTCCTGTGGTTTCCCATTTTCTCTTCCATGCAAATGCCGGGACAGTTCCTATTCATAGGCTACAACCGATTCTTTCAACCTCCTTATGCAATATGAATCATTTTATCCTCATTCGCTCCTCAACTGATGTTGGCGTCAAGAAGGGCATCTGGCAGTAAAAACACGCCGTATAAATTCATCTCACCTCATTTCCGACTCGGCATCAAGAAATGGGGCAAAGAGGTAAACATGCCCGATAAACTGCTTATCTTGAAGCTTTTCGTTGATAGGGGTGACCTTAATCGTTTCTATTCAAGAACAGAAAACAAATGTAATCCTTGATATTTATTACCAAATGACAGTTATTATTCCGAAATAAATATTTCACTCATATGAAGCTTTAAAAGACGAAATCTTTTAGACAAAAGAGTAGAAGTATGGGCTCACTCCAAGCTAATTTTGATGTGGGGTGAGTAAGTTTGTCTTTGTCCACGATAATACAGAAACAAAGCAAAACAAAACAACAACCGTGGTGTTACAGCCCTGATGAGCCTTGGCCTACAAGCGACCACTGTTCAGCTCGAAGCCCTGCAGATTACAAGATGATGTGAGGTCAGTGGATGAATCATTAACTTCTCTAAAAGGTTATAACATGCAGTCATCGCACATTATATATTTTGTCACTGGGCGAGTTGGCCGTGCGGTTAGGAGCGCGAGGCTGTGAACTTGCATCCGGGAGATAGTGGGTTCGAACCCCACTGTCGGCAGCCCTGAAGATGGGTTTCCGTGGTTTCCCATTTTCACACCAGGTGAATGCTGGGGCTGTACCTTAATTAAGGCCACGGCTTCTTCCTTTCCATTCCTAGGCCTTTCCTATCCCATTGTCGCCATAAGATCTCTCTGTGTCGGTGCGATGTAAAGCAAATAGCAATATATATATATTGTCATAGTTCAGTAAAAATGGATGAAGGACGATTCTGTGATTGTTTAGCTACTGTTAGTTTAATAGTTACAATATATGCACTACTAAAGAGAAAGAAGAACAGAAAACGAAACGTCTATACAGTCGTTTAAACCATGAATTACAAGATGTGACAAGAAAGGCATCCTTCATATCTCACTCACCCTTAGTCACTAAACAATAATTTTGTTTTTATTATTTTTTTACAATTTGTTTTACGTCGCACCGGCACAGACAGATTTTATGGCGACGATAGGATAGGAAAGGGATAGGAGTGGAAACGAAGAGGCCGTGGCCTTAATAAAGCTACAGCCCCTGCATTTGGCTGGTGTGAAAATGGGAAACCACGAAAAACCATCTTCAGGGCTGCTGACAGTGGAGTTTAAACCCAATAAACAAAATACTAGCCGGGGAAATTGTATTTATATAGCAGATAACGCGGTACATAAAATAATTTAACTTCAGCATTATAAACAAATGATGTGATTTAACTTTTTATTGATTCTACTCAACGAGTGTTTTTATCATTTATTTTATTCATTTCATCCGTTTACCCTTCAGGGTTGGTTTTCCTCCGGGCTCGGCGAGGGATCCCACCTCTACCACTTCAAGGGCAGTGTCCTGGAGCGTGAGACATTTGATCCTGGATACAACCGGGGAGAAGGACCAATACCTCGCCCAGGTGGCCTCACCTGCTGTGCTGAACAGGGGCTTGTGGGTGATAGGAAGATTGGAAGGGATAGGCAAGGAAGAGGGAAGGAAGCGGCCGTGGCCTTATCTTAGGTACTACCCCGGCATTTGCCTGGAGAAGAAGTAGGTTACGATGGAAAACCACTTCGAGGATGGCCGAGGTGGGAACCGAACGCCTTCTACTCAGTTGACCTCCCGAGGCTGAGTGGACCCCGTTCCAGTCCTTATACTACTTTTCAAATTTCGTGGCAGAGCCGGGAATCAAACTCGGGCCCACAGGTGTGGGCTAATCACACTAACCACTACACCACAGCGGAGGACCAACGAGTACTTTTACATTTCATAAATTGATCATCTGCCCACCTAATCTGACATATTGTCACGTGTTTCCCAACTGAAACTACCAAGTAATTAATTTTATTGTTAATCATCGTAGGCAGTTCGTTCAGAATTAAATGTGTGCTCTTGGTGGCCAACTAAAGAACGATTAGTTGGCCATTTTGTTTCAATGCCACGTTCTTGTAGGGTCCTTAGTGGCCACTGGGGGTCAGAATTGAAGGTGATTATATGGCATTTAGTTTAATTTAGGTCCTCATTCACCATGTGACCAGATAGGAGAAATCTAAGCAGGCAGTGTGTCCAGCAGGCAGGAGATTGCCCATCTGGCCACATCCTCCTATGTAGCTCCTCGTGAATGAGTCATGGCTTCACGCTCTCTTCATACAGAAACACTATTTCACTTTTCCAGCAGAAGAGTCGCCCACGTCATCCTGCTGTGTAGGACGCCAAGTGTTACAGCGTCCGCACATCGCTACCACTTAAGAACACCAATTAGCTTGTATTGAAGTAGGCATGGAAGGTCATATTTTGGTACCCGAATTTCGTAATAAACTAGTGTTTGAAAGTGACCTCATCTTGGAAGCATATCCAGTCTTAGACTGATTCCTGACAAAGAATAATTCTTCAAAGGTATTTTGTAAAAAAGCTTGATAAGGCTTTTATGAAATATTTCACCATATAGTTAATATTACACCTCAACAAACAAACAAACCCTATGGTCTTTGGCCAACCAAGCAACCGCTGCTCAATTCGCAGGCCAGTAGATTGTGAGATGACACGTGGCCAATGCGACGATTCCTCTCGGCTGTTCTTCTTGGCTCTCTAGATCAGAGCCACTTTATCAGATGGCTCCTTAGTTATGTAGGCTGAGTTGACCTCGAACTAGGCGTCAGACCTAGGTAAAAATCCCTGGCCTGGCCGGGAATTGAAACCGGGGTCTCCAGCCGATAGTCTGCCCTAGACCGCGGGGCCGACATAGCACCACAACACTACTTCAAATATTTTATCATACAGTAGGTAAGGTAAGGGTTGTTCTGCCCGAAGGCAGGTCCTAACCTCCGCAGAGGTGTTACTGAGCCGGAGTTTACGTGCGGTAGGGTGGCCAGTTCCTTTCCGCTCCTCCATTCCCTTACCCCCCCCCCCCCTCAACAGCGCGTGGCAACCCATCCAACTCCTGACCACGCCCAATGTTGCTTAACTTTGGAGATCTTACGGGATCCGGTGTTTCAACACGGCTACGGCCGTTGGCTATCATACAGTAGTTTAGTAATAATAAATGAAGGGCAGTATTATGCCTGTTTATCTACTATTAGTTCAATAGTTACAATATGCGCACTACTAAAAGCGAAACAAGGAAACAATGGGTTAAATCATGAATTGGGAAGACAAGAAAGGCATCCATCAAAACTTACACACCATTTATTGTTAAAAAGAATACTCACCTGGGAAGCTATATGATCTAATGGTTACAATGCAGCTTCCAGCAAAGGGAACAAGTTATTCAACACTGAGGGGTTGTTAACTTGGGAGCCTGAGTTGGCGACCACTTGGCCCTTTGCTGAGTTCTGGCATTGCTTCCACTTACCTGTGGCAGGCTTCTCACTTTAATCAGTTTTATGCAACCTCTCTTGGTCAACTCTTGTTTTCCTACCACCCCGACGGTATTAGGTTTACGAAGCCTAGGAAGTCTTTCATTTCCACGCCCTTCGTGGCCTTCGTCCTTCTTTTTCCGATTCCTTGAGTTTTCGAAGTGTCGGGCCTCTTTCACATTTTTCCTTTGATTAGTGTTAATAAAGGATTGACCGGGCGAGTTGGCCGTGCGGTTAGGGGCGCGCAGCTGTGAGCTTGCATCCAGGAGATAGTGGGTTCGAACCCCACTGTCGGCAGCCCTGAAGATGGTTTTCCGTAGTTTCCCACTTTCACACCAGGCAAATGCTGGGGCTGTACCTTAATTAAGGCCATGGTCGCTCCTTTTCCAATCCTAGGTCTTTCCTATTCCGTCGTCGCCATAAGACCTATCTGTGTCGGTGTGATATAAAACAAATCGCAAAAAATTAAAAATAGAGGATAGCTGCTCAGTTGAACTTCCTCTTAAAACAATAATCACCACCACCGTCATCTGCAATAGAGTACCCGAATTCCTCAATGCACTCTCTAGCATTAATCCAGAGGCATGTGAGGCGATTTACCAGTCAATGAAAGATGAATGTATAATGGTAAGAGTATGTATTGTTTTTATTTGTGCCTTTCTTAAATAGGCTTCCATTCTTCTTCTTTTTCTTATTCTTAATATTCTGGCTTTCTTTTAAAGTTTATTGGGCTCAGTACGTCGGTTGGATTTGGTCCAGTTTTACGGCCAGATGCCCATCCTCACGTCAATCCTTTCATGGAGGGATGCATTCACTGCCGCGTGTTTCTCTAGTAGTTGTGAGTATGGTTTGTTGTGTGTATATTAAGATTTATTTTAATAATAATGTTATTTATTTTACGCCCCACTAACTACTTTTTAAGGTCTTCGGAGACGCCGAGGTGCCGGAATTTAGTCCCACAGGAGTTCTTTTACGTGCCAGTAAATCTACCGACACGGGGCTGTCGTATTTGAGCACCTTCAAATACCACCGGACTGAGCCAGGATCGAACCTGCCAAGTTGAGGTTAGAAGGCCAGCGCCTTAACCGTCTGAGCCACTCAGCCCGGTGAAGATAAGTTTATTAAGACAAACACAAACACCCTGTACGCTAGCCAGCAAAATTAACCATATGCAGTTAAATTCCTAGTCAAGTCGGAAATAGAACCCGGAGTTCTCTGAATAAAAGGTCAGGGCGTTGACCAAACAGCCAAGGAGACGTGCCTTAAATAGACTTAGACATACATTTCAACTTCAGAATTATGGACTATAATTTTAAACATTGCAGTCCTCATCCACTACTTCCACATCATGCACAGCACAATACAATGTTGGCCAAACGTACATTTTAATTAACTAATGCCCTTGCGAATTGTGTTATATAGCATCTCATTTAAAGAGCTCTCTGAAATGAACATTTTGGTTTAGTAATACTCCACCAGAATTTACGATCCACCATTTTGGATTCAAAGTACTCAAATAATTTACACACTATTACACACATTATTTTTATCAAACAATACTGTTATTAAAACAACTTTTAAAAATTATTCTTCCATTACACTATCACATATTTTATTAAATGTATTTGACAAAGTTTTGAACAGTGTGAAAGCAGACTTAGTGACAACAGTTTATACTATTTTATTCTTGCAAAGCGGGTGGACTTAAGTGACCAGCCTTCGCTGGATACGGGAGTGAGTTTCAAAGGGTATTTAAATTTCTTAACCCGTTAACTAGGTTTAAAGCTTAAAGTCGTTCAAACATTCATGAAATTTGAAGCGTATTCTTAGGTTTGGTTGCCGCCTAAAGACGTTTGGCTATTTGTTATTCTTGTTGTATTTTTTTTTTTTTTTTGCTAGGGGCTTTACGTCGCACCGACACAGATAGGTCTTATGGCGACGATGGGATAGGAAAGGCCTAGGAGTTGGAAGGAAGCGGCCGTGGCCTTAATTAAGGTACAGCCCCAGCATTTGCCTGGTGTGAAAATGGGAAACCACGGAAAACCATCTTCAGGGCTGCCGATAGTGGGATTCGAACCTACTATCTCCCGGATGCAAGCTCACAGCCGCGCGCCTCTACGCGCACGGCCAACTCGTCCGGTTTGTTGTATTTTAGAAAAGACTACATCTACCCTAGACAAGATCATTGCTCGCCTGCTTGTACATTTTCCAACAAGCGCCAGTTATGTAGTTCACGCCAATACTGTATTCCAAGGAGTCAGACCGCCTGTTGCCATAAAAATGTAGCTTCTACCTACGTCCCAGTCTCATTTATGGTTGTGACAGTAGGGACGCTGTTGAAGTATACCAATGGGTGGTGTTGAGTCATGACTTTCAGAGCACGAACAGTGCGTCTGAGTGTAATGGATAGTGCTACTCATGGAGCACTTTCAGGCTCAGTGAGGAAAGCAATGGCAAACTACGTCACTACTGACGTTGCCTAGTACGCTCCATTGCTCTCAACTTACGAGCTTGGGTGGCAACTACGGGGCCATATCTGAGCCTGGCATTGTTTCCACTTACTTATGTCTCTTCACTGTAATACTTCCTGTCCGACCTTCCTTGGTCAACTCGTTCTCTTCCGACCCAGACAATAGTAGGTTTTTCGAGGCTTCGGGAGTTTTTCTTTTTCACGCCCTTAATGTTCCACCCCTTTATTTCACCGGTATCTTAAGTTTTTCGAAGGACTGGAACCCTCCCTTTCTTTCCTCTGTGATTAGTTTTAATAGAGTATGGTTGTACTTCCTCTTAAACAGTAATCACCACCATCATCATCATTTTATCACAGTCGTCGGTTTCTGCGGTTTCCCAGTAACCGCATAAGCTTTGATAGTGCTATTTGAGGATCCAACCAGCCTTTGGGCTGATCACTTATCAAACAAAGGAGTTAGAATAACCTGGGAAACGGTCTCTGGAGAACTTCAGGTTGCCATCGGTCCGGCATTTACAGGACATTTTCAGCCTTTTATTATTTGTCCGTAAGTCCAACAGGAGTTATTTTATTGTTTGCAATTTGCTTTACGTCGCACCGACATCGATAGGTCTTACGGTGACGATAGGATAGGACAGGGATAGAAGTGGGAAGGAAGCGGCCGTGGCTTTAACTGAGGTACAGCTCCAGCAATTGCCTGTTGTGAAAATGGGAAACCACGGAAAACCATCTTCACGGCTGCCGACAGTGGGGTTCGAACTTACTATCTCCCGAATGCGAGCTCACGACTGCGCGACCCTAACCACTTGCTCCGTAAATTTATCTTTAATTATTCAGCATTAATATTGAGGCGTTTCAAGTTAAGAAGTTGAATATAACCTGTTAAAAAAAGACAAAAATGCTTCGTGCAAATGGCAACTCCACAGCACGGTGGGGGATTCACACTCCGGGATTAACCATCATTTTGAACTCTTGGTTGATGATTCACATTTCAATGTTATATCAGTTCCTAACTTATTTGCGCCGAGTGCGTTCGTTTGCTAATAAAAGAGATGCAATTTACTGTGTTATTTCCGTGTTCAGTACTGTTTAGTTGTACCTACGGGTTTTACTTTGTTTGTAATCTTTTCAAACAAGATACGAGTAATAATACAAATATGTCTAAAACTACACGTGCTAAGAATTAAACTCAGAAAAGAAAATGTGTATTTTCTGAAAACTGGGGCAAAAATTAGCGTGTTTTAAAGTTGGACGTAATATAAGTGAGGCAAAGCGCGACGTATGTGATTGTCTTGTAGCGGTTGGATATAGAGGTGCTGATGTTCTGGAAGATATTATGAGCGTGTCCAATCCTCGTCCCGTTTCTCTATGGGGTCAGGTATGAAATGAGATGTTTTTTATTTTATTTTTATAATTGGCTTTACGTCGCACCGACACAGATAGATCTTATGGCGACGATGGGATAGGAAAGGGCTAGGAGTGGGAAGGAAGCGGCCGTGGCCTTAATTAAGAAACAGTCCCAGCGTTTGCTTGGTGTTAAAATGGGAAAAACCACGAAAAACCATCTTCAGGACTGCCGGCAGTGAGGTTCTAACCCACTATCTCCCCAATGCAAGCTCACAGCTGCGCGCCCCTAACCACACGGCCAACTAGCTGGGTAAGATTAATTTTCGTAGCGCCTGGGATGCTCCTTCTTGCCTCATCAGGGGAGTTAATAAGGTGAAATGAATGACGTGATATATGATATCACGAAGACAGATGACGAAACCTGGTCCCGGAACATACACTACGCCTCTCAAATAGCACCAAGGCTTAACGTCTCCATCCGACCGACGAATCACCATAAACAGCGTCGTGTGCCCTTACTCCATACGAACAACGCGGAGTGGCTTGGAATTAAGTACTGGCTTTTGGCACTGCAACCTAGAATTATAATTGTATACCACCAACTTTCCTACCCTGCCGGCCAACATTCTGAAGATGACACTTTTATCGACCAATTGGATTCGAACAGGATAACCATGTATCAGACCGTATAGACTTGGCACGGGAATGATAATGGTCACCAGGTGGGCTCTTGGAAGATAAATCAACAGTGAAAAACGAAATAGTTGTTAGGTCCAGTGATGTATCACGCAACATTAACTTAATTAGTTCTTTGCCCCTAAAGAACGTACTACAGGCAAGATATTTCAGAGAACAAAGGCAACACTAGCATTTCATACAGTGTATCCTCATCAATCGTACAATTATATGGATCGCACATCTAAAGAAAATTTTAAATACCGTAGTATAAATAATTTTTCATGTTTCTTAGATAAAAATCTGCGTTTTACTGAAAGAATGTCCTACATTTTAAAATTTTATTCGGGAGAGCTACTACGACGACTGACTGCACGACACTTTATTTCTGAGAACCTCCGACTGGAGTCAGCAGACTTTCCTGTGTATAATGTGTTAGTCAAAACAAAGACGACGGAATGCGACAACGCACTTTGAGTTTTCCATTCTTCTGCATTTGTCACAGTGTGACATTACTGAGTTATCAACGGTATGTCCAGCAAGGAATGTTTCTGTTTCCTTTGTGGTATCGCAACTGCAAGTGCATTTAGACTTTGGTAAATTCGCCAGTTCCCAACCTGATATTAATGCAATATTAAATGTACCGCACCTTTATGAGCCTCTGCTCAGGTGACCTAGAATGGCCAACAAAAACTTTTAAAAAGTTACTGACTGCAAACGATGACACTATCGTATGAAGTAGAGAAACACATCACTACGAAGATTCATCTGGCTTCATACACGACGCCGTAGAAAAACGGGATAAGGGTGGGACATACATATGTCTGAAATTAATATAGCATATTGTAACAAAATTGCAAAATGAGTATGAAAAATGAAACACGAGCAAGTTTTCGTTATATTTTTTTCCCAAATTGTGTTTCATAATTTCTATTTTCTTCGCTAGTGGCGTAACGTCCCACTAAAACATGGAAGGTTTTCGGCGACGGAAGGTTAGGAAAGGCCTAGGATTGGGAAGGTAGCAGCCGTAATCAAGGCGCAGCCCGAGGATTTGCCTTGTGTGAAAATAGGAAATCACTGGAAACCATCTTCAGGGCCGTACCTTGTTCAGGGCTGCCAACAGTTGGATTGGAACCCACCCTGCCCTGAATGCAAGCGCAAAGCTACGCGAACCTAACCGCATGGCCAACTCGCTTGATACATACAACCTTTTTCTAAGAAATTGACCTAGTTTAATTAATTCAAGATATTTTAAAAAACATTTTGCTTCACCCCGCACCAATATAAATAGGCCTAGGTGTATGGCGGCAAAGGGGAAGGAAATAGTCAAGGAGTGGGAAGGAGGAGACCGTGTATTGCCGCAGAATTTTCCTGGTGTGAAAATGGGGAAACACGGAAAACCAGCTTCAGGATTGCCGACAGTGTGGTTCGAACGTACTGTCATCTCTCCCATGTCGAGTACTGTCGCCATCAAGGGAGATGATGATGATGTCCCCTACTCGACAAGGGATGTGCCAGGTAAAGGCTATTATTACCAATACTTCTCGTACAAAGTTGGAAAGTGTGTAAAACGTAAATGATCGACCATAGTCTTTATGTTCATAGGGACTCTTCCTGTTGTTTAGGGGTGTACTATCCACCTTCCCCCCGATTATTTCTCGCGTGCTTGGGAACACCCTATACTTTTACAACCATTACTCAGCAATTAATATAACACTACCATTGATTTTATGGCAAAAATATTTGTTACCATTAAATTTAGGATATGTAGGCTACTGATCATTACCGGAGCATCCTTCGCTCGGGTGGCAGAGCGCCGTCCTCGACTACTGAGTTCCGTGGTTCAAATCCCGGTCACTGCATGTGAGATTCGTGCTGGACAAAGTGGAGGCGGGACAGGTTTTTCTTCGGGTACTCCGGTTATCCCTGCCATCCTTCATTCCAGCAGCACTCTCCAATATCTTTACATTTCATAAGCCAGTAATTAATCATTGCTCCAGAGGAGTGTGACAGGCTTCGGCAGCCCGCACAATTCTTGTCCTTGCCGCTATGTGGAGGCTTCATTCATTCCATGCTTGACCCGATCTAATTACTGAAAACAGGCTGAGTGAGCTCGATAGCTGCAGTCGCTTAAGTGCGGCCAGTATCCGGTAATCGGGAGATAGTGGGTTCGAGCCCCACTGTCGGCAGCCCCGAAGATGGTTTTCCGTGGTTTCCCATTTTCACACCAGGCAAATGCCGGGGACCTTAATTAATGCCACGGCTGCTTCCTTCCACTTCCTAGGCCTTTCCTATCCCACCGTCGCCATAAGACATATCTGTGTCGGTGCGACGTAAAGCAAATAGCAAAAAAAAAAAAAAAGGTAAAGAAAACAGGCTGTGATTTTAATTTTCATTGATAATTATACAAGTTTCATTGAAATTTCTCTGGTCCGGCCCTAACCGTCCCCTTATTAGTTGGCTACATGAAACTCTCAGTGAGGATAAGCTTCATGTTAATATCTACAGTAAATTAATTGAAGAAACCAAATAAGTAAGGAACGCTATCATAACAACTACAAAGAAACCATGTCTCAAATACAGTAATATATGATTTCAGGTTATTCATAAATCATACTCAGATAATTTCATCATGAATGTCTAACTGCACCACCCAGAGTCGTTCATCAATAGTGCAATAAGCGAGTCAAGGATAACCATGTTTCATGTTCGAGATATACCATCAGCAGCTTGAGCAAGATCTGTTATCGGTGCAGGAAGTTACACCATATGGCGTACGGCAGATATACTGACCACATAGTGGAAACTGTAGCTGTGTTACTCTACGTAAAAGAAGAGAAATGCAACTACAGAAAGAGATGTAATTCCTGTAACTGAGCAAAGAATGCGCTTAATCCTCCTCGCAAAAAATATTCCGTACTTTTATATAGAACAAAAATAGAATTATATGTTTTATGGTCGTTATACAACGTACAGATGGGACTGACAACGTCGATCACATGGTGAGTAATTTTATCTTTTATGTATATGTAAACAAATTAATTTGTTAGTCTATATCAAAGGCGGGAAGAATTGCCTCAATGAGCAGCGCTCAAGCGCAGGCAGGTAGAGGAGCAGAGTATGCGCTCTGACGGAAGGTACAGCCTAGCAGCTGCTTGCACGCTTCTCAGTTACAATTAGTGAAGGAGCCCGTATCTAAACCAATTTAAACATTTAACAGTTTTTATTGTGTGAAAAAATAAGTTATTTTGTATACATACGCTTTGTGCTAAGTACAGACGTTTAATTATATTCGATTCATTAGATTATGTGTAGGAAACAAAATTAATTGGTCGGGCTCAGTGGCTCAGACGGTTGAGGCGCTGGCTTTCTGGGCCCAAGTTGGCAGGTTCGATCCTGGCTCAGTCCGGTGATATTTGAAGGTGCTCAAATAAGTCAGCCCTTTGTCGGTATATTCACCGGCACGTAAAAGAACTTCCGCGGGACAGAATTCCGGCACCTCAGCGTCTCTGAAAACCATAAAAGTAGTTAGTGGGATGTAAACAATTATTATTATTATTATTATTATTATTATTATTATTATTATTATTATTATTATTACCGGGCGAGTTGGCCGTGAGCGTAGAGGCGCGCGGCTGTGAGCTTGCATCCGGGAGATAGTAGGTTCGAATCCCACTATCGGCAGCCCTGAAGATGGTTTTCCGTGGTTTCCCATTTTCACACCAGGCAAATGCTGGGGCTGTACCTTAATTAAGGCCACGGCCGCTTCCTTCCAACTCCTAGGCCTTTCCTATCCCATCGTCGCCATAAGACCTATCTGTGTCGGTGCGACGTAAAGCCCCTAGCAAAAAAAAATTATTATTCTTTCTTCGTTATGCCCGTTTACAGAGCGCGTTGAAACTTGTTAGCTTGATGATGGTTTTCCTTTCTTCTTCTCCTCCCAAAATCTCTTCATGAACTCGCTGTGCTGTTTCTTGCGTTCTTCCGTCCACTGTCTCCCTGTGGTTCTTTTAGCCTTTTCCGTGAACGTGTGCTTTGCAACCAGATTCCCAAAAGCCTTGCGATCCCTGATGATATCTTCTGCGATGTTCATTTCTTTTAAGTCCTACTTTACAGCATTTCCTCAAACCAGCTTATTTTGAGCTTCTTTGAATTAATTATAACAAGCAGTTTTTTTGCATATCTAGTGTCGTCCATTCTACAGATGTGGGCATAGAATTTCAATCGTCTCCTGCGTACGGTATCGGTGAACTTGTCGATTGCTTTGTACATATCTACAGTCTTCCTTTTCATCCATATACCATTTACATGAACGGGGCCATATATTTTCCTCAGAATTTTTCGTTCTTGTTTTTCAATTTCATCCATTTTAGAGTGGCCTCCTAGAGATGTGGTTTCTGAGGCATACAAGGCTTCCGGGAGAACAACAGTCTTGTAATGCCGAAGTTTTGCATTTCGTGACATCACTCTTTTATTGTAGTGGTTCCATGTTATTCGGTATGCTTTCAGGAGTTTGGTGGCTCTTTCTAAATTAGCTTTCCTGTCCAATCCGGATGGTACAATGATTTCTCCTAGATATTTGAAGGAAGGGACCTGTGTGATTATTCCATAGTTTGTCTGTAGTGGGGATCTTTTGATATTCTTGTGTCCATTAGCCATGATATGAGTCTTCTCATATGATATTTGGAGGCCTGTCTTTGATGCTATCTCATGCAACTTCTCTATGTCATACCTGGTTTCTTCACTAGTCTTGGTAAAGATAGCTAGATCATCAGCAAAAGCTAGGCACTTCACGTTAATTCTTTGTCCCCGAGTACCAATGTTTATACCTTCGATTTATTTTCCCCATTCCCTGATGACTGTGTCTAACACTAAGTTAAAAAGGATTGGGGAGAGGCCATCTCCTTGTCGAACTCCTGTATGCACTTCAAAAGGTTCTGATAGTTCACCTAGAAACTTCACTTGAGATGTTGTGTCTGTGAGAGTCTGGCGGATTAATTCTGTGGTCTTCTTGTCCACACTGAGCTTCTTGTTGTTGTTGTTATTATTATTATTATTATTATTATTATTATTATTATTATTATTATTATTATTATTATTATTATTATTATTATTATTATTATTATTATTATTATTATTATTATGACACGTAATAAGTAAATGCTCCTTTGACCTGTACTGATAGAAATACTGTAGGCAAACAAAAAGACAGCCAGTATCCAGTAATCGGGAGATAGTGGGTTCGAGCCCCACTGTCGACAGCCCTGAAGATGGTTTTCCATGGTTTACCATTTTCTCACCAGCAAATGCCGGGGCTGTACCTTAATTAAGGCCACGGCAGCTTCCTTCCAATTCCTAGGCCTTCCCTATCCCATCGTCGCCGTAAGACATACATGTGTCGGTGCGTCGTAAAGCAAATAGCTTTAAAAAGAAGACTACTTTAGGAAAGAGTATAAACTTGAACGACAAACGAATTGTACACTTCTCTTACGTAATCATAATATATTCAGCCAGGTACACTGCTGTGGCTTTGCTTGAGCCTTTACTCTGCATATCGCCATCTAGTCTTTACAGCACAAACTATTTGAAGTCAGCTGCTTTCGGTTCTTACAGCGCTCATGACGTTACTTGAAGGCATGGGCGCCCGCAGGATCTTTTCCAGGGGGGGGGGCACATTAACAATTTTCTTGAATATAAAAACCAATATAACGTCAGCAACATTAAATTGTTTACAGAAACTTCCAGTTATAACATATGCTAGATGACTGTCAGTAATTTCAGTTTATGAAATAATCTGGTATGATATTAAACAATTGAACATCAACATCTTTAGAATTCCAGGGGGGGGCATGTGCCCCCCCTTGCCCCCCCCCCCCCTTGCGGGCGCCCATGCTTGAAGGAGTGGGACTCTCTCATTGTCCACCAAAGCTCTATAACAATCTGGAAAACTATGGTGTATAAATACTATTGAATTGTTTTGAAGCTATTTAAGGTATGGTCGCCTGTACTGTTTTTAATAAGATGGATAACATCATTAGAGCAGTCCAATAAACTAATGATGGCAGACTTGAATACAATACTGTTGTCGATGATATTTTGATTCGAAGAAAGGACATGAGAATAGTCTAAAGGAAACCTGATGCAGTTACTGAGAAGTTGGAAGAAGGCATATTGATAAACACTGTTGAGAAAAGCCGAAAAATGTGATGGTAAGAGGGAGGAGAGATATGAGCAATACCAATTAGTTATAATTAAATTTTAAAAACCGTCAAATACCGTACGTGGAAAGTGAAACATTAGAGAAATCAACATTAAATACTTTATTTTTTCAAATTTTGCTTCAAGTCGCACCGACACAGACAGAGCTTAAGGCGACGAAAGTATAGGAAAGGCCTAGGAGTGGAGAAAAAAGCGGCCATGGCCTTAATTAAAGTACAGCCCAGCATTTGCCTGGTGTGAAAATGGGAAACCACGGAACACCATCTTCAGGGCTGCCGACAGTGAGGTTCGAACCCACTATCTCCCGGATGCGAGCTCACAACTGCGCACCCCTAACCGCACGGCCAACTCGCCTGGTCAAGATTAAATACAGAATTCGACTAGAGGAGGTAATGGGTACCTTTTACCACAGAGTTTGCTTCCCCTGTAGAACAAGGATATACCAAGAGAAGGCTAAAGAAATACTGCACAAAGGTAACTTGCTTTTCTATAATAACTTACGGAACTGTGGCATGGCCAAAGCCGAAAATGAGTGAATATTGGGTACAAGCATTGTAAGAGAAGTACCTGCAAATCGTGTTTTAGAAAACATACGGGGAAATGAAGGCATGTGTTAAAGAGAAGTTAAAGCAGTAACAAAAGCAAAGAGTTCTATTTTTTTTCATCATCATCATCATCCGTTTACCCTCCAGGTTCGGTTTTTCCCTCGGACACAGCGAGGGATCCCACCTCTACCGCCCCAAGGGCAGTGTCCTGGAGCTACAACTGGGGAGAACGACCAGTACCTCGCCCAGGCGGCCTCACCTGCTATGCTGAACAGGGGCCTTGCGGGGGATGGGGAAGATTGGAAGGGATAGACAAGGAAGGGGGAAGGAAGCGGCCGTGGCCTTAAGTTATGTACCATCCCGGCATTTGCCTGGAGGAGAAGTGGGAAACCACGGAAAACCACTTCCAGGATGGCTGAGGTGGGAATCGAACCCACCTCTACTCAGTTGACCTCCCGACGTTGAGTGGACCCCGTTCCAGCCCTCGTACCACTTTTCAAATTTCGTGGCAGAGCCGGGAATCGAACCCGGACCTCCGGGGGTGGCAGCTAATCACGCTAACCACTACACCACAGAGGCGGACTCTATTTTTTTAATGGTTTTATTTTTCCGAATGCTATATACCAGAGCCTTTTTTACTTCATGTCGTGCAGACGAGACCAATTTTTTGTTTTTGCTAGTTGGTCGTATGGCGACGATGGGATAGGAAATGCCTAGGAGTTGGAAGGAAGCGGCCGTGTCCTTAATTAAGGTAAAGCCCCAGCATTTGCCTGGTGTAAAAATGGGAAACCACGGAAAACAATCTTCAGGGCTGCTGACAGTGGGTTTCGAACCTACTATCTCCCGGATGCAAGCTCACAGCCGCGCGCTCCTAAATGCACGGCCAACTCGCCCGGAACGAGACCAATTGCTGAGATACCTCAAGAAATGCAAAACTGGCAATTTCGACTATTTGGTGAAAATGAGTTAACATACAGGCGTTATTCTGAGGTACGTGCGATCTATTTCTGAACTTAGTTGGTTGCGTGTTAACCTACCTGTCACGTTATTTAACAGTTATCCGTGCCTCGTGTAGAAATAGACGGTCCATTCTTTAGCTAAGCTTGGTGTTCTCAACAACCCTTGATAACTCAAGGGATTATGTCTAAAGGTAGTTAACATTAGAAAGATTATAGAAAGCAAAGTGCAACATATGGTGAGATTTATTAAAGGAGAACATTAATTGTTCAGTGCAAACGAGAGTCGAACTGTGTAAAACGTATCACTGTGCTATTCTTTTCAATTTATTCATTCTTCATCATCATCATCATCTGTTTACCCTCCAGGTTCGGCTTTTCCCTCGGACTTAGCGAGGGATCCCACCTCTACCGCCTCAAGGGCAGTGTCCTGGAGCTTCAGACTCTTGGTCGGGAGATACAACTGGGGAGTATGACCAGTACGTCGCCCAGGCGGCCTCACCTGCTATGCTGAACAGGGGCCTTGTGGAGGGATGGGAAGTTTGGAAGGGATAGGCAAGGAAGAGGGAAGGAAGCGGCCGTGGCCTTAAGTTAGGTACCATCCCGGCATTCGCCTGGAGGAGAAGTGGGAAACCACGGAAAACCACTTCCAGGATGGCTGAGGTGGGAATCGAACCCACCTCTACGCAGTTGACCTCCCGAGGCTGAGTGGACCCCGTTCCAGCCCTCGTACCACTTTTCAAATTTCGTGGCAGAGCCGGGAATCGAACCCGGACCTCCGGGGGTGGCAGCTAATCACGCTAACCACTACACCACAGAGGCGGCTTATTCATTCTTATTTATTCATAAATGGAATGAGGGGCTGTCTATTTGTGGCATAAAAGGCGTTCTCTGTCAGGAAGTCGAAACGAGACGTTCACTTCTGGAAAATATCACATGGTCATGGGTTTTATTCTATCTATCGCAGAAACGAGTATTAAATACTAATGTTATCGGTTTTACGTCACACTAACTACTTTTACGATTTTCAGAGATGCCAAGGTACCGAAATTTTGTCCCGCGGGATTTCTTTTACGTGTCAGTGTATCTACCGACACAGGACTGACGTATTTGAGCACCTTCAGATACCATCGGCCAATGGCTGTAGCCGTGTTGAAACACCGGATCCCGTGAGATCTCCGAAATTAAGCAACATTGGGCGTGGTCAAGATTTGGATGGATTGCCACGCGCTGTTGGTGGGTGTAAGGGAATGGAGGAGCGGAAAGAACTGGCCACCCTACCGTACGTAAACTCCGGCTCAGGCAAACTTTTGCGGAGGTTCAGACCTGCCTTCGGGCGGAGTATACCCTTACCCTTAGATACCATCGAACTGAGTCAGGATCGAACCTGCGAACTTGGGCTCAGAAAGCTAGCGCCTTAAACGTCTGAGCCATTCAGACCAGCGAAATATGAATTAGGTTAATTCCTGGGGGGGGGGGGGGTGTAAAGGCAAACAGGCATTTCAGTTAACCACTTTATTCTAATTATACTGTGCTGAATAAAGCTGCTGCAGTCAGCCGATACGATACTTTGGGATGTTATATTGTGCAAGTTTACCGCCTAGGGAAAATAGGGTCATAACATCCGTCCTTTTTCCTGGTGGTGTAGAGCCTGCTCTCTTTTGTCTGGGATTCATAAGATTGATGAGTGAGCTGAAAGTACCATGGAACATCGCATTATCGTCAATTTTCTTGTCGGAGCCTCAAAACGTAGCGTGGAGAAGATTGCCAATATCGAGTGGTGTAAATCCATCAAAACGAAAAGGAGAGAGTTGAGAATGTGCCGCATAATCGTCCGCCACAAACTTTTACCACCTTCCCAAAACTTTGACGCAGCTAATGACGTCCATGGAAGTGATTATTGTTTTATGGGGAAGTACAACTGGATAACCATCCCTTCCTAACGCTTTATCAGGGGAGAAAATGGAAGAGTTCTTTCACTTCGAAGAATTAAAGTGTGAAGAGAAGGAAAGGAAGAGCCATGAAGGGTGTGAAAGTGAAAGACTTTAGACCTAGAAAAACGATTAAAAACTATATCGAAAGAAAACAAGATCTGACCGAGGAAGGTCGGACAGTAAAGCTGAATGTAAGGAGTCTGGTTCAGGTAAATGGAAACAACGTGAGGCTCAGCTATGAGCTCCATGATCACTATCCCCCTCCCGACCTTCAGAGCCATTAGACTGAGAACAGTTCATTGTAAAACTGTTGCTCGTACTCACGAGTGTCAATCCCTAAATCCTCCCGAAGATGCCACAATTCCTACTACTCCTCATCAACACATAGGACAAGCTCTGGAGCTACCAACAATAGATATTTTTTTCTTTTTTGCGAGTTGCTTTACATCGCACCGACACAGATATGTTTTATGGCGACGATGGGATAGGAAAAGTGGTAGGAGTGGCAATGAAGTGGCCGTAGCCTTAATTAAGGTACAGCCCCAGCATTTTCCTGGTGTTAAAATGGGAAAACCCGGAAAACCATCTTCAGGGCTGCCGACAGTAGGGTTCGAACCCACTATGACCCGAATGTAAGCTCACAGCTGCGAGCCCCTAACCGCACGGTCAAATCGATCGGTACCAACAACAGATTCTCTCTCACCTTCTCGCTCGGCACTGTGTGACGTTTACAGCATTTCTTGTTGTGCGACGACTTCTTTTGATATGTCCTACCAAATTCCACGAAAACCTGCGTTTGCCGCTCAAGGTGAAAATGTTAAATGCCTAATATATTCTGTATTATTTAAGCTTAACAAAAGAATGATACAGACTATAGAAGGAAAAGGTAGTCAAACATTTTGTGTGATTTTTTTAAAGGTATTGTTCTCGTAATTTCCTCGTTAACGACCGGCAACTCAAGCATTAAAAGGACCACTCGCCGGCTCAACTGTTGACAAATAGCAGATGCCTCTTGACCAATAGCATGCTTGCCTCGTAAGTGTAAGACTGCACGTGGACTTCAGAAGCATGCTGGGAGTTAACGAGGAATTTGCGAGAAATATGAATTAAAGTCACTTACTGTATGTTATATTTATGGTTTAGACTAGACACTAGTTGACAGCTGACATGCCACGGGATGCCATCCAGGAACATGTATGGTGAGTGAAACATTTACGAAGTTACGAGATAGGAGGGAATTGTGGGTCTTCTCTAGCATCCGTAGCAGCCACGTTTCAGGATTGTTTCCAGAGACCTGCACCACCAAACAAAACTACCTTTTTATATACACGGTCCGCGGCTAACCATAATGGAGGCAGTTGCGGTACACCCCCGCTTCCCAGTAGTGATGGGACATTCGATTCATTTTACTGAATCGATTCATTTGATTCCGTTCACGTTACTGAATCGATACAGTGATCCGATTCACGGCTCATTGGTCACCGCTCCTACTGCATCAGTGTAGTATGTGCTGGTAAGACAGCAGCAACAGCATTCAGTGCTCGCAGCTGCCATCTGGTCTTCATACTATGAACTCCTTTCTTAGAAAAAATGCTAGTTACTCTAATACATCGAAGGTTTCCGGCAACGCAGGGTGGGAAAGGTTAGGATTAGGAAGGTAGCAGCCATGGCCTGAATTAAGGTACAGAGCCAGCATTTCCTGGTGTGAAAATGGGGAAACTACGGAAAAACCATCTTAACGGCTGCCGACGGTGGGATTCGAACCCACCATCCCCCGAATGCAAACGCATAGCCACGCGATATTAACCGCACGACAACTCGCTCAATCCTTTTTTAAAAAGTAGTTTTCTATCAGCTGAGGATTTTTTTAAATCGTCATATTTTGTATAGGCTACTCGAGATGTACAGTAGCCCGCTGGTTTTCTGATTCAACATACTGTTATTGCGTCTGTCCACATATGATTGAAGTCTTGTGCAACGATGTGACATATGAACTGAGAGAATACTGAGTCGAGTTTAACTGTCAAATGTCAACTAAGTTATAATACTAAGATTCATTAAACTAATAAATAGTATAACCTAATAGCCTACCTACTTACTAGCTACTTCAGAATTATGTTGTGACTACCTTTTTAACACTGCAAATAAATCCATCTATTATTTAAACCTCCCTGTAAGAAGAGGACAGTGAATGCAAATGGGTATTATTTTCAAATGAGCTGAGCTCGAGAGTCCATTATAGCATACGATTCTTTCAGTCTAGCATGGCTCACTGTATGTCTCGCTGCAGCGGAAGCTCGGCTCTCCGCGTGTCCAGTGAGCCGATAAGGAGCCGTGTGTATCATGTGTCTCACTGAGCCGCGCTCGTTCACGATTCTTTCGATGTGCCATGATTCACTGTATGCCTCGCTGCAGCGGAAGCTCGGCTCTCCGCGTGTCCAGTGAGCCGAAGGAGCCGTGTGTATCATGTGTCTCACTGAGCCGCGCTCGTTCACGATTCTTTCGATGTGCCATGATACACTGTCTCGCTGCAGCGGAAGCTCGGCTCCCCGTCAACGTCCAGTGAGTGCGCCACTCAGCACTGTCCGCTTGGAGTAAGCTGAATCGTGTGCCGTGAGCTCGCCTTTCCTGTGAATCGATTCACTCGGACACTTGAATGAATCGATACACTGCTTCGAATCATGCATTCAGTAGCCAACACTACTTCCCAGCACCAGAAGCAACTCAATTTCAGGCGTATGATGAATGAAGGACTACAGTCATCGAAAATTTTCCAGCGTGTATGCAACTGGAAAGCTGATGTGTAGTGCATGGCTAAGGAACTTGTTGCCTGTTCCTACCAGATCCAGGTACGATGTTATTTAACGCTTCCAGTTGTCGTGTCTCCGTATATTTCTGTACCGGATGTCAAGGTGTAGGGGTAGCGTGGCTCTCTCTTATCCGCAGGCTCAGTGTTCGATTCTCGGCCGGGTCAGGAAGTTTTACTAGATCTCAGGGGTGGTTCGACGTCCACTCAACCTACATGATTACAATTGAGCATCTATCTGACGATTAGATAGCGGCCCCGGTCTAGAAAGCCAAGAATAACGGCCGAGAGGATTCGTCGTGCCGACCTCACGACAGCACGTGATCTGCAGACCTTCGGGCTGAGCAGCGGTCACTGGCCCTACAGGATTATTGCGTCATGGCGATTTGAGTGTTTGGCATATTTCTGTATCTGTATCATAGCCTTGCTCTACATGTGTGGATCTACAGAATGCTAGTAATCAGATGCGTGTCACGAGTTCCTAATTCGGCAGAACGTCATATTCCTTGTGTGGGAAAAGCATGTATTGTTATGTGACCATCACCTCATATTACACAACCAAACAAAACTGCCTTTTTTTGGGTGGAAAAGTTCCTATAAGCAGGATCTGCGGCTAACCATAATGAAGGATGTTCCCCAAGACCCTTCGGCGCCAGGAGCGTGTGATGAAGAAATCGGTGCGATCACCGAAGAAGAACTTCTGGCTCATGTCCGAAGAACAACTACTGGAAATCACCCGTCTGTGACAAAACGTTACGAAACTTGTTGACCGTTCCTACTAGATACAGGTGCTTCGTGAGTTGACGCATCTGTATTTATGTGCCGATATACTGGCCTGTTCCTATGTCACTCCATGTAACACTGACGATTGGTGATGGCAATAGGTGCTCTTGAATGGGTAAGAAAACAAGAAGAACATCAGGAAAAGCCTGATGAGTATCCACTTTCTGAGAAATGATCGTGTAGATCGTCGTGTCCAGTCATATTGTCGTCGGTCAATATTCCATTCAAGAAGATGGCGAGACCATCACTATCAATGGTACAATGTATCTGAAGCAAGTTCTGAACCACTTATCTGATGATTTACAGACCTTGTGTTATATCAATGACCAGCTACAATGTTTTCACGGAGCCATTCCACACATCTGGTGGCCTTGAGGAACTCATTCCGAATTGGCGATGTGCATTCGCTTGTCCCACCACAACTCACGATTTGGGAGCTTTTCCTGTCCGGCATAATAAGTGAACAGTGTTTCAGCTCAGTGCAATATACAGTACAATGCCTGTTTTGTGTATTTGTGTTGAATCCTTGCTGATTGGTTATATCCGAGATATCGATATGTTTTATTTGTTGTTAGTGGTGAGATATCTGTTGCTTCAGAGTAGATGCCTTGTGCCGAGAAAAAACTCCTAATTGGCTGAGTAGCACATTTATCGATTGGAGAAATTGTGGTTGAAACAAGATGCTCAAGTTGTCATTGTGATTCAGCATACAGTTTCAGATCATCCATATACAGTATATATGAGATTTTGTAGATTGTTCTTTACTTATTTTTGATAGTGAATCCATAGTTTGTTGAACTCGTAAGTCTGAAAGTGGGTTCAGAGCAAAGCAAAACCATAGCGGACTGAGGGAATCCCCTTGAAAAATGCCTCTTTTAATTGGTATGAGGTCAGTTATCACACATTCGTCTCCATTATGGAGGTTAATAGTAGCTTTCCAAGTCTCCATGGTAGTTGATAGAAATTTCACTATTTTAGGATCACGTTTATATACTCCTAGGGTTTCAAGAAGCCAGGAATGTGGCACTGAGTCAAATGCCTTTTTGTAATCTATGAAACAAGTGTGCAAATTTCGGTTCTTATGGTATGCTTGTTCCATGATTATACTACCAATTATTAATTGTTCTTTACAGCCTTTTGTGAACCGTTTGCAGCCCTTTTGTTCCTCATCGATGATGTCATTGTCCCTGCAATGCTTCTGGATTCTATTTGCTACAAGTGATGTTATAATTTTGGATAGAGTTGGTAGACATGTGATTGGCCGATAGTTAGCTGGATTTGCTGTGTCGTTATTTTCAGATTTTAAGTACGTGATTCCTGTAGTGAGAAAGTGTGGAAGGGCATCTGGTTTATTGATGAAAGTTTGTATGTGGTGGGTAAGTAATCTGTGCACACTGGTGACTTTCTTATATTAGTAATTGTTTATGCGGTCTATTCCTGGAGTCTTCCAGTTGTGTAAACTGTTAATCGCTTTTACAACTTCCTCTAATGTGAAATCTAATGGGTCATACTTTCAATAATCTCAGCTTTTTTTCTTGATAGTTTTAAGCCAATGTGCCTCTACATTATGGTCTATGGGTGCAGCACATATAGTTCAGCAATATTCTCTTCTGCTCTTCGCAATCGGTATCCCACTGCTATTCTGCATGTCAGGTGTCTCAGGTGTCTCAAGTTTGTTGTAAAATAGCTTCTCATTCCCATTAGAAAGAAAGTTTTGCGCCTTTCTTTCTGTTGCCGTAGTATAGCGCTTGAGAAGTTTAGCAAGGGCAGTTAATTTTTGATTCATTGTGTCTAGATGTTCAGTAATGAGAGAGTTTTCTGCATCTTTAGTAGAGTGGTTTCTTGTATTCTTCAATACTTTCATTACGCGATTGCAAATCCGAGGAATTCGATGACATTTGGTGTATTGAGTAAGTCGATTGATGTTCTGTCCTAGGTTTTCAATTCGTTATTTGTGTCGGCACTGCCACGGTGGTTCTCTCGGTATTCGGTTCATTGATCTATTTGCAAATCTTACTTTTCCTTCATTTGCTCTGATTGCTGCCACTGCAGCACAGTAGATTGCAGATTGTACCTGGAGGCATGTCTGGTGTGTTTCTAAATATGTTGGTAGAATGATTGTATTCAACTTTTCAATTATTGGTGTGAATTTGTTGGTTTGCTTCTGTCTGGGTAGTATAGGTCTGATTGTGGAATCTGTACCTTCAAACTCATAAGTGCTCCTTGGAATGCATCTTCTATTTCAGTTTGCCGTTAATTTTCTGCATTCTGTTGGTATGTGTAAACTTCAGTTTCTTGGAGATTTTGTGCGGCCATGGTATTGATGTAAGGTGTAGCTCTGTTCGTTTCATATGCAATTCTTTCATGCTCACTTGAAGGTTCAAAGGGACCCATTAGCTCAGTTTCAATTTCTTGTTGAATCTTACTGAGAACTGTTTCCGGTATAAAGTTCTTCGTGACAATTGCAAGTCTTTGATCTGCTATTCGTTGTTTCCGGACCTGTGTGTTTGAATAGTGTGCTTTGAAAACCGTGTATAGCTTCTGTCAATAATCTGTCATGTCCTTTTCCAGCCTGGTAATTCTATAGTAAGCCCTCATATAAACTCATTGACGGGAATTTCCCATTTCATTCAAGTACGGACTTTTCGCACTTTTGTGGTTGCATCTTCTACAAAACCTCCTTCAGTGGTTGTTGTCACGAGGTGTTGCGCAACACTGTGTTCCTTGGCTTCGGCGACTGTAGTTTCTTCGGAATCCCTCCTGGTAGGAGGCCGTCTACTCACCATCCTGATCTTTTTATATTTTGTTATGCTTGTTATATTTTATTATGAAAGTTTACATTTGTTAATTAATATTTCGACAGTGCAAGTGAAATTTGCTCAGTGTAGGAGCTTCGTGAATAAATAAATAAAAATCCTACCACCGCTGGCTTGCATGCTGTCACTCCTTGCAGTGGTTCCAAGAGTGCACTGGCGATCCCCAGGCAGCGGCTGTTTTCCTTTATCATAATCTCCATAAAACTGGGTCACGTTTCATACCTACCGCCAGGTTTTAGTACAATGTAGATCGTGTAAACTATGCATTACCGTGCGAAGGGTGCAGGTTGCCCATTTCAAAGTTGGCTGTCTTAGTTACGTCAAAAGTAGTAAACAAGCAATGCATACTGTGTGGCCTAGGCAGAGAGTATAGAGTTCCAGTCTTCTTTGTAATTTCTATGAAAGTGATGGCAAATTGAAACAAGATGACGGACACTTAGGGCAAGATTGTAAACAAATAAATCAATTACCTCTCTTCTTAGTATAATTTATGGACAATTATAGTCAAAACAAGATGGTCCCCACTTAGGGGATAAAACTGAAAACAAATATGACCCTGAAATAGATTTTTAAAATGTCATAAATTCACCAGACAACACTAACACGTAATTATCATACAAAACAATGCCACAATTACTTCCCTGAAATCAAAAATGATGCGTCATTCCTCCAAACAGATCTGTGTTTTGCGCGCCAAATCTACACATGAACTTATTGCATGGAGTCTATATTATTATTATTATTATTATTATTATTATTATTATTATTATTATTATTATTATTATTATTATTATTATTATTATTATTATTATTATTATTGTACCGGGCGGTACACCTCCGCTCCGCTAATTCAAACTTTGCGCCAGTTGAAACTCCTCTACTGGAGGAAGCCTGAACTCTAACAACCATGTTAATCCTAAAGTTTATCAGAAGATGTCATTACTATAAATTTTGAAGTGTTCTGAACTGTGTCTTTTTCGATTTATATTTGTTTTCTCTGTAGCAAGAAGTGTGAACATTCTATTCTAGATGGCACCACTTAAGAACTACAATTGTGCACCCTAGTGCAAAGTGAAGAAACTTTTCTTTGAAGAAATTTGGTAGTCATAAGTTTGCTCTTTGTTAAATTTCTTTCTGTCATTGTTGGAGTTGGCAATGTTAATCCGTTCGTTCCACCAGTTTTGAAATTAGCCAATCCCGAATTTCTTAAATTAATTTTCGACCAATCGGGGCTTTCTTCCCCAACCTACTCTGTAACTGTGTTCGGTAACCAATAAAAGCTCGTGGGCGGGTGTTATCATTCATGAAAGGTCTCGAATGTTCCACGAGGGTATATAAACTGCTGATTTTTGGGTCTCCGGGGCCACTTCAGTAACATCTATCATTGTGTAAATTACGTAGCAGGGGGCGGGAAGCGCCTCTTTCGTCGGGCAGCAGTTCATCAGTAAGGTAATGGCCTTTTAATAACTTATTTTCTTGCTAGCTCAGCAGTTTAACTCTCGGGGCAGGTTCGATACCTTCTACCATGTAACTTTCCTCTAAAATGTAAAAGACACTTGTATAGATTCTCTTTAAACTACATATTGGGATAGAGTGTGCTTAACCCTCTCGAGCTCCCACTCCTATTGCTTTGAGGTGAACTTATTTTCACAACCGTTTCTTCCCTTCCTAATGTAATATAAATTATTTTCTTATATAAGTCACCTCTTTAGTATGGGATTAGCCTTTGCATAAGCGGCCTAGTGCCAAATAGGTTTTAAAGAAATGTATTAGGAGTGCAGTTTCGCCTCCTCTCAAGCTGGTATTTTGGAGGCCATGTAATTGTCCTGTTTCTTTATTGAGTAGGCCTCAGTAGGTTGGGTATTTTTACCCCGGTTTTCATGTGCTTAGAGGTCAGCTTGAAGGTGGAGTTTGGTGTGGCCTTTGATAGGCTTGAACTTTGAGAGCGGGTTGCTCTTTCTTAAATCGGTTTATGTGTGCCTCGAGCAGGCTTTACTGAGTAATAGGGAGCAAGTGCTCCTGGGCATGATTGGGGTTTTCTGCCCCTTTGTCAACCTGGTATTTGGCTAATGTTGGGCTAATAGCTCAAGAATTGTGTGTCTGCCTCTCGGAGCCCAAATCCTGTAACAACTGTAATTGTACATTCTCGATTTGTTGCTAGGCTACTAAGTACCTGTTATATTTGTTATTTCTTGATCTTGAAAAGAAAACATAACCTTGTTAAATTTTAAATTAACTTTAATTTCGTATATTGAGACCTATTCCTCCCAGCACCTTCTTTCACCTCTGCTGATCCACCAAACCACGGTAACAATTATAATTATTATTTCTTCGTTATGCCCGTTTACAGAGCGCGTTGAAACTTGTTAGCTTGATGATGGTTTTCCTTTTTTCTTCTCCTCCCAAAATCTCTTCATGAACTTGCTATGCTGTTTCTTGCGTTCTTCCGTCCATTGTTTCCCTGTGGTTCTTTTAGCCTTTTCCGTGAACGTGTGCTTTGCAACCAGATCCCCAAAAGCCTTGCGATCCCTGATGATAACTTCTGTGATGTTCATGTCTTTTAAGTCCTGCTTTATTTCCTCAAACCAGTTTATTTTGGCCTTCTTTGAATTAATTATACCAAGCAGTCTTTTAGCATATCTAGTGTCGTCCATTCTACAGATGTGGGCATAGAATTTCAATCGTCTCCTGCGTACGGTATCGGTGAACTTGTCGATTGCTTTGTACAAATCTACAGTTTTCCTTTTGATCAATATACCATTTACATGAACGGGGCCATATATTTTCCTCAGCATTTTTCGTTCTTGTTTTTCAATTTCATTAGTTTTAGCGTGACCTCCTAGAGATGTGGTTTCTGAGGCATACAAAGCTTCCGGAAGAACAACAGTCTTGTAATGCCGAAGTTTTGCATTTCGTGACATCACTCTTTTATTGTAGTGGTTCCATGTTATTCGGTATGCTTTCAGGAGTTTGGTGGCTCTTTCTAAATTAGCTTTCCTGTCCAATCCGGATGGTACAATGATTTCTCCTAGATATTTGAAGGAAGGGACCTGTGTGATTATTCCATAATTAGTCTGTAGTGGGGATCTTTGGATATTCTGGTGTCCATTAGCCATGATATGAGTCTTCTCATACGATATTTGGAGGCCTGTCATTGATGCTATCTCATGCAACTTCTCTATGGCATACCTGGTTTCTTCACTAGTCTTGGTAAAGATAGCTAGATCATTAGCAAAAGCTAGGCACTTCACGTTAATTCTTTGTCCCCGAGTACCAATGTTTATACCTTCGATTTCTTTTCCCCATTCCCTGATGACTTTATCTAACACTAAGTTAAAAAGGATTGGGTAGAGGCCATCTCCTTGTCGAACTCCTGCATGCACTTCAAAAGGCTCTGATAGTTCACCTAGAAACTTCACTTGAGATGTTGTGTCTGTGAGAGTCTGGTGGATTAATTCTGTGGTCTTCTTGTCCACACTGAGCTCCCCTAGGATGTCCACAACAGTTTGTCTGTCGATAGAGTCATACGCCTTCTTAAAGTCCACAAAGGTGACAATTGTGGTGGTACTGCGGCGTATCCTTAATATCGTCTTCAGACTCCAAATTTGCTCAGAACACGATCTACCTTTTCTGAAGCCTGCTTGGTATTCACCAATCATATGATCTGTTTGTTGTTCTACTCTGTTTAATAGCGCTTTAGATAGAACCTTGTATATAACTGGTAAAAGGGATATGCCTCTGTAGTTGTTGGGGTCCGCTCGGTCGCCTTTCTTATGTAACGAATGGATAATGGCATTCTTCCAGTCCTTCGGAATCATCATGGTCTCCCATATTTCTGTTAAGAGCGTATGAATTCTTCTGATGAGGTAATCTCCTCCTATTTTCAACATTTCTGCAGTTATGCCATCGTTCCCAGGGGCCTTATTATTTTTGAGCGATTGGATTATCTCTCTTATTTCTTGAGTTGTTGGGGGCTGTGAGTCTGGATTTGGTGGAGGTTTCCAAACTGTAGTCTTTCAATTGGTGGATCGCAGTTCAGTCGATTTTTTTTTTGCTAGGGGCTTTACGTCGCACCGACACAGATAGGCCTTATGGCAACGATGGGATAGGAAAGGCCTAGGAGTTGGAAGGAAGCGGCCGTGGCCTTAATTAAGGTACAGCCCCAGCATTTGCCTGGTGTGAAAATGGGAAACCACGGAAAACCATCTTCAGGGCTGCCGATAGTGGGATTCGAACCTACTATCTCCCGGATGCAAGCTCACAGCCGCGCGCCTCTACGCGCACGGCCAACTCGCCCGGTCAGTAGATTTTGGAAATAGTCAGCCAGTAGCTTGCTGTTCTCTTTACTGCTTGTCTCTAGTGATCCGTTAGGTCGACGAATACTTAGTGTTGGTGGTTTGTACCCTGATAAGTCCTCACGAAATATCTTGTAGAAACTCCGAGTGTTGTTTTTCTGGAAATCCTGTTCTATCTCTGCGAGTCTGTTATTTTCGTATGTACGTTTTTTCGCGGCGGATTATTTTTGAGGTCAGTTTTTGAGTCTTAAGGAAATTCTGCCAACTGTCGACTGTTCTATGTCCATTCCATTGATTCCATGCTTTGATTCTGTCATTGATAGCTTCATCACAGGTTGTGTTAGACCATCTGTGTTTACGTTTTCTGGGTGGCTGTCCGAATTTCATTGCTCATGACTGTAATGTGTTGCGAATGTCTGGCCACACATTAGGATCTTGATCGTGTATGTCACGTACGAAAACGTCAGCGTTCTTCCTCAGGCAGTCCGGATCCACTCTTGGAAATCGGTTGCCTTTTGGTCTGGATCTGTTTGGTTGGAATCTAACCTTTATTTGCGTAAGGTAGTGATCCGAATCGACAACTCCCTTCCGTACTTTAACATTCTGAATCTCAAGCATATTCTTTGCGGAAATAGCAACAGGATCAATCTGGAATTCCCCTAGCAATGGGTTAGGTGATCTCCAAGTTTTCTTTGTATGTAAAGATCTCATAAAGTGCGTGGACATGAGTCTCAGCATGAATGATGTACAAAAGCTTATTAGACGTTTTCCATTCTTATTAGTCCGCCAATGTGCAGGATGAAGTCCTACGATTGATCTGTATTTCTTCTCTCTGCCAACCTGTGCATTGGAATCCCCTAATAAGATTTTAACGTGATGTTTAGGGATCTTGCTAGTAGTTTCTTCAAGCAGTTCCCAAAAGTCTTCTACTTTCTGAGGATTTTTTCTTATTGTCTATGTTAGTGGGGGCATGGGCATTTATCAAGGCATATGCTTTGTTGCTTGATTTCACTGTAAGCACTGAGATTCTTTCACTTGGTGATGTAAAGTCGATGACTGACCCTAAGATGGTTTTCCTTACTGCAAAGGCCGTCCCAAGTATTGACTAATTCCCTTTAAAATGTATGGCTGGTTTACCCTTAAATATCCTGAAGTTTTCAGAGTCAAAGTGGTTCTCATCATGGAACCTGGTTTCTTGGATCGCTAGGATTTGAATATCAAATTTGTCCAGGGCGTCAGTCAGTTGTTTAAGCTTTCCCGTTTTCAACAGGGTGTTGATGTTTATAGTACCAAGGAAGTTCCATTTCTTGGGGCGAAGAGATTTTGAGAAGCTCCGATCCTTCTCTGAAGCATGATGTTCCCGATCCCCCAGAATCCGATGATCGGGAGAAACCGGATCAGCGTCCGGCGCCTGGGGTAGTTGCATTGGTAGCGTGTGTTCCATCATGCTACGGTTACAAGTTGAAAATACAACTAGTGGTGATCTTTTGGGAAAGATCACGAAAATACAACTCGATTGTTGAGATCCAGAGGTGCCTCGAGATGTTCGTGGCTGTGGGCAGGCATTTCCTCCTAACCCAGAAGGTTATGGTTTCCCCGTCAATACTCGGGTGGCTGATTGCAGTGGTTTCCCACTGGGCGATGGGGTTGCCACAACCCTACTCCAAACATTATTATTATTATTATTATTATTATTATTATTATTATTATTATTATTATTATTATTATTATTATTATTATTATTATTATTATTATTATTATTATTATTATTATTATCCCGTAAGTAAAGTCCGGGGCCTTCAATTTGCCACAAAACCAGGTTATAATTCGTTCTGCAGCAGTATGACGATGCCTGTGAAACGTATTCTGCAGGTAGTGAGGTTACATTAAGAAGGCTGTTCGGAAATGAAGGAGCTATTGTTTCACAGACAAGGGTACACCATTGTGCTCATACAACATGGCATGATGATGCACCAAGTGTCAGCTCCTTACTTTGAGGTCATTTCCTCTTCTCACTTAACCCCATCGCCCACACAAGAGGTTCACCTCATACACTGTCAACACGTATGTCTGCAGCATGTGATGTTTCTGCTGTAGCGAGGACTAGGCTACTATGGAATTGTTTCGTTTTGTGCCTGTGAATTAAAATTTGATAATTAAATTTCAAGAATACTACATTTTAAAATCATCAATCGAGAAAACTTATCGGGCGTGATTAGCTCAGTGGCTTAGTTGCTGCCTTCCCACCCGGAAGGCTGAAGTTCGTATCCTGATCAACTCTGAGTTAAGATTTTCATCTCAAAATACGTGACGTCAGGAAGGACATCTGGCCTTAAAACCCTAGCCGAAACCAAACTCAGCCTGGGTGCCTCCAGCGACTCCAGAAATAACAGGGATAAGCTGAAGAAGGTTCAGTCCGACTCCTTGGCTGAATGGTCAGCGTTGAGGCCTTCAGTTCAAAGGGTCACGGGTTCGATTTTCGGCCGGATCGGGGATTTTAATCGCGCCTGATTAAGTCTTCTGGCTCGGGGACTGCATTTTTATTTTTGTCCCAACACTCTCCTCTTTATATTCAGACAACACACCACAGAGACACACAATAGTGAATACATCCCTGCACATCTGGTTCGCGTCAGGAAGGGCATTCAGCAGTAAAACAGGGACAAATGCACACGTGCGTCAAGCCAAGATATTTCCATGTAGGTCATGACGGCCCCATGAGGAATGGAAGGTTGAGGTTTTGAGTCCTTACGCCTGCCTCCCTTTACCCAAGAAAGTTTAGGTATAACATGAGTGAAAACCACGCCTATGTACGTCTCAAGAAGTAGAAGACACATATCTAAACTCTTCGACCTCCTATCAAGGAATTAAACCCAAGTCCTTTCTTGTGAACTGCCTCACATAGGCATCGCCCAAAAGAAACGCATTGTCAAGTGTGAAGTGATTTATTACTTCAGAGTGATAGGTTCCATAAAGAATTATTTCACAGTCATGAACAAGGCCTACAAAGATGTACGTAGGCTTCATCACAAGATAATTTAGCTGCTAGGAACTGTAACAACAGGTGTTACAGGTATTCTAAATGTCAATAGAAATGCAATGTAGGCCTTCGAAGAGAGGAAATACGGAATTTTATTAAACTGACGCCTTTACCGTCTGCTATACAGTAGCTTTATCCACCGAGACACTGACTTTCTGAAATTAAATATGTATTTCTCGATTTGTCGTTTTATACGCAGTGTGAGGGAAAATTATACCGAAAACATGAAGGATATACAGGAAGTGTATTTGCTAAAGTATAGTACAGTTTTCACCACCCTGTTGTTCGGCTCCGTGGCTAAATGGTTAGCGTGCTGGCCTTTGGTCACAAGGGTCCCAGGTTCGATACCAGGCATGGTCGAGAATTTTAACCAAAATTGGTTGATTTCGTTGACACGGGTGCTGGGTGTATGTGTCGTCTTCATCATCATCATCATCATCACGATGCGCAGGTCGCCTACGAGTGTCAAATCGAAAGACCTGCACCTGGTGAGCTGAACATGTCCTCGGACACTCCCGGCACTAAAAGCCATACGAAATTTAATTTCACCACCCTGTTATTTTCTAGATGGACATAGTCAATGTTTCCCGTTTTACTTTACGTCGCACGTGTGGCGAGCAACACATACGTTCTCACGGCGACTGTTAAACAACCACGGTGCTGGTGCCTGTGTCTATGACACACAGCGAGTGTTCGAAAACATCAAGATACATAACCAGTTTGTGTACTTGGTGTAATTCATTCTCCTACAGTGGCCTGCATCCAAGTGTGTTGTATTTGTCACAACAGGTCGCTTGCTCTTGTGACTGGAGTGACTCACGGCATGCAGAAGCAAGCCACAGTACTGCAGCGCGTGTTCTTGCCTATTGTATTACCTTACATAAAAGTATTGTCTTTTATAACGTACCATCACCGTACCTACATTAAGTCCGTATACCTTACAAATATTATTCTCTGCTATCCCGTATAATCATGGTACAATATTTCCTTTCACTTTGTATATACTTATTTACTCACAATATCACTGAGTTCCACAACACCCGTGAGAAGTGGCTCACTGAAGTAAGCAGATCCATCGTGTTACAGTCGGCTGGCTTGGTCAAGGTTCCCTAGCGGCCATACTGATAGTCCCCTTCCTGCCTCACATCTTCTGTTGTTGGCAGGCACAAAGAGAATCAAACATGGGCGATGTCGAACTTTACTGTAGAAAAGTGGGCGGGCAACGTTACATTGTCCCACCTACACATCCACATGTGAACCTTTCATTATAAGTAGGCCTTCTCGTTCAAACACGCGAGGGACCGAAATAGCTCATAACTGGCCTGTGTTACGTTATGTGTTCCTGGAGACAGCAAATGTCATTCTCCTTTGTATAGATAACCAGAAATCGGAAAGGCCATTTCGATGTAATTGCAGCAAGAGAGTGAGAATCCAAGAACATCTATGTTACTATGTTTCACAGGCTAGTAGCCATTACAGTCTAACATTTGAACGGTTAAACCCTTGAACTATAACGCAGAATTGTAATTATAAGTTGAATCATTAGGTAACTATCCTGACGTTTATGTTGCGAGCTCACTCATACTAGTGAGTATAGAAATGTGAGGGTCTGGTTTCCATGGTGACATAGTTCATGTTCCTAGAATTACCTGCGCCATTTTTTCACGTATAATCTTAATAAAATCGACACCTTGCAAGCCACTATATCATCCAACCTGAGCAGGTACCGCGTTTGGCTTATGATATTACCTCAGACAGTGGTATTTATGGACATTGAACATGCATTTGATACAGTGTGGCACCCACTCTTATTATATAAAATACACTTCGATGCCATACCTGACTCGGATGGTAGCCAGGTTTCTGAGCGTAGATGGAGAGCACCTCTTTATTCGTGGAACAGAAGCGGGAGTACCCCAAGGCAGCACTCTTTCACCGGTGCTGTACAGTCTCATGGTGAACATTCTTCCCAGATGATATTGCACTGTACGCTATGGCTAGACATCACCTGAACATTTAAAAGCTCTTTGTGAACTGGTGCAACGTTACCTATATGAAGGTTGCCATGATATTCACTAGAAGAAGACTGGACGTCCCACCCCAGGACTAAATATCTGGGTATGACCCTGGATAGGAAGTTTCTGTGGCGCGATCACATTGCGCAGGTTGTCACCAGAGTGAAAGCCCGTATGTGTGCTCTGTACCCTCTATTAAAAGACAGGCATTTGCTTATTCGACTCAAAAAGAGGTTGTACTTAGCCTGCATTAGGCCTGTCCTGATGTACGGCTGCGAAGCCTAGGGAAATATTCCTAAAATCAATGTGAGAGTGCTACAACTGGTTCAGAACAGGACCGGGCGAGTTGGCCGTGCGCGTAGAGGCGCGCGGCTGTGAGCTTGCATCCGGGAGATAGTAGGTTCGAATCCCACTATCGGCAGCCCTGAAAATGGTTTTCCGTGGTTTCCCATTTTCACACCAGGCAAATGCTGGGGCTGTGCCTTAATTAAGGCCACGGCCGCTTCCTTCCAACTCCTAGGCCTTTCCTATCCCATCGTCGCCATAAGACCTATCTGTGTCGGTGTGACGTAAAGCCCCCTAGCAAAAAAAAATGTTCAGAACAGGCTCATATCGATAATGACAAACTCCTCACGATTCACGAATTTACGAAAACCGCACACAACCGTACAGATACCGACGATACGCCGCTACGTTAATAAGTAGAGCTAGGATTTTTATGTAGTATCAAGTGGCATAATATGTACATAAATATGTAACAAAAAGCACCAAAATATGTAGCAAAATATGTAGAATGGGCAAAATATGTAATATCACACAATTAATATAAACTCACCATTTTGTCAGTTACAACACACAAAACACGCTTTATATTACATTTTGCAGCACAGTGAACAATTAAGTATTTTTTCAATGTTCTTTGGAGTCATATTATATGAATATATCACACACATATTCAATAGAAACTTATTATTTTCAATACTCAAAGCAAGTTTATTCCTTAAATTTTGTAGCACAGTGAACTATTAAGTATTTTTCGATGTTCTCTGGGGTCATGGAAAGGCGTTTGTCACTTAGGATGTTCTTATATGCCGAGAAAGATCTTTCAACATCACATCATGTAACTCGGGTAAATTTTAAGACAGGGGCCGATGACCTTCGATGTTAGGCCCCTTAAAACAACAAGCATCATCATCATCATCATCAAATTTTAAGACAGGAATTTTCGCTGGAGAAATGTCCTCGGGAGGATCAACATCATCTCCATTTAGAATTCGGCACACACTGTGAAATGTTGAATAACCAGGATTTCTCTTCAACACTTTTTGTAATTTACTCAATACACTTGCACCAGTTTCCTCATGCACAACACTTAGTTTTTCAATAGCATCCTCTATGATGGCAATAGAATCTTGCAGTGGCAGTCCTGATGTTTCTAGACGTTTGATGGTTTCTGGAAGCCAGCAGAAGTTGCCCCTGATGTAGGTGTTTGAGGAGACCACTTTGGAATCACTAAAGGCAGTTTGTGATTCACTAATAGATACAGTATTTTCAGGATCAAAAGAACTACCACAGTCTTTATAGCAATCAGATGCTCACTATAGAATTTAACTGCGTCTATCCATGTCCCCCACCTCGTTAACACTGGTTCCGGCGGCAGTAGTATCTCTGGCAATTGCTGTTTGTAAGATAGCACTCGTTGTAGAGCTTTTAGAAAATCCTTTTTGTTGCTGAAATTAATCTATTCACTTGTGGAAACTTACCTCTAATATCTTCGGCAACACGTTGCAGTCCATGAGCCAAGCATGTAAAATGGAGCATATTGGGATAAAACACCTTCAAAGCAGTTGCAGCCTTAAGCATGTATGCTGCAGCATCAGAATACATCACTAATACCTTTTCCTCTTTCATCTCAGTCAGCCACAGAGCTCTTAATCCATCATTCACACATCTCGCAATAGTTGAGTGATTTGTATAGTCTAGCTCTTTACAGTAGATCAAACATGGTTTTGAGTCGCTGTCAGGTTGTAGCTTCCCCACCACAAGATCTGCAATAAATCTACCCTTAGCATCTGTTGTTTCATCAACAGCAACCCATATGAAATTATTTCCTATATGCTGTCTTATGTTGTGCATAACCTCGTCGTAGCAGACTTGAAGATAATTCTTGCGTAGTGTTGATTGGTTGAAAACATGTTGCTTGCAGTATTTTTCCAGAAAAGATGTGAATTCAGGCACTTCAAGTTTATACCATGGAATATTGGCTGCAATCATTGGACTGCATAAGTCTTTATAAAAAGGGTTCCTTTAAGGTGAAGGCTGCATCTGTGTTAAAGGATTTGTTTCTTTTGTAGACCCAACTGTTGGTTTTTTCTATGCAGAGCACTTCGTGCATGTTGCTCAAGCTGGGATTTCATGGAACATGCAATATGTTTGTTGCATGCTTGGCAAATCACTACTTTGCCATCAGTTGCAAAGGACTCGTCAACTGCAATCCATGATTTTAATTTTGAAGCCAGCGAGGACACTACTGCCATATTGACTCTGGAGGAAACTAATGCTCATGAACTATCTTCTTCAGCTGTTCAAAATAAACTAAAATCTAATTGAGATGTTTCAAAGGAAGACAGCTCTAACAACAGATTTGGAAATTCCTAAGTACATAACAAAGAGGTCACAGAAATACGCTTAGAAAAATATTCCTGGAAACTTCAACATGAAAGTGGCTAGTTGTAAATCAATTAACTCTAAAAGGGATCAAAGATTTAAGACTGGCACATGTAAAGTAACAGTTTTGCTGCAGCTAATTGGAACCTAATAACCTATTTCGCAAGGGTCTCTACCTGCACCTATCATCCTCTCAAATACAGACAACAACCCCACATTAAGTATGAAACTTCAATTCAGCAATTTATTATAAATGAAAACAGGAAAACGCTAAAATATGTAATTTTATATAATATCACTGAGAATATGTAGAATACCCACAAATATAAAAAATATGTAAAATGAAATTCGGTAATAATAACCCTAATATAGTGTTTTGTGAACATATGACTTTTCCCAGCACCTAAACAGCAAGTAACAAAACATGTAATTACATAAAAATCCCAGCTCTATTAATAAGACATCTCTAGGTGTGCTAGATCGTATCTCTGCCGGTCCTCATGATCGCGGCATTACATTAATTAGGAGACTGTTTCAAATTTCAAAATTGCCCACCAGGCGAAAAACTAGAGTACCATGGTTATTATATAAAAGTTAAACTGATGTGTGTTAAAGTAGGGTTTTTTCATTCCGATTATGTATTGTAATATTTTGATGATAATAATAAATAAAATCATGAATAAAATATATAAATAAAATCACTCAAAAACTTAATAAAATTAATAAGCATAATTAACCGAAATGTCCGTAGTATGGGCGCCAGAGTTCACCAGAATGGATCCCTCGAATTTAGATAAGAGCATGATAAACTTTATATCCCAGGGCGTGTACATAATGCTGCGTACTGGTACATCTGCTGCAGGCCTTACCTAACCTCCTGAAAACGACTAATTAGGTAGGAACTGCACCTAGGTTTATCAATAACACTGATTCTAAAATAGCTAACTATATTCTGAACAAATTCCGTGCATGAGCACCTCATCAACATACAACATTATACATATAATACACACATAAATAAGCTACCATTTGTAGATGGTCCGATGAATAATGTACATGTATGAAGATAATTACCCTTCACTGTCTCTATATCAATTCGACTTAGCGATTCTCATAATAGGCAGTTACCACATCACACAGATACTGTACCTTGTACTACTGTGTTCACATATTTTAACACTTGTTGTAAAGATATATACACACGTCTGTCGATCCTCAACATAAATTTATGGGAAGTCTGAGATAGCTTTCACCAACATATAATGCTAGGCCGCCACAAGTGCATACAATACTTAATGCGCAAGCACTCTCCACAATCATCCACTTTCCACAAACATAACAAGACTATGCTCCACGAACGTTTGAAGTCCAGTCCATTGCAGCCGTGTCACTCCAGTACCGTGTATCAGCACCACTTCCTTCCCGTACAGTGCGTCAGTTGTAGTTGTAGTTATCTTCCTTCTCGTTCCTTTACCTTCACCTTTACAATCACCCATACAATCTCCCTTACAATGTTTCTTTACAATGTCCCTGGTTGCCGCCGTATCATCAACCTTTATAGACATCAACATCCCCCTCCTCTCAGATGATACGCCTGGATTGGTGCTTGCCAGCCAATCATGGGTGGTCCTCTTCTCAAGCCCAAGCCCTGAACTACTTCTTCCTCCCAAGACAATAACAAACTCTGGGGTATATTCCATGAATCACCAAACTTTCCCTGGTACAACAACAAGCTCATCTCATCAGGCTGGGATATATACATGACTCATGAATTTCCCGACACAAGTACATCACAACACACACTGGGGTAGCCAGATGACTCATTCAAATTACCAGAGTTATTAAAGCAATGTTTTCCCACTCGTGCAAAACAAATTACTCATACCTACATATGTGGATATCTTCCAGCTTACCAATATAAATGGCAAAGTATACAAATGAAATAATAATAATAATAATAATAATAATAATAATAATAATAATAATAATAATAATAATAATAATAATAATAATAATAATAAAAATAGAATACATACAATAATATCTCTAACTTCTACATATAATTCGGAGGTGTGATATATGTACTATCACAGTATTCAATACATAAACAAACACGATTTTTTCCCCGATAGAGAATATCTTCAAGGTAAGTAGAGACTTACCTTAGGCGACTCTCTATTTCCTTAATCAGTCCCTAGCTTTGAAACATATACGTAAAGGGACTAGGTTTAGGTCCTGGGACATGCAGATCCATAGGGGAGATGAAAAACGTATTTGTTGAAGATCCTATGTCTCCACCCAATGAGAGCCTCTGCACAATGTTTTACGTCTCGTTGTAAGTGCCTCTGTGATTATGTATTTCGAGACTCCGAGTGTCATATCTTTGCTTCTCTATGTATTTGAGCAATGAATCAAAAACATAGGGTATCTGCCATCAATTGCTTTACACGCACCCGCTCTTGAATTAAGTCCGATGGGACTTGTACCGAAAAACGGTCCGTTAATGATATCTCCCTTGTTAAACCTCGTATCCCAATGATGCACATGAGAAAAAAGGTTTAGAAATTAATTTCCATTAAGGCGGGTACATTTCCATTAAGTTTGGTTGTGTATATTTTGTGGGAGTGCAAAATCACGGTTTCGGTTTGTTTTAAACCCCCAGTCAGTTCAGGGATTTAGAAACAATATTTTCCCTAAATCCTACCCAAGGACAGGTGGATTCTAAATATGAAGTTTGGTGGAAATATATCCAGTAGATTCCAGCATTCGCGTACATTCGGAATAATTAAGGAAGAAAATAATACAGTTAAGAAAGTTGAAATTAATAGAAAATGGATTATAACTGAGGACAGCTGGATGCCAAGTGAATGTATTGGAAAATCAAATGTCCCTCAGTAAATCATGCTGGTGTGAGTTATGGATATAATAAAGCGGTAACAGAGCAGAAATTTAGGCGCAGTGATTCTTAGGTAAATAGATAAGAAGGTGACTAATGGTGTTATTACTGAATCTATTCGAGGGCGGTTATAACCTCCAACGATATTCCGCCAATATCCCGCAGAATGGCCGATTGACGCCTCTCTTTCCTTCTACCAAAGGAACAACCACGAATTTAAAGGCATGATGAGGGAAATGGCAATACGTTACTTCCCTGCTGGCAAGCAGTCAGAGACGTTGCCATGGTAACCTGTAGGTTCGTTGTCGGTCTGTCGGTCACTCAATGCAGAGCATGATACCCGCAGAAAATAGTAAATTTCTCCGTCATGTGAAGAGTAAGGTAAATTATGAACATAACGAAAGTTGTTTATAATGAAGAGACGTTTCACGTACGGTCCACGGAGTTTACAGAAAATCAATAGTATAAGAGAAAATGGAGGAAAACCGTTCTGGTTTTCCTATAAAACTCCCTTCTATTCAAAGATTTTGAAATGATACGCATATCGAAACCTTCCCCGGGATGAGTATACTCTAAATATGAAGTTTGGTTGAGATCTATTCAGCCGTTTCGACGTGGTGGTGGAACAGACAAACAGACAAACAGACACGAAAAGTAAAAACCACCAATTCGGTCTTGAGTTGACCTAAAACGGATAAATATCTGAAAATTGGCAAAACAAAAGAAATTACAGACAGCGGACCCCCTACAACTTTATTTATGTAGATTTGTCTGAAACGATCATCTACTTTCCAGACAATTTGGACTGCAACAGGACAAACATCCACACGAAACAAAATAATCTAAAACTTTAAATTAAACACAGAGAAAGAAAGAGAGGGAGAGAGAGAGAGGGGCCGCTAGCTCAGCTGCCCCTTCCACATCAAAGGTTAACACACGCACAGCCAAAGGAACAAGGGAAAATGTTCTACGCTCACGCTTCCTGCAAAACCAAAGTCACCGCCGCCGCAGGTGATAGCCCAGTTCTACGCAGAGGCTACACCTTTCCGTGTCCAGCTGTGAGAACAAAGTTAGGCGCAACATAATGTACCTACGGACACCACGACACCAGGCGCGGCGGGTCTATGTTTGCCGTGTTAGCCGGGCTAACACAACCTAAAACGAAAGATAAACGAATATGACTATGCTTATTTAATATCGCATACTACATTACAACAACCATTAAGACTGATAATCTTCCGTACAAATAACACATGAATTGACGAAAGCTTCGCATCTGTCGAACGATGAAGATATGCCTACTGTGTGCTCCATTTGCCATTTCGCTAATGCAAACATGAGGAGATTCAATTCAGTCGGGGCGCCCTTTCTCATTCTATGCATTCGGAAACACAGCACAGAGCTGACCATGCTGGTAGTGTTGGCTACTGAGTGTATGATTCGAAGCAATGTATCGATTTATTCAAGTGTCCGAGTCAATCGATTCAGAGGAACGGCGAGCTCACGGCACACGATTCAGCTGACTCGCAGCAGACAGTTCTGAGTGGCGCAATATCGGATCAGTATCGGTACACCGGACATAGTCGGGGAGCCGAACTTCCACTGCAGCGAGATATACAGAGCCATGCCACACTGAAAGAATCGTACGTAATCACGGATCAGTAAAATACAACACACACACACGCGGTTCATTGTCGGTACACTGGACATTGGCGGGGAGCCGAACTTCCCGCTGCAGCGAGACATACAGAGCCATGGCACGCTGAAAGAATCGTGCGCTATAACGGACTCCTGTTCTCAGCTCATTTGAAAACAATACCCACTTGCATTCTTCTTATAGGGAGTTTTAAATAATAGATGGATTTGCAGTGAAAAGAAGGTAGTCAAAGTACCTAGCTAGTAAATAGGTAGGCTATTAGGTTATTCTACTTATTAGTTTAATGAATCAATATTATTACTTAGCTGACATTCAACAACTAATTCAACTCAACTCTCTAGCCTACCCTATGAGTATGAGTCATGCTCATGACCACTTGAAATTGTCTGTTTTATATTAGGAAGAACCGCTCAGTATTCTCTCAGTTTGTATGTCGCATCATTTGACAAGACTTCAATAATCGAATCACGAGATCACCAGCGTACGTGGACAGTGAGTAAGTGAGCTGACTAACGCAACAGCTAAAATTTAAAAAAAATGAAATCATAAAACCAGAGGGCTGCTGTACATCTCGGATACCCTGTACAAAATATGACGATTTAAACAATCCCCCGCTAATAGAAAAAGACATATTTTCAACGATGACCGAGCGAGTTGGCCATGCGGTTATGGTAGCGTAGCTATGAGTTTGCATTTGGGGGATGGTGGGTTCGAATCCTACTGTCGGCAGCCGTTAAGATGGTTTTCCTTGGTTTCCCATTTCCCCAGGAAAATTCTGGTGCTGTAAATTAAGTCCACGGCCGCTTCGTTCCCCCTACTAGCCCTTTTCTATCCCATGGTCGCCATAAGACTTATCTGTGTTAGTGCGACGTAAAGCAACTTACTTGATTCATATTTAATATGTAGGCTACTTATTGTGAACAAAGGTATTTTTACATCTCTTTTGTATATATAATAGAGTTGTGATTTTCAGAAAACTCTGAAAAATCACAAGCCTGTGTAGAAAATTTGAGTTGTATCATTCATTATTCTTCTTCTTATTATTATTATTAAGTACTAAGTTTTGTACTGTCTTCTTCTTCTTAGCGTGCCTGTCCGCCTCGGACGTTGGCGATCAACATGGCTATTCGGGCTTTATCCATTGAAATTCGGAACAGTTCTGCAATAAAAAATTCCTTCTGTTAGTTTATTCTTCTTATTATTATTATTACTATTAACTACGTAAGTTTTGTACTGTGATATAATAACTAATAAGCATGTATAGTACTGCATAAGTACCTACTTTCTTTCCTGCTTTTCATTTTTCAACGTATTTGTTTTGCATTATATATTTACCGTGAATACAATGAAATTTCGATGTTATTTGAAATCATTGAAGAAAAGACTAGGCAAACAACTGATAGGGAATCTGCCACCTGGGCGACATCTCTAAATGTAGATCATTGATGATTGTGTGTACAGATATTTTTTCATCTAATTTTATACGCTGTCAATGTGGGCGAAATGTTTTGGAACATCAAAACTTGATGTGAAGAGATGGCTCCAGGAGAAAACTGAATCTGAAAGGTATATGACACATAGGAAAGCAGTTCATAGAATGAAGACCAGATGGCAGCAGCAAGCATTGTATGTTGTTGCTGCTGTCTTATCAGTACACACTACACAGATGCAATAGGAACGGTGACTCAAATGTGCTATGAATCGGATCACTGTATCGATTCAGTAACGTGAACGGAATCAAATGAATCGGATGTCTCATCACTACATGCTGGCTAGTAGGCTCGCATGTTTGCCCCCGCCGAGAGGCTAACGTATCGGTAATCGCTTGCAGTGTTCAGTGTCTTGTGCCAGCAACGGTTTTCTTTTTGTTGTTTGTTGTTGTTGTTGTAGTTAAGGGGAGATTCAATTATGATGAAGGACCAATGCGGCTGCGTTCATTGAGGACTTATTAAAACATTCATTCTCTAGCTGAACTTTTCCTGCTAACAAACAAATCATAAGCAATGGGAGACCCACTCCTAGTACATCAGCTACGGTTACAGAAAGAAGAGGCAAAGTGCGTCGTTTTAATCATTCCTGGTATAATCGCGATCACAAGAATTGCGGATGGAAAAGGAAACAGATAACGTTGGGGCGAATATTTTGGCCAACCCTGAGGATGAAGGAGAAGTAACCAAGGCAACGTCACCTGTGTTCGTCTTCCAGGAGGTGTGGCTTGCGACGTTGCGCACGCAGAGGCCACTCCTGACTCCATTTTTTCGGAAAATGATTAAGATGTTTCTATGGTTAAACATTCTGGCTATACTGGCTCTTCCTAATCAAGGAAAACAATTAATTAACTGTAATTTAATTGCGATGAAGCGTGTACAATGTAATCTCACTCCAATATATGGTATTTAATTGTTTGATCAACGCTTACAATAACTTCATAGGAACGGTTTTCCAAACGCCCTTGCGTCTTTCATAATCAATTATTTATTACCATGTTATTTTAACTGTGGTTTTATTATTATTATTATTATTATTATTATTATTATTATTATTATTATTATTATTATTATTATTATTATTATTATTATTATTATTATTATTGGTAGTAGCAGTATTTATCAGGGCCTACATTGACGAAAAAAAGAGTCATTCTTTCTTACAGTGGTTGAGCGCGATGCCATTCGATAATGAAGTCATAGTCGAGACCGCTAACATTTCAGCCCAGAGCTGGGAGCGGAGCGAGTAATACCGATGAGTAATCCGGTTGTAGCGGTAGAGCACACCACCGATCCCCTCCGCTTACAACTGCTAGTACTCGCGGAGGACCATAGCACAGTGTAGCGCACGACACATATTTAACAAGCGGAGACCACAACGTTCGGATCACGGATTATCTTCAAACTTTGTACATTTTTAGTAGTCCATTAGGACAAGGTAATGTTCAAATAGTAAGGCGTACTACTTAGGCATTTTCGAGAAAAGCGCACGAGAGTTTTCGCGTCGGATGTGTACCGGTGCGTTGCTGTCACGAGTACGAGATGGCGACGGTCGAGTGATTAGCGTTCAAGCTCCGTAATTGCTGGAACACTGGATCGAGTCCCGCTCATCGCTTTTTTGTTTTTCAACACTGATCATATTCTTTCATTTATATTGCAGGTATGAGCGTCCAGGTACAAAGCAGTTCCGGGTACCTTACCCGATTTCACTGTCAGGTTTGAGGGATTTCGCAAATCACTGCAGGCGTACATTTTCAGGGAAACTTTATGCATGTGGACGTTTACTTGTTGATAATTTCTTTTTGTAGTCCGCTTCTGTGGTGGAGTGGTTAGTGTGATTAGCTGCCACCCCGGAGGCCCGGGTTTGATTCCCGGTTCTGCCACGAAATTTGAAAAGCGGTACGAGGGCTGGAACGGGATCCACCCAGCCTCGTGAGGTCCACTGAGTAGAGGGGGGTTCAATTCCTTCCTCAGCCATCCTCGAAGTGGTTTCCCGTGGTTTCCCATTTCTCTCCGAGCAAATGCTGGGATGTAGGCCCCTGCCTAACGTAAGGCCACGGCCGCTTCCTTCCTTCTTCCTTGCCTATCCCTTCCAATATTCCCATCCCTCCACAAGGCGAGGCCGCCTGGGCGAGGTACTGGTCATCCTTCCCAGTGTATTCATCATCATCATCATCATCATCCGTTTACCCTCCAGGTTCGGCTTTTTCCCTCGGACTCAGCGAGGGATCCCACCTCTACCGCCTCGAGGGCAGTGTCCTGGAGCTTCAGACTCTTGGTCGGGGGATACAACTGGGGAGAATGACCAGTACCTCGCCCAGGCGGCCTCACCTGCTATGCTGAACAAGGGCCTTGTGGAGGGATGGGAAGATTGGAAGGGATAGGTAAGGAAGAGGGAAGGAAGCGGCCGTGGCCTTAAGTTAGGTACCATCCTGGCATTCGCCTGGAGGAGAAGTGGCAGAGCCGGGAATCGAACCCGGGCCTCCGGGGGTGGCAGCTAATCACGCTAACCACTACACCACAGAGGCGGACCCCAGTGTATTCCCCAACCCAAAGTCTCGCGCTCCAGGACACTGACCTTGAGGTGGTAGAGGAGGTGTCCCTCGCTGAGTCCGAGGGAAAAACCGACCCTGGAGCGTAAACAGATTAAGAAATGTTTTGTAATAATAAACATTAGTAAAGAGTCAAATAACATTGAAAAGTCAATAAAAGTTCATGCAAATATACCATTTTTCATTATATTACATTTGAATTGTAATATATATGAAAGAAAAAAACGTAAACAGAATGACAAGCGAGATTCGACCCAACGAACCAGCGATTACGCAGCTTGAACGCTAACAACTCGTCCACCGCCGTTTTGTACTCCTGATCGAAACGCACCGGTATATATTCGACGCGAAAACTTCTCTGCGATTTTCTCGAGAGCGCCCTAGTAGTGCAACTTACTACTTGCACATTACCTTGTCCCAATGGACTACTAAATGTATACAATGTTTGAAGATGCTCCGTGATCCGAACTTCGTGGGCTTCCCGTGTAAGAGTATTGCAGCTGTATTGAGGCTGTGTTTCTTAATTTGCGTCTATACTTCCTTCGCTTATTGTGTTTTTGTAGATAATGCAAAATATATTAGAAAATAATTGTGGTATTAGGTTGATATTTAATCCCATTTTACGTGGTATTCATGTTTTACAATATTTAAGGAACCGAATACATTTTTACATACATTTGTATCACAAATGCCACGAAAACCGTCTGATGCATGGCATTTATTTGAAAGTATTGATGATAAAAATCAGCAAAATGCAAATTTTGCGGCCGCATTTACGCGACGGATGGTGGCGTATCAAATTTGTGGGATCATATCAAGAGGCATCACAAGGATGAAATGAGCAGGTCGGCTTCTCCAGCAGAAAACAACATTGCTGTATTCAGCAAAACAGTTATGTTGTGAGAAAAGGGCAATGCATTTACGTTGTCATACGAATAACGTATTTAAACGTGCCGCCACATCACATTTACTCGGTAGTTCACTCGGTTCAACCGGGTGATGACGTCACAACAACTGCTCCGCTCCGTCCACATCACTATTCTAGCCAGACTTCGCACAAAAGAATAACAAAGAAACTGGAGAATTTGACACTCAGGGAGTTGACATACACATTACATCTGTTGTCTTGAAGGAGCCGAGTGGTTCCTCCCTTCATTGCTGAGCCAGTGGGACGTGTGCGCATGGATGTGACCAATGAGAGACTCTGTGTGAGCAGGCACTGGGTGGTTCTGAGGGCTGTACTGAGTTCTTGCCTGAAATGAATATTTCTGGCCACGAGATGCTAAAGATTTCGAGTATACGCAAATGATACATGGCTGTGTGGCTGTAGGAAGTCGTGTTCCTTGTATTGCTGGCCCTGCCTTTTATTTTATCTTCAACAGACACAAATGTTTGGACAGATATGGGAGTTCGTGATGTTAACAGTTACCATAAAGGAAACGACATGAAGAGTCTGTAGACCATGCTAATTCCAAAATAACTTTACTGAAGTTCGGTAGCACTATACTAGACTTAACTAAAGTTGGCGTCTGACAGGGAAGGTTGGAGGGAGGAGCACTGCACGTGCCATTTCACGATGTTGCCACATTCCAGCATTCCTTTCTACATGCTCTTACCACTCGCTTCCGGCTCACTTGTTCCCTCCTTCATTCTGACCGCTGTGATCTGTTGTAGACTACCTGGCCAGGCGGTGTCGTCCCATTTGCGATCACTGTTATACAGTGTCAGGTTCTTATCAGTGACAGTGACAGGTTTGGCAACTCCCAGCAAGACGAGTTGCCCTGAAGTTTTACCTCCATGGCAACCGCAGTCACACCACCCTCGTTTCCATGGCAACCACACAGCCACTCCCTTTATCCCACCTCGGCAGGCAGTAAACGGACCTCCCTCTGAGAAATGTCAGACACCAACTCTTATTATTAGCACTATAGAAGAGAGAATCCCTATGTTTTGCCTTCAAAATTAATCGGAAGAAACATAATGAAAACGTTAAAGCAAACAGGTAAATAGTTAGTTGTCTAATATGTGCTGTGTGTTCCCTGGCAGGTAAAGAGCTATCTGTTAGGGGCCATACTGAAAACCACGACTCAGTTAATGGAGGGAATTTTGTTGAATTGCTCCTTTATACAGCCACTTATGATAAAATATTACGAACCCATTTGGAAACATCTGCTGTTTCTTGGTACTGAAATATTTAACATGTTCAGGATTAAATATGGCACTACCTGAAGTAACCAAACACTGTTCTTCAATTTTAACTATTCCTTCTACTAGTGCCCCTGTCGAACGACGTTTCTCGGCTATGAAGCGGATAAATACTTATTTAAGAAGTACGCAAACACAAGAAAGATGATCAAAATTGTCATTCATTTCAATTGAGAAAAACCTCTTGAAAATCTGTTTGAAAAATCCGCGATTCCATGATTCTGTTTTGGACATTTGTGCTGCCAAAAATCGCCGTATAGAGCTCTGTTACAAGATGTAATATCTGCAGATGTACTGAGAGGATTGATTCATGAGAATTTAAAAATATATGCTTCTAATTGAACTTTAATGCCTATAAATTGTTTTTATCCGTGTTTCTACAAACTGTGTGCTAACACTTTAATAAGGGTCACGCGTTGCCACTGCACCACACTAAATAGGAGGTACCTAAGCAGAAGCCTACCTGCGCAACCTGTAACGGTAGCTAGGCCTACTCTGAATTGTTTTGTGAATTTTTGCTTTATGAATGTGTTAATCAGGAGAATCCACCGCCATAGCGTAACGGATAGCACTATTAGCTTCCGTCCTCGGTGGTCAGAAATTTAAGAATGGCAGGAGGGCTGATATGTGGTTAAAATGGTACACGCATGTACAGAAATGGTGTCCCGACATAAACAATCAACACAGCCCCACTCCAGTATTGAAAAGGAGGGGAGGGAGTGAATGGGTAGTGCTGAAGACACAGTGTGTATATTGCTATACATTCATCACTGCGCTCATTGCAATCACAACCGTCCTAGACTGGGCTGTCTACCTGCGGCAATTTGTTAAGCGAGGAGGTGTGGGACGCCATGCTTTGCGTATATCGATGATGATGATACTTGTTGCTGAAAGGGGCCTAACATCTAGGTCATCGCCCCTAATGGTACGAATTAAGACGAAATATAATGGCGATTTAAAAGTCCAAAACTCATCACTGACCAGAATTCAAAACGTGATGATGAAGAATGAGTGGATGAATATGAGTTTAAAATAATCGGCGGATCCAACTCACAATATTGAAAGTTAAAAATAATTCCAAAATTAATCCAGTGGCTAGAATTTTTAAAAAAGACGATGAACAATGATTTTGAACTTGAAACAATTAAATAGTATATATTGACCAAGGGGCTGCTTCCGAAACACAATCCTGAGTCGATGATGCTTGTTGTCTAAAGGCGTCCAAAATCCAGGTCAGGGCCCCTCATAATGGTACTTATCGCTAGGAATGTCTCATGTAGCGGTACTAATCATGAGTAACGTAGACTTAACGGTGTTCCACACATTGTGCTAGTATTCACAGGTTATGTAATACGCACAGGTAACGCACACCTATGGTGTTTTTCGCATTACGACGCCACGCATAGGCAAAGCAAACCCATGGTGTTCCTCACAAAGGTGTACTAATCACAGGGACTCGTACTATATCATTGTGCACCTCAGACAGTGGATACTAATCATAGGCAACGCAGACCCACGGTGTTGCTCATATAGTGGTACTAATCACGAGTACAGTAAAAGCCATACTGATTCACCCTCTGCTTCTACTAATCAAAACCTATTGTGTACCTAACATAGTGGTACTACTCACAAGTAAAGGCGACCCATGGTGTTCCTCGCGTGATGGTACTAATTACAAGTAGTCTCGTGGTTCTTGTTCAACCATCCCTTGGTCGCTCCTTTCACTCACCTCTTACGAAAGGCAGGGGATACCGTGGGTATAACCACCCAAAGGGGTTTTTGTGTATATCAGGACACCATATCTGTGCATGAGTGTACATACAGCTCACCTCCATTGGGGCTGTGCCTGAAAAGAACTGCACCTCCTCGATACGAGGAAGGAATTTCGTTAGTTATTAGGAAAAATCAAGTTAATTTAAGACATTTAGCCAGTTTCCACGAAAACAAACCACACCAACACAATGGCACCGGCCCTACAGCTATACTGCTAATAATAAGAGTTGGTGTCTGACATTTCTCAGAGGGAGGTCCGTTTACTGCCTGCCGAGGCGGGATAAAGGGAGTGACTGTGTGGTTGCCATGGAAACGAGGGTGGGGCGACTGCGGTTGCCATGGAGATAAAACTTCAGGGCAGCTCGTCTTGCTGGGAGTTGCCAAATCTGTCACTGTCACTGATAAGAACCTGATTGTTTGTATAAGAGTGATCGCAAATGGGACGACACCGCCTGGCCAGGTAGTCTACAACAGATCACAGCGGTCCGAATGAAGGAGGGAACAAGTAAGCCGGAAGCGAGGGGTAAGAGTATGTAGAAAGGAATGCTGAAATGTGGCAACATCGTGAAATTGCACGTGCAGTGCTTCTCCCTCCAGCCTTACCTGTCAGACGCCAACTTTAGTTAAGTCTAGTATAGTAAGCAGTCTCGTAGGGACGCACTCTAATTAAACGGTAACCGAGGCGGGTGCAAACTACGTCAAAGAATTTTCCCAGCTCGTCGAAGAAGATTCATTTTTCCCTGCCAGAGAAAATATAAGTTCTGTTTCATGAATCTCTTTCTGAATGAAAAGCCTGCGTAATTGAGATTCTCCATCGCAATATTAGGCTATTGAGCGTTTATGTAGCCTACTAATCAAGCGACAGAGACCCAACAATGCAAATAAAGTTTTTAACACATTATATTGCTTTGTGTCCATAAAAGTTCAACCTAAACACTTCTTAAGTGACAATAATGCCAATAAAGTATGTTTGTCTGAATTTAAATGTGTAACTGTCTCAGCTGTCCGCCTCTGTGGTGTAGTGGTTAGTGTGATTAGCTGCCACCCCCGGAGGTCCGGTTTCGATTCCCGGCTCTGCCACGAAATTTGAAAAGTGGTACGAGGGATGGAACGGGGTCCACTCAACCTCGGGAGGTCAACTGAGTAGAGGTGGGTTCGATTCCCACCTCAGCCATCCTGGAAGTGGTTTCCGTGGTTTCCCACTTCTCCTCCAGACAAATGCCGGGATGGTACCTAACTTAAGGCCACGGCCGCTTCCTTCCCCCTTCCTTGTCTATCCCTTCCAATCTTCCCATCCCCCCGCAAGGCCCTAGGTGAGGCCGCCTGGGCGAGGTACTGGTCATCCTCCCCAATTGTATCCCCCGACCCAGAGTCTGAAGCTCCAGGACACTCCCCTTGCGGCGGTAGAAGTGTGATCCCTCGCTGAGTCCGAGGGAAAAGCCAACCCTGGAGGGTAAGCAGATTAAGAAAGAAAGAAAAAATTGTCTCGGCTGCTCAGTAGTCGTAGTTAATTCAGTTTCTCTAAAGAGAGAGGTTGTTGTTTCTGATGGATGAAGTATTTTTTCGTCTTGGAACAGGATAGAGAAAAATGTAACTTCTAGCGAAGTGTTCCTCTCATTTACGGCTGTGACTGTACAGAATCTGCTGAGGTATGGAAGATGGTGAGTAATGTCAATAAGAGCACAACAACTGAGCCTGAATGTTATGAAAAGTGCTATTGATAGGGTCAGTCGTGCGGCAATAGCACTTTCTAGGCCAGTGAGGAAAGGAACGGTAAGTTACCTCACGTCATCGATGTTTGCGGTTCCCCTATAGACTTATGCGTCAAACACTGCACTGTATGTGAAGGGTGTGTAATCAAGTAGGAAGACGACAATTCGAACAGATTTTGTAATTTAATGCTCTTGTTGGATTCGTGGAGATTTCTTGTGAAACGCACACCCTTTTGACGTCCCACAGCGCCCAAACTATGCATTTTCGGTCATAGGGTCCCACTTGAAAAATGATCAGGTTGCTGTCCCGTACAACATACTGAACGTTATCAATATTGTTTCGAATCACCCTGTAGAACTGTTTGCCTAGTTAGAAACTACAGCGGTGATTCAAAGTCAATCTCTTATCAATTACCAGTAATTAATGTTGAGCCTCAGACTAGGGAGGGGATGCCTATCCGAGGTGGCAAAGGCGTGCTGTTTCACCCGGAAGGCTGTGAGTTCGATATCTCGTCAGGAAGTTTAAAAAAGTTAAGAAACGAGATTTCCACTTCCGGAGTGGAACATGGCTCTAAGGTTCATCAGCCTACACCAAAAGTGAGTGTCAGGTTAATTCCTGGAGGCGGTCGAGCATAGAGCCAACCACTCTATCCCGCTCAGTGCCGAGGTTATGGAGAGTGGAAGTCTTTAACGTTCCACTCTTCCAAGTTTATTTGAACCCTTTGAAGCATACTGGACACAAGAGATAACCACCACTAGACATAGCAATCTGTATCGAATATTTATATGCATCTCTACGAAATGGATTGGTTTTTAGTTTCTGTTAGAAAATCTTGTTAAGTTTCAAGTAGTACACAATTCTTTTTTTTTTCTTTTTTAAACTTTTTTCATGTCGCGCCGACACAAATAGGCTAGGTCTTACGGCGACTATGGGATAGGAATGGGAACATGCATTTGGGCGGGAGCCTGTTATGTTCAGCAAATAAATTGTGAATATAACATTCCAGAGCTGCCGAGAGTGGGGTTCGAACCCGCTATCTCCCGGTTGCAAGCTCACAGCTGCGCACCCCTAACCGCACGACCAACTCGCCCGGCAGTAATACTCTTAGCCAAGAGGCTACATCCTCACATCCTCCGTAACCCGCTTAAATCTCCTGGCCAGAGAGATGGCGTAAACTTCCAGGTGGCTCGCTCCACCACCTTCAGAGTGGGGAATGAAAAGTAGCATTCGGATTCAAAGGAAGAAAGCCATTCATTCAGTGTCGATACTTTTAACAGAACTTATAATCTTTTCATTCAGTCGAACCGAGCTCGATAGCTGCAGTCGCTTAAGTGCGGCCGGTATCCAGTATTCGGGAGAGAGTAGGTTCGAATCCCACTGTCGGCAGCCCTGAAAATGGTTTTCCGTGGTTTCCCATTTTCACACTAGGCAAATGCTGGGGCTGTACCTTAATTAAGGCCACGGACGCTTCCCTCCCGATCCTAGCCCTTCCCTGTCCCATCGTCGCCATAAGACCTATCTGTGTCGGTGCTATGTAAAGCAACCAGCATTCAATCGAAACACGAAATATAACATTTAGAGCACTATAACATACCCATGTCCACCTCTGTGGTGTAGTGGTTAGCGTGATTAGCTGCCACCCCCGGAGGCCCGGGTTCGATTCCCGGCTCTGCCACGAAAATTTGAAAAGTGGTACGAGGGCTGGAACGGGGTCCACTCAGCCTCGGGAGATCAACTGAGTAGAGGTGGGTTCGATTCCCACTTCAGCCATCCTGGAAGTGGTTTTCCGTGGTTTCCCACTTCTCCTCCAGGCGAATGCCGGGATGGTACCTAACTTAAGGCCACGGCCGTTTCCTTCCCTCTTCCTTGCCTATCCCTTCCAATCTTCCCATCCCTCCACAAGGCCCCTGTTCAGCATAGCAGGTGAGGCCGCCTGGGCGAGGTACTGGTCATTCTCCCCAGTTGTATCCCCCGACCAAGAGTCTGAATATCCAGGACACTGCCCTTGAGGCGGTAGAGGTGGGATCCCTCGCTGAGTCCGAGGGAAAAGCCGAACCTGGAGGGTAAACAGATGATGATGATGATGATAACATACCCATAAAAAAAGGAATTCTACTTCTAATTATCCATTTATAGGTATGTTATAGTGTTATAAGTATTGCATTCCGTGTATGGACAGTCTGAGAAGCTTACAAGTGTAATTCAACTCCTCCAAGGGCCTTCATAGCCTGTACGGAGATAGCTAATATTTCAATGTTGTTGAGTGACCATGCCCCTGCAGGTCGAACTCCACATAAAACTGGATGTGCAATGAGAATGAAGGTCACGCAAGACTACACGCTTGTGTCTTTCTTGTAAACGGAAGTTTGAGTGTATCAGTAGAACGGACATTATCTCAGAGGGACAGTCTAAAAGGACTAGAGGCAACAGCTCAAACAAATGTTGGAATTGCGCTTCTACTCCGGTCCATTGGAATTCAATATGGTGGTGGATCAATACCTGAGTTGAGATGCCTGGAGCTTTTCCAGTTTGGCACTATTCCAGAAGCGTACCTCCATGTTCTAGACCACGAGCAAGCTACTCGATACTATCTCTCCGAAGCGCACCTGACAAAAGCGCAGTAGCCACAATGCTACTGTCACCATTAACTTAAGGCACACTCTGGAGATAAAAATCGATATTTTGGTCATTTTGATGAAATTTTTTATGACTGAAATTGAAAGGATTGAGTTTCTTTTTTCTTGACACGAAGTTATTCCGTAGAATTCAAACAATTTATCACTGTAATAATGCTTTGTTTGCCAATTGTAATTTTACATATAAATCCAATTTTTCTCCTATAAAATTCTGCCAAATGTAACAAATTTGTATGGTATACAGTATATATCACAGCTATATTAAGAAACCTGCGTATGGAATTTTTTATTGCAGAATTTTTTCAAGTAGTAGAGATTTTTAAGTCCAAAATTTTATAACGTAAAAATTACACAAATGTTAGTATGATATATCTCCTTATATAATGTACATAAAAATCGATACGTAGTGCTTTTAAAAGAAGTATTATCTACCTAATTACGAATTTACATTACCATGTTAATTACATTTTATGAACAAAATGGAATTAAATATTTCAAAATATATATTTTCGAAAACTATTAATTGTATATGAAAGAAATGTTCGTGATATCTGTACATTTATGTAAGTGACATTCCCACAAAGTTTCGTGAAAATCCATGCATTAGGTAAAAATCTGCCTGCTGTCATTTCTTGATGGATACAGTACTTTCGCATCCATCTCTTGGCACAGGCCACAGTAAAGTGTAGCTTCCACCGAAGTCCCAGTCAACATCCATGGCTGTGACAATATGGAAGTTGCTGGGGTATGGGCAGTGCTGAGTAATGATACTCAGAGCATGACTAGTGCACCTGAGTGTTATGAAAGGTGCTGCTCATAGGGTCAGTCGTGCTGCAATAGTACTTTCTGACCCAGTGAGGAAAGCAATGGCAAACTACCTCACTCCTCATCTTGCCTAGTACGCCTCATTTTCGTGCTGCCATTGGTTTTGGGGGTTTCCTTACAACCGCATAACCGTTGGTGCTATTTGAGGATCCAACCAGCCTCTGGGCTGATGGCCTAACAGACAGACAGACAGACAGGTAAAAATATATTTTTATCTCCGGAGTGTCACCTTAAGAAGGAAGAAACTCTCCCTCTGAGAATGCTAGTCACACTTGTTAGGAAAATGACTCGTAAGTTCAATACAACTCTAAAACGTATTTTGGAGATTACGTACCTTGCCGTAAAAACCTGACCAGCATGTCAGCTTAAAACGTTATTCGTAGAACTATATCCCCTTTAGTTTGCTGGGTAAAAGAAATGCAGAAATATAGGATGACTGTTTCAGATTTTATAAAATGATAATTGCTCTAAATCTGGAAATCTGTTCGTTTCGTTGCATCTTCGTTCAGATAGCCTGAATATTCACCCCCTGTATTTCCTGAAATATAGTCATAATAAGAGAAAGGCTTCCTTAGATTTTTAACAACAGGTACTAAAGTTGATATTTCTGTCTACATTGGCATGGTATAGTGACACATTGCCATATTAGAAATGATAATTATGTTATATTATATTATATTATATTATATTATATTATATTATATTATATTATATTATATTATATTATATTATATTATACCCTTGGTGGTCTATAAAGGATACCTACCTTACCTATCAGCAATTAGCATGAGATCTGTCTCTTGGGTCGTTACCGGGTTCTTCGTCACTTGCTGAGGTAAAAGACGGGTTTCAGTATATCTAATCTATCTACTTAAATAAAAGATCAACTCTAGAAAATTTATGGTTCATGAACCCCACTGCCGGCAGCCCTGAAGATGGTTTTCCGTGGTTCCCATTTACATACATGCATACATTTATACATACATACATACATACATACATACATACATACATACATACATACATACATACATACATACATTATCATTATAGGCTGTTATGCCTTTCAGTGTTCAGTCTGCAAGCCTCTGTGAATTTATTAAACGTCGCCACAATCCTCGATTTGCAGCTAGTGTTGTGGCCTCATTTAGTTCTATACCTCTTATCTTTAAATCGTTAGAAACCGAGTCTAACCATCGTCGTCTTGGTCTACCTCTACTTCTCTTACCCTCCATAGCAGAGTCCACTATTCTCCTAGGTAACCTATCCTCCTTTACACACACCATTTACACAGTAGGAAAATTCCGGGGCTGTACCTTAATTAAGGCCACGGCCGCTTCCTTCCCACTCCTGGGCCTATCCTATCCCATCGTCACCAAAAGACCTATCTAGTACGTTGTAGGAAAACAGCAACTCTACTCATAGGAATTCGGGAGACTCAAGCGATCTATGCCGCCCAACCTCCTTCGATCATCTCTCATTGCTTTACCCTATGATAGCATTAAGTATCCGAGTTTGAGAAAATATGTTCTTACCTTTTATGATTCATCCCTCTCTTAACCATATAATCTCATTCCTCTAGAAACCGAAAATCTTCCCCCTAACGTTTCTCTTCAATTTACCATTGAAGGGTCTGATTGTCTACTTGTTTTCAACATTGAAACAATTGTCATCACAAAAATGGCAGCTCGTATGTCGTTTAAATACTGCAGTTCCTTGTTCAGTGGCTGTACCCGTATTTCCTAAACCCTACCAGCTGTATATGTTAATATGGAAATTTAATGTGGTTATCTCATCTAATTCCAACAGTATATTTAATGTATTTGAAAATCTGTCTTCGTGGCACCCGAAGTTCACTTTCCATTTTTGTACGATCACACACTTTCGTTGCAGATGTATTTTCTAATTATATATGTAGCATTTTTAAAATAAAAAGTCACGTCCTTATTCGGATTACGAAATCAAAAGTCGCGCTAAACTATAATTTTGCTTGTATCGTCCATTCTTCCTCGGTCAAATTCACTCAATCGTGTATTATTTTAATAAAACAGTGAACGATGTTATAAAAATCAGAGTTAGTACTCCTATAGTGTCATCTGTTACGACTTACACAAACTTCAAACTTGTTCTCTAACACTCAAACACTTCCCGCTATATGTGGCAGAATGGTTATAAGAAAGCCTCGAACGACCAACTAATATCTATTTTAAGAATTGATGCTTTCACGGCCCGTTTAGATAGATATGATAATATTTCTGTTTTTTGCCGTGACAAAGAAAACAATGTTCAAACCGACATTCTTAGATAAGTTTTTTTTTTATTTTCATACCATTTGATGATGATTCAGCCAACGGCCGTAGCCGTGTTGAAGCACCGGATCTCGTGAGATCTTCGAAGTTAAGCAACATTGGGCGTGGTCAGGAGTTGGATGGGTTGACACGCGCTGTTGGTTGGGGGTAAGGGAATGGAGGAGCGGAAAGGAACTGGCCACCCTACCACACGTAAACTCCGGCTCAGGAACACCTCTGCGGAGGTTCGGACCTGCCTTCGGGTAGAATAACCCTTACCTTACCTGATGATTCATCCCTCTCTTAACCGTATAATCTCATTCCTCTATATAGAGACCGACTTATTTTATGAAAGTTCAAACGGTCAATGCTAGATAAGTCTTCCTCTACGAAACATAAATAATACTTCTTTGTAGCCTATTCTTTAACACGGCAAAACTCAAAAAGATTCTCATGTCTATAATATCTACACTAGTGTCCAAAAGTTAAGCATAAGTTACGAGTAAGCAGGGCAACAGGAAATAGACCGCAAATCGCACGACATATCCACCTACCAACCTTACGTGTTCGCTCTGTATAGGAAAGGGGCGCTCCCTGCTTTGAATAGCGGCGTAACCACAAGGTAAATACAGCCATGGACGTATTCTGAAGAAGTAGTCAAATTCTTAGAAACAGTAAAGGAAGAAAAGCTGTTTATAGGACATATATAAGCCAACAGCATAAGAAGATATTATAAGATTTAACAAATACGCGTAAAGTAATAAAATACGCCGCATAAGCTGATTCGCAGCGGCAAACAAGAAGAGCGACGACAAGGCCGTAATTTCAAGAAATAATATTCACAATACCGCACTAGAGACAATAATAAACTATTAAAGCCATTCTTTACTATAACAAATTGAAATATCTGCAGACATACGGGAGATCTAAATGAAACATTGCTATTGTACGAAGGTATATTAAGCGGAACCAAATTATATAATTCATGTAAGAATGCTAGTCCGCCTCTGTGGTGTAGTGGTTAGCGTGATTAGCTGCCACCCCCGGAGGTCCGGGTTCGATTCCCGGCTCTGCCACGAAAATTTGAAAAGTGGTACGAGGGCTGGAACGGGGTCCACTCAGCCTCGGGAGATCAACTGAGTAGAGGTGGGTTCGATTCCTACCTCAGCCATCCTGGAAGTGGTTTTCCGTGGTTTCCCACTTCTCCTCCAGGCGAATGCCGGGATGGTACCTAACTTAAGGCCACGGCCGCTTCCTTCCCTCTTCCTTGTCTATCCCTTCCAATCTTCCCATCCCTCCACAAGGCCCCTGTTCAGCATAGCAGGTGAGGCCGCCTTGGCGTCTGAAGCTCCAGGACACTGCCCTTGAGGCGGTAGAGGTGGGATCACTCGCTGAGTCCGAGGGAAAAGCCGAACCTGGAGGGTAAACAGCTGATGATGATGTAAGAATGCTTTGAAACTGTTATAATGTCACATCATTGTATTTTGTATTCTCACTCAAGTGTTTGAAGGAAAGCATGGCTTACTAAGAAGACTGGGAGTCGACTATTTGGACGATTCGAACTGGACCGACATGGCTGAGATGACCCCTGACCCACGACGACACCAAAGATGCCGGCCAAGCAGAATGGCCAGAATCCAGAGCTGTAGAGTATGACCAAATGATAAAATTCATTCCAAAAAGCGACGGAAAAAGATAAGTTTTTCTAAAATCATGTATATAGATAAATAATAACAAGGTTAGGATATCTGTAGTTAGAGCCTACCTTGATAGATATGTGTTTAGAGTCTTCAGAATGACTTATATTATATTCTCGTGAGTGATTATTTATGCCAATTATAACAGAATATGTAGTCTTCACCAAATATAAGACAAACCCAAATTAGGAAGTATAATAAAATGTTAATAGTGTTCTAATGAAAACAAAGAATCCAAATTAGCCACGTTGTACTATACCGTATGTGAAATGTTAATAAGAGGGAAAATTTTAGTATCTTCGATACCAATGCCAAGTGATATTACGATGTGTAGAGGTTATATGTTACCGTAATAAATTAAATATGGAGATAATAGCAGATTGAAAACACGTTAACGTTATTTGACAGGATACTGCGAGTAATTGGAAATAAGGTTATTTGAGCGTCAGATAAGATATATATATATAGTTAAAATATATGAAGGAATATGAAGTGATGTAAGGTAAAATGAGTTATGATGAAAACGTAACAATGTTATATGTTGTGAATGAAGAAGTTGAATGAATATTAAATGCCGATCTCGATAGCTGTAGTCGCGTAAGTGCGGCCGGTATCCAGTAATCGGGAGATGGTGGGTTCGAATACCACTGTCGGCAGCCCTGAAGATGGTTTTCCGTTGTTTCCCATTTTCACACAGGAAAATGCTGGGGCTGTACCTTAATTAAGGCCACGTCCGCTTCATTCCCATTCCTAGGCATTTCGTATCCCATCGTCACCATAAGACCTATCTGAGTCGGTGCGACGTAAAGCAAATAGCAAAAAAAAAAAATTAAATACGATGACGAGATATGAGATATAAATTATTTATTTGAAGAGTAAGGAAAGGAATATTGACTCACAGCAGGATCATATATGTTTATTATACAGTAGCAGTATATCGTCTGAGAATTCGTATCCTAGATTAATTGTGACGTAGTTATACATACATATACTTGTGGAATGTCATTGTAGGTCGAGATCATCAAAAAGGAATTCTTATAAGAATAATTGCTATGCACTTGGATATTTTAACTTAATATTACTATCTTAAAATCCAATTTTCCCAAATAATGATAGCATAACGGAGATTAACATGGACAATTACTATCATATTGCTGCCTCTGTCTGCGTCTGTGGTGTAGTGGTTAGCGTGATTAGCTGCCACCCCCGGAGGCCCGGGTTCGATTCCCGGCTCTGCCACGAAAACTTGAAAAGTGGTATGAGGGCTGGAACGGGGTCCACTCAGCCTCGGGAGGTCAACTGAGTAGAGGTGGGTTCGATTCCCACCTCAGCCATCCTGGAAGTGGTTTTCCGTGGTTTCCCACTTCTCCTCCAGGCGAATGCCGGGATGGTACCTAACATAAGGCCACGGCCGCTTCCTTCCCTCTTCCTTGCCTATCCCTTCCAATCTTCCCATCCCTCCACAAGGCCCCTGTTCAGCATAGCAGGTGAGGCCGCCTGGGCGAGGTACTGGTCATTCTCCCCAGTTGTATCCCCGACCAAGAGTCTGAAGCTCCAGGACACTGCCCTTGAGGCGGTAGAGGTGGGATCCCTCGCTGTGTCCGAGGGAAAAGCCGACCCTGGAGGGTAAACAGATGATGATGATGATGATGATGATGATGATGATGATGATGATGATGATGATGATGATGATGATTGCTGCCTCTGTGGATCAGTGGTAGTATCGGCCTCCGGATCCTAAGGGTTCAAACCTGGCAGAGGCAGTCGGTTTTCTGAAGGCGGAGAAAAGTCCATTCGACACTCCATGTCGTACGATATCGGCTTGTAAAAGATCTCTGCTGTCACACTTGGTGTTTACCCGACAAAATTCATTAAATCGCAGCCATAGACGCCCAAGATAATTTCGGTTTACTCCGTCTGCCAACCAGTGGGCCTAGAGTAAAACGGAACGTCGAAATTGCCGAGCAGACAGCCAGATGGCGTCAAATTGAAACGTCTGCACATGGTAGTTGAGGCCATACGATTATTATTATTATTACCATATTGTGTGATAAATATAATTGAGAGTAGATACTGAATAGTGTCTTCAAAATGATTTTCCCTAGGCAAGATAATTAGAATAACTCGCACATCAGGTCATTTATTGATATATTTGGTCACATGTGAGAATCTTATTTTCCTGTTGTACACACCCAATGATTATTTATGTTAAAATGAATTGATATAAAGTATGAGGTTGATTAACATAGCAATTTTAACTTGAACAGAAGTTGGTTTATGCTGTCGAGTGAGAAACTTATCTTTTCCAGAAGCTTATATTGAAAAGCTACGAAATAAAATATCAATTTGTGTTAACAAAGCTTGTCCTCAGCAAAATTAATCAAAACTAATGTAAAATAAGGAAACATGTTACGATTTAGGTGATTCTTGAACAACAAACGATATGATAATGTACAGAATTGCCCATCAGATCGATACAACCAACAATTTCCAATATCAAGATGCAATTTATATATTTTAATGGATATTTTATTGGATATAATTAATAATCCATTTCAATTGTGATATATTGTATATATGGTGGAAGATAGGACAGGCAAGAAGCCAAATAGCATAATTGATGCCGATTATATGAGCACAGGTGATTACAGATGAGAAGAATGAATATTAATCAAATTTTAAACTTAATTCTCACCACTTAATGCTTACTTTCTTGAATAAATGACATCAATTAAGGTAAATATGATGTGTTATGTCCGCCTCTGTGGTGTAGTGGTTAGCGTGATTAGCTGCCACCCCCGGAGGTCCGGGTTCGATTCCCGGCTCTGCTACGAAATTTGAAAAGTGGTACGAGGGCTGGAACGGGGTCCACTCAGCCTCGTGAGGTCAACTGAGTAGAGGTGGGTTCGATTCCCACCTCAGCCATCCTGGAAGTGGTTTTCCGTGGTTTCCCACTTCTCCTCCAGGCGAATGCCGGGATGGTACCTAACTTAAGGCCACGGCCGCTTCCTTCCCTCCTCCTTGCCTATCCCTTCCAATCGTCCCATCCCTCCACAAGGCCCCTGCTCAGCTTAGCAGGTGAGGCCGCCTGGGCGAGATACTGGTCATTCTCCCCAGTTGTATCCCCGCCAAGTGTCTGATGCTCCAGGACACTGCCCTTGAGGCGGTAGAGGTGGGAACCCTCGCCGAGTCCGAGGGAAAAGCCGAACCTGGAGGGTAAACAGATGATGATGATGATGATGATGTATTATTGATGTTTTCTATAGAAACACAGATCAACATTGATTTAAACTGTAGTATTATCCATTTTCTTGCAATTTCATGATACGTCCTTTTTCTGCCTGATATACTCGCAGGACCAATTTTTGTGAGAGATATTTTTTTATTGCTGACATGTGAGGAGTCGCGCTGCGACGCCCGAATGCGCGAATTTCACTTCACCCTGTATAACGTATCAGCGTTGTTTGAATCCCACGATAAAATCTTTACAAAATTAATTAACCTCGAGATCTAGTCGGGATATCTCTACGTCAGCTATCCTGGACGGGGATGGGCGTACTACTTACCCGTCGCGCTGTAGATAGGGTGCACACGGTGCCAACTGCCATTAAGATTGTCATCAACCAGCCTTGTGACCTCAAACGCGTTGGATTCAACACTAATCTCGGTCATTTTACACTCTTTACTTTTCACCCCATCTCAGCCGCCGTCCCAATGGAGTCTGAACGTGAGCTTAAACTCTATCTAGAGCGTCACAATTCATCTCAGCGGCATATAAACAATGGATTCGACGTTAATATGGGTTATTTTCCATTATTTTTAGATATCATCTCCTCCCATTCTTCATCCCCAATGGGGTAGGAATTTCTCACCTCCATGGTATTTTTTTCCTGATAGTAAGTCATATGTGTACCAAGTTTTGTTGAGAGCTGTGCTGGAACATATATATACATAATATTGATCATTTTGGATGTTTTCTGTCTCATCACTTCCCACTCCCCATACCGATGGCATTGTACTTGGACTTAGACGACATTCGGAATGTCACAGTTCATCCCAACGACCCCGAAAACTATGGGTTTGAAAACCTTCTTCTTCTTCTTCTTCTTCTTCGTCTTCTACTTCTTTTCTTCATGGGGCATCTAAATATTAGTTCCTAATTAGCGTGGACCTCTTTTGCTGCCATTTTTTTTCTTCATTCCCACCTAGATATACCTGCTTCCTTCATAAAGCTGCAGATTGTTCGTATTGGATCTTCTTGGAGTTTTTCTCTCTCTTCACCTGGTAGTCCTAGAGTGGAGAGTCTAATTCTACCCAGCGCCTCACATTCGAAAAGTATGTGTTCAGCTGATTCCTCTGCTTCATTGCATTTCCTACATATATTGTCCCTTATTACTCCAATTCTGTGTAGGTGTTTTTTCAGATGGCAGTGTCCTGTCAACAATCCTACTACCCACCTTATATTTTCTCTGCTGAGTTTCAACAGTTCCTTCACATTCATAGCATTTTTTCTACATCATCATCATCATCATCTGTTTACCCTCCAGGTTCGGCTTCTCCCTCGGACTCAGCGAGGGATCCCACCTCTACCGCCTCAAGGGCAGTGTCCTGGAGTTTCAGACACTTGGTCGGGGATACAACTGGGGAGAATGACCAGTACCTCGCCCAGGCGGCCTCACTTGCTATGCTGAACAGGGGCCTTGTGGAGGGATGGGATGACTGGAAGGGATAGGCAAGGATGAGGGAAGGAAGCGGCCGTGGCCTTAAGTTAGGTGCCATCCCGACATTCGCCTGGAGGAGAAGTGGGAAACCACGGAAAACCACTTCCAGGATGGCTGAGGTGGGAATCGAACCCACCTCTACTCAGTTGACCTCCCGAGGCTGAGTGGACCCCGTTCCAGCCCTCATACCACTTTTCAAATTTCGTGGCAGAGCCGGGAATCGAACCCGGACCTCCGGGGGTGGCAGCTAATCACGCTAACCACTACACCACACAGGCGGACATTTTTTCTACATATTAAGTCAAAATGTGTGCCAATTAGGTTGAGAGCTATGGTGGAGAAAAACACACACATATGCACATCATCTCGGCCATTATGGACATTCGTTTTCTTCTCAGCCCCCATGCCCCCGAGGACTGAAATTCAGCATTTGCCTGGTGTAAAAATGGAAAACCACGGAAAACCACCTTCAGGGCTGCCGCCACTGTGGCTCGAACCCACTATATCCCGATTACTAGACATTGGCCGCACTTAAGCGACTGCAGCTATCGAGCTCCGTGTAACAATATTCATCTACTTCTTTTAAGACTTCATTTCCTAATCTAATATTGCCTGCAACACCTGCCTTCGTTCGACTGCAATCCATTACTTTTGTTTTGGGTTTCTTTATATATTGTCATCTTGTACTCCTTACCCAAGACTTCGTCCATACCATTCAGCAACTTCTCGAGATCTTCTGAAGTCTCAGATAAAATAACAATATAATCGGCAAATTTCAAGGTTTTGATTTCCTCTCCTTGGATTGTGATTCCCTTTCCAATTTCCTCTTTGATTTCCTTTACTGCCTGTTCTATGTAAACATTGAAAGGGAGGTTGGGGGGGAAACTGCAGCCGTGCCTCACTCCTTTCTGGATTGCTGCTTCTTTTTTTTTAAAAAGCCCTCGATTTTTATCACTGCAGACTGGTTTTTATACAGATTGTAGATAATTCTTCGTTCTCGGTATATGATCCCAATCGCCTTCATATCTTAAATAGCTTCGTCCTATCAATATTATCGAATACCTTTTCTAGATCTACGAACGTGGGCTTGTCCTTCTTAATTCGATCCTCTAAGATCAGACGTAAAGGTCTTCTCCCAACTTAGCTTCGATTTGTCTATCCATTCTACTGTAAATAATACGTGTTAACATTTTACAGGCATGAGATACTAAACTAATGGTGCGGTAGTTTTCACACTTACCAGCAACGGTTTTCTTGAGAACAGGTATAACAACATTATGCCGAAAATCGTATGGAACTTCTCCTGTCTTATACATCTTACACACTAAATAGAATAACACCGCCATGCTGGCTTCTCCTAAGGGAGTCAGTAAAACAGAGGGACTGTCATCAATTCCAGGTGCCTTGTTCCTATTTAGGTCTCCCACAGCTCTGTCAAACTCTGACCTCAGAATGGGTCTCCCATTTCATGAGCATCTACAGCCTCTTCTTGTTCCAGAACCAAATCATATACGTCTTTAGCTTGATATAACTGTTGAATATGTTCCTGCTGTCTTTCTGCTTTGTCTTCTTTCCATAGAAGTGACTTTTCAACTGAGCTCTTAATATTCATACAGCTACATTTCCTTTCTCCAAAAGTTTCCTTAATTTTCCTGTATGCAGTATCTACCTTTCCTAGGACCATACAACCTTCAACATTCCTCAGCTACCTTGCACTTTCTATCCACCTCATTCTTTAATCGCCTGTATTCCTTTCTTCCTTCTTCATTTATAGCATTCTTGTATTTTTGTCGTTCATCATTCAGATCTAGTATCTCCTGAGTTATCCACTGATTCTTATTTAACCTTTTCTTCCTCCCTAACATTTCTTCAGGGTAAGTTTAGCAATCCAACACCTGGTTTCTGAATCTCTGCCTAATCATAATGAAGTCTATTTGACACCTTCCAGTGTCTCCAGGAGGTCTCTTCCATGTGTACAGCCATCGTTTGTGGTGTTTAAACCAAGTATTAGAGAGGACTAACATGTTATTGGTGCAGAATTCAGCCAGCCGACTTCTTCTTCCGTTCCTTTGTCCCAATCCGAATTCTCCTACTGTATTACCTTCTCTTCCTTCGCCTACCACCACATTCCAGTCTCCCATCACAATTAGATTCTCGTCAACTTTTAAATCCTCTATCTCTTCATACGTTCTTCCGATTTCTTCATCATCCGCTGAACTAGTAGGCATATAGACCTGCACTCTTTTGGTAGGCATTGGTTTGATGGTCATCTTGACGACGATAATTCTTTTACTATGCAGGTCGTAGTAGCTTACCCGCTTCCCTATTTTATTATTCATTATTAAGGCAGTACTCCGGATATAAAAATATGTATTTCTCCTAATGCATGAATATTCACGAAAATTTATGGGAATGTCACCCATATAAAAGTACAGATATCACGAACATTTCTTTCATACACAATTAATAGTTTTACAAAATAATTTTTGTTGAAATTTTGAATTCTCTTTTTTTCATGAAATTTAAATAACATGTCAATGTACATTCGTAATTAGGTAGATAATACTTGTTTTAAAAGCACTACGTATCGATTTTTCTGTACATCCATATATATAAAATAAGAGTTTTGTCTGTACGTTGCTCAGAATTCGAAAATAATGGTATTTCTGTATCGATCATGTCCATAGTAACAAGAAAATGCACTTTTTACTTTTCCGTAATTTCCGTCTGTCTGTCTGTCTGTCTGTCTGTCTGTCTGTCTGTCTGTCTGTCTGTCTGTCTGTCTGTCTGTCTGTCTGTCTGTCTGTCTGTCTGTCTGTCTGTCTGTCTGTCTGTCTGTCTGTCTGTACACGCATCACGAGAAAATAGTTGAAGAGAATTTAATGAAAATCGGTATGTGAAGTAGGGGAGTGAGTCTCTACAATCTAGGCTATAAATCATTTTACTTACGCTGAGTGAAATGGCAGTTTAGGAGAAGGCCTAAAATTGAATTCTCAACTATTTATGTTATTAGTGGTCTAATGAAAATCGGTATGTGAAGTCGGAGGATGAGCCTCTACAATCTAGGCTATAAATAATTTTACTCACGCTGAGTGAAATGGTAGTTTAGGGGAAGGCCTAAAATTAAATTCTCAACTATTTATGTTATTAGTGGTCGTATTTTAACGAAAATGGGTATGCAAAGTTGAAGAATAAGTTGCTACAATCTAGGCTATCAATAATTGTATTCACGCTGAGAAAAATGGTAGTTTAGGGGAAGGCCTAAAATTTAATTCTCAAATATTGTTGTTATTAGTAGTCCTATCTTGATGAAAATCCGTATGCAAAGTCAGGCAATAAGTCGCTATAGTCTAGGCTGAAAATTATTTTATTCACGCTGAGTGAAATGGTAGTTTAGGGGAAGGCCTAAAATGTAATTCTCAAATATTTTTATTAGAGGTGTAATCGATGAATGCTACATAATTAAGGTTATATAGTATTAAATTTCCTGTTATTCATGTCTTATACATTGTTACCGTACTGGCTATGATCACAAAGATATTCATGAATTTGGATTTTTGTTACTAAGTCCATATCAGCGCCGAGTAACGAGAAAATGGGTAAACAGTAATTAATGAAAATCGGTATGTAAAGTCGAAGAATAAGAAACTACAGTTTACGGTATAAAATATTTTACAAATCACAGAGTCGAAAGAAAACTAAATGTGAAGGCCTACAATATAGAAATCTCATAACACTGATCAACAATAACATTACATTGACCATTGTTTGTCGTGATGTGCATTGTGTCTTCTGTTGCCTCTCATCTCCGGTAGATAGGATTACTGCTGCGTACAGAGTATTTTTTAAAATTTGATTTACGTCGCACCGACATAGATAGGTTTTATGGCGACGATGGGATAGGAAAAGGCTAAGAGTGCCTTAGGCCTTAATTAAGGTACAGGCCCAGCATTTGACTGGTGTGAAAGTGGGAAACCACGGAATACCATATTCAGCGCTGCCGACAATGGGGTTCGAATCCACTATCTCTCGGATGCAAGCTCACAGCTGCGCACCGCTAACCACACGGTCAACTCACCCAGTCGTACAGAGTGTAACAGCCTGCCTGAATATTGATGGGAAGTAGCTGGGGAGTTAGATAACTTTCTTCTTTAGCTTGCCATTCCCCTGGTTTATAAATTTTCTGATACTACTGGTACGTAACACACTGGATCATCATAGCATTCGGGCTATTCAATCCCTACTCTGAGGCACTGATTGGAATGAACAGTGTGCATATTTAGCGGAATAATGGCAGATGAGTGTTCATGGCAATCTGCGGCCTGGTCATCCCAGCTCTGGAACTTTAGACTATTAGATTGGCACCGCAATCTAACCGCAGAACTGTTCGTTAAAAGTGATAAAACGTGCGGCTTTCCATTTGATCGAGTATTTTATATGATAGCATTGCTTTTAATCGCTACATTCATAGTTACGTTTTTGTAATGACCTATGTTGATTTAAGTTAGGAAAACCACAACGTCAGTCTTTCTGAGAATCCCGTAGCGAAGTACGGGTACATCAGCTAGTAATTTATATAAGGAGATGTATCGTACTAAAGTTTGTGTAAATTTTACGTTCTAAAATTTTGGACTTAAAAATCCCTACTACTTGAAAAAAATTCTGCAATCAAAAATTCCATACGCAGGTTTTTAATATAGCTGTGATACATATACCATACAAATTTTCTTACATTTGGTAGAATATTATGGGAGAAAATGGGATTTAAACGTAAAATTACAATTGGCAAACAAAGCATTATTACAGTGATAAATTGTTTGAATTCAGCGGAATAACTTATGACAAAAAATAAACTCAATCCTTTCAATTTCAGTCATAAAAAATTCACCAAAATGACCAAAATATCGATTTTTATCTTCGGTGTGTCTCCTTAAACCAACTCCTGCATTTCCCCTGTTTGGTTTTGTGTTGATGCACAGAAGAAAATGGAAATTGCAACACCCAGAAGGAGTGGTGCTACATTGCTGCAATTGAATATGCAGGACCAGCGTTCGGTTGTGATTCGATGATTACACTTTCAGGTCCCTCTGACCGCAAGTTTGGACAACAATACAGGATGTGCCCACCACGAGCTGCAATACATTGATGAATTCGTCGAGCCATGGAGTCAATAAGGCTCTGGATCGCTTCCTAAGGAATTGTGGCCCATGCTTGCTGCACTGCACGGGTTAGTTATTCCAGAGTTGTGGGTAGCTGAGGACGGTTGGCCAGTAGTCGACCCATCATGTCCCACACATGCTCAATAGGACTGAGGTCCGAGGATCTGGCGGGCCATTCGAAGGTTGTGATGTCGTGGAGAGCTTCTCTGGAGATGCGTGCAGTGTGAACCCGGGCATTGTCCTGCTGAAACATCCCATTAGCAATGTTCGCCATCATAGGGACAACCACTGGATTGAGTATCCTATCAACGTACTGTCGAGCAGTCATAGTGCCCTCAACAAGCACTAATTGTGACTCCACATTAAAGCCAATAGCTCTCCAGACCACAATGCTTGGTGTTGGCCCTGTGTGCCTCTCGACAATAAGATCTGGGCGGCCCCTCTCCCCGGTACATCGGCGCACACGATTCCGGCGATCACTGCGGGCAAGACAGAAGCGCGATTCATCACTAAAGACGACCCTCTGCCATTCGTCGACCCACGTCGATCTTTCTCGACACCAGGCCAGCCTTACACGTCGCTGTTGTGGGGGTCAATGGAACACCTTCTGCAGGGACATGGGCTCGTAAGTCAGCTGCACTCAGGCGATTATCAACTGTTTGTTGTGTAACGTGGGGTACCACAGCTGCTCGAATTTGCGCTGCTGTTGCATGGGGTTCCGTCCGGGCCATCCGAATGATGGGGCGATCCTCTCTCATAGTTGTCTGTCGCGCTGGGCTTGTCTACGAGTGGGGGTACCTTCATTTGACCACTGTTGCCATACACGTTGTACCGTAGATGCCTGTCGGTCAACACGTGCAGTGACAGTCCTTAGCGATAATCCAGCCTCACACAGCTCAATTATCCGAGCCCTCTCAAACGGCGACAGTTGTTGATAGCGTGTTCTTCTCTGTCGTCGAGGCATGTTTGACGGGGAACACTCCACTGCACAGACTGCAAGTCAACTACGCTACACCAGAGTCCGTATACTGGAGTTGATTCCTCCGCGACCAATCACATGGGGAGACCTGTAGCAACAATCCAATGGGTCTGAAACTTTGATCGTTTACATACGTACATGGTATCGTTCCATATCTTGAAAATCAACACAAACGACCAATGCCGTCATTGTGTTGCAATTTCCTTTCTCTTAAGTGTAATTCTGTAGTCGCCTGACCAAACATCCTGTTCTTCCTGCCAACGTACTTCACCTATACCAACTACATCTAACTTTAGTCTATCCATATCACTTTTCAGATTCTCTAACCTACCACAACAATTCAAACTTCTAACATCCCCCGCTCCGACTCGCAGAATGTCAGTATCCATCTTCCTGATGATTGCCCCCTCTCGTGTAGTTCCCAATCGGAGATCCGAAGGGGAACTAGTTTACCTCTGAAATATTTTATCCGGAAGGAATCCATCATAAGTACATCATTCATACAGAGAGAGCTGCATGTCCTCGAGAGTCATAATTGCATCTGAAACGGATAACTGAATGAAAAATTCGCCAAAACAGTCAATGTACAGACACACGGTCGTTTCGATTTTATTTATATACATAAGGAATCTGCTCCACGTAAAACACTTTTTGGGCTATGTCCACTGAACTTAGCCTGCAAAACCGACCGTTCATATCATCTCTCTTATTAATCCTCCTGTCGAAAAAAATGTACATGAAGAAAATAAAGTTTTAGAAATGCATTTTCATCACGGTTGGTCGTTTTGCAGTCAGATTGGTCTTGTATATATTACGTGAGACGATAAAGTCATTGTTTCGGTTCCCTATAAACCCCCAGGCCATTCCGGGAATTTGAAATGGTATGAATCTTAAAACCTACCTTTGGACAGGTGGATGCTAAATATAATGTATAGTTGAAAATTCCTCAGTAGTTTTCAAGTTATAATAAATAAGCTTTACATTCACGCGCTCTTGAATTAAGTCCGTTGGGACTTGTACCGAAAAACGGTCCGTTAATTACATCTCCCTTATTAATCCTCGTATCGAAATGATGCACATGAGGAAAAAGGTTTATATTTTGATTTCCATTAAGGCAGGTATATTTCCATTAAATTTGGTTGTGCATATTGTGTGGGAGTGCAAAATCATGGTTTCGGTATCGTATGAACCCACAGTCAGTTCATGGATTTGGAAACAAGATTGGCCCTAAAACCTACCCAAGGACAGGTGGATTCTAAATATTAAGTTTGATAGAAATGTATCCAGTAGTTTTCATGTTATAGACAAACAGACAAACAAACAGACAGACACCAAACCTTAAAAATATGCAGATGGTCATTATTACACCTGAAACGGAAATTTTGTCAAAATATTCAATGTACGGTCTTTACGATTTTATTTTTATAGATGATCAATAACATTGGGTGGGGAAATAAGTTCATTCCGCGCAACCACAAATATTCGCCTGATGAAGCTGTACGCCCGCTTTACGCCCGAGGCAGAGAAGTTGCTGGGATTACCACAACCAAGTGTACAGTAGCATAACAGCTGTTCATTCACCCTTTCGCTTTCAAGCTCTCAGCTGATGGATGTGTGAAAACTGACAGCCATATTTAGCACAATATGCATACACTTCTTTTAAAATTGCATTGAAGGCACACCAATGAAGATATCAACATGAAAGCTGGCAAACTTATAGAATATACATCACTTAGTATCACTGCATTTCCCTAAACCAAAAGCGTTTAATGTTAAAAAATAATAAATGTAGAAGCAAAGTTATAAATTTCAGATTTTGAAAGTTTGGAAGTAATTCTAGGGAATAGTATTCACAATCCGAGTTTGTTATTCATGTCAGTAGGAAGGCTATATTATTGTTTACTATCATGGTAAATATCACGATTCTATGTCAATTACATCCAAAGATAGATTAAAATGTTTGTGCTAAAAGGGGCAGACGAAGACAAAAACACAGCTAGAACACAAGCACCGTGGTCCACAGATGGCCTAAACGCAAAGAAAAAAACAGGCGGGTAACGACGGATCGTTACCCTGACAGTTTTCTCAGGACCCGTGGGTACCGATAGATCGTTACCTTGAAAGCCAAATGGTTCAGTTCATAATCATACACCAGGGGAATACTCGTGGTTACGCAGGATCATTTTATTTCTCCACACTGTAGTTAGGTACATACAGTACGTGCTATAATGGTAATATACTATAAATACCTGTATCAGTCTGGTTAAATGTACTGTAAAACCACCAACATTCTAGTTAACAAATCATTAACCATTATGTCAATAAGTCACCTATAGAATTCCGATTTTCAGCCACCTAGTAAGTTAAACGGAACGTGGAAATTAACAGGCACAGAGCCAAATTTGCAAGTGAGGCCATACGATTATTATTTTTATTTATTAGTTGTTTTTACGTACCACTAACTACTTTCACAGTTTTTCGGAGACGCCGAGGTGCCGCTATTTAGTCCTGCAGGAGTTCTTTTACTTTCCAGTAAATCTACCGACACGAGGCTGGCATATTTGTACAGAAAATCCTGGGTTCGATTCCCAACCAGGCCAGGGATTGTAGCCATGTTTGGTGTATATCTCTAGCACTGGGAGTGAGTTTTCATTCACACACAACACTCCACAGAAATACGTAATCATTTAATACATCACTCGATATAAGGCTAAAGTTTGGAAGCAAGCAAACTTGTTGTTTTACGTGTCTGTTAATGTCGTGATCAAGGCCATGTGGCATCCAGTTTTACGTGGAATCTGAATCAAAAGGATGCGGTGTTTCAAGAATCCCACTTTCAATGGCCGGGATTCGAATAACAGACACCGGTAGTCACTTTGTAGAGAAATAGCTTCATATTAGAAAAATGAATGATAATAAGTGATAATGCCACACAGCTAACACTCCTCCTGGTGTAGAAAGAGCAGCTGATCGTAAAACAGGGCCAAGTTCAAATATATGATACAAATATCACCCAGGATACCACAAGGGTGTGTGAAAAGTTTATTATGAACCGTTGGTGTCATTAAGTTTCACTTCATCTAATGAATAAAAGTATAACATGATGAGCTACCGAAGAGTTAAACTTATTAATCAACCCAAACTGGGCAACCCCGAAAGTTATGGCTTCCGGAAAAAAGCAAGTATTAACATTATATTTAAGAAATTAAAGCTTACACGACTGAAAACTTAATTTGATGAGGTATTGTGGATATAAATCACAGAAGCTGGTTTGCGGGAAGTCTATTTGCTGTGTGACCAGGAGCATTTCCGGGTCTGTGTTAGAATTGTCGCTATTGCACTCCCACCCACTTCCTGCTGGACGAGGCCGCTGAGGCAGTGCAGACACAGCATCAGCTGCGCTTGAACTGATGACCCTGTAACCCCGTCTTGAGCCAAGTGACTCATCCTTCAGCGAGGAACGAATCATCCCACTTGGTCAGATTACTTTTGTAATTACTGCCATGTCGCAATCTAGTGGAGGTGACTGGGTCAATGCACTAACTTTCCCTAGTGAGCTGAATGCCCGGCCGACCGTGGACCATTCAGAACAGGTTGTTCTACATTCACCTTGCTATTATTTATCTAGTGTACGGCATAGCTACTGCATTATTACTTACAATCTCAAACCAAAAAGAACAAAAGTGATACAAAGTAAAAACAAACTTCCAAACAGTCAAGAAAGATTCATTCTTCTTCTGGTACTTTCTCGTCACACAGAAAAGGTAACCACCATGAAATAATTGTTCTTATTTTGCTTTTTGTATATCAGAATTGCTGTATCTAGGATGTCGAATTACTGTCGAAAATTCCGCACCCAGGATAATTTTCTCCTTCCACGTCTGCATTCCCTTCCATCTTGTCTTCTATGCTAAGCTGTTATATCAGGATGTATTTGTAATTTCGGAAGATACCCACAAAAGGTAACTTCCTTACATTTTGTGAAGGTTAAGACTACACATTATTTCTCGGCAGAACGGAGTACCTCCTCGTAAAGATTCATTGACGAGATTTTAGTACACTTCAAGTATCGTACTGCAGAACGGCACGAACTGGAAGTATCGAGACATGTACATCTAGGTATGAAGAAATGGAGTTTTACACCAATGAGCCATTACATTATGACCACCTTTGACCCGCAGTGAACCATCGATTCAACGAGGTGGTGGAAGCTATCTCGGGGTATCTGGTACCACAAGCGCAACAGCAGGTCTTCCAGTTGGCGCACACTGCTAGGCGGTGGTAATTTAACATGAAGATCGCTTCTCCAAGTCGAACCACGAATTTTCGATGAGGGGGTATTTGAAGCCCACGGCATTACAGCAAATTCACTGTCATGTTCATCGAACCAGTTCTTCACAATCCTGGCAGTGTGGCATGGCGCATTGACTTGTTTGAAGTACCTGTCACCATCAGGATACACTATCGACATGAACGGATGCAGCTGGTTCCCAGTAACGTCCAGATACCGGATAGCTGTTAGGGAATGGCGCAACGGAATAATGGATCCCAGTATATTCCATGAAATCATCGCCCAGATCACCACACCTTCTCCACTAGCCTGTATCCTCCCGACGGTGCAACCGCGTGCCTTAGCATCCGATGGAAATCGACGTGATGAACCAGGGATCTGGATTCATCGGACCAGGTGACATTTCTCCAAATATCCAAAGTCAAATGCCGATGCCATTGTATCTGTTGTAACCAAGGTTGAAGTTTACAAAACACAACTTTTATTGCTTCACTTTATGATATTTACACAAATAACTGAAATTTATTTTGAAGCAAAAAGGAATATTGAATCTTGAGAAAAGTCTGTCTTTATACAATATGTACAGGTTTGCAGTCTTTATATACACTTCTATCTTGAAAAGATAGTCTTTGTGAATTGACACGTTGATAGTCGAGAACTATCTGGCACACTAACATAAATGTTCATGAGAGTCTTTGTTTGTTGAAGTGCCTGAATTCCTAAAAAGCAAGTTCAATTGATTGAAGAAATTCCACCTAGCGAAACTAAGGGAGCTTGCATAAATTAGGGAATGAAAATGGCTTGTAAAAGAATTACGGAACATAGGCAGCGGAAACAGGTAAGGGAGCGGTGACCAGAGGTGAAACCTCGTACTGCCAGAAATTCAGTCCACCTGGTCGAAGCACATTTTCAAGAGGAGTAGCCTCCGTGCTCGACGTAGGGTGTATTCTGGAGCTGGACACCGGGGCAAGTGGGCAAGTGAGCAGACAGGGAGCTCCTATTTATAGTACACTCGATGGTCAGGCACGCGCACTGAGGGCTGCGCGTCGAAGCTAGCAGAATGATACACAGGCGCGCGTGCAGCTGGCAGGCGGAGCGAGAAGGGAGCGCCGGACATACAACACCCTCCCCTCCTAAATACGCCGGTACGGCGTGAAACGGCGGCGGCGCTGGCGGCGGCTGCGATGCTGGGGCGGAGCTGATGATGTCTCTGTTGTATTGTCCGGAGCTGGAACTGGGCGGAGTGGCGCTGTCTCGTCCTGAAAGGAACCCATTGTTATTAAATGATCTAAAGCGCGTTCAGCAATAGATTTATCTGGTTTAGCAATAGCATCAATAGCTGGACAGGGGCGGTAGCGCAGACGTATCTGATCTTGATGGCGGCAGATACGTTTCTCCTTAGTCTGTATCTCGTAGAGACGATGACCCAAAGATCTGCAGATGACTCCAGGTATCCAGAGTGGGTTGGATTTGAATGTCCTGGTGTAGACCTTGTCATTGAGGGAGAACTTCGTTGGTGAGGTCTTATGCTGGGCCGGAAGAGGCTGTAACAGAGAAAGTAAAGTTCTGTGAGGTCGTCCATGGAGCTTCTGTGCAGGAGTGATATTATCAGCGCCGGGTAGAGTTCTGTAGTTGTTTAAGAGTTGGAGCAAGGCTTGGTCTTTAGTTAAGCCTGAAGAGACAGCTTTCTTCATACTTCTTTTAAATGTTTGTACGAAGCGTTCAGCTTCACCATTAGATTGAGGGTGAAAAGGTGGTGCTAGGATATGACGAATGCCATTATGTGTACAAAAGTTCTGAAAAGCAGTAGCTGTAAATTGAGGTCCGTTGTCCGAAATGAGTACTTGCGGTAAACCTTCTGTAGTAAAGATTTTCTGGAGAGCACGAATGGTAGCTTCGGTTGTAGTAGTCGAATGCATATCCACTACATATGGAAAGTTTGACAGTGAATCGATGACTATTAACCACATGGAATTGAGGAAAGGACCTGCGAAATCGATGTGAACTCGTTCCCATGGAGTAGTAGCAGGAGGCCATGAAGCAAGATCAGAAGACGGGGCGTTCTGATTCGTTTGACATTGCTCACAATGACGTATTAGCTTTTCGATGGCGGCATCAATACCGGGCCAGTAGCAGTGTTGACGGGCGAGTTGCTTTGTTCTGGATATACCCCAATGGCTTTGGTGTAATAATTCGAGAACTTGTTTCTGTAGGCTAAGTGGGATAACCACTCGGAAGATGGTGCCTGCTTCTAGTAGTACAACTCCGGCACGAGTCGTGAGACGATGCTGCATACGATGATAAGTTGCCAGGTGGGCAGGAAGTGTGCTCTGAAGAGGCCAACCGTTGCGGATGTAAGTACGTACAGTAGCAAGTGTACTGTCCTTATCCGTAGCTTTAGCTATGCAGGTAGCATCAATAGGAAAACTGGATACAGTATCTTCAAGTTCTATGTCCAACTGAAGACATTCAGATTCTTGAGAATCGAAGGTAGTATCAGGACCAACGGGTAAGCGGGAGAGGGCATCAGCATTACAATGCTGGGATGTGGCTCGATATACAATCTGATAGGAATAATCAGAAAGGAACATCGACCATCTTTGAAGCTTTCTGAGGGAATTCTCTGGGATCTTATTACCAGGATGGAATAAGTGTACGAGAGGCTTATGATCGGTAATGATCAGGAAATGGTTGCCATAAAGATATTCATTGAAACGGCGAATACCAAAGATGATGGCTAAAGCTTCTTTCTCTATCTGTGAGTATCGACGTTGATGGTCATTAAGTGTTTTCGAAGCGAAGGCGATGGGGCGTTCTTGTCCATGACGATCCTTCTGGGAGAGAACGGCACCGACACCATAGTCTGAAGCGTCAGTAGCTAGCGTGATGATCTTGTCGGGCTGAAAATGAGTGAGTTGTATAGCTTGAATTAAGGCGTCGTTGATTGTTTTCCATGCCTGTTGGCATTGCGGAGTCCACTGAAACTTAACACCTTTTTTACGTAGAGCGTTTAATGGAGCTGCCACTGTAGCGAAGCGTGGAATGAACTTATTATAATAGTTCGCTTTGCCTATGAAGGACTGAAGCTGCTTGAGGTTCTGAGGTGCTGTCATGTTTACTATCGCGGAGACATTCTGCATACTAGGACGAATTCCATTCTTATCAAGTATATGTCCTAGGTAGTGAACTTGAGGCTGAAAGAAGGTACATTTAGCGAGATTCGCTCGTAGGCCATTGTCTTTCAATTTCTGGAGAAGAAGGCGGAGATTGGTTAGATGTTCCTGATGATCTTTTCCAGTAACAATAATATCATCCAGGTAGTTAGCACAACCGGGAATTGAGGCGGTGAGTTGAGCCAAATAGCGCTGAAAAATAGCCGCTGAGGATGAAACACCGAATGGGAGCCGCTGGAGCTGGAGCAGTCCGAGAGGAGTGTTGAGTGTGAGAAATTTCTTAGATTCTTCGTCTAAAAGTAGCTGGAGATATGCTTCTTTAAGATCAACTCGAGAGAAGAATTGTCCACCAGAGAGACGACGGAATAAGTCTTCTGGACGTGGAATAGGAAAGATGTCGGTTTCGAGTTGTGCGTTGACTGTAGATCGAAAATCGCCACAAAGTCGAACATTACCATCAGGTTTCTTGATTATCACGAGTGGAGTAGCCCATTGACTAGAAGTAACTGGTACGACAATTCCAGTTTGTATCCATCTTTCTAATTCTTTCGTGACCTGGTCTTGAAGTGCTAGGGGTACTGGACGTGCTTTGAGGAAGCGAGGCTTAGCTCCGGATTTCAGCTGTATGTGAGCTGTATAGTCTTTTGCTGTTCCGAGCTGAGAGTCGAAGACTTCAGGAAACTGCGCTAGGAGAGCGGTAACATCAGAAGTAGGATGCAATGTAGATACGACGTTAATGTTGTCATGTATCTGGAAACCAAATAAGTTAAATAGATCCATGCCCATAATGTTTGATGCAGTGTAGTTGTTAACTACGAGAAGAGGAATGGCCTGCTGAATTCCTTTATAACTAGCCTGAAGCTTAATTTGACCTTTGATGTCAATTTTCTTCTTGTTAAATGTCACGAGCTGGATGTCAGCTGGAGAGCATGAAGGTGAACCTAAGTCGTGGTAGGTAGTCAGGTTAATAATAGAGACAGGTGATCCAGTGTCTAATTGAAAATCGACAGATCGATCAGAGAATGAGAGAGGAATGATGATTTTGTGAGAATCCTTTGTGGGAAGAATAAGATTGATCTGATCAACTTCCATGTCTTGGCGGGGCTGTATATGCTTCCGGCGCGCTGCAGTAGTCTTAGCAGGGCGGGGCGAACTTTGACAGACAGTCTGAATGTGTCCAAGTTTATTACATCGTTGACAAGTAGCTTTGAAAAAACGACAGTCACGACGTTCATGATGCTTGAAACAACCTCGGCAGGAAGGCAGGAGTTTCGAGGTGCTTTTAGAATTGGGCTTCCGTGTAGTATTACGAGAGGGAACCTGGCGAGAATGCTTGGTGGAGAGCGCCTTATCCGTACGGTTCACTGTAGTAGAGGACTTGCGGGCCTGAGGCGAGACTTGTGCAACTTCGGGTGGAGAAGCTATGGCTGCGGCAGTCTTGGTAGTAAGCTCATAAACCGTAGCAATACGCTGGACGTCTTCTAAAGAAGGGTTACTCTGCTTGACAGCGTCAAAACGTATTTTGTCTTCAGGAGTATGTAAAATTATCATGTCCCGAATGAGAGAATCAGTGTAGGATGAACCACAACCGTCCTTGGAGCAGATGAACTGGCAGGGTTTAGCGAGACCACGCAATTCAGTTATCCATTCAGTATGTGTCTGAAGGGGTTGCTTTCTGCTCTGAAAAAATTTATAGCGAGCAGCCACTATGTGAGGAGCTTTGGCATAGTGTTCCGTGAGACGGGCTAAGAGCTGCGTGAAAGGTACCTCAGATAAGTGTTCTTCTGGACTTAATTTACGTAGTAATTCACACGTAGCATTGCCAACCGAACTAAGAAATAGTGCGCGGCGGCGTTGATCATCCGTGACAGAATGGCAGATGAAATGCTGTTGCAAGCGGGCTAAATATACTGACCATTCTTCCTTAGCCGGATCAAAAGCAGAGAACGGAGGAATAGCTGATGGCTGTGTAGATACAGAAATAGCTTGAATAGCCTGAAGTAATGCTGCCTGTTGTTGTTGCATAAACTGTTGTTGTTGCTGCTGTAAGGCTTGGAAGACCGTAGCAAGTTGTTCCGCAGTAGCCATTGCAAGATGCGTGTAAGCAAGAGTAAGGTAAGCTGTGTGTCAGAACTGGTTGGAGTGTCGTTGTTGTCTAGCACGTTGCCGTAGAGTTGACAACTGGGCCCGTTGAATTGTAGTGTTGGTTTCGTGTGTACCTCGTCACTATAAAGTTGGCAACTGGGGCCGAAGAATTGTATTTTGGTGCTTTTTTACCTCGTCGCCATAGAGTTGGCGACTGGGGCCGATGAATTGTATTTTGGTGCTTTTTTACCTCGTCGCCATAGAGTTGTGTTGTAACCAAGGTTGAAGTTTACAAAACACAACTTTTATTGCTTCACTTTATGATATTTACACAAATAACTGAAATTTATTTTGAAGCAAAAAGGAATATTGAATCTTGAGAAAAGTCTGTCTTTATACAATATGTACAGGTTTGCAGTCTTTATATACACTTCTATCTTGAAAAGATAGTCTTTGTGAATTGACACGTTGATAGTCGAGAACTATCTGGCACACTAACATAAATGTTCATGAGAGTCTTTGTTTGTTGACGTGCCTGAATTCCTAAAAAGCAAGTTCAATTGATTGAAGAAATTCCACCTAGCGAAACTAAGGGAGCTTGCATAAATTAGGGAATGAAAATGGCTTGTAAAAGAATTACGGAACATAGGCAGCGGAAACAGGTAAGGGAGCGGTGACCAGAGGTGAAACCTCGTACTGCCAGAAATTCAGTCCACCTGGTCGAAGCACATTTTCAAGAGGAGTAGCCTCCGTGCTCGACGTAGGGTGTATTCTGGAGCTGGACACCGGGGCAAGTGGGCAAGTGAGCAGACAGGGAGCTCCTATTTATAGTACACTCGATGGTCAGGCACGCGCACTGAGGGCTGCGCGTCGAAGCTAGCAGAATGATACACAGGCGCGCGTGCAGCTGGCAGGCGGAGCGAGAAGGGAGCGCCGGACATACAACAGTATCCACTTGAGGGGATTCACTCGGTGGAGTGCAATCTGGGTTGAGGTATGACTGGGTCGTCCACTCTGCAGTCCCATACACAGCAGTGTTCGATGGACCGTGTGCTGGGAAACATTGGCCTGGTCTTCACTGTTGAGCTTGTTGATTGTTTTCCTAACTGTGGCCCCGCGGTCTCACCGAACAATAGATGACAGCCTCCATTGGCCTCTGGCACCAATGGGCCGCTGTCGACACATTGCTGTACATCGCGTCAGTGTTTGCCCATCGTTCCACCAATTTTGATACGTGCTCACAATAACAGTACGAGAGCAGCCCACAAGCCACGCCGTTTGAGAGGTGCTGGTGCCAGTGCGCCGTGCCATCACCGTTTGCCTTCCATGAAACGCGTAGAGTCCGGCCGCTTTTCCCATTCTGACGCCGAAGACCGTAGACCTGCCGGTAAATATACCACACAACACGCATGTCATGAGTCTCTTTGCTTCAGGCACGCTAAATGTTCCCAGGTTGGGGTGGTCATAATGCAGTGGCTCGTCGGTGTTGAACGAAGGCACGGTCGTATCTGGATGATAGACGCAATAGTAGTTTAATAGACAATCGTCGAATCTGTAACCCCAGACAGATTTTACTATTATTATTATTATTATTATTATTATTATTATTATTATTATTATTATTATTATTATTATTAAAATATATGTCCTCAGCTACAATGTGCAGGAATTTTGATTTGACGCAATCTAGGTTGCCTGCGTATCAGTTTCGACGCTCCGTTTCAATCTTTCTCGACTAAGACTGAGTTTAAATTAATTTTATCGGGTAAACACAAGAAGTTTCACCGGAGAACTTTTACAAGCTGACATCGTATTACATGTAGTGTCGATACGACTTTATTTCGTCCTTCAAACATCCGACTACTTCGCCGGATATGAGCCCGCGATCTTCTGCCACTGATCCACAGAGACGGAGAAATGTAGTTCTACTGTAAACAACTAGAAAAGGCTGATTCTTATGTACAAGTGACATTAATGCCTGATGTTTCGTAAACAGCCAAGTTTGAGTCTCTGTGACATACTGGCGAAAATTAGTTTGGTTCTATGGAGATTATGATAAATATTTTTGTTTTTAGGGCTCAAGCAACGAGGTCATTGGCTGCATTGTGGTTGTGGTCATGATTCCATTGATTTTTTTACATTGAACATTCATGACCGCATTGCACTTCAAATAGAACTTCTGTTCATAAGGTCTTTTTGAGTACATTGTAGAACGTCAGAGAGCTGCTAAGTAGGCTACAGAACAAAATCATCCAGTCCGACTCCGGTGGAAAAAGAACCCACAACCTTGAGTTATGTTAGCAGTATTGCCAGATCTATAAGAACATCGTAGGTCTAAGGCTTGAGTATCGGACGCGAAAAGAAAAGAAATGGAGATATACAGGTCTAATTTCAGAAATAATATGTATAAATAAAACCGTAACGACCGTGTGTCTGTACATTTATCAATTGGGCGAAATCTTCTTATTCAGCAGTTATCCGTTTCATATGTAATAATGGCCATCTGCATACTTTGTTAGCTTCGGTGTCAGTTTGCCTGTTTGTCCGTTTCTCTGCTTGTTTGTATGTCTGTTTGAGTTCCTATAACTGAAAAACTACTGATTATATTTTAACCAGACTTTATATTTAGAATCATCCTATCCATGGGTTTATTTTAAGATAACTATCATTTCGAAATCCATGACTGACAAGGGATTTATTCAAAGACCAAGACAGTGATTTAACTCTCCCACAAGATATACATGACCAACCTTCATGAAATCTACCAACACAAATTGAAATCTATTTTTACACATTTTACACTTTTCGATAGGAGGATTAGTAAGGATGCATCATTTATTGAATGTTTTACAGTAAGTACTAGCGGACTTTCATTGGTTAATTCATCTGGCACGGGAGCTGGGTGTTTGTGTTGTCTTCATCATTAGATTACATTGCAGGTAGGACCCCATACCCACAGATGCGTAGGTCACCTACACGGCGTCAACTCGAAAGATCTGCACTAGGCCTCTCTTGAGGAGACAATGCCTACATTATTATTATTATTATTATTATTATTATGGAAATCCATTTCGAAAGCCATACGATTATTATTTTTATTTATTAGTTGTTTTTACGTATCACTAACTACTTTTACAGTTTTCGGAGACGCCGAGGTGCCGGTATTTAGTCCTGCAGGAGTTCTTTTACTTTCCAGTAAATCTACCGACACGAGGCTGGCATATTTGTACAGAAAATACTGGGTTCGATTCCCAGCCAGGCCAGGGATTGTAGCCATGTTTGGTATATCCCTCTAGCACTGGGACGCTTTCGGACCATATCGGATGGGTATCTGTTGAGAGACCAGACTAACGAATGGTTCATCGAAAGGGGGTTGGCAGCCTTTCGGAAGTTGCAAGGGCGGCATTCTAGATAATTGACTGATATGGCCTTGCATTAATACTCAACATGGCTTAGCTGTGTTGATACTGCTACACGGCTGAAAGCAACGGGAAACTACAGCCGTAACTACCTCCCGAGGACATGCAGCTCTCTCTGTATGAATGATGTACTGATGATGGCTTCCTCCCGGGTAAAATATTCCGGAGGTAAACTAGTCCCCCGTTCGGATCTCCGGGTGGGGACTACACGAGAGGGGGCGATTATCAGGAAGATGGATACTGACATTCTGCGAGTCGCAGCGTGGAATGTTAGAAGTTTGAATCGTTGTGGTAGGTTAGAGAATCTGAAAAGGGAGATGGATAGACTAAAGTTAGATGTAGTTGGTATAAGTGAAGTACGTTGCTTCTTTGGTTAAGATCTTTATTCACCGTACTGTTGAGAGGCCTCGAGTTCAAATATGGATGCCTACCCCGGCCGTTATCAGTATGGTAATTCCATGTATTTACGTCGCATATCACTTCCTCTTAAAACAATAATCACCACTGCCCCCACCACGGTATATTACAGGGATATGCATAGGTAGTGCTTCATTTCGAATACATGAGCACCTCTCCTCTCCCCACAGTCAATAACCAGCAGTACACATTACCACACATACGCATAGATTGCCTAACAGTTTCTGTTTGCAGTTACCTGTCAGTCCGTGCTTCGCGATGACTATCAACAAGTCCCAGGGTCAGACTGCGAGAGCTGAAGGACGTGACGAAACGTAGAGTAGCTTTTCACCCGGCTAAGTGTAGTCGCATACTCCCGAGTCAGTAGCAGTAAACCACTCTTCGTTTTGTACTGTACTCACAATAACAGAACGACGAATGTGGTGTACAAAGAAGCTTTACATTAAGATACGGTCTTCAAGTATCTCTAACACAGAACTGACCTCTCATGTAAGCGCTTAAAACTCAGTATGTCAGCAACGAAGAAGTTACGTATTCTTTGTATGTATGAATATCTTGTGTTTCATTGTTTCGGGCCGTGAAGTGCAAAGAATAATGGTTGGAGTCCGTATTGCCTTTAGCCTCTACAGTAGGCAAACGTCCAGCTCCATGGCTAAATGGTTAGCGTGCTGGCCTTTGGTCACAGGACTCCCGGGTTTGATTCCCGGCAGGGTCGGGAATTTTAACCTTAATTGGTTAATTTCGCTGGCACGGGGGCTGGGTGTATGTGTCGTCTTCATCATCATTTCATCCTCATCACGACGCGCAGGTCACCTAAGGGAGTCAGATCAAAAGACCTGTATCTGGCGAGCCGAACTTTTCCTCGGACACTCCTGGCACTGAAAGCCATACGCTATTTCATTTCAGTAGGCAAAACAAATATTCCGCTTAGTGTAACTGTCCCTTCATTCAGATGAGCCCGAGAAGACGGGTGGTTTCAGCTAGTATCTTATAAAATGACTAATATTTTTAAACTGATAATTTGTTAGTTTGTAGTATCGTTCAGATATCCTCGTACGGACGGTAAATTTAAGAAGGCTCTATAATTGCTGTAAGATAATATATACATTTCGATCCAGATTAAATGTATAAGCTATAGTGAAGGTATAAAAAATGTCAAGTCTCTAATTTTGTAATCTGAAAGGCATTTTCCACACATATATCACTTTCTAGATAAGATTTTTTTGAAAATAATTGTCTCCACGAACATGTAAAATAGATTTTATCACTGAATTTAGTAACATTTACATGATTATACAGGTAGATTCAAATTAAAAGTTTGTCGGCACAGTCATCTTCTTCTTGGGGAAGATTTTATTCAATAACATAATATGTTTTTATGTTTTCTCAATAAGTATGATGCATCCCCTTAGAGGTGCACTGCAAGGAGTCGCTGTGGTCCGAATCCCATGTAAGCTCCGAGGCTATGTACAGTATAGTCACTTGCTTACTTGCTTGGTTTGTTCTCTGGAATTTGAAGATCCAACCTCATAATGAGTTTCTTAAGTGCATGCGGAAAAACAAACGATACGACACTAAAATATCATTTAATTGCGGTGGTACAGTATGTGTTCAAACTTTGTACCATCACGTATCACACCTTTATCATAACGTTTCTGATTACTATTGAACATGTTGTTGAACAAAGGTTGCCACAAGGACACAAAATTGGCGTAATGTTGTTGCGTAATTCGAGAGAATTAGTAGGTGGGGCATTTATCTTCAAAATTGATTTTTCAACACGCCCCACAGGCAGGCATCTGGGACCATGAGATTTGAAAAACAGAAAGGGTACGGGAATAGAGTTTCACGATCTCTTCAAATTGTCGTTGCAGAACGGTGACTCCTACGCGGTGTGGGCTGCATCCGGTGTAGTTGGAGGGATACGTTTCTGGCGTGACAAAAAATGCGCAAATCCCATAGGAATAGGGTAAAAATGACTTCTCTGTATACTGCTTAGTATAGTGTCCTTGGATTCTTTGCAGCATCCTCGACGAAATTAAGTACTGTAAATAGTATTTCAACGATACCTACCACACGGTACGAATTACGTCAAAATTTGCAGTCGTGACATCGACACAGCCCTGTTCGATTTTTTTGGTTCCGGTTAGACTTAAGAGTGGATGGTTGCCTAGTTGTACCTCCCCTTAAAACAATAATGAACAGTATCACGACAATCTCAGTCACCTCTTACGACATGCAAGAGCTACCGTGGATATATTCTACGCCTCTACTCATAGTGGAAACTTGTGAACTGTGTAAATGGTTTATACACCAGGCCATTGGTTTCCAAATTTCCCAGTCTGTGAAACATTTTAAATAAATTACAATTTCATGGACCCCCTCTGAGAACTGATATGCAAAAATAAACAGTAAATATGTTAAAGTCCCTCCTCTATGAGCCAAGTGATCTTGCCGCGGTGGGGAGGCTTGCGTGTCCCAATGACGCAAATAGCCGAGCCGCAGGTGCAACCATATCGGATGGGTATCTGTTGAGAGACCAGACTAACGAATGGTTCATCGAAAGGGGGGTAGCAGCCTTTCGGTAGTTGCAAGGGCGGCATTCTAGATAATTGACTGATATGGCCTTGTAATAATACTCAACATGGCTTAGCTGTGTTGATACTGCTACACGGCTGAAAGCAACGGGAAACTACAGCCGTAACTAACTCCCGAGGACATGCAGCTCTCTCTGTATGAATGATGTACTGATGATGGCTTCCTCCCGGGTAAAATATTCCGGAAGTAAACTAGTCCCCCGTTCGGATCTCCGGGTGGGGACTACACGAGAGGGGGCGATCCTCAGGAAGATGGATACTGACATTCTGCGAGTCGGAGCGTGGAATGTTAGAAGTTTGAATCGTTGTGGTAGGTTAGAGAATCTGAAAAGGGAGGTGGATAGATTAAAGTTAGATGTAGTTGGTATAAGTGAAGTACGTTGGCAGGAAGAACAGGATTTCTGGTCAGGCGACTACCGAATTATCAACACCAAATCAAACAGAGGAAATGCAGGAGTTGGTTTAATAATGAATAAGAAAATAGGGCAGCGGGTAAGTTACTACGACCAGCATAGTGAAAGAAGTATTGTCGTCAAGATAGACACCAAACCAATGCACGCCACAATAGTGCACGTCTATATGCCTACTAGTTCAGCGGATGATGAGGAAATCGAAAGAATATATGAAGAGATAGAAGATTTAATACAATATGTAAAAGGTGACGAGGATCTAATTGTGATGGGAGAATGGAATGCAGCGGTAGGCCAAGGAGGAGAAGGTAATACAGTAGGAGAATTCCGATTGGGACAAAGGAACGAAAGAGGAACTCGGCTGGTTGAATTCTGCACTGATCATAATTTAGTCCTTGCCAATACTTGGTTCAAAACCACAAACGACGGCTGTATACGTGGACGAAACGTGGAGACACTGGAAGGTATAAAAAGTAGACTTCATTATGATTAGGCAGAGATTCAGAAACCAGGTGTTGGATTGCAAAACTTTCTCAGGAGCAGACATGGACTCTGACAATAACTTGTTGGTCATGAAATGCCATCTGAAGTTGAAGAAATTGAAGAAAGGAATGAATGCAAAAAGATGGGATCTAGACAAGTTGAAAGAAAAGAGTGTGAGGGATTGTTCCAAGGAACATGTGGCACAAGGGATAAATGAAAAGGCTGAAGGAAACACAATAGAGGAAGAGTGGATAGTCTTGAAAAATGAAGTCGGTAGGGCTGCTGAAGAGATGTTAGGAAGGGAGAAAAGATCAACTAAAAATCAGTGGATAACTCAGGAGATACTAGACCTGATTGGTGAACGATGAAAATACAAGAATGCTAGAAATGAAGAGGGCAGAAAAGAATACAGGCGATTAAAGAATCAAGTGGATAGAAAGTGCAAGGTAGCTAAGGAAGAATGGCTGAAGGAGAAGTGCAAGAATGTCGAAGGTTGTATGGTCCTGGGAAAGGTAGATGCTGCATACAGGAAAATCAAGGAAACCTTTGGAGAAAACAAATCTAGTTGTATGAATATTAAGAGCTCAGATGGACAGTCACTTCGAGGGAAAGAAGGCAAAGCAGAAAGATGGCGAGAACATATCCAACAGTTGTATCAATGTAAAGATGTAGATAATTTGGTTCTGGAATAAGAAGAGGCTGTTGATGCTGATGAAATGGGAGACCCAATTTTGAGGTCAGAGTTTGACAGAGCTGTGAGATACCTCAATAGGAACAAGGCACCTGGAATTGATGACTTTCCTTCTGAATTACTGACTGCCTTAGGAGAAAGCAGCATGGCAAGGCTATTCCATTTAGTGTGGAAGATGTACGAGACAGGAGAAGTCCCATCCTATTTTCGGCAGAATGTTGTTATACCTATTCCCAAGAAAGCCGGTGCTGACAGGTGTGAAAACTATCGCACCATTAGTTTAGTATCTCATGCCTGCAAAATTTTAACACGTATTATTTACAGAAGAATGGAAAAACAAGTTGAAGCTGAGTTGGGAAAAGATCAATTTGGCTTCAGAAGAAATTTAGGAACACGTGAAGCAATCCTGACTTTACGTCTGATCTTAGAGGATAGAATCAACAAAGACAAGCCCACGTACATGCATTCGTAAATCTAGAAAAGACGTTCGATAATGTTGATTGGACCAAGCTATTTACGATTCTGAAGATGATAGGGATCAGATACCGAGAACGAAGAATTATCTACAATCTGTATAAAAATCAGTCTGCAGTGATAAGAATCGAGGGCTTTGAAAAAGAAGCAGCAATCCAGAAAGGAGTGAGGCAAGGCTGCAGTTTGTCCCGTCTCCTTTTCAATGTTTACATAGAACAGACAGTAAAGGAAATCAAAGAGGAATTTGGAAAGGGAATCACAATCCAAGGAGAGGAAATCAAAACCTTGAGATTTGCCGATGATACTGTTATTTTATCTGAGACTGCAGAAGATCTCGAGAAGCTGCTGAATGATATGGACGAAGTCTTGGGTAAGCAGTACAAGATGAAAATAAATAAGTCCAAAACAAAAGTAATGGATTGCAGTCGAACGAAAGCAGGTGATGCAGGAAATATTAGATCAGGAAATGAAGTCTTAAAGGAAGTAGATGAATATTGTTAATTGGGTAGTAAAATAACTAACGATGGCAGAAGTAAGGAGGACATAAAATGCAGACTAGCACAAGCAAGGAAGAGCTTTCGTAAGAAAAGAAATTTGCTCACTTCAAACATTGATATAGGGATTAGAAAGATGTTTTTGAAGACTTTCGTGTGGAGAGTGGCATTGTATGGAAGTGAAACATGGACGATAACTAGCTCAGAAAGAAAGAGAATAGAAGCTTTTGAAATGTGGTGTTACAGAAGAATGCTGAAGGTGAGATGGATAGATCGAATCACGAATTAAGAGGTACTGAATCGAACTGGTGAGAGGAGATCGATTTGGCTAAATTTGACAAGAAGAAGGGATAGAATGATAGGACACATCTTAAGACACCCAGGACTTGTGGAGTTAGTTTTTGAAGGGAGTGTAGGTGGTAAGAACAGTAGGGGTAGACCAAGGTATGAATATGACAAGCAGATTAGAGCAGATGTGGGATGCAGTAGTTATGTAGAAATTGAAAGGTTATTCCAGGATAGGGTGACATGGAGAGCTGCATCAAACCAGTCTATGGACTGATGACTCAAACAACAACAACATGTTAAAGTCTCTCATATTTTAATTCATACGTATAAAATTCAAATAGCCAAATTATAATACAGTAAAAGCAAACACAGTTTAATATTTAACCTCCATCCATTCTTAACTCCAACCAGAACAATAAAAATGAACAGAGCTGTGTCGAGATCACGGCCGCAAGTTTTGACGTGCAGTTCGTACCGTGTGATAGGTATTGTCGAAATAGTATCTATAGTAGATATATCTGTTTTTGAAAAATTATCTCTGCAATGGTAGGAGTAATGTCTGATAATTTCAATATTAAGTCGGTCTCGACTTCAAGTACTTACATTTCTTAACTTTGATTCGAAATACATGAGGCGGGAGAGTGCGGTGTCATGCAAATGTGTAATGTGGAACACTGTAGAGCACATCAAAGATCTTCTTGAGAGTTCACGACAGTCATGACACATAACCAAACGTCAGCTAGTTGTAATTCTGAAAACTGTATTTTTTTTTTCTGCTGCTTTAACGTCGCGCTAACATATCGAAGGATTTCAGCGACGGAAGGATGGAAAAGGGCTAGGATTGGGAAAGTAACGGCCGTGGCCTTAATTAAGGTACATCCTCAACATTTGCCTGGTGTTAAAATAAGAAAACTACGGAGAATCACCCTCAGGGCTTCCGACGGTGGGATTCGAACTCACCACCTCCCGAATGCAAGCTCACTTACTCGGTAAATGCAATTTTAATGAACTGTTGATTGAAAGTTCTTTAAAAATATCCCCTTCCTGTAGCATAAGAAAGAGTTTGGTTGATAGCCAATCATCAAGTGGATTAGGTATTCACATGTTACTGAAAGTGCAGTTGCTTAGTAACGTTGAGTCTCCTTCGGAAGATTTTCTCTTGATATCTGACGAAATCTGCCTCAGAAGAGAACCTCGGTTGTGTCCCAAAAATAAAAAAAATAAAATATATTTCTTATGTGTTTGAAGACTCCATTTTCGGAACCTCTGCAGTAGGCATATGTAAGAGAACCTGTCATATTTATTACCTGTGGCCGAGGAACAGAAAAAATGCTAGTCGTGTCCGCAATGCATGCCCGGTGTACAAAAGGCTCGACCTCGTCTACCACCCGCTCAGTGCCCATGAAATTGCGATCAGTACCTGTTTTTCCGACCCACTTCTTCAGAATTTACATCAGAATAGCTTTCAGTCTCGCTACGAAATTGAAATGCTACACGTAACGGAAGGCGGAGTTATGCTAAACTGTTGTGACCAAAGGAACAACTGTGTAATTGTAATTTGAATTGCTCCAGTTAGATAAGCGTGAATGTTGGTATTCAATAGAGAAAACCTACTTGATGGACAATACATCCTTACAAATGAATAATAAAGACTTACAACTCATGGATCATTGGGAGTGTCATGAAAATAATTATTAACTAGTTTTCTTTAGTAATGTTCTCCTTAACTACTCCGTGCTAATGGAAGTCACAAACCATGAAATATTCTGAACTCATTCCTTTCTACCTTGTAATAGTGTGTCCACGTCTGATCTTAGAGGAAGGTCAAAATAAAGGAGTTTAGCCCACAACCTGGCATTTGTTGATCTGGAAAAAAGCCTTTATTAGCGGTGATGAGACCCTCCTTTCAAAGAGTGTGAGCGGGATTGAATAAAGGGAAAGGAGGGTTATCTCTCATATGTATAAGTCGAACTACAGTGAACAGAATCGAGAGAGATGAACAAGAATCAATTATCCTCAAGGGAGTAAAACAGTTTATTTCTCCTCTCTTCCTTTTTAAAGAAAGGAGGAAATGAAAGAGGAATTTAGAAGAGGATCACAGCTGAAAGAAAAAATAATGAAAGTTCCGATATTTGCTGATACAGAAAAAAATGTTCAAAGTGGAATAACAAGAGACCAACATTTTTTCCCGAATTAGACAAGTTTCCGCATTACACAAAACATCGGTCCTTATAACTTTAAACCAGTAAAGAGTAATTTTAAATATTAATTAGACCTTACTTGTATCTGTCTACGCATGACGCTTGGCTATCCAGATTGATTTACCGGTGCGTAATTCTGTAGTACACTGATTTTCTTCTTCTTCTTCTTCTTCTTCTTCTTCTTCTTCTCCTTCTACTTATTATTATTCTTGATACCGGGGTTTCGTGGATCACAGAGAGGTGAAAGAAGGTGCGGGCTGAATGGGTCTGTCTACGAAATTCAAAGATTCTTTTAAAACTTAAAAAAAAGGTTATATTTCTTTTCAGAAAATCAAACTTAACAATATTCTTCACTTAGTGAAAACAACAATGTATCAGGTACAATGACAATTTCGATATAAGAATGGAAAACCCCAGAATAGGGAATTTAACACATTTGGGCTTCAAGCCCTTAATTTACAAATTTACAATGTCGCCAATGTAGCGTTTACTTCGACACACAGTTCCAGAGCACTTTGCTCCAACCGTTACAATTTACAGCCTTCCAGATGCACCCCTCAATATTACAGCAATCTCAGAAAAGAGCTTACATGCTCTTCAACTTCAACCAAGGAGGCTGTGCTCCCAATTTCTTACAGCCTACTCAAGGCAGTATTACACACACAAAAAAACCATTCTGGCCTCTCTAGGCCCAACCTACAAGTTACAATTTTGGTACACAGGGGTATCTATTACCCAAACTACTGGGCCTTCGTGGAAAACAAGAGCAGGTTAAATTACTGGCCCAAACACAAAATGTATGGAGGCGTACACTTGCGCTCCTTGAAAACCAGTTTAAAACCCTACTTGGGCCCGTGGCCCGATGATGTAGAGGCTAATCCCAAGCTACTGAGGTGACTAGAACGAAAGGTTAATGAAGACTTTACAGGAAGAGAAACAGTTACAAAATCGTGGTCACCTCAAGTTAAATTGAAGGGGAATTCGAGACGGTAACGCACTCTCTATATCTGATTTACAGTTTAAGACTTTATGAAATTTTACATGAAAAGGAAGAAGTTTACATTTTAGAAATCAAACGGTTACATAGTTAAAGCTTAGAACCTTCCCCTCGGGCAAGTTTGCGGAGATAGCTACAGAGATAGAAAACGGATGGCCATTACATGGGCTGATGTACTGCCTGCCGAAGGATAAGACACCCCGCCTCCTGACTACACACACATACTCCGAACTTCGACGATCAATAAGACAAGTTAGCTTGAAAAAGTTGCAGCTTATATATCCGAGGGGATGGTTCGAGAAGGCTCTGGGCTACTTCCGGACATACTCTCTCATTTTTATTGGATAGTTTAAAAGTTACAAGAAGCCTGTGATAGGCTGAAAAATAAATATAAAAATTTCTATTTGGCCAGATTTAAAAGCTGGCGGGATAAGAAGGAAGTGTAGCAAACCTTGAAATATCAAAATAAATGAAACTTGATTTAGTTATGAAAACCTATAAATACAAAACTTCTTTAAATCACTAATTCTTCCACCTTGCACCTCAGTTTTGTAGGGACATCTATGGAGAAAAGTTCAGACTACTTGCTGTACACCAAAACAAAACAAATAAATCCAGTCAGTTTAGGAAACTTTAAAATAACACATTACTCTGTTATTTATGAGGGGCATCTTCTGATTAATGTCCCAACTTCATGCAGTACCTGTTTCACGTTTTGTTTAATAGATAGAATTACTTAGGCGCTTCTTTTAAATGTGCGGGGTTGAGGTGTACCTCCCGGTACAATTATTATTATTATTATTATTATTATTATTATTATTATTATTATTATTATTATTATTATTATTATTATTGCTCTTTATTATTGTGTACAGAATGATACGCAGTATATCATTTTGGCACTACCAAAACGCTATATTATACTATTTCAGAACATTGGATATACGCCCCATAAATTTATTTTCATCATAAAACTCTCTACAGTACTTAAGTACAGTACAATAAGCTTTATTACACTGATCAAACAAATAAACTTACTTCCCCTTCTCGCTAATCGAGTCTTTCTGAATGCAGTCCTGAGCTGAATACATTTGTTAAAGAAGAGAGAAAGAGTTAGATGTAATGGTGAATTGTTTTTACTTCACAGAAGCCCTGTGGGCCTGTTCGTGCGTTCGAATTTGGTTTTGATCTTCATCTTCTTGCTCGTCTCCTTCATCCGCCTCCTCCTCTTTCTCGATCTTACACAGTGCTAGAAGGGCTGTAGCTGATTCGAAAATGTGTTGTGTCTTAAATTGTTCATCACTTCGAATGAAACTCTCTGCCTCGCAGAGAACGTTGCTTGCTTGACACAAGTTGGATGTTGCCGATGTATTTCTAAGAACTTCGTTCCACCATCCGTATTACCACTCTCTCCAAACACGTGCGTTAGTTGTCCAGCCAATGACATTGATCATACCAGCACCACAAATGCAAGAATACTGTACGTAGGACTACATCACTTTCTAATATTTTTCGCACGGTACAAGTAGAATTTAAAGAATTCTTTCATTTTTCGTTTCCGTTTCCGCGTTGAGGAAATTCCCCATTATATAAATTCAAGAAAGTTATAACGCCGTAATCTTCGCCAGGACCGAGAAAAAATTCCGTATTGGACAAGTTTCCGCTTTATTCAAGTTCCGCTTTCAGCACGTGTGGTTTATTGTAGTTACATCCTAGTTCGTGAACCATGGGCAACGGCTGAGTGGCCTAGTAAGTGGTCCTGAGAGTCGGGATACCAGTTGCTATGGAAGCATCTCGGACATATTCTGAGTCATTGCCTTCCTTGTGCTCAGGCGGCTAGGACTATACAATCTAGCGGTGGTCCATAACACGTTAGAGGAGAGATCCTCACTTGGACTATGTGTAAGTAGGGTAGCACCCTGCTTCATGAATTTACCGAGCTCAGAACATTTTAAGCAAGCCTCGGACATTTGGGAGTAACGGAGTCCCACTCCCATTTGACAGACGAGGGACTCCTTGCAAACAACTTGGCGAACGAAACGGAATTCGATGGGGGGCTATCAATATTAATGGGGCTTATGGAAGAAAGAAAGTAGAACTGGCTGAGTCAGCAAAGAGGATGCATCTGGATGTGCTAGGAGTAAGTGATATTCGGGTAAGGGGAGATAATGAGGAAAAGATAGGAGATTATAAACCGTACTTGACGGATGTTAGAAAGGTAAGGGCAGAGTATGGGGTAGGGCTGGTTATCAGGAATACCATTGCACGCAACACAGTTTCTGTTAGGCACGTAAATGAGCGAATGATATGGGTAGATTTGGCAGTTGGAGGAATTAGGACGAGAACTGTCTCAGTGTATTCACCATGTGAGGGTGCAGATGAAGATGAATTTGACAAGTTTTATGAAGCATTGAGTGACATCGTGGTCAGGGTTAACAGCAAGAGTAGAATAGTGCTAATGGGCGATTTCAATGCAAGAGTTGGAAATAGAACTAAAGGATACGAAAGGGTGATTGGTAAATGTGGGGAAGATATGGAAGCTAATGGGAATGGGAAGCGTTTGCTGGACTTCTGTGCTAGTATGTGTTTAGCAGTTACAAATACATTCTTCAAGAATAAGGCTCTTCACCGCTACATATCCATAATAAAATATATCTTAACCGACTTCGAATTCAGAAAATCTGTTAGGAATGTACGAGTTTTCCGGGGATTTTTCGATGATACAGACCACTATCTGATCTGTAGTAAATTAAGTATCTCTAGGCCTAGGGCAGAGAAAGTGAAATCTGTCTGCAAACGAATAAGGGTAGAAAATCTCCAGGACGAGGAAATTAGACAGAAGTACATGGATATGATTAGCGAGAAGTTTCGAACAGTAGACAGTAAGCAGGTTCAGGATATAGAAAGTGAATGGGTGGCATACAGGGATGCTGTAGTAGAAACAGCAAAGGAGTGCCTAGGAACAACTGTGTGTAAAGATGGGAAAAGGCGAACATCTTGGTGGAATGATGAAGTGGGAGCAGCCTGTAAACGTAAAAAGAAGGCTTATCAGAAATGGCTCCAAACAAGGGCCGAGGCAGACAGGGATTGGTACGTAGATGAAAGAAACAGAGCGAAACAAATAGTTGTTGAATCCAAAAAGAAGTCGTGGGAAGATTTTGGTAATAACCTGGAAAGACTACGTCAAGCAGCAGGGAAACCTTTCTGGACAGGAATAATCTTCGGAAAGGAGGGAAAAGGGAAATGAACGGTGTTTTGGGTAATTTAGGTGATCTCATAATAGATCCCAGGGAATCACTGGAGAGGTGGAGGGAATATTTTGAACATCTTCTCAACGTAAAAGGAAATCTTCCTGGTGGTGTTGCGAACAGCCAAGCTCGTGGGGAGAACAAAAATAAAGTTGGTTAAATTACGCTTGAGAAAGTGGAAAAGATGGTAAATAAACTCCAATGTCATAAAGCAGCAGGAATAGATTAAATTAGATCTGAAATGGTGAAGTATAGTGGGAAGGCAGGGATGAAATGGCTTCATAGAGTAGTAAGATTAACCAGGAGTGTTGGTAAGGTACCTTCAGATTGGACAAAAGCAGTAATTGCACCTATCTATAAGCAACGGAAAAAGGAAGGATTGTAACAACTATCGAGGTATCTATTTGATGTTGGTGAAGGCAAAGTATTCACTGGCATCTAGGAAGGGAGAGCGCGATCACTAATTGAGAGGAAGTTGGATGAAAACCAGTGTGGTTTCAGACCACAGAGGGGCTGTCAGGATCAGATTTTCAGTATGCGCCAGGTAATTGAAAAATGCTACGAGAGGAATAGGCAGTTGTGTTTATGTTAAGTAGATCTAGAGAAAACATATGACAGGGTACCGAAGGAAAAGATGTTCGCCGTACTGGAGGACTATGCAATTAAAGGTAGATTATTAAAATCAATCAAAGGCATTTATGTTGACAACTGGGCTTCAGTGAGAATTGATGGTAGAATGAGTTCTTGGTTCAGGGTACTTACAGGAGTTAGACAAGGCTGTAATCGTTCCCCTTTGTTGTTCGTAGTTTACATGGATATCATCTGCTGAAAGGTATAAAATGGCAGGGAGGGATTCAGTTGGTGGAAATGTAGTAAATGCTGACGACTTGGTCTTAATGGCAAATTGTGCCGAAAGCCTGCAATCTAATATTTTGCAACTTGAAAATAGGTGCAATGAGTATGGTATGAAAATTAGCCTTTCGAAGACTAAATAGATGTCAGTAGGTAAGAAATTCAACAGAATTAAATGTCAGCATGGTGATACAAAACTAGAACAGGTCGATAATTTCAAGTATTCAGGTTGTGTGTTCTCCCAGAATGGTAATATAGTGAGATTGAATTAAGGTGTAGTAAAGCTAATGCAGTGAGCTCGCAGTTGCGATCAACAGTATTCTGTGAGAAGGAAGCCAGGTCCCAGACGAAACTTTTTCACATCGGTCTGTTTTCAAACCAATATTGCTTTACGTGAGCGAAAGCTGGGTGGACTCAGGATATGTTATTCATAAGTTAGAAGTAACAGACATGAAAGTAGCGAGAATGATTGCTGGTACAAACAGGTGGGAACAATGGCCGGAAGGTACTCGGAATGAGGAGATAAAGGCTAATTAAGGAATGAACTCGATGGATGAAGCTGTACGCATAAACCGGCTTCGGATGTGGTGTTATGTGAGGCGAATTGAGGAGGATAGGTTACCTAGTAGAATAATAGACTCTATTATGGAGGGTGAGAGAAGTAGAGGGAGTCCAAGACGATGATTGTTAGATTCAGTTTCTAACGATTTGAAGAGGTATAGAACTAAATGAGGCCACAGCACTAGTAGCAAGTAGAGGATTATGGCGACGTTCAATAAATTCACAGAGGCTTGCAGACTGAACGCTGAAAGGCATAACAGTCTTTAATGATAATGTATGTATGTATGTATGTATGGATGTATGTATGTATGTATGTATAAAATAAGATGTCCTGACTGACTGACTGACTGACTGACTGACTGACTCAACGTCGCCGAGCCAAAACTACTGAACATAAAGGAATGAAATTTTGGGGATACGTTTATATTAGAGCGTAGGTGCTCACTAAGGGAGGATTTTTGATATCCCGTCGCTAAGGGGGTGAATAGGGGGTGAATTGTTTAAACGAGCATATCTATATCTCAGAAACTTAAAGGTTCACAGACGTAAAAATGTGTATCAAAATCTCCTTTTAAAAATTTAAAAAACGTATTTTCGTTTTTGGAAAATCCCCTTAAGGGGCGTGAAAAGTGGTTGAATACCTTTTACGAGGATACTTATATCTCAAAAACTGAAGATGTTACAGACATGAAAATTAGAATTTGGAATCTCCTTTGAAAATAAACACGTATTTTTTGTTCTTTGAAAATCCAAATAATGGGGGGCGAGCAGGAGTGAAAAATGGGGTGAATTTTAAAAAAAAGTTATATCTACAGTATCTCAGAAACGTAAATTGTTACAGACGTAAAATTGGTGTTCGGAATCTCCTGTAAAAGTAAAGAAACATAGATAATTTATTCCCGGAAAATCCACTTAAAGGGAACTGAAACAGGGGGGGGGTGAATTTTTAGAATAAGTACATCTAAAGAACATCTCCTAAACTTAACATGTTACGGGCGTGAAAATTGTATTGTTAATCTATTCTAAAATTAAAGTAACACTTATTTTTCTTTTCGGAAAAGAAACACACTTAAGGGGGTGAAAAGGACTGAAAAGGTGGTTGAAAATTTGTATTCGGTTAGTGATATCTCAAAAACCGAAGACGTTACAGCGGCGAAAATTGGTATCCGGAGTCTCCTTGAAAAATAAAGAATTACTTATTTCTTTGTTTTCGGAAAATCCACTTAAAGGGGTGAAAGAATTGAAAATTTATTTGAATTATTTATAAGAGAATACTTATATATAAAAAGCAAAAGATGTTACAGACATGAAATTTGGTGTTTGGTATCTCCTTTAAAAATAAACAAACACGCATTTTGGGGGGAAAGTACTTGGGGAGGGGCGTGAAAAATGAGTTGAATTCTTTTTATGAGGATACATATTTCTCAAAAATTGAAGATGTGACAGTCATGATAATTGGTAATTGGAATCTCCTTTAAAAACATAGAAACACACATTTTGGGGGGAAATCATCTTGGGGGGCGAGTGAAAAAGGAGGTGAATTATTTTATGGGGATATATATATATATCAAAACCGAAGGTTACAGACGTGAAAAATGGTATTTGAAATCTCTTTTAAAAATAAATAAACACAGAGTTTTGGGGGGAAATCAACCTAACGGGGAGGTGGAGTGAAAAAGGAAATGAATTATTTGTATGAGGGTATTTATATCTCAAAAAATCAAGATTTTATAGACGTGAAAATTGGTATTTGGAATCTCCTTTAAAAATAAAGAAACACGTATTCTTTTGTTTTTCGAAAATCGACTTAGGAGACAGGGGTGGAAAGAAGTTAAGAAAAAGTTGAATTATTTGAGGATACTTATATCTCAAAAACTGAAGTAGTTACAGACGTGAAAACTGGTATTTGTAATCCCCTTTAAAAATAAACAAACACTCTTTATTTGTTTTCGGAAAATCCACTTAAGGGGGTGAAAAGAATTTAAAAACTGGGTAAATTTTTAAAATGAATACCGGTATATCTACAATACATCTCAAAACGTAACATGTTACAGACGTGAAACCTGGTATTTGAAAATTCCTTTACAAATACAGTAATATGTATTTTTGTTTTTGTTTTTGGAAAAGGCACTTGACGGGAGTGAAAAGAAGTGAAAAATGAGTTGAATTATTCTTCATGAAGATACTTATATACAAAAACTGAAGATGTTAAAGACGTGAACATTGGTATTTGGAACCTGTTTTAAAAAAGAAAACCACTTAGGTTGGGGCGAGGATAAGGACTGATAAAGGGGCTGAATTATATTTATAGGGATACTTATCTCAAAAGCTGAAGATGTTACAGACGTGGAGGTGTGTATTTGGAATCTCTTTTAAAAATAAAGGAACACGTATTTTGTTTTTGTTTTTGGAAAATCTACTTAAAGCGGGGTGTGAACAGGGGTGACAAAGAGGGCGAATTTTTAAAATGAGTATATCTATAGTATTTCTCAAAAACGTAACATGTTACAGACGTGAAAATTGGCATTTGAACCTCCTGTAAATTTAAAGGAACACGTATCATTTGTTTTCTGAAAATCCACTTAAGGGGAAGTGTTAACAGGAGGTGAAATTTTAAAATGAGCATATGTACAGCATATATAAAAAACTTAACATGCTGCAGACGTAAAAAAATGTTATTTTTAATCTTTTAAAAATAAAGTAACACGTATTTTTTTGGTTTCCGAAATAAAAGACTTGTGAGGGATGATGAAAATGGACTGAAATTGGTGTGGAACTATTTTTATTAGGATACTAGTACAGTATCTCTAAAACTGAAGATGTTACAGACGTGAAAATTGGTATTTGGAATCTCCTTTAAAAATTAAGAAACACGATTTTTTGTTTTCGTAAAATCCACTTAAGGGGGGTTGTAAAAAGAACTGAAAAAGGGGTTGAATTCTTTTTATGAGGATCCTTATATATCAAATACTGAAAATGTTACAGACATAAAAAATTGTATTTGGAATCTTCTTTAAAGATAAAGAAACATGCATTTTTTGTTTTCGGAAAATCCATTGAGAGGGGTGGGTTGGGTGAAAAGAATTGAAGAAAGTGTTGAATACTTGTTATGAAGATACTTATATATCAAATAGGCTACTGAAGACGTTACAGACGTGAAAATCCGTATTTGAAATCTCCTTTAAAAATAAAGGAACACGTATTCTTTTGTCTACGGAAAATTCACTTAGGGGTGTTGTAAAAAGGACAGAAAAAGGGGTTGAAACCTTTTTATGAAGATACTTATAAATAAAAAACTGAAAATGTTATGTACCATCACAGTATAGTGCATGGTTTACACGGAGTATGTGAGCAGATACGTATATTTTATCCTAAAGTTGACAAATTTATTTCAAACGGATTTTTTTTCTGGAAATGCTAATAAGAATTTATTTTTTCAGAGCAAAAGTCCAGATCTTTCACCTAGACCCATTGTTACTCGTTGGGGGGGACGTACTTGGAAGCAGCAGTGTACTATGCAAACAATTTTGAAAATTTTAAATCGGTGATGGATGAACTAAATAAGGTTGATGCTTCATCAATCGAAATTCTTCAGGACTGACTTAAATACAGTACATTATACTGGTATATCTGCAAATTTGAGTTTATCTTCCTGCATACAAAATGACAAACCAACTTGTTAACTGACACACTCACTGAGGAACATGACACGGAGAAAACATTTCATTCTGATGTCCTAAATTGGAAGCTATTAAACATAAATTTTAAAGTGTTTGAAAAAAACGATGTATTCCATACTACGTGTAAGATTGTCAAAGTTTTCGAAGGGCAAGAAGTGAAATTGCAAGTTTGAGTGCCTGTAATATCCCTTTGATTAAATATGCACGACTGCCTTCTTGTGATGTTGAACGGTCCTTTTCCCGGTATCGTACATCGTTCCGAGACAACCGACATCGGTTTGTGATGGAAAACTTGGAAAACGTTTCCATACTTCATTACAATAGTGAGTTCTTTTAATCCACCACCGCCTCAGCATGATTGGTGAGTGATTTTTTAAACTCAAGTGTTTACACATTTGCAATATTGAAACAAAATATTTTTGAAATTTTATATATATTGTTCTATTTTATAAATATTGTTAATAAAAATATTTTTTCACGTTTTTAGCACAAAAATCCGTTTCCTAGTGATCATTATAAACCTAAATGAATGATGGTGGTGATGGTGATTATTGGCTTAGAGGAAGTACTTCTATGAACATTAATCAGATAGAAAAATGGAAGGGGTCCGACACTCCGAAAATGAAGGTAACAGCCAAAGAAGGACAAGGGCCACGAAGGGCATGAGAATGAAAGGCGCCCTAGGATTTGCAAACCTAATACCGTCGGGCTCAGAAAAGAACAGGAGCTAACGAAGGGAGGTCGGACAGGATACATAACAGTGAGGAGCCTGGCACAAGTAAGTGGGAGCAATGCCTGGGCCCAGCTATGGGCCCCGTGGTCACCAATCCACGCTCCCAAGTTAAGATCCCCTCGGGCTCTAAATGGAGGAGTCTGGACAGATTCGAAGCAGAATCAATGCTGCGCAGTCAAAGTGCGCATTATTCGAACAGTGAGTTGTGTGTGTCAACCTAAACTCGAAACTCGATAACAGACTTGGTATGCTAATCCACTCAGTTCTTCAGTCACCCAGCTGATTATCAAACTGCGCATTGTTGCCTTGCTTCCGTTCCGTGCGTGTGTGCGTTACCAGCAAAGGAGGAGGCTGTGAAATAAAGATATGCCGAGAGTTCAAGAGCGAGGCACTTGAATGTCTGACTTTTCGAGCTGCTCGATTCACCCCAGACTTGTTCTGCTCATTGTAATAAGACAGGATATTAGATTCATTTGTTAGGTTGAGCCTCATTTCAAATTTGATTCTTTCAAATACTCATTTGCCCATAGTGCTCAAGCAGGAAGCTTTGAAGGAGTACAGACTTCGACATATTGAGCGAGATTTTGTGCAGTTCTACGCGTTGCAAACAGGAAGGTACTCGGTCGTACCGAGAAATGGTGCAGTCTTAACCCTTGCAAAACGCAGGAAATCAGAGTATTTAGGTCACATATAACGATATACAAATAACGTAGAGCCTGATCCAGTACAGAAAGAAAACCTACGCAGACGTGGGAGAAGATTATCCTGAGTATGGAACCTCCGACAGTGGCTCAGCATTCACGACGTGGCAACCCTGACACAAGAACTACAAAATAAGGAAAACTACTTCGTAATGGACACCGACTTTATTTAAATTTCGTGCTAGCCGAGTGCAGGCCTTGTAAGGCAGACCCTCCGATGAGGGTGGGCGGCATCTGCCATGTGTAGGTAACTGTGTGTTATTGTGGTGGAGGACAGTGTTATGTGTGGTGTGTAAGTTGCAGGGATGTTGGGGACAGCACAAACACCCGGTCCCCGATTAACCAATGAAGGTTAAAATCCTCGACCCGGCCGGGAATCGAACCCGGGACCCTCTGAACCGAAGGCCAGTACGCTGACCATTCAGCCAACGAGTCGGACACCGGCTTTATTGAGAGACAGTTCAAAATAAGAAGAAGAAGAAGAATTTGCTAAGATGAAACATATCATTCCACTTTTAATAACGTTTCTATGTTTCACTTTTATGCCATAATGTCTTGTTTTACTGTGTTCAACTGAAAGAAAAATTGTATCCTGACTGTTACTAAGCAATAGAATACTATCGGTATCCATAGTTTTAGGCCATTTCAGAACTAAAATTGCCATCATGAACATGTATTTAAGACTTACACGTTCTTTCAATATTCCTTTACTTCGAAATATGGTACTACCGAGACATGTACATCAAACACGAATGAAGTTGAATGATACACTGAATTTCGTATTAAACTCTTGCGAGGAGCAGCAAAGATGCATGAAGGTGACTGTAATTGGTGCTGGAGGTACTGTCGGCGAGATAATGTGCATGATGTTAAAACAATGCCCATACATTGATGAAGTGTACATGTGTGACGTAAAGAACATTGATGGTTTGAGTAAGGACATCAGTCAATTAGACACTGCATGTAAAGTATGCACTTCGGTTGGGCAGTTCCAACTTCAAGACGCGCTCTATAATGCTCGCGTTGTCGTGCTCGCAGCGGCAGTTCCATTCAAGAGTGGCATGACTCTTCATGACCATTTCATAAAAAACGCTCTCTTAGCGAGATCTGTGAGTGAGGCCTGTCTTGAAGCGTGCCCTGATGCTCTTATAGCCGTCATGACCTCACCTGTTAACAGTCTGGTACCAATAATTACCGAGATCTTTCAAAGGGACGACCATAGAACTCGAGTTTTTGGCATTACAGCGCCAGAAATGTTGAATGCAAGCGCATTCCTGGCAGAAGTAGAGGAACTACAACCCTCTGAAGTGTGTGTACCTGTTATTGGAGGCACTTCCAGTGAAACTGTCGTTCCCGTTTTCAGTCAAGCACGTTCTTCATGTAGAATTAAGACAAAGGATTTTCAAAATCTTGTCCAGAAAGTGAGGCAGAACTGCTTCGATAAGGTAATATTTACAGAAAACCATCATAAACTTTCATGTGCTTATGCTGCAACGCGATTTACAATCTCCCTATGCAAAGCTATCCTAGGTTTCAGAGGCGTATCGGGATGTGCATACGTGCGATCCAATAAGATCGATGGCTGCCCATATTTTGGATCATATCTGGAGCTGGGTGCTTCCGGGGTGATGAAGTACTGGGATTTGCCCACTTTATCAGAGAAAGAGAAAAATATGCTCTGTAAAGCTGTGCGGAATTTGAAGTTGGATATCGAGAGAGGAATCTCCTTTCTCCAATCAGATGGTCCCACGTTACCGCTTCAGGTACCAAATACCAGCGCATGTAGAGTAGCACGTTTCTTAGGAAGATGAATAAGAAGAAAACAAAGTAAGAGAAACTGTGAAGTTCCTGTGCCGTACTGGTGTAACGTTATGTATGTATGATGCCTGATAAAATGCGTCACGAGTGTTGCAAAATAAAAGAAGTCTGTCACAAAAAAAGGACCATGAAAGGCCGCTAAAAAGAATAACTATAGTTAATTTGACACGATTCTTACAAATCACTTTCCCTTCCAGTGGCTTAGTCCTTCCGAATGTTGGTTTTCATCATAGCGATTTTAGATTTATTGGTGAGTAAATGCGTGTCCCAATGGAATGTCCTTGCAGACACATCCCCAATGGAAGTGAGCTGCATGTGCCATTTTAACCTCTCAATTCCACTTTCTGCGATTCTAACATATCTGTCAGTAGCGGGAATCGAACCCGGGTCTCCGAGGACGGCAGCTAATAGTGCAAACCGTAACGCTACGGAGGCATATAGATTTGTTGGTGATGTTGTGGAACACGTCACAAATTTTGTATACCAGACTGTCAGATTTGTTAACCAAGAAATCCATCGGCGAACTCTACCTCTCTTCCGAGATGGATCATTTGCTACTTTCTTTCATTCCTCATGATATATCCGAAGTAATCTGGTTTACTCTGTTTTATGGTATCAAGGAGCTCTCTCTCTCTCTCTCTCTCTCTCTCTCTCTCTCTCTCTCTTCATTCGGTTCAATACGTTTTTCGTTAGTCGCATAGTTCATCATCATCATCTGTTTACCCTCCAGGTTCGCTTTTTCCCTCGGACTTAGCGAGGGATCCCACCTCTACCGCCTCAAGGGCAGTGTCCTGGAGCTTCAGACTCTTGGTCGGGGGATACAACTGGGGAGTATGACCAGTACCTCGCCCAGGCGGCCTCACCTGCTATGCTGAACAGGGGCCTTGTGGAGGGATGGGAAGATTGGAAGGGATAGGCAAGGAAGAGGGAAGGAAGCGGCCGTGGCCTTAAGTTAGGTACCATCCCGGCATTCGCCTGGAGGAGAAGTGGGAAACCACGGAAAACCACTTCCAGGATGGCTGAGGTGGGAATCGAACCCACCTCTACTGAGTTGACCTCCCGAGGCTGAGTGGACCCCGTTCCAGCCCTCGTACCACTTTTCAAATTTCGTGGCAGAGCCGGGAATCGAACCCGGACCTCCGGGGGTGGCAGCTAATCACGCTAACCACTACACCACAGAGAGTCGCATAGTTAACCGACGATATTCTCAATAGCTGCCTATAAATCTTCTCTCGCTATCGCTGCAGCTTTACACTTTTGCGTCCCGTGTTCAATTCCCGATGGGTTTTCTTTTTAGTTTCATTATTAGCTACTGTCCGACTCGTTGGCTGAACGGTCAGCGTACTGGCCTTCGGTTCAGAGGGTCCCGGGTTCGATTCCCGGCCGGGACGGGGATTTTAACCTTAATTGGTTAATTCCAATGGCACGGGGGCTGGGTGTATGTGTTGTCTTCATCATCATTTCATCCTCATCACGACGCGCAGGTCACCTACAGGTGTCAAATAGAAAGACCTGCACCTGGCGAGCCGACCCCTTCCTGGGATATCCCGGCACTAAAAAAAAAAGTCATACGACATTTCATTTCATTATCTACTTATGTTCATTGACGGTTACTACATGATGTTTCTTATCAAGTTAGTGTATACGAGGGCATTATGTTGACTGTAAAATTACAACTGGGTTTCACAATGTGTTACGTATTTACGAGTATTATACGGACCTATTTCAGGGATTACAATGTTTTGTAAGCTCATTCATATATTAACGCTTAAGGGAGGTACGATGGATTCTCTTGGACGATACCGATCGTAGAAATATTCGAAACAGACATTTCACACATCACGAGCATCGCGCGAAGACAGGTTTTTCCAAAGTGGGAATGTCGCTCGGAATGAATATTTCATGTTTTGGCAATAAGTTTGCGACAAACCATTCATAACAGAACATTTTTACAAAAACTGGCCTTTGCAATTGATCATGAATCAATGCGTGGATTTTTGCTGCTGCTTTGCTATATTTGCTTTACGTCGCACCGACACAGAGATGTCTTATGGCGACGATGAGATAGGAAAGGCCTAGGAATGGGAAAAAAAGCGGCCGTAGCCTTCATTAAGGTACAGCCCCAGGATTTGCCTGGTGTGAAAATGGGAAACCACGGAAAAGCATCTTCAGGGCTGCCGACAGTGGGGTTCGAACCCACTATCTCCTGGATGTAAGCTCACAGCTGCGCGACCCTAACCGCACGCCCAGCTCGCCCGGTCATGACATTTTATTGCATTTCGTATAGTCATCATATCTCTTTGCAATGTAAAATTCATTTACCAGACAGAACATTAAAAGACGAAAAAAACCGATATTTCAAAATACATTGAATAAAACCATTTGTGTAGTATCCCCCTGTGGGTGGGGGCGGTAGAATAACACCCACGGTATCCGCTGCCTGTCGTAAGAGGCGACTGAAAGGGGCCTCAGGGGCTCTGAACATAGGAGCGTCGGTTAGCGACCACGAGGCCCTCAGCTGAGTCCTGGTATTGATTCCACTTACTTGTGCCAGGCTCCTCACTTTCAGCTATCCTATCCGACCTCTCTTGGTCAACTCTTGTTCTTTTCCGACCCCGACGCTATTAGGTTTGCGAGGGCTAGGGAGTCTTTTATTTTCACGCCCTTCGTGGCCCTTGACCTTCTTTGGCCGATAACTTCATTTTTCGAAGTGTCGGACTCCTTCCATTTTTTCTCTCTGATTAGTGTTATATAGAGGATGGTTGCCTCGTTGTACTTCCTCTTAAAACAATAATCACCACCACCACCACCATTCGTGTAGTACCGAGCTCGATAGCTGCAGTCGCTTAAGTGCGGCCAGTATCCAGTATTCGGAAGATAGTGGGTTCGAACCCCACTGTCGGCAGCCCTGAAGATGGTTTTCCGTGGTTTCCCATTTTCACACCAGGCAAATGCTGGGGCTGTACCTTAACTAAGGCCACGGACGCTTCCTTCCCATTCCTAGACCTTTCCAGTCCCATCGTCGCCATAAGACATATCTGTGTCGGTGTGACGTAAAACAAATAGCAAAAATAGCATTCGTGTAGTAATCATCAATGGACAAAAATAAATAAATGGAAAAAAAAATCATCGGGATTTGAACTCGGAGCCTACGCGCTAATAGACACGCAAAGCACGTCGGAAACTTCGAAACTCATTTTCTCGGAAACGGTCGAGTGTCTGCGGACAAGCCGAAGTATGTGTTCGCTTATCCTCCTCGGGCCCCCCATAACCCATAGGTTACATAGGCTACCATATTTTTTTCTCGGTCGCTAAGCAATGTAGCCCGCTACTAATGAATCCAATACCATGTCAGAGAGTGCGTCACTGGCTATGCTGATTTTCAGAAATGTATCTCGCCATACTTGGTCACTTCCGCCTCTGTGGTATAGTGGTTAGCGTAATTAGCTGCCACCCCCGAAGGCCCGGGTTCGATTGCCGGCTCTGCCACGAAATTTGAAAAGTGCTACGAGGGCTGGAACTGTCATATATTGCAAGTTCGTTCGGAAATAATAATCATCATAATACTAATTTGGAGTTATGGACATCATAATCAAGGTTCAAGTGTATCTCATTAGGATGCATTCATACCCTCATTGTGCCTATTCAGCTATTCAGCAAGTGACTTCCGTGGTAGATACACTTGACATCTTGTGCCAATAAACGGAAATAATTAAAATCATATGTATTATATGACCACATCGTATAAAATTGTCTTTCGAATTTCTCCTGAGGGTGGAGGGCGGTAGAATAACACCCACGGTATTCTCTGCCTGTCGTAAGAGGCGACTAGAAGGGGCCCCAGGGGCTCCCAACTTGGGAGCGTGTGTTGGCGGTCACGGATCCCTGAGCTGAGTCCTGGCATTGCTTCCATTTGTGCCAGGCTCCTCACTTTCATCTGTCCTTTCATCTATCCTATCTGACCTGCCTTGGTCAACTCTTGTACCTTTCCGACCCCGACGGTATTAGGTTGCGAGGCCTGGGGAGTCTTTCATTTTCACCCCCTTCGTGGCCTTGTCTTTCTTTGGCGGATACCTACATTTTTGAAGTTATGGATCCCTGCCGTTTTTTTCTATCTGATTTGTGTTAAAGAGTATGGTTGCCTAGTTGTACCAACCACCTCTTCGAAAAATAATCTCCACCACCACCACCACCACCACCACCACCACCACCACCACCACCACCGCCGCCACCACCACTGTCTTTCGAAAATGATCTTGGCAACGGCCACACATCTAATCATCCCGTCCCAAAGGCTAACTGCTGAGGACTTCCGAATATATAATGGACTGTCAGCGCTCAAAAGAGATAACGTGTTTACCAAAAATATTGCTGAGTCATTATCACTCATTGTTTAGTTTTGTGCCACAAAGCCATGATATTTTGCATCTAATAAGGAATATTGATTCTTAACCCGTTTACCCTCCAGGGTTGGTTTTTCCCTCGGACTCAGCGAGGGCCCCCTCCTCTACCGCCTCAAGGGCAGTGTCCTGGAGTCGTAGAGAATGAAAAAAAAAAAGCAGTGATCCATAAAGGGCTGAAATTTGTATCCCCCTCTTGTACAGAACAGGGATGTATACTGAGTGCTCCGCCCGGAGGCTGGTTTGGACCTCAGCAGCTCCGCCATCAGCCATCATAGGTGGCCCAGGCGTCACTGAAGAGGCGTACTAAGGAAATGAGGAGTGAGGTAGTTTTCCGTTGCTTTCCTCACTGTACCAGAAGATGGCACTACTAGAATTGCTCATACTTCGGTCACTTTCATGTTGTAAAAGCCAAGGATGAGACTAAGACAGGTCAATGAAAGTAACAAATTCGTTCTAGCCCACACCAGAAGACATAGTGTGTAAACACTACATCTTGCCAGCATGGGCGTCCATATGACAGTTTGAAGGGGGGTGGGGGTGCAGACCTGATAGACGTAGTATTTTTAATATTTTGGAAGATAAATGGCGACTTGTATTCTGCGGCAGAATAACTCATGGTATCTTTGGTGGGGGACGGTACTACCGCTTCTACATAATACTGACTTTTAAATCATTTTCTTGAAAGGAAAACACCTGAATACACTAGAATTTTGCCTTTCCCTGAGAGCTAGCGGGGGGGTTCCGTGGCCCGACCTTGCCCCCGGGTATGGGGGCCCTTGCTTGCCAGCAAAAGCAAAGAACAGCAATAAAGACAATCAATTAGAAATTGGTACAAGAATCACAGTTCTGATATTTGCCAATGGCATCGTTATCTTATATGAGTCAGCATAAGATCTGGAGAAACAGTAGGAGTAGACCTAGATATGAATACGACCAGAGTTGGGAAGTAATGGAATAAAAGTGATCGGATTACTTGTAACGATTACATTTTCAGTAACCTTTACTTATAATCGTTACTTTTCACAAAATGTAATTTTTACTCTAACTTTCATCTTCCTTCCTTTCTTTCTTAATCCGTTTACCCTCCAGGGTTGGTTTTTCCCTCGGACTCGGCGAGGGGTCCCACCTCTACCGCCTCAAGGGCAGTGTCCTGGAGCGTGAGACTTTGGGTCGGGGTATATACCATAACTGGAGAAGAGAACCAATACGTCGCTCAGGCGGTTTCACCTGCTACGCTGAACAGGAGCCTTGTTGGGGGATGGGAAGATCGGAAGGGTTAGACAAGGAAGATGAAAGGAAGCGGCCGAGGCCTGAAGTTAGGTACTATCCCGGCATTTGCCTGGAGGAGAAGTGGTGAAACCACGGAAAACAACTTCTAGGATTGGCTGAGGTGGGAATCGAACCCCACTCTACTTAGTTGGTCTCCCGAGTGTTGAATGGACCCTGTTCCAGCACTCGTACCACTTTTCAAATTTTGTGACAGAGCCGGGAATCGAGCCTGAGCCTAAGGGGGTGGCAGCTAACCACACTAACCACTACACCACAGAGGCAGACCGTAACTTTCTTCTTGAAATAAAATTGTAATCGTTACATTCTAGTAATCGATATAAATCGCATCGAGTGTTTCACAGTCTTGGAGTCCCAGCTTTCGCAAGGCGTCACGCCAGACGTATAATGCAAAGAATAAAGTATAGTTCATTTTTTTTCCTGGTTGTTTTACGTCGCACCGACACAGATAGGCTTACGGCGACGATGGGACAGGAAAGGGCTAGGAGTGGGAAGGAAGCGGCCTTGTCCTTAATTAAGGTACAGCCCCAGCATTTGCCTGGTGTGAAAATGGGAAACCACGGAAAACTATTTTCAGGGCTGCCGACAGTGGGGTTCGAACCTACTATTTCCCGAATACTGGATACTGACCGCACTTCTGTGACTGCAGCTATCGAGCTCGGTCATTTACTCGCTGCTTGTTGTGATTTCTGATTTAGATGTAGACAATCTTGTACTACGTGGTTGAGAATGGAACCAGAATAATCATGTGATGGCGAGGAGATTAAAGAATGTTGATCCTCCTATTTGAATAAATATTTCGAATTGGTTAGCCCTGAAAATAATGAAAAAACAACTGTGACATGCAAACTTTGCTTGGGAGAAATTATTTAGAAAGTTTGTTTAGTCCCTTTTACTGATGATAGCCACATAAAAGTCTCTATTCTAAATGAAAAATGATACAATGGAAGGCTGCATCAAATACGTCTATGGACTGATGACCCGAACAATAACAACAACAACAACGGTCATAATATTTGCTATGTTTTGCAGCACATTGTAAATTACATTACATAGTTATAAAATGTGATTTTCTAGAGAAGAGTAGCTTTCTAACACTTAAAATGCAATGACGCCTACAATACACGGCCACGCTGAAAGAAATTTGGCTGAACATCGTAAATGCTTCCACTTATTCATTCTAGACTTATGTTGTCTGCCTTGACTTACCTCCGTCAGTCAACTCATTCATTTCCAATCCTAACGGTATTATATTCACGAAGTCTCCGGAATCTTTCATTAAAATGTACCTTCTGGCTGTAGCCGATATTTGCATCCTTAGAAGGGAGAGAAACTCCTTCCTCTTTCGCGACTGACTGGTGTTAAAAAGGATGTCTTGCCTCCGACGATAACTGTACAGCCAGAAACTTAGATCCACACTCGGTAGTTCTAAACTAAAAAATGTCCAAGTAAAAATGGTGTCAAATTTCCCTTTGGAAAAATAAAATGATCATAAACATGACTTTCAATAAATGAATCCACCGAGCTCGATAGCTGCAGTCGCTTAAGTGCGGCCAGTGTCCAGTAATCGGGAGATAGTGGGTTCGAGTCCCACTGTCGGCAGCCTTGAAGATGGTTTTCCGTGGTTTCCCATTTTCACACCAGGCAAATGCCGGGGATGTACCATAATTAAGGGCATGGCCGCTTCCTTCCAACTCCTAGGCCTTCCCTATCCCATCGTCGCCATAAGACCTATCTGTGTCAGTGCGACGTAAAGCAAATAGCAAAGAAAAAAATAATAATAATAAATGAATCTAAAATTGATAACGATTAATTTATTTGAATCTAACGAATCCTTTTGGAGAGACATGTGTGGAATATGAAGTCGACAAGTGTAGTATACAGTGAATCGAAAAGGGGGAACTGACTCAGGGCCTATGAAACTACCACGAATGAAGATCAGCTCTCTAGAGTATGATGAGATGAGGCCTATTTGATAAAACAGTCTTCTATCTCTCAGCCATGGCCATCCATGAGAACTTCACATCACAGCCTGCAAGATCACATCGACCATCTGTTCTCTAACGCCCCTCTTTAATAATACGTCTCTCAGTCATGGTAATCCATTAGTTTCACATCACAGCCTGCAAGATCATATCGACCATCTGTTCTCTAACGCCCCTCTTTAATAATACGTCTCTCAGTCATGGCCACCCAACAGTACTTCACATCATAGCCTGCACGGTTGCTAGGTAACATCGCGTCACACATTATGTATTACCACTTTCGTGACGCAAATTTTCAGATGACCCCCAACCATATGACATATTTACACATGTCAAAATATCTCCTTTATCAGGTCAGCTGACAAAATACTACCACTACTGCTAAAGTTTCAGAGGTGCGTGCGGGTTGAGTTGAAGTGAAGGATAAACAGGGTGGGTAAGGGAGATTTTTCTGTATTGAAAACCTACAACCCGTTTTCCAGTCAGTGACCGGGTCAGGAATAGAATAAATGAAGCCCGCATCTTGCGGCGAGGATAGGAATTGTGCCGGCTGCCGAAGGCTGTCGCTCTCTTCTGGGGCAATGATTAATGACTGACAGATGAAACGAAATGATAGTGGAGAGTGTTGCTGGAATGAAAGATAACAGGGAAATCCGGAGTACACGGAGAAAAACCTGTCCTGTCTCTGCTTTGTCCAGCACAATCCTCACATGAAGTGCCCGGGATTTGAACCACGGAATCCAGCGGTGAATGGCCGACGCGCTGCCGCCTGAGCCACGGAGGCTACAGATTTGTCTTTATTAAGTTATTAAAATGAAGGTAAAAGACACGTTGAGACTACGGGACATTGATATAACTATGGTTTAACTCACAAAGAGCGACATGGACAAGGCATTTGTGATATGGAGAATAACAAGACTATTATAATACAGTTTACGGATTACCGCACATTGATTATAAAGAAGTTGAGAGTACCTTTAGTACATAAAGTTTTACAAAGATTTTTCCTGGACTTACATTGACGATACCTCGTCTGTTCTTTGTTTTTTATATTATGAGAGTGACAGACATATAAAACACTGAAGAAATTAATTAGACGTGTACGCAATTTTCTTTTTAATTTTTTGAAAATTTGTATTTTATGACGGTGACAAACATCACATTGAACAAAGTTATTGGTTTCTTAGTTTATTTTTAAAGACATTAAACGTGACATTGATGGAATATTATATTGACGTGTACACATTTATTTTTTTCTAATTTAACACACAGATTATAACAATGGATATAATACATACACGTGAACACTGAGAACAAACAAAGGGAACATATGAAATAACACTATTTGATATCGTTACAAAAGTCCGAAACAATTACCGTTGATGGTCATCTTATAACGGTAGTTTGGTAAGAAGACCTGAATTGCATTATATGGGTGATGGATGATGTGAATAAGAATGAATGATATTGTATATAAGTATAGGGGTGAACAAGGCTTGGAGATGGATGATACTTGAATGTGTATGAGGAGGAAGACGCCAACGAAGGATCACGCACAATCTGACGTTGATTCTAATGAAGAGAGGGTATGTTGAACCGAAAATGGTAAGGGAAAAGGGAGGAAATCCAGATCATACTGCTACTCATACCTCAGACCGAAAGAATAGACGTATTCACGTTAAGAGTTACGGGTGGTGACATATGAAGGACTGACCCGCTGAGATTTCGTGACAATGTTGCGCGACACAAGTCTGATTAATGGTGAAATGAAAGATACGTTAGATGGAAAACTCATTACAATTTTATTTACAAAACAGATTTACTGGTTTTCGCCTCCACGGCTGTTATACTATTAATGTACTTATCTGAAAGGTCGCCTAGCGACATGAATGGTAAGTTACAGCTTACAAGCTTAGCCCGAGCATGTGCAAACTGTACCATCCCTTATCATTCCGTACCAGCTATGCATTTATACAAGTAGTATGATTCCGCGTGGTTATAATTTGTGAAACTGAAATGTGAGAAAAATGTTGATGGCATAATTTAATCCTATTCGACTCAAGCTTCTTCGCTGAATGGTCAGCGTAATAGCCTGCGGTTCGATTCCCGACCATGCCGAGGATTTTATCCGCGTTAGGTTAATTTCTCTGGCTCGGGGGCTAGGTACCTGTGATTCCACGAATACATATTTGCATATAACACATTACACTAAAACCCACTACAGAAACACGCAGTAGCGAATCTCTCCACATAGGGTTGGTGTCAGGATGATCACCCGCTCGTAAAACAAGGCTTAATCCATGTTACCGACGATCCCAGATAATTTAGAACGGGCCAGGGAAGAAGAAAAAGTTCAATCCTATTCGAATTTTTCTTTCCAATGATACCAAACATGGAAATGTTTCAAAACACATGGTAATTTCTGAAGTTTCTTACACAACATGTGTGTCCTAATCTCCCTAAGTCTACCGCAGGCATGTCAGGCAGATTCTCTAAACAATGATACGCACGCCATGTGCCACAATTTACATCAGAAGTCGATACGAAGCGAAAAAAAATCCTCACTTTTTTTTTGGTACTTGTAATAACGTCGCACTAACATTCCGAAAGTTTTCGGCTACGGCGACATGGAAAGGAACATCCCCAGCATTTGCCTGGTGTAGAAATGGGAAACCACGGAAAACCATCTCACACATTTTCGAACATCGCTTAACGTTATCCGTAAGGGTAGTAGAGCAATAGTGTTGTAGTGCCACAATCTCAGCCTCAGAGATAGTTATCTAACGGTACCCCCACATGAGGGGCCGATGTTAATATTTACAGAGTCAAATTGACAATTTTTGAAAATAAATTCCAACTTCAAACGTTGCACCCCTCTCTTTCCATGTTAATCTTTTGGGATTCTGACCAATTCATTGTGCGAATGTAAGGGGTCGTCTGAGCCTTAGACATCTTAACCAACTTTGTATGCCTGTTGGCTCCGGAGTTATTAATCACAAACCAAACCATATACCTTAAAATCGTCACGTTCTTAAAGCTCCCTCCGCATCCCCTGCATAAATGACAGTATGGCACATTCCCAATCAAATCGTACATTAACCATTCAGGTCGAATCTTCACTTTCGGAGCTTTAAGCCCGAATGTGACCGCATGATTTCGAATGTCACTTTGCCACGTCAAAAATAATTTTAAAAGCACTATAAGCAAAGGTTGTGCATATTTGGGATCTTAGCAGGCGATGACTCAATATGCGTACTTTGATGGTTCGTGTCTTATCGCGGAGGTTCGTTCAACACATCGTAAAAGAGATTACGAGGTCAATCTACTCTTCCACAGCAATGCCGCGTCATGCTTCATCATCTTGTGCGAGATATCGATGCTGTGAGCTTAGGTCAGCAACGCTCTGCAGTTTGGGAGCCAAATAGCTGAGTGTACGTCTGCCTGTAGTTGGGGAATGTGAGGTTACAGGTGTCAAATATCAATCTACTGTGTCTGCTGGCTCGGTGGACCACACAGGGGAACAGAGACAGACATCACTGCCGACAACTTAGAGTATTTCCTAAGGAGAATCAACTGAGGGGAAGATTTTGGAAAGATTATTTATTCTAATTTTCTTTACGTCACCCCGACACTGATAGGTCTTAGTCAATGATGGGATAGGAAAGGCCTAGGAGTGGGAAAGAAGCGGCCGTGGCCTTAATTAAGGTTAAGCCCCAGCAGTTGCCTGGTGTGAAAATGGTAAACCATGGACAGTGGGGTTCGAACCCACTATCTCCTGAATGCAAGCTGACAGCTGCACGGCCCTAACCGCACGACCAACTCGCCCGGTAAAAGATACAGTCTGTGTTGGGAAAACGTTTAGAGGACGTATTCGTTTCTGAGGAATTTCTTGCCGTTGAATCAATAGATATGTAAAACTGATTTTGCTCAATTGTACTGCGCACTAAATATGATATCAACAAATACTGAAAAGGATTATCTACTTTGCCTTCTTTTTAAAGGAGGTATTTAATTAAAGAGTGAATTATATTCAAGGCAAGTAGAGCTCAATTTATCGAATGAGATTAATCGGTTGATCACCGAGACGCCTTAAGTTGAACTTTATTCGAATGCTATGGAATGCTTTTTGAATAAACGATGAAAGGAGAACTGAAAGACAATATTCGGAGTTTTGAGAGTGTAGAAAATTATCTAACTGGGCGGCCTGTGAGGCAATTACGACGTTCCGTTTCACTTTACTATATGGCACAGAAACCGCAACTCCTTATGTTACATTACTGATTTTTAACTAACTTTGTTGGTTAAACGCCAAATGCGTCTGAGCTTTTATGTGCCAACATCGTACCACATGGTGCACCGAATGGGCCATTCCTCCTAAAACAATAATCACTGTCACCAGATAATAACAAAAACACAACATTTCTTAAATGTTACGAGCAAAATTATTTGATATTCGAAAAACATGAAGTGCTTTTAGGTCGGTCATGATTCTATTATGCCCTTGCGGGCGAGACTTGGTGTTTGCAGTGCACTATGTCTTCTGTATGGGCTGGAACAAACGTGTTACTTTCATTGATCTATCTCAATCTCATCCTTACAGTAGAATTGACAGCATTAAAGTGACTGAGGTATCAGTGATGCTAGTAACGTCATTCCTCCCCTGTTATGAATGGTGTGAAACGTTTGCTCATAGGGTCGAATGGTGCGGTCTTTCAGAAAACTCACTTCTTTCCCTTGTACGTCTATTCATTGCTAACTACGCCAACTATGACAGGTAATGGCTGAGCTGTTAAGGATAAAACCAACCTCCGAGCTGAGCACTCAACATACATACATACATACATACATGATTCTATTATTTCTGACTTATTTTGGAAACCTGCCTCTCCCTCTCTCTCATATGTAACATTTCTTCGCCTACATAAGAAATACTCGTTCGACGCTTCCCAATGTTGGTTATAATAAAGCGTTTGCTCTCTTGAGGCAATTTTTCAGACGAAGCGTCTCAAATTTAGTGAAGATATCATTTTGCCCTCTTTTAAGAATCAGTGGCCTATGTTTCATCGTAGTGTAACACTTAGCTGCAGCTATCCTCATTGGTGGTGGTGGTAATAATGTTGTAAGGAGAATATGAAAAAAATCATTCTCCCCTACCTCTAATAATATGAGAAAGACGAGGAGATCCGACTGCTCGAAGAATGAAAGTATCAGTAAAAGAAGTACAAGGGTTGTGGAAGACAGGAAAATTAATGGCACTGACCCTGAAGAGGAAGAGCACTAATAATTTCGTGGCTATTTCTAGCCGAGTGCACCTTGTAAGGCAGACCCTCCGATGAGGGTGGGCGGCATCTGGCATGTGTAGGTAACTGCGTGTTATTGTGGTGGAGGACAGTGTTATGTGTGGTGTGTGAGTTGCAAGGATGTTGGGGACAGCACAAACAGCCAGCCCCAGGGCCATTGGAATTAACCAATGAAGGTTAAAATCCCCGACCCGGCCGGAAATCGAACCCGGGACCCTCTGAACCGAAGGCCAGTACGCTGACCATTCAGACAACGAGTCGGACAGGAAGAGCACTGATTAAGATAGATAGATAGATAGATAGATAGATAGATAGATAGATAGATAGATAGATAGATAGATAGATAGATAATGCCTTTACTTGCGGTGAAGTTGGGGCTCAAAGCCCTCTCTTAACCACTAGAAGGGTATACTCTGCGTATCTTATAATTACAAATACAAATAACACCAATAATGTCAACAGCAATAACAAAAGTTAGTAATAATAATAATAATAATAATAATAATAATAATAATAATAATAATAATAATAATAATAATAATAATAATAGTATTTCCTTAATTTTAAAATGATAACTAAAGTACACTTAAATGACGTAACTACAGTAATTCATTCAATCATTCATTCAACAATTATTATCCATCAAGTCAGCGGGATCCACTCAGCAAGTGCTCGCGGCAAGCCACTTTAAATTTGCGATGAGAGGGAACATCCCCAAGGTTAGCAGGTAGACAATTCTATGACCTAGGTAAGGTAAGGGTTATTCTGCCCGAAGGCAGGTCCGAACCTCCGCAGAGGTGTCCCTGAGCAGGAGTTTACGTGCGGTAGGGTGGCCAGTTCCTTTCCGCTCCTCCATTCCCTTACCCCCCACCAACAGTGCGTGGCAACCCATCCAACTCCTGACCACGCCCAATGTTGCTTAACTTCGGAGATCTCACGGGATCCGGTATTTCAACACGGTTACGGCCGTTGGCTCTATGACCTAGATGCAGAGATTATGAAGGAGCGGTTGTAAATAGCAGTGTGGTTTTACGGGTATGGCAAGAGAGGAGCCATATCGCAGATTAAAGATGTATCTTACGCAGCTTTTCAGGCTCCAGACCAGTTTCTTGTTACTGTCGTAGGTTATTTCAGTCAACACAGTGTCACAATAGTCAAATAGGCCTATTGTCAGAGAGTGAATTAGTTTTATTTTAAGTATAACAGAGAATAAATACATTACAGAACCGTTTCAAGGGGTACAAGCATTTATGAACTTTATGGCATGTGCAGTTTAGGGTCACGGTCGTAATAATTCTTAATGCTGAATAGTATTTATTTATTTATTTATTTATTTATTTATTTATTTATTTATTTATTTATTTATTTATTTATTTATTTATTGTGAACATAACACATCATGAGTACCAATTACAATGTTCACGACAATTGTAACTTCTGTTAGGTCATCAGCCCAGAGGCTGGTTGGATCCTCAAATAGCACCACCAAAGGTTATGCGGTTATAAGGAAACCGCAAAAACCAATGGCAGCAGAAAAATGAGGCGTACTAGGCAAGATGTGGAGTGAGGTAGTTTGTTATTGCTTTCCTCACTGGGTCAGAAAGTACTATTGCAGCACGACTGACCCTATGAGCAGCACCTTTCATGACACTCAGATGCACTAGTCGTGCTCTGAATGTCATTACTCAGCACTACCCATACCCCAGTAACTTCCATGTTGTCACAGCCATGGATGTTGACTGGGACTTCGGTGGAAGCTACACTTTACTCTGGCCTGTGCCAAGAGATGGATACAAAAGTACTGTATCCATCAAGAAATGACAGCAGGCAGTTTGTAACTTATACGTAACTTATATTCATTCAGGTAAGAGTTGTACTCTGATTTGTGGTAGGCCCTATATTATAAGAGAAGGAAATGATGAACTTCATTTTTTTGTTTTAGGTAAGTCATGTGCCTTATTCTAGTTTAGATGGCACTGAACATACAAAATACTGAAATAGACCATCCAAGGTACACGAGAGCTAGGTAACAGTCAGTCCAGTGTATCTGGTTTTGAGACGTGAGGTTCTGCCCCATTAAACCTATTCGTGTCCACGAACTGAACAAGGATACCCCTGATGGGTGTTTTTTATTATTTTTTACTTTTAAACGTTGGCCTTGGGCTCCAAGGAACCATGCAACCAGTAATCCACAGTCATATACACTGACATAATAACAAACATAAACAAATTTAAAAACACACAAAGGAAAACAATACCACTGGAAAAAAAATCAACTTGTGAACCACTGATCAAATTAAAGCATTCTGTCAAAAGTAGTCCTTGCAACGTAGTGACAACATTAAATAAATAAAAATTTCTTACAAAACTGATTTACAAATGTGAAGTACAGCACAATCCTACCAAGTTATACACTATAACAAACTATAACAATACTGAACAAAATTGATTTTATAAGTGTAAATCAGACTGTCTTAGGAAGGAAGGAATGCCATTATAAACATGAAGATTGTTCGAGGAAAGTAAACACTGAACGTTGTGATAGTACATATATCACACCCCCGAATTATATGTAGAAGTTAGAGATATTATTGTCAGTATTCGATTTATTATTATTATTAGTATTTCATTTATATATTTTGCCATTAATATTGGTAAGCTGGAAGATATCCACATATGTAGGTATGAGTAATTTGTTTTGCATGAGTGGGAAAACATTGCTTTAATAACTCTGGTAATTTGAATGAGTCATCTGGCTACCCCAGTGTGTGTTGTGATGTACTTGTGTCAGGAAATTCCATTAGTCATGTATATATCCCAGCCTGATGAGATGAGCTTGTAGTTGTACCAGGGAAATTTGATGATTCATGTAAAACTCCCGAGTGTTTGTTTATAACTTGGGAGAAAGAAGAGGTTTACTCATGATTGGCTAGCTAGCACCAATCCAGACGTATCATCTGAGAGGAGGGGGATGTTGATGTCTATAAAGGTTGATCATACGGCGGCAACCAGTAACATTGTAAGGGTGATTGTAGAGGTGATTGTAAAGGAACGAGAAGGAAGATAACTACAACTACAACTGACGCACGGTACGGGAAGGAAGTGGTGCTGATACACGGTACTGGAGTGACACGGCTGCAATGGACTGGACTTCAAACGTTCGTGGAGCGTAGTCTTGTTATGTTCGTGGAAAGTGGCTGATTGTGGAGAGTGCTTGCGCATTAAGTATTGTAGCACTTGTGGCGGCCTAGCATTATATGTTGGTGAAAGCTATCTCAGACTTTCCATAAATTTATGTTGAGGATCGACAGACGTGTGTATATATCTTTACAACAAGTGTTAAAATATGTGAACACAGTAGTACAAGGTACAGTATCTGTGTGATGTGATAACTGCCGATTATGAGAATCGGTAAGTCGAATTGATATAGAGACAGTGAAGGGTATTTATCTTCATACATGTACATTGTTCATCGGACTATCTACAAATGGAAGCTTAGTTCTCGCTTTCGTTTTCCCACTGTTTTCATTATTATTATTGTTGTTGTTGTAAATATGGAGTCTTCCAGCAATATTTTATGTGTGTATTATATGTATAATGTTGTATGTTGAAGAGGTGCTCATGCACGGAATTTGTTAAGAATACAGTTAGCTATTTTAGAATCAGTGTTATTGATGAACCTAGGTGCAGTTCCTACCTAATTAGTCGTTTTCAGGAGGTTAGGTAAGGCCTGCAGCAGATGTACCAGTACGCAGCATTATGTACACGCCCTGGGATATAAAGTTTATCATGCACTTATCTAAATTCGAGGGATCCATTTTGGTGAACTCTGGCGCCCATACTACGGACATTTCGGTTAATTATGCTTATTAATTTTATTAAGTTTTTGAGTAATTTTATTTATATATTTTTATTTATTGATTATATTTATCAGTATTCATGAAAAAAGTTACAATTGGCTTCCCAACGTGTGGCTGAATGGTTGGTACATCTGTTAGGCTTATAAGCGTAGGTGCACTTGTCAGGTGTGGTTGGAATTCTGCAAACTATGTCAGTGAAGTGTTTTATATGTACGTGATATGTATGTTGGAGTATGAAGAAATGTTGTAGCGAGTCGAGTATTATAAAATTAAGAAATAGAGAGGTTTTTAAAGTTGCTGGTACTAAGAATCAGGAGAAGAGAAGGCAAAAGAATTCCACCACATTGAGTTTATCTAATTTAAGTGAGAGTAGCAAAATGGCTGATAGTAGGAAGGATATATTGGCAACGATGGGTGAGGAACCGAGTAACCCGTCTCAAATTCAGAATGTAGGGGATCAAGGGGAGGCTTTAACTTTTAGTATGATTAAATCACTATTTAATGAATTGTCCAGTAAGATTGATAGTCAGAGTAAGGAATTAAATTCAGTGACTGTTGAATTAAATGTTGTTAACAGTAAAAGTGATGTATTGTCCAGTAAAATAGATAATTATAATGTTGAACTGTCCAGTAAAATCGATAATAATAATGTTGAACTGTCCAGTAAAATCGATAATAATAATGTTGAACTGTCCAGTAAAATCGATAATAATAATATTGAATTGTCCAGTAAGATTGATAGTCAGAGTAAAGAGTTGAAGAGTGAATTGAGTTTTTTAAGTAATGAAATATACAGTATTAATAGTGAATTAAATTCAGTTAGTACGGAATTGTCCAGTAAGATTGAGAATCAAAGTAAGGAGTTCAATTTAGTGAGTGTTGAATTGTCTAGTAAAATTGATAGTTTAAGTAGTGCTGTGAATGGTAGAACAGATGAATTAAACCAGAAGTTTGACCATCAAAGCAGGGAAATTCAGGAAGTCAATAATAAGGTAGAAGCTCAATGCTTGGAATTGACTGAGAAAATTGAATGCCGATTTAATGTGGTTAGGAAAGAATTTGTTGAAAACAGCACGGAATGTGATAAGAGAATAAAAATAGTGGAAGATAAAGTCGAAGAAATAGATAGAATTAAATCCAATCAGAACGTTTTAGCGAAGCGTATAGATGAGAAGGAAGAGAAATTTGAGAAAGACCTTAAGTCGGTGAAAGATGACCTCAAGTCAGTAGAAGGAAATGCCAGAATGGTAGTGGAAGAAGGAATTAAATCATGTCATGTGAAATTAAGGCAGGAGATCAGTCAAATCCAAGTAGGTAGCAGTATATGTAATAGGTACGTATCTTGTACGAAGGACTCTGAATTACCCAAGTTTAATGGTCGGCAGTTTAATCCGATGGAATTCTTGAAAACGGTGGAGAAACGGTTTTCCAAGAATCTTGACGATGGTTTGATTGATTGATTGGAGTATGGTTGATGAGCTGTTGGATGTTGCATTTGTTGGAGAAGCGAGATCTTGGTTTCAAGTTTACAGACAGGGTATTTCGAGTTTGGAGGAATTTAGGGAGAAATTTAGTTCTAAATTTTGGAGTGAAGCTATTCAGGGAAGGGAAAGAGATCGCGTGCTATTTGGCAAGTATAAACCTCAGGAAGGTGTATCTATGACGGAGTATTTCTTGGCGCATGTTCTGATCAGCCAGAATATTGAAGGTCTAGCATCGGAGAGAGATACAGTCCGCCAGATTTTGAGGCATTTTCCTGAGAAGGTCGGATTAGCTGCATGTATGCAGAATATTGTTACGATTAAGGAATTAGAGCAGCTGTTAGAGAGGTTTGATGCTTTGGAAGGGCAGGGGAGGACTAGGCAAAGTGAAGGTAGAAATTACGGGGATAATGGGAGACAAGGTAATCAGGTAGCGGGAGATAGGAATAATCAGAATTTCAGTCATTCTTGGCAAGGGAATCAGGGTAGTAATTCCGGAAGGGGAAACAGACAGTCTAATCAGGGAGGTAATCACCAGGAATATTTTGGCAGAAGACCTAATCAAGGGGAATCAGAAAGTAGGGGGCGTACGGATCAAAGACCTCCAGATCAAGTGCCGAGACATGATAATAGCGAACAGTCCACGTCAAGTAATTTAAACCGGAGTCGGACTTCTTAGTTGGGTCAGATAGGCAGTCCGATACCGAAATTCCTATTCACGCGATGAAACAGGTAAGTTACGAGGTAGACGTGAAAGAGGAATTATTGTATGACCATGTGTTTTGTGTTCAGGGAGATTTTGAGAATAGGGGTGTGATGAAAGTAAGAATGATGGGTCGGATGTCTTACTTTGTACTAATGGTGATGGTAATAGCGGTGTTGCGATCGATAATCTTGTAGAAGTTTCTGAAATTGAAAGTGAAGTTTTTTGTGAAGTTGATGAAGGTTGTTTTGTGAGTGAAGAGTGTTTACGGAGTATACATCATGAGGATGTTTTTGTTGATTTAAGTGTACGTGAGGAGAGTAAAGTTAGGTCCATTATGTGTGAAAATGGTGACTTTGAGATTAATGAAACTTCTGATAAGAGAGTCGAAAGTAGCAGTGTTGTTGGCATGGAAGTGGTGCAAGTAGTAGCTGATATGGAAGGTGGTGAAGATGGATTAATTGTTGGGTCATTAAGTAGTAATGACAGCAATTTCGATGTGTATTATGGTAAGAATTTTAGTAATAGAGTGAGCGTAAGTGAGAATGGAAGTGTGCGTGAGATGAAAGAAAGTCTATCCAAGCGAGTGTGTTATGTCTTATTTAATTCTGAGAGATGTGTGGATGATGTGAACGACGTGCTGAGTGATATCGATGTGGAATGTATGAAAAAGTATGTGATCTGTTTGCTTGCATTAATTATGGTTTTGTGGAAGAGTAAACGTAGTGAGATTCCCGCGCATTTCAGAAATAGGGATTTCCTTTTTATGAATGTTCCGAATGAAAGTTTGTATAATTCTTGTGTGACCGAATGGGATGAATGTTTGTGTGTGAGATAGAATGTATTCTAGAGTAGTTAGATTTTATTGCGGTACGCATTCCTCGCTTATCGATGCCAATGTTAAGTTTATGTATAGTTTTTTAAATTGAATCAGGGTCCGTATACTGTGGACAGTAGAATACGCAAGTGTGCTTATAGGCTCCTAACCGCTGAAAATAAGGTTCTTGGGACATTTAATATCTATAGCCTTCGCAGATATAAGAGATAGGATCTGCACCTTGGATGTATATATTATCAATTTTAATGTATGTGTACAGTAGTAAGAAGGGATTGTATTCTCTGGTATATGAAACAATCGGAGTTGTGTGTATATAGCCATATTATTATTATTATTGTTTGGACAAATTGTATTTCGTGTGTGCGAATACAATGCAGTAGACGCAATGTATATATCATTATTACAGTAAATTATGTGTTCAGTTATGCCATTATAAGGTTATGTATGAAGTTCTGTTTTATGGTGAATCTTAATATGTGATATCATCGATTCACCAAGGGGGCGTTATGTGATAGTACATATATCACACCCCCGAATTATATGTAGAAGTTAGAGATATTATTGTCAGTATTCGATTTATTATTATTATTAGTATTTCATTTATATATTTTGCCATTTATATTGGTAAGCTGGAAGATATCCACATATGTAGGTATGAGTAATTTGTTTTGCATGAGTGGGAAAACATTGCTTTAATAACTCTGGTAATTTGAATGAGTCATCTGGCTACCCCAGTGTGTGTTGTGATGTACTTGTGTCAGGAAATTCCATTAGTCATGTATATATCCCAGCCTGATGAGATGAGCTTGTTGTTGTACCAGGGAAATTTGATGATTCATGTAAAACTCCCGAGTGTTTGTTTATAACTTGGGAGAAAGAAGAAGTTTACTCATGATTGGCTAGCTAGCACCAATCCAGACGTATCATCTGAGAGGAGGGGGATGTTGATGTCTATAAAGGTTGATCATACGGCGGCAACCAGTAACATTGTAAGGGTGATTGTAGAGGTGATTGTAAAGGAACGAGAAGGAAGATAACTACAACTACAACTGACGCACGGTACGGGAAGGAAGTGGTGCTGATACACGGTACTGGAGTGACACGGCTGCAATGGACTGGACTTCAAACGTTCGTGGAGCGTAGTCTTGTTATGTTCGTGGAAAGTGGCTGATTGTGGAGAGTGCTTGCGCATTAAGTATTGTAGCACTTGTGGCGGCCTAGCATTATATGTTGGTGAAAGCTATCTCAGACTTTCCATAAATTTATGTTGAGGATCGACAGACGTGTGTATATATCTTTACAACAAGTGTTAAAATATGTGAACACAGTAGTACAAGGTACAGTATCTGTGTGATGTGATAACTGCCGATTATGAGAATCGGTAAGTCGAATTGATATAGAGACAGTGAAGGGTATTTATCTTCATACATGTACATTGTTCATCGGACCATCTACAAATGGTAGCTTAGTTCTCGCTTTCGTTTTCCCACTGTTTTCATTATTATTATTGTTGTTGTTGTAAATATGGAGTCTTCCAGCAATATTTTATGTATGTATTATATGTATAATGCTGTATGTTGATGAGGTGCTCATGCACGGAATTTGTTAAGAATACAGTTAGCTATTTTAGAATCAGTGTTATTGATGAACCTAGGTGCAGTTCCTACCTAATTAGTCGTTTTCAGAAGGTTAGGTAAGGCCTGCAGCAGATGTACCAGTACTCAGCATTATGTACACGCCCTGGGATATAAAGTTTATCATGCTCTTATCTAAATTCGAGGGATCCATTTTGGTGAACTCTGGCGCCCATACTACGGACATTTCGGTTAATTATGCTTATTAATTTTATTAAGTTTTGAGTAATTTTATTTATTGATTATATTTATCAGTATTCATGAAAAAAGTTACAACGTTAACTGGGAACTAGAATCCCAACACACTCAAAGTGTTAAAAGACCATTCTTCTCGAGTGCGACGATGAGGCAGTGAAAGGAAGAGCAACAGCATCAAAAGGTGCGCCAGTTAATGACTGCCTTATCTGTTGGTCGACTGTATCATTCGCCATCCTTCACTAAAACCTGTAACAGAATACACACATACGTGATTAATACTAATATAGAACATAATATACAATTCACAGCAACGCATGTTATCAAAACTGAACGGTCGTAGCAAATTGTTATCCTTTTCATTCTACAGGGACAATAAAATTCAAATGAATGGAGCAATGCATAGGCTACATACTTCTCATAATACAGTAGTGAAGCATTATCGATACATAATACAGTATGAGTCAGAAATATGGCTCCACATTTACAGTAAATATGGTATATTACTGTGCATTACGGAGGAAACTGATGAAATGTATGTGTATGCCCAACCCTTGTCCCGTTTCTTTACGGGGTCGGGTATGAAGTGAGATGAATCTTCGCAGCGAATTTTAACGACCGGATGTCCTTCCTGACGTTAACTTCTTCAGATGAGTTAATGAGATGAAATGAATGACGTGATATATGATAAGTTAGTAGTTAAGGAGAGCGTGAAATTCCATGACGGATATATCCTACTCCTGTCAAATAGTACCAAGTGGTCTGCTCAACGCTTAACGTCTCCATCCGACAGACGAATCACCATCAACAGCGTCATATGCCCTCACTCCATATGAGCACTGCGGAAAGGTTTGGAACTGAATCCAGGATTTAGGCACGCAATCTAGTGATTAGAAATTGTATACCACAATCTCTCTTACCCTGCCGGCCAACATCCCCATGGTGAACATTTTTTCGACCAACGGAACTCGAACGGGGTAACCACGGTGTTAGACCATACAGACTTGACGTCTTAATGATTATGGCCACCAGGCGGGCTTATGAAACTTAAACATTCGTTTGTCCATTGTACGTAAGAGTCACACGCCTTAGTCTAGTCTAGATGGCGCTGAACAGACAAAATACTGTAACAGACCAGCCAGGGTGTACGAGAGTTAAGTATCAGCATATTAAGGTATTTGGTATCAGTCTGCCCAGTGTGTCTTGTGTTTTGAGACGTGAGGTACTGCAATCAAACCGATTCATGCCCACAAAGTGAACGAAGATGACCTTGTCACGTGGTTGGAACTATGTGAATTTGTTTGTTGGAATGTGAAAACGACGAGACATAGTTTCAAAAAAATTATGTTCCACGCATCTTAGGTGTGAACCGAAGTGGATATCGACATAACTGTCATCCTCGAGTTATTGGCGAGACACATCCAAAATGCGGACCAATGGGAGTCTGGGCAATGATTTGATGAGAAGGATTGTTTGGACAGCAATTCTAGGAGGGGGCTGTTTATGCTGATCTGTAAAGTGAAATCCTTCTTGAACTGCGGTATCAGGGACGTAATATGGAAGGAGCTCCCGTTCCATATTATATTTTGATCCAACAGAATGACCAGCCCAGCTTGTGACTACTGGTTGTGGGGTTATATGAAGAAGGTTTACGCTCGGGAACCACAAGACAACGACATTCTGTAAACAGTAATTAATTGTGGAATAACTTCGTACTATTCCAGCGGACATGTAATGACTGATTTACCAGAACGTTACCGATTAACTCTGAATATGGACGACGACCTATGTGAGGCTATAAAGTTACTCTGAATGGTGTTGTTGACTAATTCTTTAATTTGAAGAATTACCTTCCCAATAGTGATGTTTCATTTCCTGTAGCCATAATACTCTCATCAAACGACTCGATCAAAGATATAGCCATATTTCTCATTTATCAAGCATATATTCATTAAATCAAGTGTAGTAAAATTCAGTACGGAGTGGATAGACATTCCGTGAAAAGTCAGAATTCTTGCAAACTAATGCATTAGATATCTTCGGTCTATACCACCTTAACTGTGATTGCCTTGATAACTTATAAAAGATCCCGTGGCGGAGTTAACACAAATCTTTGGAGGTATTTATCCTAGTAGTGGCGGAGATCGGAATTTCTCTTATTTTTCACTGTGCTGTTTAGCCGAACATTCCATAGGATAATGCGATGGGGTTGCTCTCCCTTAGCATCCACGTTCATTCGCGGTATCAAAGGCAACAGAGAGCGAGCACTGAATTGTAAATTCCACCATCATCAGTTCGGCTTACTAAAGTCTTAATGCCCACCATTTTACTATCTACAAGTTATATCTATACAGAGCGAGTGGCTGCGCGGTTTTGGTCACGTAGATGTTAACTTGCATTCGGGAGATAGTGGGTTCGAACCCCACAGTCGGCAGCTCCGGAGATGGTTTTCAGTAAGTTCTCATTTACACACCAGGCAAATGCTGGGGCCGTACCTTAATTAAAGCCGTCACCACCTTCCCAATCCTAGCACTTTTCTCTCCGATCGTCGCTATAAGACCCACCTGTATCGATGCAACGTAAAGTAAATTGAAAAAAGAAAATATACTTGTATAATGTATTAGCTGTGATCCGCGGCGTCGCTTGCGTGGATTTCGTAATTTCAGAAAAGTAATAGTTCCTCGGTACTGCACTAAGATATTATCTGAAAATATCTTAAAGTATAAAAACTCACCGAAAAATGAGTTTCGTTTACCCCAGTACCTCTTCGTCAACCACGTTTGTGGTATTGCCTTTTGGGGTTAAGATGACAGGACTACTGGCAGAGCTACCTATGGAACATGCGACATCGAATTGTATGTGTGAGAAACAGTCCTCTCTCAAGTTGAAAACAAAACAACACGTGTTTCTTTATTTTTTAAGGAGATTCCAAGTACTAATTCCCACGTCTGTAACATCTTCACTTTTTGACGTACAAGGACCGGCATAAAATAATTCAACCCCTTTTTCAGTCCCCACGCCACGTAAGTGGATTATCAGAAAAAATGTTCGTGTTTCTTTATTTTTAAAAGAGGTTCCAACTACCAATTTTCAGGTCTGTAACATCTTCAGTTTTTGAGATATAAGTATCATTATACAAATAATTCAACTCCTTCTTCACTTATTTCCACCCCCTCCTCCTCTTAGTGCGCTTTGCGAAAAAAGTGCTTCTTTATTTCTAAATTATTTTCTAAATACCAATTTTCACGTCTGCAATATCTTCAGTTTTTGAGATATACTCATTTAAAAAATTCACCACATTTTTCAATTTGTTTCACCCCCTTTAAATGATTTTTCCAATTTTAAAATATACGTGTTTCTTTATTAATAAAGAAGATTCCATGTACCCATTTTCTCGTCAGAAACATCTTCAGATTTTGAGATATATGTACCTCATAAAAGAAACTCAACCCCTTATTCACTTCTTTGTACCCCCCTTAAGTGGATCTTTTGAAAACAAAAAAAATGCGTGTTTCTTTATTTTTAAAGGAGATACCAATTTTCATGTTTTTACTGTTAATTTTTTGAGATATAGGTATACTGATTTTTAAAATCACCCCCTTCGCATTTTTCACCCCCTTAGAGACGGAATATACAATAATCCTTTCTTAGTGAGGACCTACACTGTTAAGTAAATATATCGCCAAAATTTCATTACTTTATGCCCAGTAGTTTCGGCTGGGCGATGAAGAATTTGTCAATCAGTCAGTCAGTCAGTCAGTCAGTCAGTCAGTCAGTCAGTCAGTCAGTCAGTCAGTCAGTCAGTCAGTCAGTCAGTCAGTCAGTCAGTCAGTCAGTCAGTCAGTCAGTCAGTCAGTCAGTCAGTCAGTCAGTCAGTCAGTCAGGGCATGTTATTTTATATGCATAGATGTTATAGCAATCGATTGGACATGTCGAGAATATGCATACAATTTTCAACCTTAAAATAAACAATGTTTTAACCAGCTTAGGGTATAAGTTTTCTTCTTCAAGATTTAGCGTGACAAGACTAGCAGGTAATACATATAACATTGACTCCCACTATAATTATTATTACTAGTGGCTTTACGTCGCACCGACACAGATACGTCTTATGGCGACGATGGGATAGCAAAGGCCTAGGAGTTGGAAGGTAGCGGCCGTGGCCTTAATGAAGGTAAAGCCCCAGCATTTGTCTGGTGTGAAAATGGGAAACCACGGAAAACCATCTTCAGGGCTGCCGACAGTGGGATTCGAACCCACTATCTCCCGGATGCAAGCTCACAGCCGCGAGCCTCTAACCGCACGGCCAACTCGCCCGGTCGCTATAATTCGTCCGAGGATGATTCCATTATAATTCTGTGCACGCTTTAATTGACTGGTACATACGATAATTTGCCGAAGGGTAATAAGGATAGTGACGACGCCAACAGAGGCGCAAGCTATACAAAATCTCATCTACAGTAGGTCCATACACTTTTGTCCAGGGTAAGGTTTCATCGTACTGATGGAAGGAGAGTATACGAAGGAGCTAAATCACTTTAAAATGCTGAGTGCAACAGAATATACAGTAGACTCGCCCCCCCCCTCCTAAAAAAAAGTCTAACCATGGGGATGCGCGTAGCTACTAATTATTATGGTGCAGAAGGTAAGGTATCGTTTGAAAATATATCAAGCGAATATATTCAGTATAAGTGTCTTTTCTTTTTCAATGGAACCAAGCTGGTATCATATTATACACTGCTGACGTAATTCTTCTTTTCCGTAGTCTTCACTCCATCTAGACATGTCACATATTGACAATTAGTGAAATGGAAAGCGAAGTGTTTTCAGACTTAACTTTCACAAATATATCTCATTAGGTAGGCCTACTAAATAATGGCTCAAATACCAGTCAATATCTCGTTTTGCTAGCGGTTTAACGTTGCACTAACACACTTAAGGTTTTCGGCGACGCAAGGATGGGTAAGGGAGCAGCCGTGGCCTTAATAAGATACGTCCCCAGCATTTGCCTGGTGTGTAAATGAGAAACCACAGAAAAAATATTCAAGGCTGCCGACGGTGATCAATCAATACTGTAAATATATCTCAGAACATTTTGTCATTGCGTCAGTTTGAACCGGTATAGTTTTTGAAATACTGAACGATAGGAAAATACTTCACGGGCTCGTAATACTAGACTGACCAGAAATATGAAAGGAACCAATTTAGTTGGAGACTCCAGTTATGGAAACAGGCTCCAATTAAGCGTGTTTAAAACTGGAATAACAAATCAGAAATTATTAGAATTACTCAAACGAATACCTCGTGAGAGAACTAATGAACCCACTATCCATGAGAGGAAAGTTTGAATGGCTATATTTCATATGTTCAGTTCACAGTTCTCATTATTTATCCAGATTCCCACAATAATCCCCGAAGAAAAATCAACCGTTTGTGTATTCCATATCAGAGAAGAGTTGTTACTACGTGTAACGACGCCCACAGTTTCGAAACCATACTTGGGCCTAGGGATGTTGCGATACTATCGACGTGAGTTATATATCGACACTTTCCTTTTGATATTCAATACTTCAGTATCGATAGTCAGGCTCGATACTATGCTATAATATTGCCGATATCGACAAGATCATTAAGAAAAATTTAAGGAATAGTGATATTAATCGAACAATGTGTACAAAATTATAATTGACAGTAAACATTTTAACTATTTTTGCTTTACGTCGCACAGATAGGTCTTATGACGATGATAGGAAAGGAAGGGGCTAGGAGTTGGAAGGATTTAAGATACAGCCCAGCATTTGCCTGGTGTGAAGGTGGGAAACCACGGAAAACCATCTTCAGGGCTGCGACAGTGGGGTTCGAACCCACTAACTTCCGAATGCAAGCTCACAGCTACAAGACTCTAACCCCACGGCCAGCTCGCTCGGTGAGAGAGGAAACTTCATGAGTAGTCCATTACCATAAAATAATCATTTTAATATAGAAAAAGCATAATGACCAATAACAAGGAGATTTGTCCTTATATTGTTCGCTGTCCATTCAGTTACCTATTTTCTGTGTGTCCGTCTTGCGTAGCATGTTGCATGTTGTAGACATATTTTTACTTCACAGGTAAATCTGAGTCCGCCTCTGTGGTGTAGTGGTTAGCGTGATTAGCTGCCAACCCCGGAGGTCCGGGTTCGATTTCCGGCTCTGCCACGAAATTTGAAAAGTGGTACGAGGGCTGGAACGGGGTCCACTCAGCCTCGGGAGGTCAGCTGAGTAGAGGTGGGTTCGATTCCCACCTCAGCCATCCTGGAAGTGGTTTTCCGTGGTTTCCCACTTCTCCTCCGGGCAAATGCCGGGATGGTACGTAACTTAAGGCCACGACCACTTCCTTCCCTCTTCCTTGCCTGTCCCATCCAATCTTCCCATCCCTCCATAAGGCCCCTGTTCAGCATAGCAGGTAAGGGCGCCTGGGTGAGGTACTGGTCATTCTCCCCGGTTGTATCCCCCGACCCAATGTCTCACTCTCCAGGACACTGCCCTTGAGGCGGGAGAGGTGGGATCCCTCGCTGAGTCCGAGGGAAGAACCGACCCTGGAGGGTAAACAGATTAAGAAGAAGAAGGTAAATCTGAATCATTCATCTCATATAATGTTTCTGCGTTGGTGGTTTTTCGTAAAAGTTAGTTACAATTGCGGAAGTGGCTCTACCGACCAGTACAGTGAGGGTGCAGGTAGCCTACTTGACAAAAACAGACAGTGAAGTGTCACAGTGTAAACAATGTTCAAATTCAATGTAAATACAAGGAACACTTTATTATGACTACTCATACAATATTCTGATCGTTTAATGTTCTCTTAATTATTTTATTTTTCTTGAAACTGCCGTGATGCCAAATTTAATAAATTCAATATAATTTCAAACCATTGTATTTTGGAAAAAAGTAATTTGATATCGAGAAATATCAATATTTGGTTTTGATAATGTCGGCATATGGATACTTTCATTACGTGTCAATATCGAATGAAATATCGACGTTAGTATATAAGAACGTCCCTACTTGGGCCGGTGAGCGTTACAAAAGCAAGAACGTTTTAAAATAGAAATAATTTCGAGACAACACGTGCGACGATAGTGTTCGATATATCATTGTAGAAAAGAAGGGCAAATATAATCAACAAGAGTCTGACAATGGTATGACGTCATCGGGTGACGTAATAACGCCGTCATCATGAGGTACTAAAATCAGCTCGGCACGTGGGGCTTCTAAAGAATTCGGTCCCGGTGTTGGGTGGCAAGGAAGAAAAGTCGTATGAATTCGTCCCCGTGAGAAAATTGTTTATCTGTTCAAGGATATACGAACTAGCTCCCGCCCGAAATGTGGGCAAATTACACGGTCTGAAACTCCGTCCGTACTACAAATAACTGCGAGGTGTTTAATGCTAAGCTGAATAGGTTGTTCTGTTCCTTACACACACACACACACACACACACACACACACACACACACACACACACACACACATACACACACACACACACACATTCGAACTGACTGGATATTTACATTCTTTTCAGGTTCAAAGAAACAAAGTCAGAAAACCTATGAAAGGGAGACAATTCATGTCAAGTAAAATTGTGGAACATAAAGGACGTACCGATACGACAACAAGACGTGATTTGTCCCGAAATTAAGCTGAACTGCTGTCCGGCCCCGCGGTGTAGGGTACAACGCGTCCGCCTTACACCCGGTGACCCCGGATTTGATTCCCGGCTGGGTCAGGGGACTGGGTGTTTGTGTCGTCCTTAACGTCCCTTTCCTCACATTCAACACTCTACACTTCCTCAACTCCACTTACACGCAGGTTCCTATCATATGGTGCAAGTAGGGGCAAATGAACTACAGAGGTCGACTCCACGACCCACCTCTACCGCCTCAAGGGCACTGTCCTGGAGCTTCAGACTCTGGGTCGGGGGATACAACTGGGGAGGATGAGCACTGCCTCATCTAGGCGGCCTCACCTGCTGTGCTGAACAGGGGCCTTGCGGGGGGATGTGAAGATTGGAAGGGATTGACAAGGAAGAGGGAAGGAAGCAGCCGGGGCCTTAAGTTACGAGGTACCATCCCAGCATTAGCCTGGAGGAGATGTGGGAAACCACGCAAAACCACTTCCAGGATGGCTGAGGTGGGGATCGAGCCCACCTCTACTCAGTTGACCTCCCGAGGCTGAGTGGAACCCGTTCCAGCCCTCGTAACACTTTTCAAATTTCGTGGCAGAGCCGGGAAACGAACCCGGACCTCCGGGGGTGGCAGCTAATCACACTAACCACTACACCACAGAGGCGGACGCTGCTGCTATTTATTTATTTATTTATTTATTTATTTATTTATTATTGACTTATATTTGTGGAGAAGTTATGGCTCACGGCCCTTTCTTACACTTAACCACATTCAATAATGTTGTACTGCACATAAATTAAAAATAAATAAAAAATAAAAAAATAATGTAAGACAGTATATGTCTACCTCTTAGTCCCGTTTCTTGATGCGCGGTAGGAGATAAGATTTTTTTATATATGGCATGTTTTACGGCCGGATGACATTTCTCAGTTGACAAGCTAATGATGGTGAAATTAATGATGGTTAATGAAATTGGGTAAGGAGGTAGAAGGAATCGGCTGTGGCCTGTGAATAGGAACTGTCCGGGCATTTGCCTGGAAGTGTAAACGGGAACCACAGAAAATCATTCTCATGACAGCCGACGGTGGGGTTCGAACCCACGCGTCTCCCAAACACAGAGCTCTGCAGCGAGTTAACACGCGTGGCCATTCCGCTCGGCAAAAGTAATTTTACAAAATACTGTTGATACAAGATACAATTAAAATTGAATGCTTAATATATATGTTATCTAAACACCTGCACAAAGGGAAACGAATTTATAAAAATATTCTTATAACTGATTGCAGGAAATGTGAAGTACTAAACTACAGTTGTGTGTTTTACATATCAATTACCAAACAACATGATGAAAGTATAAACAATTAGGATCGGGTTACAAATTAGTAACGCAACAAGAGTGATAACATTAATGACTATAAAGTGAAATAATAATAATAATAATAAGAAGAAGAAGAAGAAGAAGAACTAGTGGACCCGTGCTGCTCCGCAGCATTCCTTATAAATAGCTCAGATAATTCGTCTTCGTATGCCTCTCGCAGTCATATTGTTTTGCCCGCTCTTTTCAATAGTTTTATAAACAATTAATACCGTACATAATAACTTATTCATTCGTCATTTAGTTTATAGTTTATGCAAAATTCTCTGTGCTTCTATCATTCGGCCGTATCCTCAAACGATCTTGCCCGAGATAGTGCAACATACAATTGGCCGTGGCTGAATACTGGTTCGAATAAGTAGGCTACCCACTTTTTCGAGAGTTTGTCCCCTGCACTTTATTAATGATCGTACAGAAGGCTAGTCGACTTGATATCTTCCCGTCTGTATGTACTTAGGCGGTTTTCTCTTAGCAACATGTACGTAATTAGGAACGTTCTGCCATCTGTTGAGTATATTCATAAGCTGGGGAAGATCAGAAGATAGCAGAGAACAGTATTCTTCCATCGTCAGAGGAGGTACTCTCTGACTTGAGAGGTATTAATGAAACATGGCTGCATGCAGTGACATTACGAAGGATGAACATTACATACTATCAGAATACTGAAAGTGTTAGTCGCTTAGCAACCTGCTAAGTACAGAATGTATTGCGGGTTGGAGTAAGCCTTCGCCTGCAATTATTGGAGTGATCATTTAATGAATTGATTTTATGATTACTCGAAGTTGGACGAACTTAGAGATCTATCAATGTCTCATGATTCACCTGCAGGTAATTTCGGAGGAAATAAAACAGAAAGGAAACAAATCGGTCCAGTAGAACGGACAGGCGGATTTGCCGAAGCTGCTTTTAGTAAACTCTTTTAATATAGACAATAATAATAATAATAATAATAATAATAATAATAATAATAATAATAATAATAATAATAATAATAATAATAATAATAATTGTACCGGGCGGTACACCTCCACACCGTTTATTTAAAAGTTGCGCCAGTTGAAACTCCTCTTCTGGAGGAAGTCTGAACTTTATCTACGGTCTTAATTTCCAAATTTCTCAGAAGATGTCACTACCTGGAAATTTTTTGAGTTTGTGAACTGTGTCATTTTCGACGTACTTTTGTCTTGCTTGTATTAAGAAGTGTGAACTTTCTCTTCTAGAGGACACTACTGAAGATCAACAATAGTGCACCCTAGTGCGGAGTCAAAGAACTATTTTGTTGGAGAAAATTTAATTTCAGGAGATTGTTCTTTGTTAAATTTCTTTCTGTCATTGTTTAAGTTGGCAATATTTACCCCTTTCTTCCCCTTGTTTTGAATGTATCCAATCACGAATTTTTTCAATTAATTTCTGACCAATCTGGTGTATCTTTCCCCAACTTGAATCTGTTGCGGGGTCCTACCCAATAAAATCTTTGTGGGAGGGTGTTTTCTTTCCCCTAACGCCTAGAACTTTCTGCGAGAGTATTTAAACTGCTGATTTTAGGGTCTCCGGGCCACTTCTGTTCCATCTTTCAGTGTATTAAGTACATAGCAGGAGGCGGGAAGCGCCTCTTTCCTCGGCAGCGGTCAACAATAAGGTAATGGCCGATTAATAAATTTTTTCTTTGCCAGCTCAGCAGTTTAACTTTCGGGGCAGGTTCTAAGCGTTCCCCTATGTAACCTTTTCCTAAAATGTAACTTCTCTTTTCTTCTATTCTCTTGTAAAGCGACATACTGGGATAGAGAGTGTTAACCCTCTCGAGCTCCCACTCACATTGTTTGAGGTGAACTTATTTTTCGCAACCTATTCTTCAGTAATGTAAGTTAGTAGTTTCTTAAGTCACCTCTGTAGTATGGGATTAGCCCTTGCATCAGTGGCCTTAGAGCCAAAATAGGTCTTAAAGATAAAGTGTATTAGGAGTGCAAGTTCGCCTCCTCTCAAATTGTGATTTTAGAGGTCATGTATTAACTTTCTTGTCATTTAACAGACCTCAGTAGATTGGGTATTTTGCCCCTGTGTATATGTCCTTTGAGGACGGCTTAAAGGTGGAGTTCGGAGTGGTCTATGATAGGCTTGTATTTTAAGGGGAAGTTGCCCTTTTTGAAAATTGTGTTTCTGCCTCAAGGAGGCTTTTGGATGTAATTGGAAGCCGGTGTTTCTGGCATGTTTGGGGGTTTTCGGCCCCTTTGTTGTATGGTGTTCATTGTAAGGTTGGGCTCATGGCTCAAGAATTATGTTTCTGACTTTCTGAAGCCCCAAATGGGGTACCTATGTAAATGTATTTGTCAATCGTGTTTCGGCTACTAAGTACCTGTTCTATTTGTTGTTACCTAATTTTGAAAAGAAAATATAACCTTGTTAAATTTTAAAATTAATTTCACTTTAGTAGCTTGAGACCCCTTCACCACCCAGCACCTTCTTTCATGCATAACTACCACCAAAACACGGTAACAAGTGGTAGCAGAGCGTGGTTGAATGGGTCTCAATTTAGCCCCTTTTGACGGCTAAACTCTGTTTTGATCCGAACTCTAACCATTTTCTCAGTTGCTGGAATTTTTTTATTGAGGTTTTTCAAAATTTTTCTGTTATCATGCCCGGCCCTCGCGATGTTCTCCTCCTTAACTACTTGCGCAAAGAGGAGTTGATCTACGAATTAACTATTAGAAACGTGCAATCTGGAGGCACGGTTGCTATCGACACTAACAAGCTTAGAGACTCCCTTGATTTGCCCATTTCCATCCCCAATTTGGGAGAGAAAGAAATTGATGACTCTCTTTCCACGATCGTCGAGAACATTACTGGGCTAGCATCGGTCGTTAGTTTTTTTGATGAAAATGATCCGTCTCCTAATCAAATTAAGCGTGTGCAAGGCAGGCTATATCATTTTTCAAATAGAGTTAATGATCTGTTGTCTCTAAAGGTGAATGACGTTCAGAGGAAGGAAGCTAATACGCTCCTTGAAACTATTTCTGAATTGTCTAGTAAAGTCACTCAATTGTTAACTGGGGAAATTCCTCCCAAATCTGATCAACCCACCATAGTGAATGTAGGTAGCGAGGAAGAGTCTCCTAAGGGAGAAGTAAATAGGAAAACCCCCACTGCTCAAACTATCTCTGCCCCATTGGACAACGAGTCTGAACGCCGTGCATCGTTGAGTAACATCCGTTCTGAATTAACTTCTTTGCCCCTGAAACCTCTACCTACTATGTCACCCGGGTTTAGCAGCTTGCCTCATCCATTGGCAATGTTGCTAAGAGGTATCTCTAAGTTTTCTGTCAACACCACCAGTGAAGTTATTTCATTTTTAAGATTTTTAGTTGAATTTCAGGATCACGCCCTTGTGTTTTCTCTTTCCCCTTGTCAAATTTTACAAATAATCTATCCTTATGCTATTGGTGTTCTCTCAGATAAAATGGTAAGAGCTATTGCTGAACAGTCATCTATTGAAGATTTTCACGCACACTTGCTTGCAAATTTCATTCCTGCCCGCGCGAGGTCATCTCTGATTCAGAAATACTATTATCGGGTACAGCGCTTGGATGAAAACTTGGCTGATTTCATACAGGACATTAAGTTTTATACTAGGGTGTTTGCCCTTCATTTTCCTGAATATCAGATTGTGCAGGCTATTGTAGAGGGAATTTCACCTCCCTATAGGTCATATTTGTGTTTCGCGGCGTGCCCGCAAACCTTCTCGGAACTTGAAGCGTTGGCCGTCTCGGCGGAAGGAGTTAGATACGCCGATTCTTTGCGTGTCGCGAAAGAACCCCCGCCTTCCTTTAGTAACACTCGGCCTCCACCTCGCCGACCAGTCAATCCCCGTAAATGTTATGCGTGCGGGGCGCCTGACCATCTGCGCAATAAGTGTCCTCTGATCAAGTCTAGTAGGGCAAATAATGGAGCTGGTTCATCACAAGGCTGTTTTAAATGTGGGGCTTTCTCACATATCGCCAAGAATTGTCCCAATTCGAATAGCACCCCCTCCTGCTCAACTTCTGGGGTAACTTCCAACAACAATCAAAAGTGACTAGTGGCTTCGGCTGAGTCAACTAATTCATCTTCCCGAGGCTCAGCCCCTGGTAAGCAGATCGAAAATCCTGGGAACGTTCAATCTGCTAATCTGTCCTTTGAATGCCCCAAAGAGTGTCTTAAGATTGCGGCGGATACCCCCGCACCTGTTCCTTTCCTTAAGATTGAGGTAAATAACGAACCTATAACAGCTCTATTAGATTCAGGCAGTGTTTGTTCCATTATTTCGGCTGAATGGTACTCGAAATTGAAGTCTGTTTGTAACCTACCTGTCTATGACTCTTCTCCTGTGAAATGTGTTTCAGCTAATACATCTCCATTAGAAATTCTAGGTTCCTTACTGGTCAAAATTCGTATTTTTAAATTTACATGGAAAATTAAATTGTTTGTGGCCAAGCAATTGTCTTGCCCCATTATATTGGGAGCTGACTTTATTTCTCACACTGGTCTTGTGCTCGATCTCCTGTCTAGGTCGTGCACATTCAAATTTGCTTCTAGTTGTAAAATTCCACTATTAAAGTGTAATTCTGTGTCATGTTCTTCTATTTCGCCTACCCAGGATGAGATGTTGTTAGACCTTAGACATCTACCTGAGGAGCAGGCTGATAGTATTCGCAAACTGTGTCAGTCGTTTCCCGAGGTATTCTCTGATACTCTTGGCGTTACTGACCTGATCGAATACAAAATTGAGGTCACGGATTCGATTCCTGTCCGTTTTCCACCGTATAGGCTATCTCCACCTAAAATGAAGGCTCTGAAAGAAATCATCGATCAGATGTTGAAGGATGGTATTATTAGGCCCTCTAAGTCAGCGTATTCTTCGCCTATTTTTCTAGTCCCGAAACCCCAAGGGGGCTTCAGGCCTGTAATTGACTACAGGGCTCTCAATCGGAAGGTGGTGTTACAATCTGTGCCCCTTCCCGACCTTCATTCTTGCTTTTCATGGTTTCGTAAGGCCAAGTTCTTTACTATCTTGGACTTGAATCAGGCCTATAATCAAATTCCCCTTGCTGAAGAGTCTAAACACCTTACAGCGTTTGCCACGGACTGGAATTTATACGAATACAACCGCGTGCCTTTCGGGCTCCCCACGGGGGCAGCTGTGCTCACTAGGCTACTAGATAGGGTCTTCTCCGACATCAAATTCGAGTACTTATATCACTACTTGGATGATGTCGTCGTGTTTTCGGAGACCTTCGAAGAACATCTAGATCATCTGCGAGAAGTTCTGAATCGCCTTCGTAAGGCTGGGTTAACTGTCAAGTTGTCCAAGGTCGCTTTTGCTAAGCCCTCTATGTCATTCCTAGGGCATATTGTGTCACCTGACGGTGTAGCAGTCGATCATTCTAGAACACAGGCCATCCGTGATTTTAAACCTCCCAAGGACATTAAAGGTATCGCCAGGTTCATTGGTATGGTGAATTTCTTCAGAAAGTTCATTCCTAACTTTGCTAATAGAGCGGCGCCATTGAACCTTCTTCGTAGGAAAGGCATCAAATTCGAGTGGGGACCTTCTCAACAAGCCGCTTTTGAAGATCTGAAATTAGCTCTCTGTAATGCCCCTGTCCTTGCTATGCCTGATTTCTCAAAGAAATTCATCGTCCAAACGGACGCGTCGTCGTCGGCGGTAGCGGCAGTCCTTCTTCAAGAGACTGAATTAGGGAGGCGACCCATCGCCTATGCATCTAGGACTCTATCGGCTCAAGAAGCCAAGTATTCCATCTATGAGCTCGAAGGGTTGGCAGTCTTATTTGCCTTAGAAAAGTTCCGTCTCTATCTGGAACATGTCAAATTCGACCTGGAGACAGATAATCAAGCATTAAGCTGGGTCTTAGGTAGGCCGCGTCGTACTGGTCGTATAGCCCGTTGGGCCATCCGTATTTCTGCCTTCCAATTCAATGTCAGGCATATCCGAGGTACCGAAAATGTTGTCGCTGATGGACTCAGCCGTATGTTTTCAGACGACGTTGAGAACCATGAACAGGTCGACAGTCCATCACCTCCCGAGTCCATGCTATCTGAGGTTAATGCCATCCTAACAGATGTTCCCATGCTGTTTAGGGATATCGAGAAATACCAACGTGAAGATCCGACGCTGGCTCCGATAATGGAAACCCTTTCTTCTGGGGAACATGTTGTCCCTTATGTTCTGAGGAATGGAGTTCTATGTTGCCCTTCGAGGCATGATAAGATGATGAAAGTTGTTGTTCCAGCGGTTCTTGTACCTATGATCTTCAAGTATTATCATGAGACCCCATTAGGAGGGCATCTTGGTATCTTTAAAACTCGTGAAAAGATTCGTGATATGTTCATCTGGAAAGGTATGGACGGTGAAATCCGTGAATTAGTAAAGGCATGTAAATCCTGTTTGCTTAGTAAACCGACCATGTCCACTAAGGTAGGTCTTTTGTCTTCTCATCAAGCGTCGCGCCCCATGGAGCGCCTGTATATTGATTATGTGGGACCCTTCCCCCAGTCAAAGGGGAATGCCAACAAGTTCATCTTTGTATGTGTAGATGGTTTTACTAGATTTTCCTGGTTATTTCCGACTAAGCTGGCTACCGCTCAGTCCACCATTTCTTGTCTTAATACTATCTTTGCTTCTTTTGGTCCTTGTCAATACATAGTTTCCGATAATGCTAAGGCTTTTACATCTAATTTATTTCGTAAATTCTGTTTTGACTTATCCATCTCTCATGTAACTACTTCTGCTTATTACCCTCAACCATCTCTGGCTGAACGGGTTAACCGTAATCTCAGGTCCGCACTCATTGCCTATCATCATGAAGATCCTTCCAGGTGGGACACGTCCCTGCATTGGATAGCTTTTGCTTTGAATTCGGCGGTTCATGAATCTCACAAGTTCACTCCAGCTTCTTTAATGTTCAAGTTTGTTCCCAACTCGCCGCTCTCTAACCTCTGGTCTCTGAATGACATTCTACCCGAGATAATAGATCCGGACAACATTAAAGATCTTTGGAAGAAGGCTAAAGCCAATATTAAAGTGTCTCATGAAAAGGTTAGGGAAAGGTATGATCGTGGACGGAGACCAACCCCTTTGAAGGTAGGTGACCAGGTTATGGTCAAAAATTTTGTTCCCGCGGGCAAGCTTGCCCCCAGATTTCATGGGCCTTGTATCATTCTCGATTTTCTTACGCCGGTTACCTTATTGTTAAGTAATCCAGCCACCGAGAGGATATTTAGGGTTCACCTGTCCCAGGTGAAACCGGTGTAATTTTGTGTTAACTTGCTTCATATTATTTTGAAAGGATATGAAGGTTATATTTTTTTTGAGTTTCACTTTTATGGCATTCTGCCCCTTCTATAATATTTTGGTTTTAGATGTAAGCCTTTTGTAAAACCCGCCCCGATCCGTTAAACTGCCATCCTGTTCTTGCCACGGCCATTACCACGCTCCCGTCTCCTGCTCCTCCTTACACTGTGGCTTCATAAGATTAAATGCCACGGATATCTACACGCCGCTGGCCCCTCAACCTCTCCATAATGCCTGTGCCTTCAAAAAGACGATGGTCCAACACAATTCTGCCGCCTAGCCTTAATGTTTCAGTGCCCCCGCAGCCGCGCAGCGCCGTGCAGCAACTGGGGAGGGGGATGGGCCCCCTCCTCTCCAGCGAGGACGACATGTGCACGGCGAGCCGGAGCTCTCCTCCCGGCCAAGGCTGATGTGCGGCGCACGAACTGCTTCTGGCCCGCAGCCTGTATATGTTCACCGCGGGCGCGGCGTGTTTCAACACTCTGCTCCCCTCATAGTGCGGGCGAGCGGTATCTCAGGGTACTTAAGGGGTCCGAGCGGCCTCCTTTTGGACGCAAGCTGCAACGGCCGGTCCGGCCATCCAACTTCATCAACATCAACTACATGGACAGTTACTATAAGAGATAACTACATTTGGGAATTCAACAGCAATATCTGATGGACATTGCAAATTTTTCCTTCACTTTTAAGTAGTAAAAGCTTATCTTCAGAAATTCAACTTCTATAAACCTAAAGACTTCACTTCACCTCCAACAACAAAATTTTGGAACCGAATTAAGAAATTTCTCAAATACTTCTGGAAGTTATCTTAATATCAACATCAAAACTTGGAACTTATTTTCAAACAAAAGTTTATGTTCTTCTGTGTTACCCCGTGGAGGAACTTTTGGGGGGGGAGGTCTGTACCGGGCGGTACACCTCCACACCGTTTATTTAAAAGTTGCGCCAGTTGAAACTCCTCTTCTGGAGGAAGTCTGAACTTTATCTACGGTCTTAATTTCCAAATTTCTCAGAAGATGTCACTACCTGGAAATTTTTTGAGTTTGTGAACTGTGTCATTTTCGACGTACTTTTGTCTTGCTTGTATTAAGAAGTGTGAACTTTCTCTTCTAGAGGACACTACTGAAGATCAACAATAGTGCACCCTAGTGCGGAGTCAAAGAACTATTTTGTTGGAGAAAATTTAATTTCAGGAGTTTGTTCTTTGTTAAATTTCTTTCTGTCATTGTTTAAGTTGGCAATATTTACCCCTTTCTTCCCCTTGTTTTGAATGTATCCAATCACGAATTTTTTCAATTAATTTCTGACCAATCTGGTGTATCTTTCCCCAACTTGAATCTGTTGCGGGGTCCTACCCAATAAAATCTTTGTGGGAGGGTGTTTTCTTTCCCCTAACGCCTAGAACTTTCTGCGAGAGTATTTAAACTGCTGATTTTAGGGTCTCCGGGCCACTTCTGTTCCATCTTTCAGTGTATTAAGTACATAGCAGGAGGCGGGAAGCGCCTCTTTCCTCGGCAGCGGTCAACAATAAGGTAATGGCCGATTAATAAATTTTTTCTTTGCCAGCTCAGCAGTTTAACTTTCGGGGCAGGTTCTAAGCGTTCCCCTATGTAACCTTTTCCTAAAATGTAACTTCTCTTTTCTTCTATTCTCTTGTAAAGCGACATACTGGGATAGAGAGTGTTAACCCTCTCGAGCTCCCACTCACATTGTTTGAGGTGAACTTATTTTTCGCAACCTATTCTTCAGTAATGTAAGTTAGTAGTTTCTTAAGTCACCTCTGTAGTATGGGATTAGCCCTTGCATCAGTGGCCTTAGAGCCAAAATAGGTCTTAAAGACAAAGTGTATTAGGAGTGCAAGTTCGCCTCCTCTCAAATTGTGATTTTAGAGGTCATGTATTAACTTTCTTGTCATTTAACAGACCTCAGTAGATTGGGTATTTTGCCCCTGTGTATATGTCCTTTGAGGACGGCTTAAAGGTGGAGTTCGGAGTGGTCTATGATAGGCTTGTATTTTAAGGGGAAGTTGCCCTTTTTGAAAATTGTGTTTCTGCCTCAAGGAGGCTTTTGGATGTAATTGGAAGCCGGTGTTTCTGGCATGTTTGGGGGTTTTCGGCCCCTTTGTTGTATGGTGTTCATTGTAAGGTTGGGCTCATGGCTCAAGAATTATGTTTCTGACTTTTTGAAGCCCCAAATGGGGTACCTATGTAAATGTATTTGTCAATCGTGTTTCGGCTACTAAGTACCTGTTCTATTTGTTGTTACCTAATTTTGAAAAGAAAATATAACCTTGTTAAATTTTAAAATTAATTTCACTTTAGTAGCTTGAGACCCCTTCACCACCCAGCACCTTCTTTCATGCATAACTACCACCAAAACACGGTAACAATAATAATAATAATAATAATAATAATAATAATAATAATAATAATAATAATAATAATAATAATAATAATAATAATAATAATTTTGAAGTATCAGATACATATTCATTTAAGCGCTCTTATTTTAGACGCTCCCTTTATATTTTATGTTGTTCATTCCCTTTTATTACATGAATTATTTTAAATATACCTCTCAAATTATCCCACTGGACGAAATACCTTTTATTAATTCCTTTGTTATTCCTCTTGACAATTGTCAGAGCACTCAGAACGTCATGATGCCTAACATTATTAACCATACCAGCAGTATCAGTGCTGGCAGTCCTAAATCTTTTCAAAAAGGGAACGAATATGTTTCTACCTGGACGGCTGGGAGCGAATTCATGTGTTAAAATGCCAATGCGAAGGAAATCCCGGGGGCGAATTCATGTATGATAAAGGTGCTCAAGATTGAATTCATGAGATCCTCTCCCCTAGGTGGCTATCAATGTCTAATTTTGGACTCCGCTGATGTAGAATGTCGGGTGAGGTATCATTTGATTTGCCTCCGTGAGTACGGTAAAAAGAAGAATCAGATAAAAACATATGACAAAAGAGTGCTGCGAAGTCGTGAGAAGAAGTCGCAAAATGTCGTGACACATGGACAATAAATTACTTCCTAATAATCGAAAATGCATTCGATATAATAGACAGACATCAGAATTCCAAAAGGTCCAAAATTACCAATACCAAGTGTCTCAAATTTGGTCGAGCGTTATGAAGTGAGTTCCGCGCTTCTAAGCGCCAGTAGCTCATACTAGTTGGAGATTTCTTTATTGTTGCCAGAATAAACTTGAACGTTCTAAGCTTCATGAAAATACATTTCAATCTAGATTATGTCTGGCTCCTTGGCTAAATGCCCAGCATTTTGAACTTCGGTTCACAGGGTCCCGAGTTCGATTTCCGGCCAGTTCGAGGATTTTAATCTTAAGTGATTAATTTCCTTGGTTTGGGAACTGGATGTTTCACAGCTTCCCGTACGCGGCGAATGCTACCCACCCTCGTTGCAGGATCTGCTTCAGAAGGGCATTATTATTATTATTATTATTATTATTATTATTATTATTATTATTATTATTATTATTATTATTATTATTATTATTACCGGGCGGAGTGGCCACGCGTGTTAACGCCCTACTGCTATACATTCAAGCTCCGGAGACGAGTGGGTTCGAGCCCCACCGCCGGCTGTCCTGAGAATGGTTTTCTGTGGCTTGCCATTTTCACTTCCCAGGAAATCCATAGGCCACAGTCGATTCCTTCCACCTACTTACCCAATTTCATTCGCCATCATTCATTCAATCTTCATTAGCTCTTCAACTGAGGTTGGCGTCAGGAAGGGCATCCGACGATATAATTTCATCTCACCTCATCCCCGACCCCGTATCAGCAAACGGGAGTAAGGGGAAGACATATATTATTATCATCATCAACATCTGCCCATCGAAGCTCCCACTACTCTGCGTGCTACAAATATATATTTTACTTTCATCCGCAATACTGACATCGATCTCTTATCATATGTATGTTACTCCTGACATCACAGATCCACTGAACTCCGACTTCGTCTTGAGCATGTGGAAATCTGTTTCGAGTTAAGGAATGAAAATGTCAACGATAAAATTCCAAAGTCATACTGACTAGATAGGGCCTACTTCATTTCGACTATACATATCACGTGGTGCGTAATCTAACTCAAAACTTGCGGGGCTGTGACTCGCGCACAGCCCTCTTCAATTTTGTCTACAGCACTGTGCGTCGCTTCGCAAGGCGTTTCTGTGGTTGCGGTAGCACTAGCAGAAAAGTTACGACCACGATAATGAATTATTCATCTCCTACACAACGTTCTCTCACACCAGACCTTAAAGCCCATTAAAAGTCATGAGCTCGAGGGCTATGAGCTACTTCAGAAGTGGCCGTGAGCTTGCATTAGGGTTTGAACCTCACTGTCGGCAGCCCTGAAAATGGTTTTCCACAGTTACGCATTTTAGAACCAGGCAAATGATTGAGCTGTACCTTAATTAAGGTCGCAGTCGCTTTCTTCCCAGTCTTAGCCCTGGCCTATCTCATCGTTATCACAAAACCCTGTCGGTGTGATATAAAACTAACACCCGTGGTAGACTTATCCAGATGTCTCCTTTCTAAATCATCCTACTTTCTAAATCCATATTCTTCCTGTTCAACCAAATGTGGCTCTACAACTTCGAATAGGCAGCCTAATAATAATACTAATACTAATAATAATAATAATAATAATAATAATAATAATAATAATAATAATAATAATAATAATAATAATAATAATAAAGCAAAGCAAAGTCTTCTCCGTACAGGCCGTGAAGGCCCTTGGAGGGGTGGAAGGAAAAGGCTTCCACTATCCGTAACCTCGGCACTTGATGGGGTAGAGTGCTTAGCTCTACGCCCGGCCGCCTCTGCCCCCAGGAATTAACCTGGTACTCATTTTTGGTGTAGGCTGAGTGAACCTCAGGGCCATGTGCACCTCCGGAAGTGGAAATCTCGTTTCTTAAATTTTACGACTTCCTGACGGGGATTCGAACCCACGTCCTTCCGGGCGAACCGAGCACGCCTTTACCGCCTCAACCAGGCAGCCCCTAATAATAACAATAATAATAATAATAACAATAATAATAATAATAATAATAATAATAATAATAATAATAATAATAATGTCCGCCTCTGTGGTGTAGTGGTTAGCGTGATTAGCTGCCACCCCCGGAGGCCCGGGTTCGATTCCCGGCTCTGCCACGAAATTTGAAAAGTGGTACGAGGGCTGGAACGGGGTCCCCTCAGCCTCGGGAGGTCAACTGAGTAGAGGTGGGTTCGATTCCCACCTCAGCCATCCTCGAAGTGGTTTTCCGTGGTTTCCCACTTCTCCTCCAGGCGAATGCCGGGATGGTACCTAACTTAAGGCCACGGCCACTTCCTTCCCTCTTCTTTGCCTATCCCTTCCAATCTTCCCATCCCTCCACAAGGCCCCTGTTCAGCATAGCAGGTGAGGCCGCCTGGGCGAGGTACTGGCCATACTCCCCAGTTGTATCCCCGACCAAGAGTCTGAAGCTCCAGGACACTGCCCTTGCGGCGGTAGAGGTGGGATCCCTCGCCAAGTCCAAGGGAAAAACCGAACTTGGAGGATAAACAGATGAATAATAATAATAATAATAATAATAATAATAATAATAATAATAATAATAATAATAATAATAAACAGCTGAATTGCTGAGGATGGCAGACGAGGCTACCCAATTCAGCTCTTTCAGGAGATCTGGAGAACTCGTGGGATATGTGAGAAGAAGTCAGAATTAATCCACTCTCTCCATAAAAATGAGATTAGAAGAACATCAACAATATTATTTGTATTTAATTTTTGGCTGTGGACTCCAAGGAACCATGCAGCCGGCAATCCACAATCATATACAATAACATAACAAAACTGAAAAAACAATTAAATAAACACAAAAGAAAACAATACCTCTGCAAAACAACTTGTGAACCCCTAATTAAACTAAAGTCTTCTGTCAAAAATAGTCCTTGCAACGTTCCGACAATATTGGATTTTAAAAATCAACATTTCTCACAAGAAAAGTCAACCATATTATAGAGGAATATAGATATTCCCCGTTCCATAAAAGATCCTCCTCCAAAGCACCCTAGAACAGAACAGAAGATCATCTTGTTGTAACACATAGGCGAGTACCAGGCTTGTTTCAGAAAAGGATATCCCTGTCCAAAACAGATTTTTAGTCTGAAGAACATCACAAGATACAAAACGATTAGCAGATACAACTATTTGATAGTGTTCGTTGATTTTGATAAAAGCGTACGATTCAGTAGACCAACAGTCATTATTTAATGTTCTGGAAGAAGTTGTGATGGATGACATGTCCAGAAACTTGTTTAGCAGATACTTGCCAACACCGCGTCGAAGGCAAAAATTCATTAATGTGAACTCGAACTATTCGAGTACAAAACTGGTATCAACCGTGCCTTGGGAAGGATCATTCGAGAATGAAGAAGGACGCTGAACCAATAGAACTGATATATGTTCAAATTAGGTCCCAAACTCAAAGGGATGTAAGTTGACTGTCTGGTCTTTGCGGATCACTTGAACATATTTCCCAGCAACATCAATTCAGCAATAAAGATCAGCCAGCTGAGAGCGTAGGATTACATACCTCGTTTGAAAACAAGAAGTACATGAACTAACTAAGGTAAGACTGGACGATTCAAGAAATACACGTATATCGATGAATAATAATCTAGTAGAACTGACTAGTACAGGAAGATATCAATGTCAGAATCTGGAAATTAGTCAGCTAACGAAATCCTTCTGTAATAAGAAGACGCTGAGTGTAGGAGCTAGCTCAGGCACTACAGCCTAGTTGTTAAAACACAAGGATTATATGCATCAGGGACTTAAACGGCGAGTAGGCTGGGACAAGTAGGCCAGCTAGTAGAAAGAAAACGGGAGATTATACTTTTTTGTTTGTTTTGCTATTTGCTTTACGTCGCACCGACACAGACAGGTCTTATGGCGACGATGGGGCAGGAAAAGCCTAGGAATCGGAAGGAAGCGGCTGTGGCCTCAATGAAGGTACAGTCGCAGCATTTGCCTGCTGTGAAAATGGGAAACCACGGAAAACCATCTTCAGGGCTGCCGACAGCGGGGTTCAAACCCACTATCTCCCTGATTCGAGGTCACAGCTGCGCGCCCCTAACCGTACGGTCAACTCGCTCGGTAGGTTATACATTATCCGTATGGCTGATCACCAACTGACTAAGACCTGGAATTGTAGAGTTGACAAAGTTGAGATGGTTTCAACAATGTGAGAAAGATCTCAGACATATCGGTATCAAATAAAATAAAATAAATGGCAGAGATGAATTTAACGGATGGCGGAAAGCTGTGTGGCGTTATAAAGGCAACCAGAGTCCAAAAGACTGAGGAAAACCTTTGCAGAAGAAGGAAATGAAATGTCGTATGGCTTTTAGTGCCGGGATATCCCAGGACGGGTTCGGCTCGCCAAGGTGCAGGTCTTTCCCCGTGCCGTAGGAATTAACCAATTAAGGTTAAAATCCCCGACCTGGCCGGGAATCGAACCCGGGGCCCTCTGAACCGAAGGCCAGTACGCTGACCGTTCAGCCAACGAGTCGGACAGAAGAAGGAAAGAAGGCTCTGATCGAAGAGCTTAGGAGTTACTGGCAGGAGTCAAAACTCGCATACGAACAAGATATAGACACTGAAAATGAAGTTGGTTGTTAACTCGCAGTCCATAGACACTCAACTCGAATATAAATAATAATAATAATAATAATAATAATAATAATAATAATAATAATAATAATAATACCGAGCCCCATGGCACTACAGACCTTGAAGGGCCTTGGCCTACCAAGCGACCGCTGCTCAGCCCGAAGGCCTGCAGATTACGAGGTGTCGTGTGGTCAGCACGACGAATCCTCTCGGCCGTTATTCTTGGCTTTCGAGACCGAATAATAATAATAATAATAATAATAATAATAATAATAATAATAATAATAATAATAATAATAATAATAATAATAATAGGCAATCACTCACGAGTGAATATGATAGTCTTTCTAGTCTACTTATTGATGTGTCTTCAGATGGCTGATCAGTGCAATCCGTGAGTTACATACTCTACTGCATTGGTGACAATCATATGTTGAGGAGTATGCTGGTATTGGCCATTTCTCCTCAGGGCATCCCTATGTTTTCTCCAAGTGCGCTGTTCCATTGCAATACGACGCCTCTGTTCTTCAGAAAAGCTACTTCTTGATGGAGAGCGTTCCTCCAGGATGAGTGTTCCAGACTGCGCATTTCCCAGTTGTCAGTATTAATGTGACTTTTATGCAGTCTTTATACCTCTTTCCCTGACCTCCAGTAAGACGGAGACCCTTACCTTATTCAAAGTACTCGTTTTGGGGTGCGATGATTGGACATTCGAACTGTGTTTCCAACCCACCGTAGCCGATATCGGGCTACGATCGCCTCTATGCTCATACTTCCAGCTTCCTCCAGAACGCTAATACTCGTGCGTTTATCCTGCCAGGTAATTTACAGGATACTTCTGAAACATCTTTGATGAAACGTTTCAAGTATTTTTATGTAGCGCCTGAACGTTGTCCACGTCTCAGATCCATATAAGAGGTCAGTACTGCAGCAGATTTGTACACAAGTAGCCTGGTAGAACAACTGATGTCATTATTACTGCAGACTCCTTGACGCAGTCTCCCAAAGTTGTTTCAGCACATTTAAGACAGTGATTTACTTCTACATCAACACTGGCTTTTGCTGAGTGATGGCTTCCAAGATATGGGAAGCATTCAAGGTTCTGAAGTGCATGTTGATTGTTATATCAGGTGCTTGGGCGTAAGTTCCAGGAGACGGCTCTTGTAAAATTTTGGTCTTTTGAACGTTCAGTTTGAGTCTCAATCTGCGACATGCCTCAGTGAAAGAATCCAAAATGGCTTGGAGTTCTTCATCTGATTGTGAAAATATAGCATTACCCTCTGCATACTCAAGCTCCATGATGTGTCTTACTGATGTCCTGATCCTAGCTTTGAACCTGTTAAGGTTGAATAGTTTGCCATTCATGCGGTATGAGATTTGTATTCCTGATGATAGACGACCTTCAATTAGTTGCAGAATTGGTGATATGTACTGTATATGGAGAAAAGAGTTCGCACTATCACGCAGCACTGTTTCATACCTGCTTTTACTTCGAAAAGTTCTCCTGTGCTTCCGCTTATGATCACCGCAGCTGCCATGTTGTCATGGAGTAGTCTGAAGATTGTTATGGATTTTTCTGGACAACCATGAGAACAAGGATATTCCAGAGAGTACAACAATGAAGGGAGTCAAATGCAGTAGATTTATAAAGACCAAAGAAGTTTGTACTATTCACGACATTTCGCCTGTAGTTGTCGTGCTGTGAAGATCTGATGTATCTCTGCTGGGCAGTGCCTTATACTGAGGGCTACCAAGGCTATCGGTGAAGCCCAAACTACAGCTGAGAACGATGGAAGTCTAAAGCACATTATAATGTAAGCATCTGACACATTGTTCCATTTCCAAAGCTTGAAAGCAGTGAGAAAAAACGTCACACGTATTTCTGAGAGCTAAGCATCAGAGACTATTATCGCAGCCCAGACTCTCGCCCCTCTCCACTCTTCTCGCCCCACGTGGCTTGCTGCTGTATATCGGATAGGAGCAGGGAACAGGAGGGATAGGTGTGCTAGGCTTCGGTCCGTCAGATCGCCACAGCTATAAAACATGCGTTACTCATCGTATATACTTCCTCATCTCATACTTCTGACTTCGGCTCCATAGTTAAATGGTTAGCGTGCTGGCCTTTGGTCACAGGTGTCCCGAGTTCGATTCCCGGCAGGGTCGGGAATTTTAACCTTCATTGGTTAATTTCGCTGGCAGGGGGCTGGGTATATGTGTCGTCTCATCATCACTTCATCCTCTTCATGACGCGCAGGTCGCCTACGGGAGCCAAATCAAAAGACCTGCACCTGGCGAGCCGAACTTATCCTCGGACACTCCCGGCACTAAAAGCCAAACGCCATTTCATTTTTTCACTTCTGACTTAATAATATAGATAACAGAGTGCTGGTATTTCACCCCCCTTTCCTTCTACAGGGTGAAGCGAAATTCGCGCACTCGGGCGTCGCAGCGCGACTCCTCACATGCCAGCAATAAAAAAACATATCTTACAAAAGTTCGTCCTGCGAGTATATCCGGGAGAAAAAGGACGTTGAAGAGTGGCAATCTGGCAACACTGTAACCACATGTAGGGTAACTACCTCTGTCAGCACATATTAGCCGTTGGTGCAGTGGATAGAGTTTTGGGTTAGCATGCAGGAGGTCGAAAGGGGTCGATCCTGGGTTGAGGCGTATGTTTTTTTATTTCGTAAATGTAGTCCAGGTGGTATGGTATCTGGCATCTTAGTCGTCAACAGCGATTGCAGTGGGTCCTCTAGAAACTATTTGCACTTACATACTACTATCCTAGAAATTCACCAACATTCGTTTTCCTTGGTCAGCTATGAAATATGCCCTTTCCACGTCGTGGGCGTCAATTTATTCGAACCACTTCACCTACTAGATGCGTTACAACGTGTTCAGCGTTACTAAATTTTGTAAATGTAGGATACATGTGACCTAAGAAACGGTGTCTTACTGTATTACAGTATGTAATGTCCGATGGAAATTAGCAAATAAAAGTGCGCCTCAACCCAGGATGAAATGCAATCTTTCAGGTTCTCTTTTGTTGGTTGGAATCGAACCCGTGAGCATGGATCAGACACCACCACTGATCTCCCGAGGAAGCTAATAAACCAGTGAACGATGCGTACGACCACTATAAAATTGTGTAGGCTTGATGGTGTCATAGTGATGATGAAATGAATGGCGAAGACGTCATAAACACCCAGTCTCCAATCCAGGGGAATTAACAGTATGAGGAGGTTGATTCTGAAAATTGATCCGGGACCATCAGACCAAAGCCAAACATTCTATCCATATAGCCACAAAACAGGACTTTAATTTGCTAAACGTTCGGCCACCATCTCCACTGTACAGGTGTTGAGCATTGGCAGTAGCAGAGGCCAGGACAGTAGCTTGTGAAGCAGCCTTCACAACACAACAGGCTTATCCGTTGGCTTTTGGGTGCAGCTCAAAACGCTGAAGGCTTGACATTCACTAAACCAACCATCGAAGAGGGGTAACCTAAGTCTACTGCTAGCCCACGTCTTGATCCCAGCATACGCCACTGATCAATCAATCAATCACCACTGATATGCATTTAGGGTAGTCATTCAGGGGCACATTCCCCAGTCTTTCCTTCAATAATTGCAAAGAATTTGGAAATTTATTGAACATCCCCCTTGGTAAGTTATTCCAATCCCTAACTCCACTTCCTATAAACGAATATTTGCCCCAATTTTCCCTCTTGATTTCCAACTTCATACTTCTATCCTACTTTTAAAAGATCACTCAAGCTTATTCATTTACTTATATCGTTCCACGCGAACTCTCCACTGACAGCTCGAAACATACCACATAGTCGAGCATCTCGTCTCTTTACTTCCAAGTCTTCCCAGCCAAAAGTTTGCGACATTTCCGTAATACTACTCCTTTGTCGGAAAACACCAAGAACAAATCGTGCTGCTTTCCTTTCAATTATTTCCAGTTCTCGTATCAAGTAGTGCTGGTGAGGATCCCATACACTGAAACCATACTTTAGTTAGGGTCTTGCCAGAGACTTATACGCCCTCTCCTTTGTATTCTTACTACACCTCCCCCCCCCCCCCAAATACTCTCATAACCATGTGGAGAGATCCGTAACTTTTCTTGACAACCTCCTTAATATATTTCCGCAATATACCTTGCCCTGTACTATTCGTTAGTTTCTAGTCAAACAATCAGCAGTAACAACGTTAATATTACGGGGAATTACCTCCAGAAGACCAGAGATGAATGCTAGTCAAGATGTGATGCTCGCCATGTCAGTTATTTCTCTTCTACCACACGTAAACTTTTGCGAGCGTTAATATATTTTAACTTGCCTTGTGGGTGGGGGCAGTAGAAAACACCCACCATATCTCCTGCCTGCCGTAAGACGCGACTAAAAGAGGCTCCAGCGACTCTTAACTTGGGAGCATGGGTTGCGACCACGGAGTCTTTAGCTGAGCCCTGGCATTGCTCGTGCCAGGCTCCTCACTTTCATCTGTCCTACTCTTCTTCATTTCAGACCCTGACGGTATTAGGACACAAGGTCTAGGGAGTCTTTCATTTTCATGCCCGTAGTGGACATAGTCTTTCTTTAGCCGATACCTTCATTTTTCTAATTGTCGGATACCTTCTACCCCCCCCCCTTTTTTTAGTGTTATCGGAGGATGATTGCCAGTTGTACGTCTTCTTAAAACAATATTCACCACCACCGCTGTGACAACAATGGTGCGGCACAACATTCTCTATGCGGTTCGTCCTTAACGTTGGACACAGTCGTTGACCGGACATTTTTCCCAACAGCTCAATTTCTTCTCAGGGTATCCGATTGTCAAGTAAAATCTGGAGATTTTACACTAGGTTTCGCTTTACGTGAGGTCGAAGAGAATGGCGGTCCACGGTAAACTTATCTGCGGTCGTTTGATATAGACATAATATCAATCAATTATTTCTCCTAACTAAGGTACCAACGACGTCAGAACTCAATATATTCAAATCAGGTATCTACCCATTCGTTAGTTCGCATATCTTACCAACTAACTTATCAACTATGTCAAGATGAAAGAATTCATAACACACCAAATTATAGAAAAGCACAATAATAGTATTTATTGAATAAACAGATGCCTTATGAAAATGTAATCTGATTTGGGGTAGTATTTGGTCGGGTATTATTTACAGGTAAAGTTCAGAGTCAGCGCTGGCTCGTAGAAAAAGAAAATAAATATAATGTTAAGTTATGTACATCAGTTCCGTCATGAATTCAAAATCGGATACTAATATTTACAATTAATCACTGGACTTCTACGGTGCTCCTTAAAATCAAGTCCTTGAGACGACACCAATTATATTCATTATAAAACTAGGCTAAATAGATCTGAATAGACGTACAGTTAATCTGAAGTGAATGTAAGGTCAACAAATAGATCTAAGCTTGAAAATATTTCTGAATTATAACTTCGACCTATTGTACCGTACCCAGGGGTAAATACCCTCTAGGACGATGCCTCCATTCCTGTATGAACATCCGACTAACTCAGGGTTGGGCAGAGTGTGGGTTGGTTGTCGATTGGGTCAGGATAAAAGTCGAAGTTCTACACTAAAATAGCAATCAATGACAGGAAATGGAGGTGTAACACGAATGAGAAACAATCATAGGGGGTAAGATGGATTTATTAACAAATATCCCCGATCAAATCACACGAAAATAATTGAATCAAAAAAAAAAATTTGTAAAAAAATAAACTCAAAGTATAGAAATAATTCGAAATTAAAAACGTTAATTGAATAATTGTACAAATTTGACATTAAAAAGAAAAACAAGTTCAACAAAGAACATTAATATAAATCAAGATTGAGCTTCTTCGTATAGTCCAATGTTTATGTTATATGGCAACAAATGTACGCAAACACTGCCATGTGGTATTTCCGTATGGAGTTTCACACTATCGCATCCCAACGATACGGTTTCAAATAAAATAAAATTATTCCCGAGAGTCGTCAAAGTATTTCCGTAAAATAAAAGTTACATAATAAGAAAAATTACGACGGAAAGAAAAATAATTAAGACGCACCGGACGCTATGTAAGGTATGCAAAATACTAGGGGCAAATCCTACACTATATTTACAGTAATTCAAATAATCAAACTAAACATATATATACATCGGATATCGAGTAAAGTCTTAAATGCTACACTGCTTCTAATGTGAATCCCGGTTCACTACAAAAGATCTAGACAGAACTAGATAAACCAACAATACTTCAGCACTCGGGCTGTTCCCTTTAAAAACAACGAGACAAGGTATACAATCATAAATAATAATGTAAAACCATCCTGTAAGGGAAAAACATATAAATAATCCTTGATATCATGAAGAAAGCAATGGGCAACATTGCCTCCTTCTGCTGCGTTTAAGCGCTCAACAGCGCGGTCATCCGTCATGTACTTCCGGGTAGATTACGGGCTGTAAAGAAATATAGAACTCCACTATGCTAAAGATTGGATTTTGTCTCCCGAGGCCGCTACAAGGAAATACTGTCTCTTTCACACATGCCGATAACACAGGCCAGGAATCAGCTTGCCATGAGATAACGCCCATCATCAGCTACACGGAAACTCCCGTATATTTATTCCTTCTTGGCATGCTTGGGCCATTTAACAACATCAGACTCAATAGTCTGGAATTAACACTGTCCATTCTGATCACAATATACACTCAGAAGACACTAGGCAGGCACACACATCTGCATATTACTCTATCTTGTCAGGCATACCATCAGCCTGCACCAATACATTATAATTCAGCATGCAATTATTATCTCATTATTCCTCATGAATCCCACTGGCCTTTCCACATAATGGGACGCAGTTCGAGTCCTTGGCAGACCATCAGGCCAACAGAATCCAACTTAACTTCAAAGATCTTATTTTAACAACGACGTTCTGCAGCTCTTTCTGGCAGCTTCTGTAAAACCATGCATCATGCAAAATAGCTATACCTGTCTCTCTGAATAACCGAAATAAAATGAATTGATACGTGTTTGACGTAATATAAAATGAAACTGTCGATCTAGCCCTTCTAGCATAAATATAAGGAAAACTTGGAATATCCTACGCTAAGTACTATATTTACAACAATAACTGATCCTATCAATCCCTCATTTTCCCAAACATCTACTCATAAAGCAAAATGAAAATAAAAAAACATGCATTAATCTCGTATCCAAATCTATCATAGTAACAAAGTTCAACAAACACATGCCGTCAGGCTTACTTTATATGAAAATTAAAATTCTATCTACACTGCCCTAGTACCTTAACATAACTTACATATCATGCCGTAAATAATACATGCGTCTTACTTTACATTCTACGTGACTCTCGGGAAACCAGGATAGCAGCTTACATCCCCACTACTTATGGGTTTACTCCATGTTAATCACAGCATTAACATGTGGGAATGCACTTCCTTCCTCTACAGGCGTATCCGTCATCTTGCTGGAAAATAATTCACTGGAACACAGAAGACTATTATTGATAACCTCTTCACTGCTTAATGCTGCGAGCCGAGATACCCTTTCTTTTACCAGATCAGCTAACACACTGATTCACACATATATATAACACACTTCACTTAAAGGGTAAAAACACAGTTTTTAAAGCAGCCCACGGTTCGGTACGGAAGTTCCACGCGAATACGCGCCCGTCGCGAAATAGTGAAACAATAGCACGTTTCCACGACACTTGTTACTCAGCGGTCACTAAACACCGTCTTTATCAATTGAAAGTAAACTGCCAAAATTATACTATTTCATTTGCTCTAGCACAGTAAATATTGCGACTGCACAATTTGCAGTATCAATGAAACTCAGTTACTGTTACAGGAATGATACCACGTTAATCACGATCACCAGCCACGGAGTTAATTCATCCGCACTGTGCAAATCTTTACCACGGAGATACAGAGTTGGTGCATCCGCACTGCTCAAATTTCAACTACGGAATACAAAATCTTTGCTACGGACTGACGCTCTCCAGAGCTAAGGGTTACTGAGAAGGCTTCGGTGACGCCAATAATGTTGGGGTTCCCGGGTGTCTGAACCAACCACCAATCAGAGAGTTCGTCATGTATGATGTCATAATACTTATTGTAATATATTTACAAAACACAGCTCAAACACTAGCAAATCTCTTCCACCAATTTCTATAATACATTTCCAAATATATCTGACTTCAGAAACTGTGGAAAACCGATCTCTTACAGAAACTGACTTTATCCACAGAGCACGTTGGTCATCCTGGAATTAATATTTGGCGCGGTGTAGCCTCCAGGTTTGCCAAATCCCTAAGTTCCCATTGGCTGAAATATCTTGCTTGGTCAGCATCTAATACACGTGTCGATCCTTGCCAACGCTTGGGTACGCTATCTTTTCTCACGGTCATACGGAAATATGAAGCAACATCCAGCGAACCACTGTCTTGCTCAACATCCGGTATCAACTACCTTAGGATACGATGCTTTCACATATTAGACTGTAACTTTTCTGAATAAATTTCACATGTTTGGTCAAATAATATTCCAATTATTATTATGGGCCGGTAGGATACGGCTCACTATATATATGAATTATATTTGAATTATAAATAATATTTAAATTATACGTTGCAAATCATAAATCTGAACTCATTTATTTGTTCTTTCTTCTATGTTGCGCATGGCTAAAGACTTACGGACTAAGGCATTTCTCCCTAGTGCCTGTTAAATCTGGCTCCTAGCCTATCATTTCCCTAACCATTACTCATTGAAAGAATGTAAATTCCAACAAACTCCGTCTCAGGATAAATAAGCTATCTATCTATCTATCTAACTTCAACATAAATTTTTGGTCGACATACACACGTATTTGAGGCTCAATGTGCCCTCTCTCTGCTATACTCCATAACATTTCTCGTTTAGGCAAGTTACTGAATTCATATGCGCAGTCGTAATGTAAATAGTATGTATTTGTACTTGGGAATATATTACCGCATTTATAGGTATCATGAATGCATTTGGTCAAGATCACCGTCATAAAACATATCATAATATTCTCGTAGTTGGAACAAAGCATCTACAATTGACATATAATCCCGTAATAAATTCAATTCTACTTCAATGAATTCCATCCATACCTTGGTTTAGCTCATCTCCGTGGTGTGGTCAATTTCACGTACCTGTATCCTTTCACATAATTCCTTCCCTAAAATAAGTGTGGCATGGCATATTCTAAGCTGCAGGCACTCCTTGGCCTCTACGTAATACATTAATAAACCTTCGCATTTCATATACAACAACATACTTCGTCGAGTTACCACAATTGTAACCATATTTCCACAATCACTTAATATCTTAATTATCATAGCCTCCATAACAACATGTCGCGATTATATTCACTTTACCATGTCAAAATGCCACAATTCCTTTCTTATAAACGCATTTCAATATCGCTATTTATCATAACCCTAAAGCTGAGTTCAATGCACTTATTGCGAAGCAAAGAGTACGTGATTCTATGCATCCATTACCTCCGCGCATACCAAACGTGACGTACACATATAGCATAACGAATATGAATTCATTGCATTTCCTCAATGTGTCATTACTATCAGCTGTTATTAAAGACACTTGTTTCAACTTGTAGTTACTCACGAGTTATTCTGAGCAATATGCGGTGATGTATATATATAAAACATACAAGAATCTTATTCTACACTGCTTAATCGTATTACTATGGACTTAAATATCTCACACATCACTTTCATTATTCACTTGCACTTTAAATTCCACGGTTTCTATAACCAACTTATCGGCACATGCCAAAAGCACCTTTGTACGCGAACCAAAAACTATGTAATTAAATAATGTAAATGACTTAGCTCGCTTATCGTTACATCTGGTCTAGCTGTTCCGCCTCCACTCGGATGTAGTTGGCTCTGCGGTCAGGTCATGGGTTGGTCGTCTGGTAGGTCCTCGGCCTCCTCATCATGGGTTGGTCAACTGGTTTCCCGTTGCCTTCCTCATCATGGGTTGGTCGTCTGGTTTCCCATTGCCTTCCTCATCATGGGTTGGTCTTCCGGTTTCCCATTGCCTTCCTCATCATGGGTTGGTCTTCCGGTAAGGATGTACTGCTCCCCAGCTTGGTCCATCATGCGTATTTAGCAAGCCATCATCATGCTACTTCTGTTAGCAACAAAAATGCAGATTTCAGAGCAGTAAATAGCCATGCTATGTTCCATTCGACGATAATAATTCCTCAATTGTTATTTCTTTTTTCTGTTCTCAGAGGTGAATTTAATTTCGTCGGGTTTAAGTTCTGCTGCTTCCTGCAAATGTCGACAAATTTGTTCTTCTGTTGAAACAAGATCAAGGTAGTCTTCTTCCCGTAAGATAATCTTTCTCCTAGGTTTCACTTGCTTCTTCCTTGTAGGATGTAGCTCAGTTGCTGTCGAGATCCTCCCACGCGTATTTCGTCGTATTTTGCTTATTTTTATATTTTTTATCGGCTCTTCTTCGTCGGCTGGTGAATTATGTCGTTTCTTTTACTACGACGATCCCTTTTTCTCAAGTACCTCTACTAAATCTTTCCGTCTTCTTCAAATTACTTAGCGCGTTCGCCAATTGCGTCTTCACTCTCCGATGAAAATTTTTAAGATGGAGTTTTTTAACAATCCGTTGTCCTCTGTTTTTTTCGTAAAACAATTCACTTGACTGTCCACTGTCCGTAGTGCCTTCAATATTTGACCGTTCCGTGACGTGTATGGCCTTCAACAATATCACATTAGATATCTATTCCTTGCATCTTATAGATCAGATGGGCCATACCTTCACTCGGCGCCATTTTGAAAGCTGTCTACGAGATGTAAATGGGCACAACGTTATAAGTGGCGGCTGCAACAATATCCTAATTTGAAGGGGGTATGCGAAGTAGCCCCTTTGGGAAGAGCTTTCGCATTACTGGCCATTCGCATGGTCGTTTGCAAGGCTACCTTTCATTTATTTATTCTCTCTCGACCGCGCGTCAAAATTTCTTTTCTTAATTTTATTATCTTCTCCATTTTCTATCCTTGAAAGCCTTGCAGGCGGCCATGAACCGGGGGTGACAGTGGCTCTTGAGCGGCAGTGTTCTAGCGCCGGGGATGTCTTGGTATGACCGTGACAGGGTAACCAGTGCCGTAAGGAGATATGGGATTGCCTGGTGGGTTTAGGGAGGTTTCTCATAACTTCTCCTTTACGGAGGGGTGGAAGTAGCTGGCAGAAGACTAGCCTTTGCACCTCAAGTTATTCTGTACTCTTGTACTAGGCTATGTTCCTGCGTTAGTACCCGCTTGTCGGTCATTTGTCCAAACAGGTAGGTCACCACGGGCTGTGAGGCGGGGCGGAGCCTCACGGCACCCCTCCCCCACAAAAAGATACATACTAACACAGCTCTATTCTCTTTATCTCACCTAGAAAGAGGCAAACCTTGTCGAGCTTGGCTGAGCGATGATCAGGCCCCAGTGATTTATATCTCTTAGGATCGTTGATAAAGTACGAGGATGAACGTCATGACGTGGCTTCAGAGACTGGAAGCAGATTTCTGTCTTGCCAACATCGATGTCTTGATGTAGAGGAACAAGTGCTTGGATAAGAATAGTGAGTATGTTGAATAGCAATGTGTACTACTGGGTATTCTTTTGTCTGCATGTAAAATAAAGTTTCTCCATGCAATATCTCGTTTCCTTATTTTTTAAAGGTACATTGTACTTATAACTTATGGTTCCCGTCATCGTTAGGGTCTACCTTACAAAGGCTGCACCACTCTTAGTAATAAGCCTAAAAATTACCCCCTGGGGTGTACAAAATTCCCTGTACTTGCGGCAAGGTATACATTAGCCAAAAATTCCGGTTCCATTGGTACTCGTATCAAGGAACACCAACGTAATATCCGTCTCAACCAGCCAGACAACTGAGCATGCTCTATCAATGGGTCATGATGTCGCGTTCCATGTTGTTCGACTACTACTAACATGTGTTCATTCCTTCCTTGAAGAAGGAAGTGAGCCTCATAGACGGTGATGCCGTCTCTCAGACCAGGAGATGCTTGGAGAAAGTGAGGGGGTAGACGTTCGTTGCCTATACTAGGAACTGTCTCGGCATTCATTTTAGAGCAGGAGAATGGAAAACCATGGAAAACAATTTTCAAGACAGCCGAAGGTGGGGACCACCCCCTCTCCGTTTCCCGAATTCAGAGGCGTAGAGCCAGCCGTGGCCATCCCTCCTCTGCTCGGTTGGCCGGTCAGAGTGCAGAGCTTTCGGACCACGGACCAGCCATGGCCACTTATGGGCCCAGACTCACCCGGCATCCGCCGACCCGATGTTCGAGAGCTCTTACCTACACCAAACACTGCACGCACTGAAAACAAACCTAGAACTTAGGAAATATAATTTTGGTTATCGGTAAGCCTTTTTCTGAAGACTGTTTTTTCTTTTTTTAATATACCGAAGTTATCAACACTTCAGCTGGTTCCTCCTCTACTGTAATCTAAATATCAGATGCTTGTAAATATGTTCTCTAGCCAATCAAAACCGGGGTTGTGTACAGGAATCCAGCCTATCAGCAGAGTGTGGTTCAATTTAATCGGGAAGCTTCCTCTTACAGAACTACATAAGCAGGGCACTTTAGGGTCGTCTTGTCTGAATTGCTCCAGTGCTTGGGAGTGTGACTTGAGGGAGGCCTAGGAGGCAGGGGCGCGGCCTGCTTGAAGAACATCCAGCGATACAAGGTAATGGCAGAATTTACCTAAACACGTGATACCGCCCGCGGGTAGTTTGAGGGGAAGATTTTAGCCGTTTTATTTTAATGTAATTTTGTAAACTGGTGTTTTAAATGTAGGATTTTCGGCGAAGCCTGAGGACTCTGTCTCTATTCCCTACCGGGAAATATGTAATGTAATGGAAAGAAGAGTAGTGACCCTCTGCCGTCTCCCATTCAACCTTGCAATTGGGTGACTGAAGCTTTCAAACTCTAAATTTTGTAAATCTCATCTTGGCTTTAAAGGTTCCTCCTTTAGTCACCCTCTTGTAGTACGGGATTAACCTCTGTATCTTGGGGCCGTAAGCCCACTTAGGTTTTTAGTAATTTCTACAAGGAGTGTTGGAGTTTTGCCTCCTTGCCTTTTGTTAATGGCCGATTATGTGCAACCTTTCCTCTTTTACTCTTAAGGCCATGTAGTATGGGTAATTATATCGCTGTTTACCTTGTATTATCCATAAAGCAACTGTTCTTAGTTGCAGCTCAAAACGCTTAAAAGGCTTGGGGCATTCACTAAACCAACCATCGCAAAGGGGTAACCTAAGTCTAGTGGTAGCCCACGTCTTGGACTCAGCATACGCCACTGCTGTTGGGTCTAGATCCACATTGCGTTTCAGGTAGAACTTATTCCGCCAGTGGTGGGAGACGATTGGATAGCATCTGGGCTATTATATTTCCAGCAGCTAATAAAAGTGAGATTCCACGATAGTTCCTACAATCCGCTCTGTCACCCTTTTTGAAACGGCTGATTAGAACGCCGCCACCTTCCGTAAGATTTCTGCAGGTATGCCATCTGGGCCGGTTACTTTATGTTCCTTACATTACTTAATGCCTCTCTGTACTTCAGCAAGAGCTGTGATGCTATTATTAAATATATGCTCCACAATTTCGGAATCAGCACTTAGGAAATCATGGAAATATTCTTTCCAGCGACTACTAAGGAGTCCTTGTCTTTAACAGTTCCATCCTTTGGTCTAATAGAATTCATTTCATATTTTTTTTGGGTCCATATATAGTCTTAGTCACCTTGAAGAACGCGTGAGAGTTATTAGTATCCGCCAAAAGCTGCATTTCCTTTGCCTTAGACTTCCAGTCATTTTTGAGTATACGTATTTTTCTTTGCACATCTGCCTTGGTTTTTTGAAATGTTTCTTTCTTTTGTATACTGGTTTCATCTCTTTTCGGGGAGGTGAAAGCATTTCTTTTCTTATCAATAAGGATCAGGATGTCTTTATCGCTTTCGTCAAATCAATTCAGATATCTCTTTGGTTTGTGTCCAAGTGTTCGCTAACAAGTGAAGTGAGTAACACCTTATAGTTTCTTCAAGTGTTACGTGGATTTCTGCGGGTAATCTTGATCCAGATTCTTAGTTAGAACGTGCTGCACCTATTGTTTAAGTTAATGGTTCCTTAACTTACCAATGACGAAAGTTTTTCTGATTTTTTATGCTGCATTCTCTTCTTGGCTCTGAAGGAAACATTTATTAAAGATCATATAAGTCGGTGGCCTGTCCAACAGTCGTCGGCCACAGTCGATGCTCTAGTTATTTAAACAACCCTCTGATCTCTTTATCTGGCAATTATATAGTCGATCAGATGTCAACGCTTGGATTTGGGATGTTGCTAGACGTTTTATGCCGATGTTTCCGGCGAAATGTTTGAGATCACTAAATTATGTTCTTTACATTTGGTTAAGAGCAGAGTCCCATTGGAGTTTGATGAGCCAATGCCGTGTCTTCCAGCTCTTCCCCTCCCAAAGGTCGTAATTTCTTCCCACTATTGCATTAAAGTCTCCAAGAAGAATTATTTTATCTCGCATGGAATGTGTGACAAGATGGAATCGAAATTTGTGTAGAATTACTCCTTGCCATCATATTCTGATTTTAGACTAGAAGCGTAGGTACTCATAACTGAAGTATATTGATTATCATTGAGTCTCATCGTCATGAGCCATTCATTAATGCCTGTATTGACTTCAGAGAGACAGTCTACTAAAGCGTTCTTGACGGCGAATCCCACGCCATATAGGCGAGGTTCATCTGACAGTTTTCCTTTCCAAAATAATGCATATCCTTCACCTACTTCTGTTGTCTGTCCATCTACATTTCCGAGAGTACAGCTATATATCCAGTTTGTACCTTTTGAGTTCACGAGCAATTAGGACTGCACGACGCTCAGGACTGTAATTTTCGGGTTGTCCAGTGCGCCCTTGCCGCGTCCAGGTACGACACAGCTAAAATTTCCCGACAACCAGACCTAATCTCAGGGTATTTCTTCTCTTAAGAAAAATATCTAATTTTTCTTCTTGGCTGTGATTAACGTGAATTCAGAGAAAGAGGTAGGGACCACACGCGATACTTATCGATGAACGTCTCCATCCTATCGCATTCAAGAATATATCTATCATTCACCGCTTAAATTCGAGGCAAATCACATGAGAAACATCTTAGAAACTAAGTCTATCTACTCTTCAACTGCTACAAATTATCACTCACTTTATAAGAAAATAATAAGAGAAAATATTTATTAACCATAAATTAAAGAACTGAGAAGTCGTATTGTCAAGAACTTTCATAATCGACGCATAAAATCAATAATAATTCACAATATGTTACATTTAAGTCAGCGCTGGCTTACTAATAAAAAAATATATAATAAAATGAATTCACTGTTTCTGAAACGAACTTGAACTTCCTCACATAAAATCACGTTTGAGAATAAAATCAATTATTCAATTATTATGTAAGTAATTAATTAGCTTGCAAGAAAATTTAACAATTCAAATCAATCACTATAATATAATTACATTGAATTTCAGAATGAAATGTTTCCTTACAATTGATAAAATTTAAGTTTTTGCTATCTGAATTCGTTATCTATGTTGTTCTCTGGCGAAGAAATTTTTTATAATGACTGACGTACTAAGGTTTCCATCCCTATTGCCTACTAAATCTCGGCTCCTAATTTACTAACCTATCATTTAAAATTCCTACGTAAATTATTAATCAGCATTCAAATTATAAAATAATCTACCTCACTATTCTATCTAAATAATTCTTAATTTGTTGCTATACGGCTCAATATGCATCCACTCACTAGGCTTATATTTAATATATCATACTTGTGCAAGTAATTCCATAAGTATTTATGTTATGATATCTCGGTACTATTTATCTACGTCGCTCCTAACATCTATACTGGCTTAACACATCTTTCACTTCACATATGTTACGAGAATACGTCAAAGTGACAAATATTTTAATATTAACAGCTGTATTTGATGTTACGATAACTCTCTAATCTCAACTATACATATATATCCACCATTCATACCTTACTTTGTGTCATTCCCACGGTGTATTTCCTTCCTTGTGCTTGCATCGTCTAATTGATCCAACATATGAATATCTTAGCATCTACTATCCATATATACGTCTTATAATCACCGAAATCAATATTATCACACACAAAATATTTCATATTTCTTTCTTCACTATAAAACCTTCAATCAATTCCATTTCATCTTTCTCAATACCACATTTCATCATTCATAACCTCTTACATAATAAATGCAATTACTAAGACGTACTATTCTTCTTTAAATAAATACTCCCTTAAATAGTTCAATTCTTTTCCAACATTACGATGCTTAACCTTAAAAATATTTCGTTTGTACATTTAACAACATTACTTTACAAGGAATAACTCGTCTATATGTTTCACTTCCTCTCATTTGATCCACCTGTGACGTAATCATCGACTGAATGGTTTCACGAGATCCGTATATAGTATTTAACATACGCTAATCCTTATATCCAGCTGTTCGATCGTTTTCCTTCCTTCTCGTAATTTCAGTTACCTTAGTAATTTACTTATTTTATGCATAGCCATACTCCACGAGATATCAATCTAATTATATATGCTAGATTGATATAGTATTAGTAGATTACATGTAACACACTTCACTTCACTGTATCACTTGCACTTCTAAGTATCTCACACCTAGAACACGTTATACTAATGCATATGCCTAGCTAAATTAAGAATTATAATACTTATGGTAAACACTTAGCTCGTCTTTCATCATATCAGCTGTCAGTAGCTCTCCTCCTCCCTCGTCACATCGCTGGTCCATTGGCCACGGTCTGAGGTTCGGCTGGATTCCTCATCTCATTTTATGTAGGGTCTGCTGCCTGGAACGTATCTCTCTTCGGCTGGATTCCTCATCTCATTTTATGTAGGGTCTGCTGCCTGGAACATATCTCCCTTCGGCTGGATTCCTCATCTCATTTTAGGTAGGGTCTGCTGCCTGGAACATATCTCCCATCGGCTGGATTCCTCATCTCATTTTAGGTAGGGTCTGCTGGCTGGAACATATCTCTCTTCGGCTGGATTCCTCATCTCATTTTATGTAGGGTCTGCTGGCTGGAACATATCTCTCTTCGGCTAGATTCCTCATCTCATTTTAGGTAGGGTCTGCTGCCTGGAACATATCTCCCTTCGGCTGGATTCCTCATCTCATTTTATGTAGGGTCTGCTGGCTGGAACATATCTCCCTCCAGGTTGGTCCATCTCGAGTTCAGTAAGACATCTTCTTCATGGTATAGCTGTCAATATGATCAAACAAAGTCGAGAAGTAAATGTTCATTTCAATAATTTCTTAGAATAATATTTTCCTTTTTTAAATATTCTATTTGTTTTCTTTCTTGCGCTCTAGTAAACCGATTCTCTATATTCGTGTAAGATCTTCACTCTCAGCTTAGAAAAATCTTCTATTTTAAAATTATTTATTTCCTGAAAATTCAATTTGTTCTTCGATTCTTTTTATGTAGGAATGAATCCTTCCTAACCTTTTCTTCTTTTACAACTAATTAATGAGTTCCGATGTATCGCTAATCTTGCGTATGGGGTCTGTCAGCGTACGTACATAAATAAATTCTCGTATATTACGCTGTCCCTATACATATTTTACAGTGCTAAATGATTTAAAGTTAAAAACTTCATGATCGTTCCGTATTGAATAGAGAAATAAGAAGATGTACAATATTAGAAGGATCCACCTTTCAATACTTCGTTGTAAGTTGAACTAAAAAGAAGTCACAACTTGTTTATTGGGACCGGTTTCGACACATTACAAGTGTCATCATCAGCCAAATAGTAAAGTAGGGCAAGATATAAAGATCTTAAAACAACTAATACATTGAACACAGGCAAAAAATTAACATTGATTCATATCGTAGCAATTCAGTTAATGTCCAAAACACAATAATCGCAGTGTTTTGGACATTAACTGAATTGCTACGATGGGGAATGAAAGGGCTGGGAGTAGGAAGGAAGCGGCCGTGGCCTTAATTAAGGTACAGCCTCAGGATTTGCCAGGTGTGAAAATGGAAAACTACGGTAAACCATCTTCAGGGCTGTCGACAGTGGGGTTCGAACCCACTATCTTCCGAATACTGGATACTGGCCGCACTTAAGCGACTGCACCTATCGAGCTCGGTAGTAGAAGTAAGGAGGACATAAAGTACAGGCCAGCACAAGCGAGGAAGGCATTTCTTAAGAAAAGAAAAATGAAGAAAGCTCACTTCAAACATTACTTCTAAACATGTTCAAAACATACAAAAATATTATTGTAGGAATTAACAATGAATACTCATAATAATGGCCTACATTTGCCGCCCCCTAGAGCCACCGCCCCTAGGCATGTGTCTACTGGGCGTATGTTATAAATCTCACTCTGACTAGTCAAAAGTTCCGAAACTCAAAACACACCGCCCACGTGATTAAGGATACACTTCCCAGCAGTGGGCACTGATTCGGGCCTACCATTTGACCTTATGAGAATTCTATGTCTGCCAGAGAGACTTCCCATCAGGTATTTATTTTAGAAGTAATTATTAGGTTTTATTCCCGTATTTTAAAAGCATAAATCTTGTACTCGTAATTTTGGAAATCTCAGAATGTCGCCCATGTCACTTTTTCTTTCTTTCTTAATCTGCTTACCCTCCAGGGTTGGTTTTTCCCTCGGACTCAGCGAGGGATCCCACCTCTACCGCCTCAAGGGCAGTGTCCTGGAGCTTCAGACTTTGGGTCGGGGATACAACTGGGAGGATGACCAGTACCTCGACCAGGCGGCCTCACTTGCTATGCTGAACAGGGGCCTTGCGGGGGATGGGAAGATTGGAAAGAATAGACAAGGAAGAGGGAAGGAAGGGCCCGTGGCCTTAAGTTATATACCATCCCGGCATTTGCCTGGAGGAGAAGTCGGAAACCACGGAAAACTACTTCCAGGATGTCTGAGGTAGGAATCGAACTCACCTCTACTCAGTTGACCTCTCAAGGCTGAGTGAACCCCGTTCCAACCCTCGTACTTTTCAAATTTCGTGGCAGAACCGGGAATCGAACTCGCGCCTAATCACACTAACCACTACACCATAGAGGCGCACGCCCATGCCACCTTTTTTTCTTATATTACCCTGTGGTTCACTGATATTATGGCCTTCAATAGACACTGTTTTTGAGACGAATACTGCATCCTATGCCCTTTATCAGATTACTTCCTGCTCCACTTTGATTCCCGGATGACATCATGGGTGTTAAATCATCGGCGCATGCGAGTTTACGACCGCTTACAATGACAGTTTCATCGTGAGCACTTAACACAATGATGAACATCCGACCTATCTCCATAAACTGGTTAAGAACAATTAAACGGAGTAATGGTTTCGGGATTTATTTATGAAGTAACATATTCACGTATGGAAGTTCTTAGTATGAAAACGAGAGAAGGTTCATGGAAAATATTTACTTCATAAATCCTATCAACGTGAGTACAGAAAGCCAACGCTCTACCGTCTGAGCCACTCGGCTTGACTTCTTCCTAAATAAGATGTCTAATCGGGCACTCTACAGGCACTGTTGTGCTGGACGGAAATTTAATAACCGCATTACCTTCTTATTCTGAACATGATCTGCCCAACAAAACCAATTTAAGAAAAAATCTGACCACAGCACAGACAAGAATCTTATAGATTTCTATACATTCAACTTTTTTACGTTATATAAATTAATCATCTGTTCTAAATTTGACATGTGAACCGACTGAACAGCTCTAACCACGCAACACTGAAAATTATAGCTTCTGAACAAAATATATCTTACTCAAGACTCCAATTTGTTAAACATTCTTCGTTTTATAATGAATTTGAGACTTTCTGAACATTTTAAGACTTAATCCTAAGACGACAAAGCTGAAAAATGTAATTCTCACATAAATCCCCCTTCTCCGGATGGTTGAGAAATCGTTCCGCTAACATGATCAACACGTTCAGCTAGTTGATGTTTAAGTCGGTTTCTGGCAATATTCGACAGAGAACAAATGAACTGCAGGGTATTTTTATTAATACAATTCTTTTCTTGTGTATGTACGAGAAAATAAAACAAGTCATTCTTGGTTCGCAGCATGTCACGAGAAACATCACGAGAAGGCACCGTAATTTCCTTCTCTTTTGGAGTTTTCTACACATTCCCCTTTGCTATCTCAGCCAAGTATTCGGCCTTGCTCTCATAGGAATTTCCAGTTGGTGTTACAGGAAGAGAGATGACTATCGTTCACCCTAATATCCTGCGCATTCTGAGGAATCATTACCCCCTCAACAAATACACATCCACATAATACAACACAGAAAGAGCCAAGACAAGGAAGACGAATGCCACCAAGCTGCATAAACATTAACTAGTATAGCAGTTCGCGAGCTATCGCCCCAAAGCATCGCCCGTTGTATCGAGTTGGGGTTGAATTTGTCAAAAAGGAACTGTATGAATACGTCTCTCGCGATGAGATGTTAACGGATTCATCTCAAGAAGGATTCACTCTCGAACTTCCAATGTCTCTCGAAATCCGAGATTTCTCGAATTGTACTTTAAAGTCTTTCACTAGCTTGGAATACATCGATATAGGCTACTCACTCATATCCATTGGATCTGGCACAAACTACTCCACTTCGAATTTCTTTACCTCTCTCTACCTTCCACATCTCTCAGTGTTGGAAAGTTGGGGGTTGTTCTCTTCGTTTCAACGCGCTCTGTTTTTACAACTGGCTTTACGTTGCACGGACACAGATAGGTCTTATAGCGACGATGGGATAGGAAAAAGCTAGAAGTGGGAAGGAAGTGGCCGTGGCCTACATTAAGATACATCCCCAGCATCTCCCGAATGCAAACTCACAGCAGCGCGCCCCTAAGAGCACAGCCAGTTCGCTCCTTCAACTGTTAAGCATCATTTATTTCACTGGAATAAGTCCTGTGGTTTAGAAATTTTGGTCGTGACAAATATCGCCTACCGACGTTTTGGGATGGCATCCTAGTATTGGACCGAATTTACAGACGTGTTTACGTCAAAATTATATTGTTTATTTCTAGTCATTAGAACATACTGTCATTCGCGTGCTACCCTAAAGTGTGTGATCTACTGTATACACCACTGAATGTACATAACCTAAGAAAATAGAAACGAATTTTAAGAGAAAATAATCCAACTGGAAATTTATCCCTCATAACGGCGTGAGAAATCACAATTATGACGATCATTGAAAACAGAGACGTTTGGGAGAGTCAGTTTGGACATGTGAAGATGAATAGAGGTCAAGTAGTGAGATGGAGTTATTGATGATGAGGTCATTTCCTTGGAGCACGAGAATATTGATTCCTCGTCCTCTGAAAGTTAAGCAAAGAGCTCAGATTATGAGTAGACCTATAAATCAGACCGGATGCTGGAATAAGGTATTTATCAATATGTTTAATCCTATAGGGGCTGCCTGGCCGAGGCGGTAAAGGCGTGCTCGGTTCGCCCAGAAGGACGTGGGTTCGAATCCCCGTCAGGAAGTCGTAAAATTTAAGAAACGAGATTTCCACTTCCGGAGGTTCACTCAGCCTACACAAAAAATGAGTACCAGGTTAATTCCTGGGGGCAAAGGCGGTCGGGCGTAGAGCTAACCACTATATCCCATCACGTGCCTAGGTTAACAATGGTGGAAGCCTTTACCTTCCACTCCTCCAAGGGCCTTCATGGCCTGTACGGAGGTGACTTTGCTTGTTTAATCCTATGGATCAGTGGTACAGTGTCGGCATTGTTGTATGTAAAGAAGAAGATTTGTAGAACACAAATAAAATGTTTATTGTTGAAGCTGTTTAAGCTTGAGGATACTTTGGAAAAATAATACATATATAGAAATCTAAGCTAATATGTACAATAAGTTTCTCATTGCCAGAACACAATGCTAATCAATATCCTTATAACTGACTTCCTACCTTGCTCATGAGAAGAGTTCTAGCAGAAGGCTATAAGTTTACAATCACGACTGATGTCAGTGTATCCTGTGGTAAAACCTCCCGGCTAGCGTTATTCCACCAGTTCGGTACACATTTTCAAGAGGCGTGACCTCCGTGCCCGACTTACGGTGTAGGCTAGTCGTTGGACAGCTGCCAACAGCCTGCCTGTCTCTGAGCCTGAGCCTCGCGGAGCGACTGCTGCCGCTCTTTGTGGTTTTTATTTGAGATTCCCGACCTATTTGGTCTCTAATTTTAATTTGACTTGTGGCTCTTAGAGCGTGGACTGTTGATTTTGTTTGGTACTTATTTTACAGTATTTCAGGGAAGGTAGAGGAGTGGTGAACGCGGAGATAATGAAATGTGGTGGTGGCAGTTACCTCCCGTTATTTGTGACTTAGGACTGGGAGACTTATTTGTACTTTTGGACGGCGCTAGCCATTAGTCGGGCTCGTTGAGGGGTTTAGAAGGGGATTTATTTAAGGCGTGCGTTATTGGGACATGCAATGTTTCTGGGTGGGAAAAGGCCTTGGGTTGGGTTACTTGGCTTATGTAGTGCTGGTTAGAAGGAAGGGAAGACTTTTTAGAAGTTCTATAGTGGGGATTGTTTGTTATGTGCGGTTTAGATTGTGCGTGGGAGGGGGGTTGAGATTTAGGTTTAGTAGAGATGGAAGTTGTTAATTAGACGGTTTGGGGTGGCGGAGGTGTTTGCTCGCAATATAGTGAGCTTTTATTGTTTTTCTTTTTAAGGAATGGGCAGTCTGGGTATGAGGCGGCGTGTTTGCCTTTACAGTTGGCACACTTGGCCTGTTCTCGTGGGACTGGGCAGACGGTGTGATGGTGATGGTCACCGCATCTATTACAGCGGGTCTCGTCTGGGCAGCTTGCAGCGGAGTGGTTTAGTTGAAGACAGTTGTAGCACATGAAAATTAGTGAAGACTGTGGGCGAGGCTTGTTTCGGTTTGTGAGGGTTCGATTTTGGGTAAGTGCAGATTGGCAGAGGGGGATGTTTGTGGTTGTGACAGGGGTAGGATTGTTGAGAAGTTTGAGAATATTTTTGACTGTGGAAAATCAGTTTGGTTGAGTTTTGTGGCTGTGGGTTGAGTGTTTTTAGGATCAGTTTGGATTTCCTTTTCCACGGATAGAAGTGAGGTTTGAGTGCTGATGTCCACTAGGGACGGCCGTGAGGTAGTTTGAGTGCCGCATTCACAAAATGTAGGACCATCCTCTTATGTTTCTTCTTCTTCTTCTTCCTCTTCTTCTTCTGTATATTCAAGGTCTTCTTCTTCCTCTTCGGGTTCTTCTTCTTCTTCTGGTTTGTGGACAGGGTAGGCGTCTGAGGGTGTCTGTCTCTTCCGCCTGCTCGCCTATATCAAATACAGTAGAAACAATACGCGACACTTACGGATTTAGCCTTGTTAAAATGGGAGACAATTCGACGATGGCGATCCTAGTGACTTGACCTGAAAAGTCGCGCTAAATTCAAATATCAATGGAAATGCATATACGAAAATGGATAAATAAATTACGTCTAGAAAGAAAGTATTGTTGAGATATTAACTTCGAAGCTGCTATAGCAATTCTGGATAAATGAATGAAGAATTATTCAAAAGTTAGGTATTATTTAAAGACTGAAATTAGACATATAAACAAGATGTGAAATGGACTGCTGTGAAATGGCTTGATCTTTCATTTATGCTTTACCTTTTTTTTGCTTTAGCATTCCTGCCTGAACACTTACGGTTAGATTTGCCTCTTTTTTTTTTCATTTAAAAACATTTTATCATCACTTTAAGACACTTGTCAATAAAAATATCGGCACATTCCTTACACAATGAATGAACATATAAAAGCTGGACAATTTTCCTCTTAACATGAAGCCTACTAACAGAAAGAAAATATATAAAATCCCGGCTTTAATCTGAGAAGGGAGATAAAAGAAAGAAAAGTATGAAAATGTTGTCGATAGTGATGCTTTGAGGAATATTTACGTACATTTAGAGCAAAAATGTAACATACCCTTGGCTGTATAGTTGAGGATCTATAAAGTCGCTGGCCTGGAAATGATCTGAACAGATCTTATAATTCTTATATAAGCGTAACATCCCTTCTTTCTTGTACACCTTATCCAAATCACTTCTGTGACATTTCAAAACCCACAGATCACACCTACAACAAGACCTCGGTATTGAAGGTTAACTGCTGCACTATACAATAAAATATGCGTATTATATTTTAAGCCAGTTAAAATATGGGTCGAGCAGGTCAGAAGATTATGAAGTACTATAAAAATCTCTTTGTCACTGGAAGAATATATATGCAAATACAATATTACTTACATTTTCTTGTCACGAGAGAAGCGAAAGAAAGACCGCGTATTCTTCTCTACTTCATAGTTACTGGAGCCAAACACAGCACATACCTTTTCCCTCATGTTGGGAGGAAATATCAAGGAATGACACACGTTACTATTTAATTATGTCAACTCACTGAAAACGCATAAATAACATAAACTTCACACACAAATACACGTACTCTTATGAGAGAATCAGTAGTTCTCAGGTCTACCCGCTAGAGAGAGCTCTAAAAGCTGTCCCTCGATATCTCGCTGAGTGTCGCGTATTGTCTCTACTGTATTTGCCTATATATACCGCAGGTGGGCTGACGTCACAGTCACGTCAGCGTGTTGGCTGGGAAATACGTCGTGTTCCCGAAGCCTCGCTGTGTAGCGCGCTGACTTCAAACAGGTGAGGTGGCACAACAGGCATCCCGAGTCCAACACCGCGGGTTCAAACCCTCCAGAAGTTAGATATTTGATTGGTGGAAGAAAGTCCACTCAAAATTGAATGTCCCATGATCTCGATGTAAAAGAAGATCTCTCGTAACACATTTTGTGTATTCCCCGACGAAAATGAATTGAATCGTAAATAAGGTTAATATTAGGAAACCATAATTTTATTAAGAGTATCAAATCGGGAAGGTGTAGCATTCCATTTGATGAACCCACTGTCACAATGGGGTGAAACGCTGGTTTTCAAGAGTGAGAAACCTGAACACTTTCAATTTTAAAGAAATTGTTATTCACAATCGGCGGGAATAATGTTTTCCCAATCGGAATTTAATTTTCGATTTCGAATGTCAAAGCAAGTACATACAATAAGTGGAAATAGTATCTCACACTGTCACTGAGAAGCATGCAACACAACGCAGCACGTGCCAGCTCGATTCTGGAGAGCTAGCTCGTTACCATGCCACACAGCGCGCAACACATTGCGGCGAGCGTGTTTGTTGAACCGTGCGGTAGCCGCGCTGCATGCACGTACGACATCGGACATGCTGGTAGAAACTGCCAAGTGTTAGCAAAATATACGAGTGCTTCTACCGAAAATAATTTCAGTAAAGTAGGAGCAATCAACACCGAAAAAAGTAGTGAAATTTGCCTTCGGAATGTTTTTTTTTTTTTTGCTAGGGGCTTTACGTCGCACCGACACAGATAGGTCTTATGGCGACGATGGGATAGGAAAGGCCTAGGAGTTGGAAGGAAGCGGCCGTGGCCTTAATTAAGGTACAGCCCCAGCATTTGCCTGGTGTGAAAATGGGAAACCACGGAAAACCATTTTCAGGGCTGCCGATAGTGGGATTCGAAGCTACTATCTCCCGGATGCAAGCTCACAGCCGGGCGCCTCTACGCGCACGGCCAACTCGCTCGGTCCTTCGGAATGTAAAGGGTCAACTAGTGTACTACGTTTGTTTCGTAAGGCTAGTGCACTTCACTTTTGAACTCATTCGTTCTGTGAACAATTGGAGTGTCCCGGTGTCCTTATATTATAAAGGTTTATACATTGATTATTTTCAGAGGAAAGATGGATTCAGAAAGTGGCCAACAAGCTCTAACTTACCACAGTTTCGCTGTATTATGCTTCTGCAAGATCACATTTTTATGTGAAATGCCTACTATTAGTGTCAATAGCATTAAAGTTTGAAATTGAATATGTAGCACCAAGTACTAGCACCCTATTCATATACATACACAAGGTTCAGATTTTTAGGTTAGTGAAAGTCGGCACGCTAGCTTGCTGCTCTGTTTCAACTCGGCGATCTGCACCCCGCGCGGCGGGGCTGGGCGGGTTGATTTAACTCTGACGATCTGACAAATCCGCCAGCTCACCTGATATGAGCCAGTTCGTGGAAGCGAGCTAGCATGAGCTGCAAAAGTGCGATGCATGCCTTGCTGTCACTGAGTTGTGCTTCAAACGAGACTTGCAGTGGTGAATGAACAGTGCATTTGCAAGAAGTTTTGAGAACTGATGAAACCAATGGTACCGGGCGAGTTGGCCGTGCGGTTAGGAGCGCGCAGCTGTGAGCTTGCATCCGGGAGATAGTAGGTTCGAATCCCACTGTCGGCAGCCCTGAAGATGGTATTCCGTGGTTTCCCATTTTCACACCAGGCAAATGCTGGGGCTGTACCTTAATTAAAGCCACGGTCGCTTCCATCCCATTTCTAGGCCTTTCCTATCCCATCGTCGTCATAAGACCTATGTGTGTCGGTGCGACGTAAAGCAAAATATCAACAACAAAAAAAGAAACCACTGGCATCCTAGGGCCTGAATGCTGCTACATTTTCTTTTAAATTACTGTAAATAAAACTCAGTCACAGGTCGCAAAGCAGAGTTCACGGAACGTGGAAATTGATAAGCAAATAAAACAAAATGTCTGCAACACGAAAACTGAGGTCGCATTATTATTATTATTATTAATATTATTATTATTATTATTATTATTATTATTATTATTATTATTATTATTATTATTATTATTATTATTATTACCAAAAAATAATAGTGTGGTAGTTGTAGCTGTCATTTCATCATCGCCTCCTCTCATGCTTGCTGATAATGATGCTTGTTGTTTAGAGGGGCCTAACATCTAGGTCGTCGGCCCCCCTCCTCTCATAACGCCATCCTCACCATCAATATTACTTCCATACCTCGCAGGCATCTTATAGTTTAAAACTTTCTTCAGCTTATCCCTGTTAATTGTCGGGTCCCTAGAGTCATCCTCGCTCATTCTGGACTTTGACTGGATGCTCTGCCTGAAGCGACCTGATTTCTCACGTAAAATTTTCACTCTGGGATCCACCGGTATTTGAACCTCAGCCGTGAGGATCAAAACTAATTTCTAAGTTACGATACTAATCACATTCCCCCAAATATTGCACAGTATATATATTATGACAATGAAAGACAACTGAGGGCGGCCAGAGAGATAATAATCGCGGTAAGCGGCTACATTGTGGACTGTAGCAGCAGTGAGCAAAGCAATAGCGATGGCGAATTGTTGAGGCCCGCGATGAAGAAGCTACTAGAACAAGCTGTAAAGTGATAAACAGTAGACCAGGCGTCCAGAATGATACGGAAATGGGAACTAATAGAATCTTCTACGGGCCTTTATAAAGAGCGCAACTGCCGGGCTGAGTAGTTCAGACGGGAGAGCCCAACTAGGCAGGTTTGAGCCTGGCTCAATCCGGTGGTATTTGAAGGTGCTCAAATACGTCACCCTCGTGTCGATAGATTTGTTGGCACGTAAAATAACACCTACGGGACAACAATATCCGCACCTCCTCGTCTCCAAAAAGCATAAGAAATATTTGGTGGAACGTACAACGAAAATAACATTGTTTATTAAAGAGCTCAACTGGCGCCCGCCAGGCAGTCTGGAGTCAGTCTCGAGTGAATCGGTCTCGAGTGCGTCAATCGCGAACAAAAGTAAGCAGCACGAGATGGTTCAGAGTCCGCGACGAGTCAATTATCGGGAGTGAGTTCGTCCATCGGCTAACCGGAGTTCAACACGGTTTGCTACTGCGGACTGTTCTGGAGCAACACTGCACTGTAAGAAGCCGTGTTGGGGACTACGAGTTCGATGCGCCGGTGGGCAGTGTGATCGCCCGAGTGAGGAAAAGCTATGTCGAGTAGAAATCTCAAACGCGAGTAAACATCTGATTAACTGTAAATAGTAGTTCAATAAAGTGAATGGATATGCCAGCGAGTGGTTGTGTGGTTTCGGTCACGTTGTTGTCAGCTTACATTCGGGAGATAGTGAATTCCAATCCCATTGTTAGTAGCCCTGAGGGTGGTTTTCCGTGGTTTGTTATTTTAACACCAGACAAATGCTAGAGATGTACCTTAATTATGGACACTTACTTCCCACTCCCAGCCCTTTCCTATCCCTTCGTCGCCTGAAGACGTATCTGTGTCGGTGCGACGTAAAAAACTAATAAAAAACCACTACTGGATGGTAAAACATGCTACCTCTCTGTGTAGAAAATAGTTTCAAGAACTCCGATAACGCGCCATAAATCCTGAATCCTACACATTAAAGGTGGCGTTACATTGTGTATGGTGCCGAATTATGATTCCAGTAGCTCGTTATCACGGAAAATATCCTAAGTAATGTTAGGTTCTTTTCTCTTGTCTCCTCGGCTTCTCATTATCGACTGTTTGATGAATTAGCATGTTAATCAAATTAATCATTCACAGACGTAAAATAGAGTACAGAAGTACTTTTGGATTTCAGTCCTCCTTCTAATTACATTTTAAACAACGCATGTTTATAGAGCAGGGGCTGCCTGGTCGAGGCGGTAAAGGCGTGCTCGGTTCGCCCGGAAGGACGTGGGTTCGAATCCCCGTCAGGAAGTCGTAACTTTTAAGAAACGAGATTTCCACTTCCGGAGGTGCATAAGGCCCTGAGGTTCACTCAGCCTACACCAAAAATGAGTACCAGGTTAATTCCTGGGGGCAAAGGCGGCCGGGCGTAGAGCTAACCACTCTACCCCATCACGTGCCTTTACCTTCCACTCCTCCAAGGGCCTTCGTGGCCTGTACGGAGGTGACTTGGCTTTGCTTTGCTATGTTTAGAGCACTGCGGTAAGAACATCGAATTGCCTTATTATCGGGTCCTAACTGCAGTTATAAGAGAACTTCGGGAACTGACGAACCCACTTTTGACTTAAGAGAATAGACTGACTTCACTAGTTCTGTCGGTTTGACGAAGTGCGAGTGAAAAAAATAATTTCTACTCCAATCCGCGTAAATCCACCATATCTGACATTGAAGCTTCTGGATGCAGCTCAGTGTAATTTTTATTGAAAATACGGTACATCTGGATTTTAAAATGTACCCGGACTTAAAAATTCGTGTTTTTTGGAACATAAAAAGTTTTATTTGGTGATGGTGGCGGAGACATTAGTAGCCAAATTTCGATTAGCAAAGTTGGTTGCACCTTCGTCTCTCATACTGACCGTAATGTTACGGGACTGAATACTGAAGCAGAGCTTAATTGCGAGAGACTCTTGTTAGTAGATTCACAGGTACATTGAAGGGACCTCGGCGTCTCTGAAGACCGGTAGCTGTTGAAGGGAAACTAAATATATATAATTCCTTTTTGTTATTCTTGTTCTCTCATTGTCCTGGTGTTTTATTATTATGTATGAGACAGAACGTGCGTTAGTAAGGTGGTCAACAAAACCACCTCCTTTTATCTCACCACGCCAACCCCGCGGTATAGGGATAGCGTACATGCTTATTACCCGGACACTCCGGGTTCAATTTCCGGGCAGGTCAGGGATTTTATCTGGATCTGAGGGCTAGTTTGAAGTCCATCCAACCTACGTAATTAGAACTGAGGAACTATTCGACTATGAGATAGCGCATCCGGTCTAGCCAAGAATAACGCCCGTGAGAATTCGTTGCGCTGACCACACATTACCTCGTACTCTTCAGGCCTTTGGGTTAAGTAATGACCACTTGGTAGGCCGAGGTCCATTAGAACTATAGCGCCATGGGGTTTGGTTAACGTTTTGTTGAGTTTTCAGTACCTTACAACCAAGCCAGCAGAACTCGTTAAACTTCAAAACTTCGTAATTGGAACTAACAGCAATTTTAGCCACGTTCTTAACTAGAGCCGTATTAATCAGCGCGCAATATTTTTTTTTTTAAATTCCGCTATAAATGAACACAAGTAGAGAGTGTGCTACGTTTCTCTTATTTCACTTTGCCGAACAAGTATACATAGGGTAGACCCTGTATCAGTCAATAATTACAGACCAACTGAATTGATCTTGTCATTTAGGCGGTCTGTGAACCAAATACTCAGTGAAGCGGAACACTGCTGGACTGTTCCTAAGAGTTGATTCTGTCGGATGGACAGACAGAGCACTAATAGAGGTCTTAAGACTTGTGACACAGTGTGCTATTGTGTCTACAAAATTCAGCCACCTGGGTGAGAATAGATACTTGGGATCAAGAGTTTGGCATTCGACTGGTCTTCTGATCAACTGAATTCACTAGTCTGCTCAGGAAGATGCTATGAGGGTCGCAAAATGTCGCATTGTCTTCCTCCCTATGACTGCGATTTAAATGGAATAGAACTTGACAAAAATAAAGAGAGTTTTCAAATAGCAGGTAGGGGGTTACAACACAACACCTGAAAATTCGCAAGAACGAACTGTCAACCCATTCTTTTTCCTCAGTCGCATGGCTTGGGAGGAGTAACTTAAAATGGCCAAAAATCCTGAAGACAGCTTTCGTTTTAATGATTTAATACCGCACTAACACATGCAGCTTCTCGGTACCGGTGAGATCGAAAAGGGGAAGTAACGGACGTGGACTTATGTAAGATAGAGCCTCAGGGATTTGTCTGATCTCAAAACAAGAAAATATAGAAAACTATCCTCAGAGTTTGGGGGTTCAAATTAACCATCTCCCGAATGCAATCTTACAGTGAAATGACTCGTACCGTATCGCCAACTCGCACGGTGACGAATATTAGAAGTGAAATGGAGTTACGGAAATACCCATGGATGAACTAATTATTAACACATTCAAAAATACGAATGAAGTGAGTGATTCTTCTGCAGACTAGCAATCGGATAGCAATGAATGTGTTGTGACACAAAACTTAAGATTATCATTACGGATAATAAATAATTAGCTCTTTTTTCCTTTTCAACGCTACCTTTCCACGTTTACAGTATATGGAGTCAGTGAAACATCTACGTTCAATTTAGGACTTGTGTGGGGATTTAAGGTCAAATGTCCTTCCTGCTGCCACACGCTGGCCCTGGTAAAAATTCTACCTGAGGTCATTGAGGTTCGAACCGTGAGCACAGGGATTTGTAGTCGAGTGACTAGACCACCGCGTCAGTGCTCTCCCAATTAATATTTATAACGTAATTGCTAGTTAATTGCATTATATTTACATCCATTTAGGCTTGAATATTAAGTGCAGTACTGCTATTGTTTCCGTTGCTTGTTCGTTGGACGCAATGGGAAGAAAAGTGTAACCGCATCGCTCCCCTAACTCTAGCTGTGAGAACTGTAAATAACATACATACATACATACATACATACATGCATACATACATACATGCATACAAACATACATACATACATACATCATTATAGACCGTTATGCCTTTTAGCGTTCAGTCTGCAAGGCTCTGTGAATTTACTAAACGTCGCCACAATCCTCTATTTTCAACTAGTGCTGTGGCCACATTTAGTTCTATACCTCTTATCTAAATCGTTAGAAACTGAGTCTAACCATCGTCGTCTTGTTCTCCCTCTACTTCTCTTACCCTCGATAACAGAGTTAATGATTTTCCTAGATAACCTACCCTCCCCCAATCGCCTCACAAGACCCCACCACCGAAGCCAGTTTATGCGTACAGCTTCATCCATCGAGTCCATTCCTTAGTTAGCCTTTATCTCCTCGTTTCGAGTACCCTCTTGCCATTGTTCCCACCGGTTTTCTTCCAAAATCATGCTCACTACTTTCATGTCTGTTACTTCTAACTTATGAATAAGATATCCTGAGTCCACGCAGCTTTCGCTCCCGTAAAGCTAAGTTGGTCTGAAAACAGACCGATGTAAAGATAGTTTCGTCCGGGAGCTGACTTCCATCTTACAGAACACTGTTGATCGCAACTGCGAGCTCACTGCATTAACTTTACTACACCTTGATTCAATCTCACTTACTACATTACCATCCTGGGAGAACACACAACCTAAATACTTCAAATTATCTATCTGTTCCAGCTTTGTGTCACCAATCTGACATTCAATTCTGTTAAATAATAATAACAATAATGTTATAGTTTTTACGTTCCACTAACTATATTTTAAGGTTTTCGGATTCGCAGAGGTACCGTACTGGAATTTTGTCCCTATGAGTTCTTTCTTTTACGTGCCAGTAAATCTACCGAAACGAGACTGGCATATCTGAGCACCTTCAAATGGGCTACCAATGGACAAAGCCAGAATCGAACCTGCTACGTTGGGTTCAGAAGGCCAGCGCCTCAACCTTCTGACACACTCGGCCCGGCCCTGTGAGAACTTTTTTGGTATTTTCCTTTACGTCGCACCAACACAGATAGGTCTTGTGGCGACGATGGGACAGGAAAGGCCTAGGAATGGGAAGGAAGCGGCCGTGGCCTTAATTAAGGTACAGCCCCAGCATTTGCCTGGTGCGAAAATGGGAAAAGACGGAAAACCATCTTCAGGGCTGCCGACAGTGGGATTCGAATCCACTATCTCCCGGATGCGAGCTCACAGCTGCGCGTTCCTAACCGCACGGCCAAGTCGCCCGGTCCTGTGAGAACTCATAATAACAATCATCTTATACATTTTACGTCCCACCAAGTGCTTTTACGTTTTACGGAGACGCCGAGGTGTCAGATGTTTTGCGCTTCACATACTTCAGTATCTTCAAACACCACCGAACTTAGCCAGGATTGAACCCGATCCTTGAACTAACGAAGACAACTCTCATCCGTTTGAGTCGCTCAATCCAGTACGACAACGCAAAAAGCAGGTATTTCACACTGCTAATCACCTCGAATCATTGGATTTTCCTCTGTACACATGACTAAAACAATTCACAGTTCAAATGAATAGACAATAATCTTACAGTTCACTGTCGACGCATTTCATTTACGACGTAAGGACAAGTCATTTTTCTTGAATTTGCAACAGCTCGAATGAAAATGAATATCTTACTTCCTTGTAATAATAATGGTAATACATAATTTCCATTTTAGTGTGCAGAGTGCGATCTCGCCACTCGACTTCACTCCGGGTTCATTATAAATCTTTTGACATGCAAGCGTCAGGGAGAATATTCCAGTCGAACAATGGACAGAGCGAAGTAATGAGGTAGTCAAAAATGAGTAAAGGTATTGACTGACGTTACTGGAAGAGCAGATAAAGTCCACAAAAAGAAAGATAGATGGAAAGAAGGAAATGCTAATGAAGGTGTGGTTAATGCACACTTAAAAATATCTGAATAACTGAAGAATGAAATAACAAGGAATTTATTTACAAGACTCTCCCATCTACTGATACAGTTTACAACCACTGGTACATAAAATAAAATACAACATTAAAATTAATTAAACCTGCAGCACTATAACAAAAAATCATCCTTATTAAAATTGAAATGGTTATACAACTAAATTGTCCGGCTCCGTGGCTAAATGGTTAGCGTGCTGGCCTTTGGTCACAGGGGTCCCGCGTTCGATTCCCGGCAGGGTCGGGAATTTTAACCATCATCGGTTAATTTCGCTGGCACGGGGACTGGGTGTATGTGTCGTCTTCATTATCACTTCATCCCCATCACGACGCGCAGGTCGCCTACGGGCGTTAAATCAAAAAGACCTGCACCTGGCGAGCCGAACTTGTCCTCGGACACTCCCGGCACTAAAAGCCATACGCCATTTCATTTTTTTTCAACTGATTTATGAACACTTGTCCCAATCTATAATGAATGATTACGAATAGTTTCGATAAATTGCTTAACACGAATGGACTAAATATTACGTAAGAAATCACAGGATAGAGGAGGGGCGTTTATCAGTAACGTTGCTCACATTCGGTGAACAAACGTTGATTGTAAGTAGTTCTGATATACGGATATCTTGAACTCCGACTGAATAGTCGCCTGTGCGCGCTGGTTCGTGCATGTGTCATCCCGAGACACCGATAGCCGCGACGCCAAGAAAATACGTCTGGTTGCATATTTATAATCGCGGAGATTATAGTCGCATGTAGCATCCGGGAGATAGTGGGTTCGAACCCCACTGTCGGCAGCCCTGAAGATGGTTTTCTGCGTCTTCCCCATTTCCACACCAGGCAAATGCTGGGGCTGTACCTCAATTAAGGCCACGGCCGCTTCCTTCCCATTCCTAGGCCTTTCCTGTCCCATCGTCACCATAAGACCTGTCTGTGTCGGTGCGACGTAAAGCAAATAGCAAATAAAATAGTCGCATGTATGTGCATTTTTGTTTTTTGCAATGCGTTTCATTTTTGCAGTTAAATAATCGCACGATTATAAAGCGCAAGTGCGAGCCTAGCCGTATTGTTGTGGACGCCAGCTGGTTGTTCTGCATGGGTTTTAATTATACATCCCATGCTGTTGTCTTGGAAGGCTATCACATATATTCTCCTTGTGCTGCCTTTTCGGAGATACTGTGGACCTCTTCATACACGGTACAGTTCTTCTGCATGGCTTCTACAATTACCGATTGTACTCGATGATGTCTGACGTTGCGCAAGGTTTCGCCGTGCGGACAAACTCCCAAGATAATGAAATCTAACTACAATAGAGTCGCGATAATCAGATGTCCCGATGCCACAAAAAGGGAGAAAAATGTTACAGAAACAGTTTTCACGAAAATGTAATGCGTAATATCATTTATAATATTTATTATCCAACTTCACACTCCTTTTCATCCTTTTAAGAGGAATATTCACTTATTCCAAGTATCAATTACCAAGGAAGTAATGTCGGACGTTGTTCTATTATTAATACTACATACCTGTTTACAAATGTGTTGACACCGTAAGGTTACTACTATTAATACTGTAACGTGGCGGGGACGGTAAATACATACACAGCTGGTAGCGTTAAATTCTATGACTAAGCTCTTATTTACTGCTAATTCTTACATAATACACAGGCACACAAGTACACCAATTTGCGCTCCCTTTACTTACACTAACTCACTCGCACCAATTGTTCACTCTTATCACTTACAAACTAATACAAGTACACATTACACACTGTTCCGCTACAGTAACTTATCCTCTAGAGTTCCACAACTACGCTCGCTGTACACAAACGCAGCCACGCAGCTCATTCTGTACGTCGTATACTGTTCGTCACAATGGCCACTGATACTCGCCCAATGGTCGTCCACTGAAACTCACGATAGTCTTCGTTCACTGTCCCTTGTCGATCCCTCCCATGCTGCACCAGTGACACAACGCTCACTTCATAGAAGTTGGACACGAGAGACTCAACTCCCCGACGACAGACAGAACAAAACAACAGACTCAGCTCCACGGACGGAACACTCACTTCACGGTATTGACTGCACTCACTGCGCTACACTGCTCAACTAACCCACACCCGCCGTCAGTACACGCACGCACAGCACTGACAGCACTCAGCCGTCAATGTCCACTAACTAACCACCTGAGCTCGACCGGTTCGCCTTATATAGGGGGGCTAGCTCCTCGAGATACTTCACGAAAGAACTCTGCAGAATTCTCTCGGCATGGAATGATCTGGGTTTATCTTCCATGTCTTTCAAATGCCGACGGGTGGCCTCTAGTGAGAGGGCAGAACGATGACAGAAGAGCTCGCCTTGTGCTTCTGACTTGTTCCTGACTGGTTGCCTGCACGGAAAAGTGGGGGAGGGATGCGGCAATAACACGGTGACGTCGTTCGTGGCCAGGGATACACTAACTAGCTCCTCCCACCTTGGATTCAGCGTGGCGGCCAAACCATACTATTTTATTCTAACAGACAATCATTATTTCCCGTAATTGTGTTTACAACGGACAGATAGATCAACTAAACATCTATGTATGAACTATCGTCTTTCTGTCAGCATTTTTTGAGTATTAAACCTGATACTTGGTTTTTATACCAGACCGGGCAAATGACAGTTTATGCCGGGTTCAATTTCACTTTTGTCTATTTGTCAGTTAAAACATCACGGAAAACGAACCGAGGTATTTTCCTGAAACTTTGTATTTAAGTTTAACATAAGGACGAGTTGGCTCTTAGCTATAATCTGTTTAAAAAGAATTCTGCAGAAGGGGACTTCAGTGAAGGCAAAAAACAAAAAAACTCTTAAGGTTGATTTCACAGTAAAATTGCTCACGACAAAATTGATTTGGAATATTACTAACAAACTCTTTTGTTCCAACTTTTTCCGACACAGTAAAAAATAAGGAAAAATAAGAGTAACTCCAAGAGCCGAATACTAGCTGTATGGAGAGTTGCTGTGGAGATCATACCGGCAATTTCTTAAGTGCTTTGTACATACCTCTGTATATATAAATATTAACCAGATACTTTTATAATAGAACTACCTCAGAATTTCAGCGACAACATGAGAGGTCGACAGAAATGTAATCATGCACATAGCAAAGCAAAGCAAAGTCATCTCCGTACAGGCCATGAAGGCCTTTGGAGGGGTGGAAAGTAAAGGCTTCCACTATTCGAAACATCAGCACTTGATGGGGTAGAGTGGTCAGCTCTACGCCCGGCCGCCTTTGCTCCTAGGGATTAACCTAGCATTCATTTTTGGTGTAGACTGAGTGAACCTCAGGACCAATATGCAACTCCGGAAGTGGAAATCTCGTTTCTTAAATATTTCAACTTCCTGACGGGGAGTCGAACCCACGTCCTTCCGGGTGAACCGAGCACGCCTTTACCACCTCGGCCAGGCAGCCCCTTAATCATGCACGTACTAAATTATATTTTCTGCAACGAAGGATACTACAGGTAGAGTAATATTATAATAAGCTTATTTTTCACGCTCCGAAGTTATACTGTACTTAACAATTGTTTATAGTAACTATGGCCACAGCATAAAGCACACATATGTTTTACGGCTGTTGATAGGACTGTCCGCGTGACGGTTTTGACCATGTAGGTCCTCCGAAGAAACGCATTCTAGTGTGCGTTAAAGAGTAGGTGGCCGATCGTTAACAAACGACAACTACTTCCCAGCGCGCATTTGAATTTAGCTGTTATGTTTTTAAATAATTGGCCATTAGCCATCATCAGTAATGAGAGAAAAAACAACCTAGCGACTTGGCGTGCGGTTAGAATAGCTTAGCTGTGAGCTTGCATTCGGGAGATGGTGGGTTCGAATCCCATAATAATAATAAGAAGAATGAGAATAATTTTTGTTATTTATTCCGGGCGTCGACCTATAGAGATCTTTTGCCCCTACTTGCACAGTATGATATGAACCTGCGTGTAATTGGAATTGCGGAAGTGTAGTGTGTGGAATGTGAGGAAAGGAACGTTAAGAACGACACAAACACCCAGTCCCCAGGAAAGGGATATTAATCAATTTACAATTAAAAACCCTGACCCGGCCGGGAATCGAACCCGGCGCCGCCACACGTTGCCCCCTACACCGCGGGTCCGGACAATAATAATAATAATAATAATAATAATAATAATAATAATAATAATAATAATAATAATAATAATAATAATAATAATAATGCAGGTGAAGAAGCAGTGTATGCGCTCTGACGGAAGGTAGAGCCGAGCAGCTGCTTGCACGGCCTACAGTTACAACTAGTGAAGGGACGCGTATCAAACCAGATTTAAACTTTTAACAATTGTATTTTGCCTAATGTCTCGTTCACTTCAGTGCATTAGATGGTGGTGAGGAAACAAAGTAAGTTATTTCGAGTAAAATACGCCATTTTATGTATACAAACGTCATGTGCTAAGTAAATGTTTAATTATACTGTATCCATTTTATTAGGTTATGCGTAGGAAACAGAATTCATTATTTTGATTTGAGGTAACTAAATACTCCTTTGACTACTGACTGTACTCGTAGAAATACTGTAGGCCAACAAAACAGCTTGTTTAGGAATACTGTATAAACAATGAACGATGAATGAACTGTACGACTGTATTACGTAAACATAGTATATGCAGCCAGGTGCAATGCTGTGGCTATGCTTGCGCCTTGACTCCGCATATTGCCATCTAGTCTTTACAGCACAAACTTTTAGAACTCAGCTGCTCTCGGCTCTTACAGCGCTCAAACTGCTACCACAAGGAGCGGGGCTTTCTCGTTGCCCACCTATGCGTTAAATTAGGGCCTCTCAGGGTGCATGTACTGTGCACGGTGCAAGAGACGACTTGGCTTGATTGACCAGAGTGCAGACCCCCCACTCCTCGATTTGGAGCAATAGCGCTTACTCTCTCTTTCCTCACGCCTGTCTCGCTCGCTCCGCCTGTCTCCCTCTGCCCCACTTGCGCCGTAGCGCTCCAAATCCAAGCTGACTTGAGCCGAGCATAGGCGAGTTGAGCCGAGCTTAGCCGAGTAGCCCAGAGACGAAGCGTTGATCCGAGCCATGCCGAGCGGCAGCGATGCACAGTGCACGGAGCTCTTGCGCCTCTATCTGCACGCGTGAGATTTTGGGCGTTTGAGAGGCCCTGCCGGTTAAAGGTTCACTCACATAACTTTCGGTTATGCACAATAGGCATCACGCATGCTTTCCACCTATGGAATACTGAGCACTTTGGGGCACGAGAGAGGTAAACCATGGAGAAGCCTTCCTCTTACCCCCAAACGCAAGAGCTACTAGCGTCAATTTCCAGCGGATTTGCTCCCATCCTGCACCAACGATGAATAGTAATTTAAACTAAACTGCGTGTTATTGTGATGGAGGGTAGTGTTGTGTGTGCGTTACAAGGATGTTGGGGAAAGCATAAAAAACCCGTCACCACTTAATCGAACCCTGGGCATTCTGAACCAAAGGCTATACGCTGACCATTCAGCCAACAAGCCGGACTAAATTCGTGTTCTCCTTGCGATAGGGTGCGGCTTTTTCCAGGCACACCCCCAATGGAAGGGCTGCATGAACGTATTAAATCGCATACCAGTCCTCCGATGTACCAACCCTTTACCCTTTACGACCATTCTGTAATTATAACGACTGTAAAATCGACTGTAGACATACCTCCGATAAACGCTAATAATTACTCAACCAGAACCCAAAGAACAAGAAATGTCAAATGGTTTCACGTTCCACAGGCTGCCAAAACTTATATAAGATAGCTTCCTGCTTCACTGCTACCGAATAAGACGATGCAGTAGAAAAATTAACTGACGCCATAAACAAACTAACAGAAGTCAATTTACCTCAGATTTCTCAGTCCGCTGACAAGTGGCAATTGCACCTGGAGCCTCCAGGCGAGAGGTAGGCACGCTATACTTACTCAACGGATCTGTGTCGGAAAAACATAATTTCCTTTCAAAGGCCATATTATTTTGTTATGTTACTAATTAATTTCAGAATAGTATGTACAGTATGGCGGTACTGGTCTGACACTGAATTAGGAATGTTGTTCTTTTTCCCCGATAAAAATAAATAAATGGCGTATGGCTTTTAGTGCCGCGAGTATGTGAGGACAATTTCCGCTCGCCAGATGCAGGTCTTTTGATTTGACAACCCGTAGGTGACCTGCGCGTCGTGATGAGAATGAAATGACGATGGACAAACATACACCCAGCCCCCGGGCCAGAGAAATTAACCAAGTATGGTTAAAATTCCAGACAATGCCGGTAATCGAACTCCGGAACCCTGTGATCAAAGGCCAGCTCGCTAACCATTTAGCCATGGAGCCGAACTTTCCCCGATTTAATAAAGCTTAATAAACTTTCCATAGGAATTTAGTTAATTTAGAATGCATCTGTCTGTCTGTTAGCTCATCAGCCCAGAGGCTGTTCGGATCCTCAGACAGCACTATCAAAGGTTGTGCGGTTATAAAGAAACCGCAAAAACAAATGAAAAAACCAAACCCCATGACGCAACAGCCTCGAAGAGCCACGGCCTACCAAGCGACCGCTGCTCAGCCCGAAGCCCTGCAGATTATGAGGTGTCCGCAAAAACCAATGGCAGACGTACTAGGCAAGATGAGGAGTGAGGTAGTTTGTCATTGCTTTTCTCACTCGGCCAGAAAGTGCTATTGCAGCAGAAATGACTATTAAAAAAGCTTTTCATAACATTCAAGGTACACTAGTCGCGCTCCGAATGTCATTAACTCATCACTCAGCACTAACCATACCCCAGCAGCTTCCATTGTCACAGCCATGGATGAAACTGAGACTTCGGTGGATGCTATATTTTGCTCTGGCTGCGCAAAAAGATGGATGGAAAAATACTGCATCCATCAAGAAATGACAACAGGCGAATTAGAATGCATATATATTGTATATAAATACATTTTATAAGAAAAGAACGATAGTAATAAGTCCCATTATATAAGGGCTTTAATGCGACATGGCGTTACGCTATAATGCATTCAACAGGCAGTAACTTCCACGTTTCATCTACCCCTTAGTCCCATTTTTCTGATACCGGGTCGGCGATGAGGTGAGATGAAATGATAACTTACGGCATACTGATCAAAGGGGGAAAAAGATTACTAATCCTTCGAAAAAGAAGGTACCGACAAGAGAAAGGGCGTTAATATGAAAGACTTCCTAGGTCTCCGAAAAGAACAAGAATTGGCCAAGTGAGGTCGAATAGGAAAATAGGGGGCACGCGTCCGCCTGTCAGCCGGCGGCCCCGGGTTCGATTCCCGGCTGGGTCAGGGGTTTTTAATTGTAAATGATTAATATCCGTGACCTGAGGACTGGGTGTTTGTGTCGTCCTCGACGTTCCTTTCTTTACATTCAACACTCTACACTTCCTCCATTCCAATTACACGCAGGTTCATATCACATGGTGCAAGTAGGGGCAAAAGATCTCTATAGGTCGACGCCCCGAACAAATAGCATTAAAAAAAAGTTCCTGGTCACATTGCTCCTTGCTGCTGCTGGTGGTGGAGGTGATTATTGTTTTAAGAGGAAGTCCTTTTTACAATTTGCTTTACGTCGCATCGACACAGATAGGTCTTACAGCGACGATAGGATACGAAAGACCTAGGAATGGGAAGGAAACCACCATGGCCTTAATTAAGGTGTGAATTAATTGGTGTGAAAATGGAAAACGGAAAACCATCTTCAGAGCTGCTGACAGTCGGGTTCGAACCGACTATCTCTCGGATGCAAGTTCACAGCTGCGCGCCCCTAACCGCACGGCCAACTCACCCGGTTTAAGAGGAAGTAAAACTGGGCAACTATCCCCTATCAACACTGATCAAAGGGGAAAAAAAAGATTACTAATCCTTCGAAAAAGAAGGTACCGACAAGAGAAAGGGAAGGGCCACAAGGGCGTTAATATGAAAGACTTCCTAGGTCTCGGAAAAGAACAAGAATTGGCCAAGTGAGGTCGAATAGGAAAAATGAAGGCGAGGAGCCTGCCACAAGTAAATGGAAGCAATGTCAGACTCAGCTAAGGGAACCGTGGTCGCTAACCCATGCTCCCAAGCTGAGAGTCCCTCGTTCCCCTTTTAGTCACCTCTTAACGACAGGCAGAGGATACCGCGGATGTCATTCTACCACACCCAGACACAAGGTGACATTACTTGCTGGAAGCCAATAAAAGAAAAGGAAGGCATGGTTGTTTTGACAAAAGCAGCCGGTTCCTTGGATGGTCAACATCGAGGTCTTCGGTAGAGAGGTCCAGGGATCGGTTCCCGACCGTATCGGTTATATCAATCGCATCTAGTTAATTCCTCTGGGGTACACGAAAGGAGCCTCCGCGAATTTACGATGATTCATAACCAAGTTGAGAAAAGTAATCGGACGTATCCTGGGCAACGTCAGAAAGTGAGTCGAAATAAGCTGTCGGCTTGATCCTTTCATAACAGAAACATCCACATCCGAGCCCTTCTCAGGGCCACAGTTAACAATCATCTCTATCAATACAGAAGGTATCACACCTGCCAAAGAAGAACTGCTACGAGCATTATGCACTCAGCACCTGTGTCATATACTGTGCATACAGGAGACATAGAAGTCTCGAATGCGCAGACCAAAAATAAGCGGTATGCATCGTGCTATCGAGAGAGCGCGTGATAAATATGGAAGCGCTACCTTTGTTCATCCAGACGTCCAGTTCTATCCACGGCATCTACAGAGGAAAATAGCATTGAATTCCTCACTGTGGAGACAGCTAATTGCACCATTTCATCCCTCTATAAACCAACTCGAGTTGAATTCACTGTTGACAAACCAACCGATTTTCAAAATAAACATGTGCAGAGTGTGATTGGCGATTTCAACAGCTATGTAATGTTTGGGGCTATGATCATGAAGATGAGAATGGAACAGCAGTACAAGAATGGGCTGACCCTAATTCACGATGAAAAGCTTCCCGCATCATTTAACAGCGGCAGGTGGAGGCGAGGTCACAATCTCGACCTCATATTTAGTAGCAGCAGTATTAGCCAACAATGTGTAAAATCTGTCTGTTCCCCAGTACCCAACTCACAGCACAGACCAATAATCTGCCAAATATTTGCTGCTGTAAGACCTCAGAAGGTATCCTTTCGCAGGTTTCATTTTAGAAAAGCAGAATGGTCGAGATTTTCAGAATTGCTGGACGCTGAAATGCTTTCCATAGAACCAGCACCAGAATGCTATGACACCTTCATCATGGCCGTAAAGAGATCCTCCAGAATGTCTATTCCCCGCGGATGCCGAACATCTTATATTCCCGGGCTAAAATCAGTTCAAACCCTACTCCGAGAATACAAGAACTTATTTGAAGAAAATACTTTCATTAAAACAACTGTGAATGCAGAAAACAAACACATTTCTTCAATGAGAGAGACAAAACAGGACCAATGGATTAAAACTATAAAAAACTTGGATCTGAAAAGAGACAGTCACAAAGCCCGGACACTTCTGAGACGCCTGAACAGTGATCCAACTAACACCACTAAGCATCATAATATAACTGTCAATCAAATATCACATCAGTTACTGCTACACGGAAAGGTATCCCAAAACGAAAAAAGAAGAGAGTAATGACCTTATAACATCATTCAGTATAGAAGAACTGGAGCAGGATATCAAACAAAAATGGAAAATCAGCTGGCTTGGATGACATAAGAAGGGAGCAAATTAAGCACTTCGGTCTATCAACAAAAGTATGGCGGAAAGGTCGAGTTATTGCTTTGCTGAAACCTGGCAAAGAAGAAAATAATCCAAAGGATTTTAGACCATTCGCACTACTGTGTCTCCTTTATTAGTTGCTGGAAAGATCGATTTTAAACAGTCTAACACCTGTAATTTGACTCCTTGCTTATACCGCAGCAAGCTGGATTTCGTCCTGGTAAAAGCTGTTGCGGACAACTGGTGAATCTTACGGAGTATACAGAAGATGGTTTTGAGGATCGAAAGGTGACAAGAGTGGTATATGTCAATCTATCAGCAACACATGACACTGTCAACTACCAGCTGCTACTCGTCAAGATCTATAACCTGACCAAGAATTTTAGCCTAACCAGGATCATCGCCACTCTTTTACAAAATCGCAGGCTCTTTGTTGAATTCCAACAACAGCGTTCTCGATGGAGACTACAAGAGAACGGCCTTCTCCAGGGAAGTGTACTTGCTCCTGTCCTTTTCAACCCACAGCTCCTAATAGCAGGAGTTCCTTGTATGCTGATCTTGATCTAGCCACCCAGAGCAAAGATTTCGACTCAGTGGAGAATACCCTTACGAATGCCCTTGCAGATCTCTCCAGATACTAAGCCGGGCTGAGTGGCTCAGACGGTTAAGGCGCTGGCCTTCTAACCCCAACTTGGCAGGTTCGATCCTGGCTCAGTCCGGTGGTATTTGAAGGTGCTCAAATACGACAGCCCCGTGTCGGTAGATTTACTGGCACGTAAAAGAACTCCTGCGGGACTAAATTCCGGCACCTCGGCGTCTCCGAAGACCGTAAAAGTAGTTAGTGGGACGTAAATCAAATAACATTATTATCCAGATACTAAAGTATAAACCAGCTTAAACCGAGCCCCTCATTTGAGAAACAGGGAAGCCACTCGCAAGTTAAAGGAAGTATGGTCAGGGATCGAACGGGAACACTGCGACACTCCAAAATATCTAGGAGTGACGCTCGGCAGATCTCTTTCTTTCAAGAAGAACTGCATGAACTGCAAGTCAAAGGTGTCCACCAGGAACAATCTGCTTAAGAAATTGGTCGGATCACAATGGGGAAGTCATCCTGGTACCACCCGAACTTCTGCAATAGCGCTATGGTATTCTGCAGCAGAGTATAGCTGTCCTGTTTGGCATAGTTCCACGCATGCCAAACAGGTAGATGTAGCTCGTAATAAAGCCTGTAGAATTACAGCAGGCTGCTTGAAAGCCACTCCTACTGAATGGCTTTACCACCTCGCAGGAACAGCACCACCTCTCCTATTCGAAGAGAAACAGCTGCCAATAAGGAGAGAAGGAAAGTGGAGCAGGAAAGAGCCCATCTTTTGCATGCGTACGAATCGTATTCGCAACGATTGAAATCAAGGAAGAGCTTAATTAGAACATCAAACGAGCTTAGAACCACTGCCGAAAAAGCTAGGTTACAACTATGGAAGCCTACGACCTACCTTCCCACTGGTTGGAGAATAATTTCGGAAACTTTGCTCCCTGGCCATAGCGAGGAATGGCTGACTTGGAAGTCGCTGAATAGATTGAGACCTGGAGTGGGCAGATCAAAGGTTAATTTAGCCAGATAGGACTACTCTAGTAAGAATGATATTTAGAGTGAAAAGTGGAGACTACAACATCTGCTGCAATGCCAACAGTGTCCAGCCTCCCGTCAGTACTCTACAGTAAATGCACTGGAAGTGGCCAAGTTCTGGTCACAAATAATACAATATTTGAACTCTACGTTATATGCATATGTTTCTGACACGAGAATAAATACAAGGTGTCCGGGTTAAAGGTATAAAATTTAATAACTTGAGAAGTAGTGGAGATTTACTTGCGGTCTATTTCTACAAGTAGGGTAACGCAAAATGTTTGTTTACATACCTAATTAACCTCGATATGCGCACCATTAGTGGCGCGACAGACATCTAATCGGTATTCCACTTCTCTCCAAGTGTTCTGCAGCATTGTAGGCGTAACATTTGAGATAGCTGCACGAATGCGATGACGCAGATCTGGTAGATCACGAATTGGTGCCTGGTACACTTGATTCTTGACAAACCCTCACAGGAAAAAATCGAGTGGCGTAATGTCGGGGCTTCTAGGGGGGCTAGCAATCGATGGTCTACCTCTCCCAATCTAGCGATCTGGAAACTCACGATTCAAGAAATCCCTCACAACTTCCGCATAATGGCATGGTGCACCATCTCGCTGAAAGATCGCGTCACGAGGCAGTTGTGGCACAACATACTGCTCCAACATGTCTAGGTAACGTGTTCCATTAACTGTAGGCTCCGCGAAGAAGAATGGGCCAATAACCCTGTCCTTCAACAATCCACACCACACATTCACTTTCGGAGAGTCCTGTTCCAACTCTATCATTACGTGGGAGGGGGAGTCAGATCCACATATGCGGCAACTGTGCTTTTTTATCGTGCCTTGAAATATGGAATGTAGCCTCGTCCGAGAAACAGGCCGAATCGAGGAATGTCTCGTTTCCATAATTTTTTGCCAGAATTGTCTCCGCGAATGCCTTCCGTAGCGGCCTGTCCTGAGGTTTGATTTTCTGACGAAGCTGCAGTTTGTATGCCCGTAGGCGCAACCTTTTGTGGACGACATCGTGTACTGTCGAACGAGGTAACTGTAACTGCCTACTTGCTTGTCGAATTGACTTACGAGGGCCCCGCTTGAAGGACTCACGAATTAAATCAACAATAACCTCTGAAACTGCGTGCTTGGCGTGGCGGTCCGACATCGACAGCAAGGTCCCAGATTCTCGAAGCCGCTTGTCCCATTTCATGATTCTTACGTAAATGGGAACATCATCAGTTGGTAACAGTCCATACTCAAGCCGAAATCTCCGTTGTTCAATAAATTTCAAATTTCTTTGAAATCATTTAAGAAAGGGCTAGGAAAACAACAGATAGGGAATCTGCCACCTAGGCGACTGCCCTAAATGCAGATCAGTATTGACTGATTGATACAAGTGTAACGGATTTTATCTCCGCGAGCGAAAGCACATAGAACACCTGCTGTGGAGTCCACATGGTTACTGGCGCACTTCTCGTGAACAATGCAGTTACGCGCATGTACATGTGTACCACCGCCATCGCAAGCGAACAGAGACAACATTTTGAGTTACCCTAGTTGTAGAAACAAACCCGCCAATAAATATCTCCATTATTTCTTAAGTTATTAAATTTCATATTATTATACCTTCAACCCGGACACCTTGTATAATAAATCCCTCTAAATCGGATACTGTGTGTGCTTGTTAAAATACACTCCTCTTCACACACACACACACACACACACACACACACACACACACAACCAAAAGAAAAATTCGAACCCATTAATATTTTGATGCCCAGTTTTTAGTCCCATGGAAAGAAACAGAATGTGGAACAAAAAAGAGTTCAATTTAAAATAACTGACAGGTCGGATATTTGTTTGCATTTTCTGGGTATTCTGATCTTTTCATCTGGAATCCCAATTCCTAACTCTACCAAATCCCTGGTCCAAGGTTGACGTCAACAACACTCCAAGGATTACTGGTCCAATCTCCGGAAAGTTTGTATTATAATTATTATGATTAGTATTAGCAGATATGTTTTGCTCGGAATTAATTCTTTGGTCAATCTCTAACACTCAGATAAAAAGCGACTGAAATTTTACAAGAAATAAATTCGGAGAGCATAACACGTCAGTGACAAGAATTATAAATGCAAACAACAACCCGAGAACTGTTGTTTAGAAAGCAGCTGTGAAATTAATGTGTTCAGCATACTGTAATGACTCAGTTGTTGATGGGTGAATGAAACATGTTATATTCTTGTCACCGGCTTGAAACATGAATCTTATAAAGTTGTAGGGGGTCCGCTGTCTGTAATGACATTTATTTTGATATATGAGGGGCGTACTATATTGTTTTACACTTTATTTTTTGTACATCCGGGTATGGTTCACATTTCACTTTTGAAGGTGGTGACGTGTAACTAGTGTCTTGTTCCAACGTTTGGTAGCAGCACACGCACAGGGGCCAACGAATGCACTCCCCATAGCCATTTTATAACAACACTGTCAGCGTAGGAGCATGGAAAGCAACCGTGAGGGACAGCGCTATACGACTTGGTTCCTATGGAAAGAAGGCGTAACCACTGCAGAAATTCATTGGCGCTTGGTGGCAGTCTGTGGAGAACATGTGCCGTCACGGAAAACAGTTTACAACTGGGTGGAAGGTTGGAAAACAGGGCGCACATCGGTGGACATGGGAACCAGTTCTGGAAGGAATGGGGCAGTGTCAACGCCGGTCAACATTGCCCGGGTCGAACAGGTCATCCAAGGAAACAAATGCATCACATTTATTGAAATGGAGGCAGCCACGGCAATTAGCCGAAACAGCCTGCAGCGGATCGTGCACGGCCACTTACAGTTGGGGAAGGTGTCATTCACGTGGGTGCCTAGACTCTTGTCTGCAGACGAAAAGCAGAGGCGTGTGGACGTGTGTAGAGAACTTTTGCAACGCCATGACCAAGATCCAGCCAACTTCAGCTTGTGACTGGTGATGAGACGTGACTCCATTACCATGAGCCACAAACGAAACAACAATCGATGCAATGGAAGCATAGAGGCAGTCCACCGCCAAAGAAATGTCGAACAGTGCTATCACCTGTTCGGAAACATGAAGAAACCTCTGCGTGGTCGCCGTTTTTGCAGAACTGGACACAGCTGTCTAGGCATGGGTACGCAGCACTCCGAAAGAATAGTTTCAGGAAGGTCTGGAGAGATTGACACATCGATGGCAAAAGTGCACACATTTACAAGGAGATTATGTTGAGAAGGTTGACGTAACAACTGATGTGTAATATACTTCATATGGGTAGAAAAAGTAAAGTGTAAAACAATATAGTACGCCCTTCGTATTTATCCGATTTAGGTCAAGATCGTATCAGTTGTTTTTAGCTTTCGTGTCTGTTTGTTCCACCATCATGGGTAAATGGCTGAATAGATCTAGACCAAACTTCATATTTAGAATCTACTCATCCAGGAGCAGGTTTCGATATGCGTATCATTTAAAAATCAGTGAAAAGACTGGGGGTTTATAGGAAGACCAGGCAAGTTCTTTTTCTTTTTCCAATTTTCTCACATGCTATTCATCTCTAAAACCTCATATTTAGAGTTTACTCATCCAGGAGCAGGTTTCATTTAAAAAATACTGAATAGACTGGGGGTTTATAGGAAGACCAGAAGAGTTTCTTTCAATTTTCTCTTACAATAGTGATTATATGTAAAATCTGTAGACTATATGTGAAACGCCCCTCATTTTAAATAATTTTTGTTATGTATATAATTTCGCTTATTCATCAAACGACGGAGAAACTCACTATTTTCTACAGGCTTCACGCTCTGCAGCCGGTGACGGACATCCTCACAGACCTACAGTTATTTGAAGGATCCATTGATAGGTATTATATGTATTTCATCCTAAGGAGTGCCTCATCTGCGCAGACGTACAGCCCGTCCTGGGCGTCAATTTTCGTCGAAAGCCCTGCATCAGGCCATACTCCATTATTACTACTATACCGAGACACACTCCATGCAAACGTCTTCAGAAGCATCTATGTTTGAAGATCTGTTCGAGGAGAGGAAACGTTTCTTAAAACTAGCCTACCGTGCATGAGCTAGTCTTAATAATAATGTTCTTCTTACTTCTATTACCCAAATACCAATATCCATCCAATACCTTTATTGCATTGCTTTATTTTTGTTTTATATTACGTATTTTATTTTCACGTTGTACTGACACTCCTACATGACGGTCTCCACATCATATAAGTGTCCTAACGACTAATACTGGACCATTGGAATTACAGGAAGCTACCGTACTAGGTAGCTACAGCATAGTGTCTATGCAGTAAGAATAACAACCAAAATGTAATTGTCTATGCAGGTCTCGAAGATATCCGCTTCTGTGCATACTTACGATTGTTACACCTTCATGCCCCTCTACGAATGGCATAGTAAGAATCCTGTGATGCTCGCTTTTGATAAATTGCTGACTAAAAACAAGGAACTTTTCTCCATGGCCCTTTTGTCATGATTTGGACGTGAATCAACGCCTTTTTAACAATATATCACTGTTTCCTTCATAAGTCTCTTACTGTTCCATCGATAATGATGATTTTCCCACGGTTTCCTCCCATCGTGTTCTACTACAATCTGTACCTCATTCAGGTCAATACGATTTATATTAGATTTTATATAATATAGTTATTTACAAAAAAAATGTATTTTCAGATGCTCAGAACAAAAACTCGATAAAAGTATAATCACAGCATATGTTAGTGATTGAGGCTCATTTTGTAGGTGGAGGTTTGTTACACACTTAAACAAAGGGGAAGTACGAACATTAGTAGTATAATAAGCGGGTTCGGCGGCCGCCGCCGCCGCACGCCTCCTCCTCCGCCGCCTCCTCCGCCGCCGCCGCCGCCGCCCGCGGGAAATTTGAATTTTGGCGGGAGATTTGAATTTGTAAACAAAGCCACGTGCTTTTTGACAGCTGTCATCGACAACAACGCATCGCTAACCTCACTGCTGCCATCTTGACGGGCCTAAACCTCACTAGTACCAACTTAACCTAACTAGCGTGAGGTAAACAAAGCCACGTGTTTTTTGACAGCCACGTGCTTTTTGACAGACAACAACGCATCGCTAACCTCAGTACTACCATCTTGACGGGCCTAAACCTCAGTAGTGCCAACTTAACCTCACTAGCATGAGGTAAACAAAGCCACGTGCTTTTTGACAGCCACGTGCTTTTTGACAGATTTGTAAACAAAGCCACGTGCTTTTTGACAGACAACAACGCATCGCAAACCTCAGTACTACCATCTTGACGGGCCTAAACCTTAGTGGTACCAACTTAACCTCACTAGCATGAGGTAAACAAAGCCACGTGTTTTTTGACAGCCACGTGCTTTTTGACAGATTTGTAAACAAAGCCACGTGCTTTTTGACAGCTGTCATCGACAACAAAGCATCGCTAACCTCAGTACTGCCATCTTGACGGGCCTAAACCTCAGTAGTACCAACTTAACCTAACTAGCGCGAGATAAACAAAGCCACGTGCTTTTTGACAGCCACGTGCTTTTTTGACAGCTATCATCCGCCATCTTTAAACTACAGAGCACCGTGCTGCCCTCTTTCGTCACCTGTCATCGGCAGTGCTGCCATCTTGACGGGCCTAAACCTTAGTGCTACCAACTTAACCTCACTAGCTCGAGATAAACAAATCCACGTGCTTTTTGACAGCTGTCATCCGCCATCTTTAATCTATAGAGCACAGTGCTGCCCTCTTTAGCTACTTACCTTTGAAATGTGGTGGCGGATAATTTGAAAAATGCTTTTCGACAAGCAGCCATCTTTAATCCAGAGAGAACCGTGCTGCCCTCTATGTGGTGGCGGCAAATTGAAAAATTCAACGTGCTCTTGTTTGAAAACAAACTCACGTGCTTTTTTGACAGCTGTCATCTGCCATCTTTAATCTATAGAGCACAGTGCTGCCCTCTTTAGTTTGAAATGTGGTGGTGGTAAATTCCACGTGCTCTTGTTTGGAAACAAAGCTATGTGCTTTTTTGACAGCTGTCATCCGCCATCTTTAATCTATAGAGCACAGTGCTGCCCTCTTTATCGTAGTAGATGTAAATTCGTCACAGCTGTCATCCGCAGTGCTGCCATCTTAACGAGCCTAAACCTTAGTGCTACCAACTTAACCTCACTAGCGTGAGATAAACAAATCCACGTGCTTTTTTGACAGCTGTCATCCACCATCTTTAATCTATAGAGCACAGTGGTGCGCTCTTTAGCTACTTACCTTTGAAATGTGGTGGCGGATAATTTGAAAAATGCTTTTTGATAGCAGCCATCTTTGAGCACCTTGCTGCCCTCTTTGTGGTGGCAGGCAATTCCACGTGACAGCAGCCATCTTTAATCATGAGAGCACCGTGCTGCCCTCTATGTGGTGGCGGCAATTTGAAAAATTCTACATGCTCTTGTTCGGAAACAAACTCACGTGCTTTTTTCTGACAGCTGTCATCCGCCATCTTGCATCACAAACCTCAGTGCTGCGCTCTTTAGCTAGATACCTTTGAAATGTGGTGGCGGCAATTTGAAGAAAATCTATGTGCTCTTGTTTAGTAAACAAAGCCACGTGCTTTTTATGACAGCTGTCATCCACCATCTTTAATCAATAGAGCACTGTGCTGCTATCATGCGGGCAATTTCATCACCTGTCATCTACCATCTTTAATCTACAGAGCACCGTGCTGTCCTCTATGTAGTAGCGGGCAATTTGAAAAGTTCTGTTAGCCGTCGTCCGCCATCTTTAATCAAGAGAGCACCGTGCTGCCATCTATGTGGTGGCGGCAAATTCCATGTGCTCTTGTTTAGTAAACAAACTCACGCGCTTTTTTGTCAGCTGTCATCCGCCATCTTACATCGCAAACCTCAGTGCTACACTCTTTAGTTGAAATATGGTGGCGGATAATTTAAAAAAGAAAAATTCTACAGCAGCCATCTCTCGGCGCTAATTGCACAAGATGGTGGCTATACATGACTCCTTAAAGGTGCTTATGCAAGATGGCCGCTATACATAGACTCCCTTGGGATGCTTGCGCAAGATGGCGTTTATACATGGCTCCTTATGAGATGCCCTAGGGATGCTTGCGCAAGATGGCGGTTGCTCTTATGAGGCGGCTTAAGGGTCCTTGCACAAGATGACTAGAGACGCCCTAAGGATGCTTGCGCAAAATGGCGGACGCAAGATGGCGGCTATACACGACTCCTTATGAGACGCCTTAAGGGTGCTTGCGCAAGATGGCTGCTGCTCTTAGCTTAGAGGCTAACGTGTCATGCTAGTTCGATTCATTAAATTTGGGGCTTAAATGCAAAATGTTAAATATCTCGAAAACGGTGCATCGTAGAGCAAAACGGACAAAATTTTTCCGCCCAATACCTCGGTTCGCAGTACGAGGAACATGATAGATTAAGTCTAATGATGAGATCGACGGTTCGGTTCCTACTAAGGCCCTATGGCATTCACTCTGTTTTAGCTTGTATTGAAGCAAGTCTTCGTAACATGATCAGGTCTAGCTATGGTAGAGAGTATAACGTGCCGTGCAGGTTCGATTCATTAAATTTAGGGCTTAAATGCAAAATGTTAAATATCTCGAAAACGGATAAAATTTTTCTACCTGATACCTAGGTTTGCAGTATCAGGGGCATAAGAAAAACATAGTCTAATGATGAGATCGACGGTTCGATCCCTACTTAGGCCCTTTGGCATTGGCAGCTATCTAATTCTACAAGATGGCGGCTATACATAGCTTCTTATGAGACAGCTTAAGAGCGCTTGCATAAGATGGCTGCTGCTCTTATGAGACGCCCTAGGGGTGCTTGCGCAAGGTAGCAGTGACAAGACGGTGACTATACACAGCTGCTTATGATACGGCCTAGAGGTGCTCACACAAGATGGTGGCTGCTTTGATGAAGAAAGTTAGCTTTGCATCGTGCAGGTATCTTTACAGCACTAAACCTCATACCTTTGAAATGTGGTGGCAGGTAATTTGAAAAATTCGACGTGCTTTTTCATAAGCTGTTAAGGCCTCCTCTTATGTCAAGGCATAACTCTATCGAACGAGTTTAAACCTGCATCGGGATAGCTAGAGTAAGCGCGTGCTGCAGTGATGACGTCATTATGCATGTTTAGACTTGCAAATCACAGAAGAAACGTAACAAGGCTGGAATCGAAAACTGCACTCTATGCTGTTAACTTTATCATGTGATCGAAACATTGATTGAAGTATTTAGAACACGCAATAAGTAGAACCAAACACTGTACTCGATACAACATGTGTTTAGAACATGTCAGGGGATATCTTTGTTCTAAGAAGATTAGTTTACCGCACATTCCTTGGCTAAAGGGCTAATGGGCTAAAGGGCTAATGGGCTAAAGGGCTAATGGGCTAAAGGGCTAAAGGGCTAATGGGCTAAAGGGCTAAAGGGCTAAAGGTGCAACAACCTCATCGATCGCTATCAGCAAGAACGCTTGTACTTTGTTAAGTGTAGAAAATTAATCTTTATTGGTAAATGGTTTTATGTTCAGAACAAGGAATGGAACCTAGGGGTTACGTCTTACCTAATAAAATCCCCGAGGTGCGATGAGTTACGTTTTTCGAACTAGTGTTTGGAACACTGAACTTTTCAAGATGGCAAGAGTGAGGTTAGCAATGTTCTGTTGTTGGATTTTAAATTCCGCGCTACAACATGCATAAGGTGGCAGCCCTTGAGGTTTACCGCCGTAAAGATGGCAAGAGTGAGGTTAGCAATGTTCTGTTGTTGGATTTTAAATTCCGCGCTACAACATGCATAAGGTGGTTGCCTTGAGGTTTACCGCCGTAAAGATGGCAAGAGTGAGGTTAACAATGTTCGGTTGTTGGATTTTAAATTCCGCGCTACAACATGCATAAGGTGGCAGCCTTGAGGTTTACCGCCGTCAAGATGGCAGAAGTGAGGTTAGCGACGCTCTATTGTCCTTCAAAGTGAGGTTAGGGTTCGTCAAGAAGACTGCTGTCAAAAAAGCACGTGGCTATGTTTACCAAACAAGAGCACGTGGTCGTGACGTCACGGTGCCGTAGTATGTTGCCTCAGCATGTAAAGTTCAATGTCTACACCTACGTAGTTAACACTCTGCTATGTTCACAAGATTTTTTACACATAACTATTCTTTATGCTTTAAGTTCATGCACATAGGCTATGCTAAGATAGCAGTACAAACACATGCGAACTTTGTACATTCTAATGGAATAAGTTTAGTACTGTGTGCATTATGGATACATGATGTGTGCACGCATTTAATCTTGACTATACGTAATGCTGCTGCTTTGTTTACAAGATTTTTATACATTGCTATTCTTTATGCTTTAAGTTCATGCACGCACAAGCGATACTCGTACGCTCTAGCAGGAGAAGTTTAGTACGATATTCGATACATACATTATCGATAGGTGATGTGTACACGCTTTAGAACATAGCTCATCTTTATGCTTTAAGTTCGTGCACATGGGTTTGGGATACACAAAAGCGATTGCTACATGCTCTAGCGGAAGAAGTCTAGTACGATAGTCGATGCATGTAAAATCGATAGGTTATGCTAAGATAGCAGCACACTTACATGATTTTAGCACAATCTAGTGGAAAAAGTTTAGTATGATACTCGTTTCGTGCAAAATCATTAGGTAATGTGTAAACGCTTTGAAATAAGGCTATTCTTTGTACTTTAAGTTCATGCGTACAGGTTATGCTAAGATAGCAGCACAATCTAGCGCAAGAAGTTTAGTACGAGACATGCAAAATCGATAGGTGACGTGTAAACGCTTTGAAGCATGGCTATTCTTTGTACCTTAAAGTCATGCGTATAGGTTATGCTAAGATAGCAGCACAATCTAGCGGAAGAAGTTTAGTATGATATTCGATACATACATTATCGATAGGTAATGTGTACACGCTTTGAAACAAGGCTATTCTTTGTACTTTAAGTTCATGCGTCTTAGTTATGCTTGCGATAGTCGATGCATGTAAAATCGATAGTTTATGCTAAGATAGCAGCACACTTACACGATTTTAGCACAATCTAGTGGAAGAAGTTTAGTACGAGAGTCGATGCTTGCAAAATCATTAGGTAATGTGTACACGCTTTGAAACAAGGCTATTCTTTGTACTTTAAGTTCATGCGTCTTAGTTATGCTAAGATAGCAGCACAATCTACCTGAAGAAGTTTTTCACGAGAGTCGATACATGCAAAATCGATAGTTGATGCGTACACGCTTTAAAACATGACTATTCATTGTACTTTAAGTTCATGTGTATAAGTTATGCTAAGATAGCAGCACAACCTAGCGGAAGAAGTTTAGTACGATATTTGTTGCATCCAAAGTCGATAGGTAATGTGTACACGCTTTGAAACATGGCTATTCTTTGTACCTTAAGGTCATGCGTATAGGTTACGCTAAGATAGCAGCACAATCTAGCGGAAGAAGTTTAGTACGAGAGTCGATGCTTGCAAAATCGATAGGTAATGTGTACACGTTTTGAGACATAGCTCTTCTTTGTTCTTTAAGTTCATGCGTCTTAGTTATGCTGAGATAGCAGCACAATCTACCTGCAGAAGTTTAGTACGAGAGTCGATACATGCAAATTCGATAGTTGATGTGTACACGCTTTGAAACATGACTATTCATTGTACTTTAAGTTCATGGGTATAGGTTATGCTAAGATAGCAGCACAATCTAGCGGAAGAAATTTAGTACGATATTTGATGCATGCAAAATCAATAAGTAATGTGTACACGCTTTGAAACATGGCTATTCTTTGTACTTTAAGTTCATGTGTATAAGTTATGCTAAGATAGCAGCACAACCTAGCGGAAGAAGTTTAGTACGATATTTGTTGCATGCAAAGTCGATAGGTAATGTGTACACGCTTTGAAACATGGCTACTCTTTGTACCTTAAGGTCACGCGTATAGGTTATGCTAAGATAGCAGCACAATCTAGCGGAAGAAGTTTAGTACGAGAGTCGATGTGTGCAAAATCGATAGGTGATGTCTACACGCTTTGAAACATGGCTATTCATTGTACTTTAATTTTATGGGTATAGGTTATGCTAAGATAGCAGCACGATCTAGCGGATGAAGTTTAGTTCGATGGTCGATGCATGTAAAATCGATAGGTCATGTGTACACGCTTTGAAACATAGCAATTCATACTGCTGCTCTGTTCCCAAGACTTTTAAGCATAGCTAACCCTAATACTGCTCTTAACGACGTCGAGCTAAGGATTGATTACGTGACCGTGACGTCACGACCACGTGCTCTTGTTTGGTAAACATAGCCACGTGCTTTTTTGACAGCTGTCTTCTTGACGAACCCTAACCTCACTTTGAAGGACAATAGAGCGTCGCTAACCTCACTTCTGCCATCTTGACGGCGGTAAACCTCAAGGCTGCCACCTTATGCATGTTATAGCGCGGAATTTAAAATCCAACAACAGAACATTGTTAACCTCACTCTTGCCATCTTTACGGCGGTAAACCTCAAGGCTGCCACCTTATGCATGTTGTAGCGCGGAATTTAAAATCCAACAACCGAACATTGTTAACCTCACTCTTGCCATCTTTACGGCGGTAAACCTCAAGGCTACCACCTTATGCATGTTGTAGCGCGGAATTTAAAATCCAACAACAGAACATTGCTAACCTCACTCTTGCCATCTTTACGGCGGTAAACCTCAAGGGCTGCCACCTTATGCATGTTGTAGCGCGGAATTTAAAATCCAACAACAGAACATTGCTAACCTCACTCTTGCCATCTTGAAAAGTTCAGTGTTCCAAACACTAGTTCGAAAAACGTAACTCATCGCACCTCGGGGATTTTATTAGGTAAGACGTAACCCCTAGGTTCCATTCCTTGTTCTGAACATAAAACCATTTACCAATAAAGATTAATTTTCTACACTTAACAAAGTACAAGCGTTCTTGCTGATAGCGATCGATGAGGTTGTTGCACCTTTAGCCCTTTAGCCCTTTAGCCCATTAGCCCTTTAGCCCTTTAGCCCATTAGCCCTTTAGCCCATTAGCCCTTTAGCCCATTAGCCCTTTAGCCAAGGAATGTGCGGTAAACTAATCTTCTTAGAACAAAGATATCCCCTGACATGTTCTAAACACATGTTGTATCGAGTACAGTGTTTGGTTCTACTTATTGCGTGTTCTAAATACTTCAATCAATGTTTCGATCACATGATAAAGTTAACAGCATAGAGTGCAGTTTTCGATTCCAGCCTTGTTACGTTTCTTCTGTGATTTGCAAGTCTAAACATGCATAATGACGTCATCACTGCAGCACGCGCTTACTCTAGCTATCCCGATGCAGGTTTAAACTCGTTCGATAGAGCTATGCCTTGACATAAGAGGAGGCCTTAACAGCTTATGAAAAAGCACGTCGAATTTTTCAAATTACCTGCCACCACATTTCAAAGGTATGAGGTTTAGTGCTGTAAAGATACCTGCACGATGCAAAGCTAACTTTCTTCATCAAAGCAGCCACCATCTTGTGTGAGCACCTCTAGGCCGTATCATAAGCAGCTGTGTATAGTCACCGTCTTGTCACTGCTACCTTGCGCAAGCACCCCTAGGGCGTCTCATAAGAGCAGCAGCCATCTTATGCAAGCGCTCTTAAGCTGTCTCATAAGAAGCTATGTATAGCCGCCATCTTGTAGAATTAGATAGCTGCCAATGCCAAAGGGCCTAAGTAGGGATCGAACCGTCGATCTCATCATTAGACTATGTTTTTCTTATGCCCCTGATACTGCAAACCTAGGTATCAGGTAGAAAAATTTTATCCGTTTTCGAGATATTTAACATTTTGCATTTAAGCCCTAAATTTAATGAATTGAACCTGCACGGCACGTTATACTCTCTACCATAGCTAGACCTGATCATGCTACGAAGACTTGCTTCAATACAAGCTAAAACAGAGTGAATGCCATAGGGCCTAAGTAGGAACCGAACCGTCGATCTCATCATTAGACTTAATCTATCATGTTCCTCGTACTGCGAACCGAGGTATTGGGCGGAAAAATTTTGTCCGTTTTGCTCTACGATGCACCGTTTTCGAGATATTTAACATTTTGCATTTAAGCCCCAAATTTAATGAATCGAACTAGCATGACACGTTAGCCTCTAAGCTAAGAGCAGCAGCCATCTTGCGCAAGCACCCTTAAGGCGTCTCATAAGGAGTCGTGTATAGCCGCCATCTTGCGTCCGCCATTTTGCGCAAGCATCCTTAGGGCGTCTCTAGTCATCTTGTGCAAGGACCCTTAAGCCGCCTCATAAGAGCAACCGCCATCTTGCGCAAGCATCCCTAGGGCATCTCATAAGGAGCCATGTATAACCGCCATCTTGCGCAAGCATCCCAAGGGAGTCTATGTATAGCGGCCATCTTGCATAAGCACCTTTAAGGAGTCATGTATAGCCACCATCTTGTGCAATTAGCGCCGAGAGATGGCTGCTGTAGAATTTTTCTTTTTTAAATTATCCGCCACCATATTTCAACTAAAGAGTGTAGCACTGAGGTTTGCGATGTAAGATGGCGGATGACAGCTGACAAAAAAGCGCGTGAGTTTGTTTACTAAACAAGAGCACATGGAATTTGCCGCCACCACATAGATGGCAGCACGGTGCTCTCTTGATTAAAGATGGCGGATGACGGCTAACAGAACTTTTCAAATTGCCCGCTACTACATAGAGGACAGCACGGTGCTCTGTAGATTAAAGATGGTAGATGACAGGTGATGAAATTGCCCGCATGATAGCAGCACAGTGCTCTATTGATTAAAGATGGTGGATGACAGCTGTCATAAAAAGCACGTGGCTTTGTTTACTAAACAAGAGCACATAGATTTTTTTCAAATTGCCGCCACCACATTTCAAAGGTATCTAGCTAAAGAGCGCAGCACTGAGGTTTGTGATGCAAGATGGCGGATGACAGCTGTCAGAAAAAAGCACGTGAGTTTGTTTCCGAACAAGAGCATGTAGAATTTTTCAAATTGCCGCCACCACATAGAGGGCAGCACGGTGCTCTCATGATTAAAGATGGCTGCTGTCACGTGGAATTGCCTGCCACCACAAAGAGGGCAGCACGGTGCTCAAAGATGGCTGCTATCAAAAAGCATTTTTCAAATTATCCGCCACCACATTTCAAAGGTAAGTAGCTAAAGAGCGCACCACTGTGCTCTATAGATTAAAGATGGTGGATGACAGCTGTCAAAAAAGCACGTGGATTTGTTTATCTCACGCTAGTGAGGTTAAGTTGGTAGCACTAAGGTTTAGGCTCGTTAAGATGGCAGCACTGCGGATGACAGCTGTGACGAATTTACATCTACTACGATAAAGAGGGCAGCACTGTGCTCTATAGATTAAAGATGGCGGATGACAGCTGTCAAAAAAGCACATAGCTTTGTTTCCAAACAAGAGCACGTGGAATTTACCACCACTACATTTCAAACTAAAGAGGGCAGCACTGTGCTCTATAGATTAAAGATGGCAGATGACAGCTGTCAAAAAAGCACGTGAGTTTGTTTTCAAACAAGAGCACGTTGAATTTTTCAATTTGCCGCCACCACATAGAGGGCAGCACGGTTCTCTCTGGATTAAAGATGGCTGCTTGTCGAAAAGCATTTTTCAAATTATCCGCCACCACATTTCAAAGGTAAGTAGCTAAAGAGGGCAGCACTGTGCTCTATAGATTAAAGATGGCGGATGACAGCTGTCAAAAAGCACGTGGATTTGTTTATCTCGAGCTAGTGAGGTTAAGTTGGTAGCACTAAGGTTTAGGCCCGTCAAGATGGCAGCACTGCCGATGACAGGTGACGAAAGAGGGCAGCACGGTGCTCTGTAGTTTAAAGATGGCGGATGATAGCTGTCAAAAAAGCACGTGGCTGTCAAAAAGCACGTGGCTTTGTTTATCTCGCGCTAGTTAGGTTAAGTTGGTACTACTGAGGTTTAGGCCCGTCAGGATGGCAGTACTGAGGTTAGCGATGCTTTGTTGTCGATGACAGCTGTCAAAAAGCACGTGGCTTTGTTTACAAATCTGTCAAAAAGCACGTGGCTGTCAAAAAACACGTGGCTTTGTTTACCTCATGCTAGTGAGGTTAAGTTGGTACCACTAAGGTTTAGGCCCGTCAAGATGGTAGTACTGAGGTTTGCGATGCGTTGTTGTCTGTCAAAAAGCACGTGGCTTTGTTTACAAATCTGTCAAAAAGCACGTGGCTGTCAAAAAGCACGTGGCTTTGTTTACCTCATGCTAGTGAGGTTAAGTTGGCACTACTGAGGTTTAGGCCCGTCAAGATGGTAGTACTGAGGTTAGCGATGCGTTGTTGTCTGTCAAAAAGCACGTGGCTGTCAAAAAACACGTGGCTTTGTTTACCTCACGCTAGTTAGGTTAAGTTGGTACTAGTGAGGTTTAGGCCCGTCAAGATGGCAGCAGTGAGGTTAGCGATGCGTTGTTGTCGATGACAGCTGTCAAAAAGCACGTGGCTTTGTTTACAAATTCAAATCTCCCGCTTATTATACTACTAACATTCTTATAAACTTGGAATTTATAAAAGGAACTGTGATATATTTTTTAAAAAGCGGGAAATTAAAATGTTATAATTTTGACGTTAGTGAAGTTGTTTCTGGTTGCCAGGAAGCATGCCAATAATGGATATGTGCAGCATTTGTCAACAACATTTGTAGCATATTTAACAATCGAATGAATATTGGTCTTTTTATCCTCTGTTAAGCTGGGTCTCCCCACTTTATACAACATCGCTTGAACTGTAATTTATCAACTACAGATTTAGAGATAAGTTGATTTTCCTAATCTTAAACAATCTCATACAGGCCACGACAACAATTAATATACACTTCAATGGATACCAGAAACAGATAAAAGAATAAGCTTGAATGGAGTTTATGAAGTAGGAAAGATCATAATATGAAGATAAAAGCTGGAATTCAATAGCACACACTGACGAAAATAGACCGTTAATAGGAAGAGGAATAAGGAATAATTTATCATGAGAGATGTTCGATTAATTTCCAACTTGTTTAAAATCATTTAAGAAAAGACTATGCACACAACCGGTAGGGTGTCTGCCACCTGGGTGACAGCTCTAAATGACTGATTGGTTGACCGATCCTGGGCAAAATTAAAGCCAGATGGCCTTCTCTTACATCTACCCAGTTTAACACACTATTTACAAGAAATTGTTAACGACTTTTATACATACCTAAATTAAGATCATATGTTAACTGAAGTCCGCCTCTGTGGTGTAGTGGTTAGTGTGATTAGCTGCCACCCCCGGAGGCCCGGATTCGATTCCCGGCTCTGCCACGAAATTGAAAAGTGGTACGAGGGCTGGAACGGGGTCCACTCAGCCTCAGAGGTCAAATAAGTACAGGTGGGTTCGATTCCCACCTCAGCCATCCTGGAAGTGGTTTTCCGTGGTTTCCCACTTCTCCTCCAGGCAAATGTCGGGATAGTACCTAGCTTCCTTCCCTCTTCCTTGTCTATCCCTTCCAATCTTCTCATCCCCACACAAGGCCCCGGTTCAGCATAGCAGGTGAGGCCGCCTGGGCGAGGTACTGGTCATTCTCCCCAGTTGTACCCCCGACCCAATGACTCACGTTCCAGAACACAGCCCTTGAGGCGGTAGAGGTGGGATCCATCTGTGATTCCGAGGAAAAAACCAACCCCGGAGGGTAAATAGATTAAGAAGAAGATGTTAACCGAAATTATTAATATAATATACCAAGGTACATACACTGACTGACAGAGCAAATGCAACACCAAGAAGGAGTGGTCAGAACTTTATGCCAATTGCAGGGTAGACTGAAGTCACTGAGGTATGCTCATGATGTGAAATGCGCCGCTGTGCTGCGCACGTAGCGAACGATAAGTGGGACACGGCGTTGGCGAATGGCCCACTTCGTACCGTGATTTTTCAGCCGACAGTCATTGTAGAACGTGTTGTCGTGTGCCACAGGACACGTGTATAGCTAAGAATGCCAGGCCGCCGTCAACGGAGGCATTTCCAGCAGACAGACGACTTTACGAGGGGTATGGTGATCGGGCTGAGAAGGGTAGGTTGGTCGCTTCGTCAAATCGCAGCCGATACCCATAGGGATGTGTCCACGGTGCAGCGCCTGTGGCGAAGATGGTTGGCGCAGGGACATGTGGCACGTGCGAGGGGTCCAGGCGCAGCCCGAGTGACGTCAGCACGCGAGGATCGGCGCATCCGCCGCCAAGCGGTGGCAGCCCCGCACGCCACGTCAACCGCCATTCTTCAGCATGTGCAAGACACCCTGGCTGTTCCAATATCGACCAGAACTATTTCCCGTCGATTGGTAAAAGGAGGCCTGCACTCCCGGCGTCCGCTCAGAAGACTACCATTGGCTCCACAGCATAGACGTGCACGCCTGGCATGGTGCCGGGCTAGAGCGACTTGGATGAGGGAATGGCAGAACGTCGTGTTCTCCGATGAGTCACGCTTCTGTTCTGTCAGTGATAGTCACCGCAGACGAGTGTGGCGTCGGCGTGGAGAAAGGTCAAATCCGGCAGTAACTGTGGAGCGCCCTACCGCTAGACAACGCGGCATCATGGTTTGGGGCGCTATTGCGTATGATTCCACGTCACCTCTAGTGCGTATTCAAGGCACGTTAAATGCCCACCGCTACGTGCAGCATGTGCTGCGGCCGGTGGCACTCCCGTACCTTCAGGGGCTGCCCAATGCTCTGATTCAGCAGGATAATGCCCGCCCACACACTGCTCGCATCTCCCAACAGGCTCTACGAGGTGTACAGATGCTTCCGTGGCCAGCGTACTCTCCGGATCTCTCACCAATCGAACACGTGTGGGATCTCATTGGACGCCGTTTGCAAACTCTGCCCCAGCCTCGTACGGACGACCAACTGTGGCAAATGGTTGACAGAGAATGGAGAACCATCCCTCAGGACACCATCCGCACTCTTATTGACTCTGTACCTCGACGTGTTTCTGCGTGCATCGCGCTCGCGGTGGTCCTACATCCTACTGAGTCGATGCCGTGCGCATTGTGTAACCTGCATATCGGTTTGAAATAAACATCAATTATTCGTCCGTGCCGTCTCTGTTTTTTCCCCAACTTTCATCCCTTTCGAACCACTCCTTCTTGGTGTTGCATTTGCTCTGTCAGTCAGTGTACATATAAATAGACAAGATATGAATATAGAGTTTTAACTGCTAAACATCTTAAAATAGAACGATTAGTGCAAAACAGTACTTAATAAGTAATTGAGTAATTAATAAATTATTTATATCTAACTAACTAAAAACTAATAAAAACAAATAAAACTATTTTAATCGCCATAAAATGTGAATTTAACAGTTATAAACTGTTTTGTAACGTCTGGTATGTGAACGTTAATTTGGTAAATGGTGTTCCAATGGTCCTACAGCATACCTTGAGACCTTAACTACTCAGGGTAAGTCAAACCGAAGTGATACTCCATCTGTAGGCGTAGCCATGCATTAAACTGTCAGGTGACCCTTCCAAACAAAGTGAATAGCGGTGCGTCCGTGTGTCGTGAGGTACACAGACTACTGCGGCCATCTGAGCACGTTGTACGCAGGGGCGGCCGTACCTTATGTGCTGAAATGCTGCAGCACATTGCCTATTTGAAAATAAATTGTTTTAAAAATATAATCTGCAATGAAATACAGTGCATTGAAAAAGACGTCAGCCAAATAATAGGAAAGTATTCAACTCCCCTCACAACCAGGTAACAAGTCGTGTGTTCCACGCAGGGTGGCTGCGCTGGGCTGTGCGATCACAGCTCGGCGAGAATTTCTAAGCTTTTAGACAGAAAGCAGGAACACTGCCTTTTGCGCATGCGTGCCCAACTTTTCCGATAGGCTGTGGAAACAACAGCTAAGAACCCAGACCGCTAAGACATCACTTCGCAGCGATTCTTCGTTCGACCACAGAGAGGCAGCACTAATCACACTTGCATTACGACCGAAATGAAAACGTGGCAGGTGGCACCTTGTTGACTGAGCGGTAGTATTTAAGAGGGGATCGCTCAAAGCGAACGGGAAAACAGTATACTGTAGAGCTGTTCCCGCCAGGTCTTTTAATATCAAAGAGGATAGAATACTCCCAACTTGCCTATTCCATAACCACCTTTGTAAATCGATTAACTATAAAAATTGTACTTTTTTGTTGTCAAAATAAGGACATGACATTGTGATTTTCTTTTGAAAAATGTCTAGTTTATAAAAGTCACTATAAAAACATAACATGTAATTTTGCATTACGAGGTTTCAATGATTTTGGTAACATTGGGAAGTTCTGTTTTTGCGCGCTCACACCAAGTGTTTGAGTTCGTGAATATTTTGCCATTGCAGGTGTTATTGTGTGTTTAATTATACAGTTTTATAAATTTTATGAGGAATGTGTATATGTGTTGGGGTTGTTTGCGCGTTTGTTCAGTGTGGAAAACCAGTGGAGAGCCTCTTGGAAACCGCATACCGATATGTTTCTCAATATTTTTATTTTTGGAGGGGGGATGGATTACAGCATCGAACTTAGGTGTTTCACTGACTCTATATAAACGTAGAAAGCTAGCGTTGGAAAAGAAGAAAAGTTCTAATTGTTATTCGTAATGATAAACTTAGTGCCTCCGTGGCTCAGGTGGTAGCACGCCGACCTCTCGTCGCTAAGTTCCGTGGTTCAAATTCCGGCCACTCCATGTGAGATTTGTGCTGGACAAAGGGGAGGCAGGACAGGTTTTTCTCCGGATACTCCGGTTTTTCCCGTCACAGTTTATTCCAACAACCCTCTCCAATATCATTTCATTTCATCTGTCAGTCATTAATCATTTCCCCAGAGGTGTGTGACAGCCTTCGGCAACCGGCACAATTCCTATCCTCGCCTGACCCGGTCAAATACGAGGTAACTGTGGATTTTCATTCATTTTCACAAGGAAGGTGCAGTAATAAAACTGCATTGTTCTCCCGGAGATGAATTTTGAAATGAATCAAGAGTAGACAGCAGGGTTGGAGATATGGTCATTTGGAGCACGAGTTGTGTTACTTCTAAACAATGGAAATGAGAACAGTAGGCTACTTATAAAACATGCTGAGGAAATAAACCACGACATTTTTTGTGTTAAACCCATACTTTATAATATGATCTATTGTGCTCCTCTCCTGTCTCAAACCTCTGGCCTCACACTACTTCTTCCCGGACCTTCCTCAGTTACTTGTGGTCGGCATTTCATATGGATTTAGCTCAGTTTTACGGCCTGATGCCTTTCCTGACGCCAGCTCTTTTGGAGGGAAGTGTTGGTTGGCAGTGTGATTTGTTGCATGTAAACAAGGATGTCGATTACACCCAATACCACCCGACGAGTCAGAGGAATTAACCAGACGCGACTAAAATCCCTGCAAGAGTGGGAATCGAAGCTGCGATCCTCTCAACCAAAGGCCACTACGCTGACCATTTAGCCAGGGGGTCGGACCTCTAGATCCATACGTGATTCACACAAACTTCAGGGTTAAACACATTTAACTTGAGTGCCCTCAGAGTTGTTGGCAAATACTTCTTCTCAGTCCTGCTACTAGGTTTTTCATCTGATGTGAACATACAGAGTGTTTCCGTTATGATGATACAGACTTTCAGGAATGCTGGAGAAGGTAACATCTATCCATTTGAGGTAGGAATTCCCGGTCGGGAAATAGCTCGGTTACCGGGTATCAAACAAATATGGTTTTGGATACCTACGTACGTGGCATACAAAAGCCTTACGAATCTTTGTCTGGATGTGTAATACTTTATTTACCAGCACAAAACACACACGCTAAGAAGCTACTTACAACAGCTGTTCCAAAGGCATCCCCCAGATTCGACGTAAGCATGACAACGTCGCAGTAAGTTCTGGCGTATCCGGTGAAACAACTCTGGCACCGTTCTAATGTTGTCCCAGGGCGAACGGATTCTTGCTACAGCTCCTCTTCAGTCTCTACATGTGTCTCGTACGCAGGACTTTACCCTACAAGAAGAAAACCAGTGAGTCAGATCAGGTGAAAGAGCTGGCCGCACAAAAGGCTCTCTTCTTATTCACTATCAGGGAAATTCTGATTAAAGTGTTCAGGAGCAGCATATGAAAAGTGAGCTAGAGACCCATTATGTTGAACCCACTTGTGTTGACGAACTTTCAATCTACGATAAAGGGTTTTGGCGTATAAGGTGCTGTTAAGCCACTTCCGGATCGAGTCTCCTATCTCAAATTGTGGAAACACCCTGTAGAGTACAATCGACGCGCGGTAGTCAGCAAGTCTAGACAATTATATTTCATCGGGATGATATCTGGTTGGCAACGTGCCTGAAGTTGAAAAGATAGATCGATTGACAGACTAAACTATATCCGCTGAGGTGTGCGCCCTCACTAGAAGCCGCAGATCCCTTTGCGGATCAATGGTATAGAGTCGGCCTCAGACTGCAAAGCTCGCGGGATCAAATCCGGCAGAGGTAGTGCGATTTTTAAAAGGCGGAAAAGTTCCATTTGACATTCCATGTCGTACGACTCGGCATGTAAAATATCTCTGACGACTTATTTGATCAGCAAACAGAAATTCGATTTACTCTGCCATCTAGCAGAGTGAAAGGGAACGTCGAAATCGACGCGCAGGCTGCCTAGATGGCGTCAAATTGCACACGATAGCAGAGGCCATGTTATTATTAGAAGTCCGGATAACATATACTGAACATTTTTATAACATGGATATCATAGAAAGCACCCAGTTCTGAACTAAGGTTATTCTAGAAAACGTTTAACAGACCGGAGGTCAAACAGTTTCCCCACCCTCGTAAGATATGATTTTGATCATTCAGACGAATTCGATTTCTTTAAAAAGCACATGCCTTACGGACAGCCGTGCTGACAACTAAAGGTACGATTCGTCTTTTATGAAAGGTGACTTGATGAAGATTTAAAAGTACATTGATTCGCTAAATATTTCAAGATATATTTGGGTATATATTCCGTACAATTCTACCAATGCCTGGCTATTATATTTTGTATGCACACCTGGTGGCCATGATCGTTTAAGCATCAAGCCTATGTGGTCTCTCACTCCAGTTAGCAGGGTCGAGACCCGTTGATGAAAACACTTCCGAATGTTGGCCGGCATGGTAGGAGAGGAGGTGGTATTCAATTTCTTATCATTAGACTACGTGCCAAAAGAATGGATTCAATTCCAAACCTTTCCGCAGTGTTCATATGGAGTAAGGGCATATGACGGTGATTCCTCCGTCAGATGGAGACGTTAAGCCTTGAGCAGATTTTTTCTACAAGAGTGGGCTATGTGCTGGCACCAGGCATCACCCTCTCCCGACCTCATTTTCATCATCACCCCATATCCAGACCTGCAGATCGCCCATGGTTGTAAAATAAAAGTAAATGCACCTGGCGTGCCTAAAAGGTCTTCGGACACTCCCGGCAGAAAAGATCATACGATAAATACAATAATAATTATGCCTTTGTATTTTGAGGCAAATTGTGTAACCTCCATGAAAATACGGTATGTTAATTATGTGTATACGTCTTCTTTTTTACCCCTTCAAAATCGTATTCGTTTCAGCAGTGTTCAATAATTCTCTCATTTTTCTTCACACTGCTAGAATTTTTTACTGGCGATCATATAACCACAATTACTGTTCAAATTTACTGCTAGATTTTTTTTACCAGCGATCATATAACGAGAATTACTGTTCAACTAAGTTGATAGAATATCATGTTACCCGACACGTATTCAGAAATTTGCTTTGGTGGGGTCCAGGAGTATTTACCGTGGGAAATATTGATGGCATCTGTCCCTACCAAGGGAAGCATACGGTTTCCAGAACTTTTTATGAATTAAATCAGAGTGTGAAATAATCATTTAACTGTTAAAAGAACCGTACAACTAAGTGTATTTGAGCACTGAAAAGAATGCAAATATATTTAGAAAATAGAAGTAAAGTTGTACGTCTCTCTTAAAAGTAAAGGATTTACGCATTATGTGTCATTTAATTGTTGAAATATTGTGTAATTACAGTTAAAATTAACCTATTATAAACACAAAGAAATAGAGAAAATGTTAACGGTTATCACCCACATCATACAAATGTATAGGTCGTAAATATGTACACAACAATTGAGTTAATTTTTTGTATATTTCCCGTACAATTTGTCTTTCTGTTTCATCATTAAAAATATAGAACTCATATATTTTTTAAAAAATTGTACCCTCAAGTCTGAAAGGGTCGTTATACAATTAGACAGACATCGCAAATTCTAGTAGATGTTGATTAGCTAATGGCTCAGTCTGTAACATGAAGTAGGGCCTACAGTAAAACTTTGTTACAGCGACATTGGTTTCAGCGACAACTCATCATTAGAGCGTGAGATATTCTGCGGTAACAACATATTCCTCAAAGAAGTATTTTTCAACCTAGCTTAATGCGACGAATATACAGTGCACAACAGTCTTGTTTGTACATCCCACTTAGCAGATATTGTGACCGTTCATCACATCATCAAGACTATATTGTGGCATTCCGCCGCTCAAATATGCCGTTTTCCGCGCTTTCATACGTTAATTAGCGCCCAAGTCAGCGCATGTTAACCCTCCACGGGGTGCGAGTGGCGAGCTGTCAGCCCCACGCACCAAACTCTCTTTGCGCGTAAGTACTGTACCGAGACATATTTTCGCCTCCGGCCAGAAGCGCTCTCACTCAGGCGCGACAGAGAAAGAAACACTCCCACAGCAAGTAGGTCACGGAGGTCGTACCCAGCGTTGGCAAATATCACTTTTTCGCGTCTTTTCCCGCGGAAACACCGCCGCCAGAAACCTGTCTTCAATTGTTTTCAGGAGAGAAATTAACATAACTCGCATACTACAAGGCAGATTTTCATGACTCAAGATTCATTAAAAGCGGCGAATTTTATAGAAAATTTTGACACCAAGAAGTCCTTTACATGATTCTAATGGGATAATCTACGCAGTTTACGGACATCCCACAGGTGTTCACCATCTGGAGAAAGCTGTCGGGGAGACGGCAGCCAAAGAACCGCCAAACCACAAGCCCCTCCCTCACTGGAATATCAAAGGACGCTTTCGAGATTAAAGCAAAATGCGTGAAGCGATCAAAATGACAATCGATCAGTAGAAACTCGCGCAATTGAGCTTTAATTTGATGCATTGATTGATCCTGGAAACTACGTGCCACCGGACCGATTTCTGCAGGTAGGAGGAGTCTTACCCTCTCTCTCTCGAGTCTGACACGTTTCATGATAAAAGGGGGTGCGAACTGAGGCAAGCATCTTGTTCCATTCTGCCAGTGGCATAGTGAGGTGGTACTTAATGTGAGTGACTCTTCAGTATTCTTTGCTTCAGTGCTACAAAGTGTGACCAGTCAATAATCATTTGAATAGTGTTTATGTAGCTGAAGTTCTATCAGTGATATGATTATGTAACAGTGGAGTGAAGGTTTATTGATACTAACAGAGTGCGGTATTTAACCCTAACCATGACGGTCATATGATATGCAGAGTGCTTATGTGTACGAATATATGAGTAAAGAGAACGTAAATCAAACGCTAGTAGGCTGTGAAATCGTGTAAGTAAATTCACGAGTGTATTAACTGCCGAAGAAATAACATGGGAGATCCAGTAACCATATAATGATGAATGATCAGGTGTAGGAGAAAGTGCGGCTCAGTGGCGACGCGTAAACTCAGGGTGTTATCGGTAAAAAAAAAATCCCAGACGTAGCAGCTAATCTGTACTCCCATATAAACTAGTGCTGAATTAGGCAAGGTCAAACCACGTTCGTAAGGGTAGCTTTGGGACTTCTAATAACAGTGAAAGTGCGAACGTGATAATTAGGGCCTAAACTGCCGATAGTAGAATAGACAGCCACTAGGGAAAGCAACGGGCTACAAACATTACCGGTGCTTGGTTAGAGGACTCGAGCCTATGAGTCTTTCTGATCATAGAAAATTATAATGTGTTGCCAATTATCACAATTATAATTAAGTCAGATTCCCTCATTGTGGTGTGCCAGTGACATCAGTCTCCGAGGAAGAAGAGAATCAACGGGAGGCCCGTACTTAATCAAGACGCCGTGGAACCTCAAGGACTTCCTACTGTGTACGGCGAGTCAAGACATCATGCCATCGACCCAGCGGCAGCCGAACACCGGACTCCAGGTTGCTGATGCAGTCGTAATGGACGACTAAACGACTAGATGTGCCTTCTTGGGTGAGCTGTGGGGTGATCCAAGCAAATGAGTATTGTGAAAATATTTGAAAGTCTATTTCCTGTAAAAATGTAAATATTTAATGCATGCAGATTCTTTAGAAATGTAGGGTAGGATTTCGTTGTTCTCAAAGGGATGGTAGTAGTTATTGATAGGGCTAGTGTTTATGTTTCTTCACGGTCGGGGACCGTATTTCTTTATTTAATATGGGAATTCATGCATGATAATTTAAGACCCTAGATTTGATTTACCGTGGAGCACTATGGGAATTAAAAGGGATTCTTTAATATTCTTGAAAATCATTCCATGTACCATTGATAAATGATACGACTAATATGAGTCATCTAGAAATTTCAAGGTTTTCTGTAGTAGAAGCTTCACGTAATGTGTTAGGTCATCCCCTTATATAAATTAAGTATGGTGAAGAAGAAACCTCGATATGACAAGTGAAGTGTGATAATATGTGAATTTATTTAGAACGCGAGTGTTAGCATACTTTGTCCCGAATGCTAGGGCCTTTCTTTCTTCCATAATATGCGTGTATTGGTCATGCCGAGAAGTGAGATCGAGCTACTCTAGCTGATAAGGAACAGATCGAATGCGGTGTTGATGAAATATAAGCAAAGTATGCGCAAGGTTGTTTATCCCGTGCTAATGGTATAAAGTAGGCTAGATGCAAGCCGATGTGTTTAATTGATGCGTGTGGCATCCAAGGAATAATGATATTTTAAAGCGAAATGCCGAGGTGGCTAGATAACGGGACTGAGTTCCCTTGTGTTGAAAGTGAAAGCGCAGGGTGAGGACAGTGTAAACAGCTGGCCGGTGAGATTTAAAGTCCGGCCAGGTAAGGAGGGTTGTGAAATATTATCGCCGCTGTGAGAGAAACTTAGTGTTAGAGGGCTCGTTCTCCTTCTCTCCGGCATCGATATTACATGCAACCAGTCAGAAATAAACACCGTTGGTTAGACCTACAATTCCAATAAATGAGAGAATTCCCCCATTTCTTTATGTAATTAAAACGACTAGGGATTTTCAGAGTGGAAGTCACACTTCACAATTGTCACGGGACATGAGTTCATGTCTCATTAGCACCAGAGGCAGTTATACTGCTGCCACCAGCGACGGGCGGATGCCCTGGTCCGTGATTTATATTGTGAATGTCGAGTGTATTTATTGTCTTCTATCCACAGGTGTGATATGTATTTGAATACTGTATTGTTTTCTGTTTCGCTAAATATGATTCGTTTAGGGACCATCGTTGTACAAGTGTCGAATTCGTGTATATATTTAAGTGACATCCCATTGGAACATACGATGTGTATTATTTGTTTATTTCATGAGATAGCGAGATAGGTGTTTTTCTTTCTAATAAGTGAGACGACTTTCAGATATTTTAGACGAGCTCATATATCAAATACGTCTCACCTGGTTCATTCGATAGCTAAGGTTAATTCTCGCCAATAGGACGACGACTTGGTATTTGAATATATAGTGTAATAATGTAAATAAGGCGAGTAATACAAGATAAGCCATCATCCAATTATTTCTGTGTACAACGGTACTAGTGCATAATGTGTTTGAATATCTTCAGAGTGAATTGCAATTCTAGGGAAAGGACTAGAGAGGACAGTTACACACTCAAGGGAATTTACGGTGTCTAATTTATAGGTTTAATATGGTGGCATATCCATGTATAAATTATCTACGTGTTTTCTCAGGCATTAAAATTTAAAAAAAAGAAACGTTATTCATTCTTCTCATTTCATAGGTAAATAGTATTCCTCTCATTATTATGATTCCCCTACTGTAAATTATTAGATTACTGCCCAGTAAGGACAGACTGCGACCCGTATGTCTCTACCGGCTCAGCTAGTGCCTTGTAACGCTAGTAGGGGAGAAGGGGTCTTCGGCGCCGCGCCCGGTCGAAGGCCTCATCCAAGGTGTTCCATTTTAACGTCATGTTGCGGGAATATTATGGTCTATTGATGTACTGATACCACGAAAGGTTACAATATAATGTACTTATCATTTCTAAATAGTACATAACCAATGCACGAGACTTGGATAAGTTATTCCACAAGGTGTTGAGAACTTGATGTTAGTGATCAAAAGTTTGGATACATCATTTTAAAAGAATAGGAGTGAAATACGTTGTGTAGTGGCCTATTTATTTGCAACAGTCTTGTTTGTAAACGTTCACTGCCTCGTATTCGCTCGGGAACACTCCCAGTTAGCTGGTGTGTATCTGTGCTGTGCTAGTGTGTATAGTGTTCGCAGTTAGTGCACCAGGCCGTGTGTCACATAATGGGTAAAAGAACGGAGTTAAGTGACGAACTAAAAAAAATGTAGTTGTATCTCACAGATTGCAAGGGTATTCTCTGCGTGAAATTGGACGCAAAATAAATAAACCGCATTCCACAATACACTGTGTATGTTTAGTCCTCAGCCCGAAGGCTGGTTGTGTTGAAAAAAATCAGATATAGAGGAACTACAAAACATTTGTCAAGAATAGCTAAAGAAAAGATACTGAGTAGGAGAGATGAACGTTATATTGTGAAACAAGTAAAACATAACCCACAATTAACTGCGCCTGGGATAGATTCGCGTAATGCTGAAAGGAAGTCCGAAGAAGAAAATATCAAGTCAGACAATTGGTAGGGAATTGTGGAAATATGATTATCACAGTAGACCACGGTAAAGGCTGTTTGGTACTAAGAAAAATCGACAAGCCAGAATTAAATTTTGCAGAGAGTATGAAAACAAGAAGTAAAGTTATTTGGTCCGATGAGACCAAAATATCTCTATACGGTTCGGATGGAAACAGTTTATGTATGGAGAAAAGTAAAGACAGCCAATAAACCTACAAATACGCTAACCACCATAAACCATGGAGGTAAATTAATTAAGATTTGGGGGTGTATGTCTTCCTGTGGAGTGGGGAATATCGAGATCATCAATGGCATCATGAACAGATAGGGTTATTTAAACATTGTAAAGAACAATGTCAAACAGAGTGCAGTAAATATGGGGTTGGGGTCTCGCTACATCTTTCAGCAAGACCATGACCCCAAAGCACACAGCTGATATTTGCAAGTAGTGGCTGATATGTAACATACCGACGCAACTGCGAACTCCTGCCCAGTACGCTGAATTGAGTCCCATACAACATTCGTGGATCGATCTGAAAATAAGGGTTTATACAAGGTAACCTCAATCACTTGAGCAGTTAAGAAGTATAGTCAACGAAGAATGCGGTGAAACCGATCCAGAAATATGCGAGAAACTGGTTCATTCCATGTAGCGAAGGTGCAAGACAGTTCTCAAGACCAGGGTATTAAACCATGGTAATAAATGTTTTTCAGTGAACTTTTAATTTTCTTCTGTGAGTGTACAAACAAGATTTTTGCACGATGAAACGCCCGGTTTTGGTACATTTATTGTATTTGTGTTATATTGTAAGGTCACGGATCTGTTTTTTATTACTTACATTGTTTATTAGTGTATCTATTACGATATGGGCAATAAAATACAACACAATAATTGTATACACAAGTTTAACCGTTATTTCGTTGCAATAAGTTGGTGAACAAACAAGACTGTTATGAACTGTATATGAATCTACCTCATATAAAACTCCTTTTTAAACCTCATTTTGAAGTAGGATTGTCTAAGAACCAAAGTATTTAAAATTCTCTAAATGGCCACTTGAATATTCTGTAGCTGTACCTGATATCGATGACGCCTATGCTTATTTTCCGTTACAACGCAGGCTCAACTGAACGACGCAAGAAGTGAAGTAAAGAATGAGAGCCAAAGTGACCATGAGGTAAAAAGAGTTTGAAGAGACCATCCCAAAAGCAAATGATGCTTTAGAAGCCATCAGAGTTGTGAACATATCCTACAAATCTAGAGGGTGCAGTGAAAACATGACGCAAATTACGAACACATAACGTAATTTAGAAGGTGGGTATTGGGCAAGAAGGAGAGGACAGACAAAAATTTAGTCATTATTATTCCTAATTGAAAAATCTTACTTATATCTCAGAAACTGAAGATATTACAGACCTGAAAAATGGCACTTGGAATCTTTTTTAAAAAATAAAGAAACACGTGTTGTACATACTTCTATCGCAGTTGTCGAGCTGAAACGCTTTAAAAAGTTGAGTACGCAGTCTTAAAAAGTAAATACAAAGTGTAAAAATAAGGTACGGCCATACTTTCAGGACACATTCCTTACACGTACGTATTGTATGTAGCATATGTCCAACCCTTGTCCCGTTTCTCCACGGGCTCGTTAAGTGAGATGAATCTTCGTGGCGAGTTGTTACGACCGAATACTCGTCCTGACGCCCTCATAAGAGAAATTAATGAAATGAATTACGTAGTACGAAGAGAGAGTGAAACCCGGTGCCGGCACATAGACTACTACTGTCGAATAGTACCAATGGGTCTGCTCAAGGCTTTAATCCGACGAACGAATCACCATCAACAGCGTCATACGCCCTCACTCCATATGAGCACTGCGGAGAGATTTGGAATTTATTCCAGGCGTTTGGCACGCAATCTAGTGATTAGAAATTGTATACCATCACCTCTCTTACCCTGTCGGCCAACATGCTGAAGGTGAAATGTTTTAAATCGACGGGACTCAAACCGGCTAACCACGGTGTCAGACCATACAGACCTCACGCCTTAACGATTATAGCCACTAGGCGGACTACATTCCTCAGACGTAGAAGAAAATATGTTATATGGACATGGATGCGGAAACGTTTTATATCCATGTTAGAACTCGCTTTCTACAACTCTACACAGCTATATAACACATTATTCACGGGAATCGCACAGGAACAAAACGTACCAGAAGTGGCGTAACGTTAGGGCCTGCAATACAGGCGGGCTCGCAGACTTCCCCGGAAAAAGTAAATAAATAACTTTACCTGAATGCCATTCTGCAGGGGATAAGTAACATTGTCATGGGTTTGTTGAATGGGCCGAACGTTTGTTTTTACACTGCGTATGTAGCGTAATTAAGCCGGCCCCGTGATGTAGGGGTAGCGTGCCTGCCTCTTACCCGGAGGTCCAGGGTTCAATTCCCGGCCAGCTCAGGGATTCTTACCTGGATCTGAGGGCTGGTTCGAAGTCCACTCAGCCTACGTGATTAGAATTGAGGAGCTATCTGACAATGAGATAGCGGCCCCGGTCTAGAAAGCCAAGAATAACGGCCGAGAGGATTCGTCGTGCTGATCACACGACACCTCGTAGTCTGCAAGACTTTGGGCTGAGCAGCGGTCGCTTGGTAGGCCAAGGCCCTTCAAGGGCTGTAGTGTCATGGGGTTTGGTTTGGGTTTTATGTAGCGTAATTGTCGGCTGGTTGCATCTGCCTTCAATTTATTGTTACTGTGTTGAGTCTAAGACAGCCGTCTCATGTAACACGAGCGGCACGCTCTCACAAATTTCTGTGTCAAGTTATTTTTAAAAAGTAAATTTTTTTTCCAAAATATCAGATTTTAGACCGAATTAATCCTGTCGCTATTTCTTACGAAACTGAAACTTATAAAGAACTACCTACGAATTGTTATGACCCAAGACAGACTCTGTGAACTCAGCCTTTACAGCATCGAATGTGTCATCCATGGGTATCATTGAAATCATCAATGCCTTTGTATCGCAGAAAGTACGCTGCACGATCCAGTTTCTTTGGAATCAAATGTGAATGCAGAGAAGTATAAAAATGTAGAGACAAAAGGTAGAAACATTTATTTACGTTGTATTTCATCCCTACGAAATATTTAACTATCACAGTCCTGACTGACTGACTGATGGACTCATTCATCATCGCCGAGCCAAAACTACTGGACAAAAAGAAATGAAATTTTGAGGATACATTTATATTACAATTAGGTGATCGCTATGGGAAGATTTGTGGATATTCCTTCGCTAAGGGGATGAAAAAGTGGGGTGAATATTTAAAATGAGTGTATCCATAACTCAAAACTATAAAAGTGTGCAGATGTAAAAACTGGTATTTAGAATCTCCTTTAAAAATAATGATACACGTATTTTTTGTTTTCAGAAAATCCCACTAGGAGGGGTGAAAAAGTGGTTGAAAGCCTTTAATAAGGATACTTATACCTCAGAAACTGAAGATATTACAGACCTGAAAATTGGTACTTGGAATCTTCTTTTAAAGAAACATGTAGTTTTGTTTTTGGAAAATCCAAACGGGAGTGACAAATAGGGTGAATTTTTAGAAAGACTATATCTACAGTATATCTCAGAAACGTCAAATGTTACAGACGTAAAAATCAGATTTAAAAGTAAAGAAACACGCATTCCTTTGATTTCGGAAAACTAATTAAGGGGGTGAAAGAATTGAAAAATTAATTGAAGTAATTTTATGAGGATACTTGCATCTAATAAAAACTAAGGTTGTTACAGGCGTGAAAATTGGTATTGCGGATCTCCTTTAAAAACAAAGAAATCGCATTTTTGGGGGCGGGGGTGAAAAGAAGTTGAATTCCTTTTATGAGGACACATATCTCAGAAACTGAAGATGTTACAATCGTGATAATTGGTGTGTAGAAGATCCTTTGCTAATAAAGAAACAAGTATTTTTTCCCCGAAAATTCACTTAATTGGGGGGGGGGGGGAGTGATAACGGAAGTGAAACAAGTTAATTCTTTTTATAGGGATACTTATATCTCAAAACTGAAGGTAACAGACGTAAACAATGGTATTTGGAATCTCCTTTAAACATAAAGAAACACGCCTTCTTTTTTTTTGGGGGGGGGGGCGGGGGTGTAAATCAACCTAACGGCGGTGGGGTGAATAAGGGGTTGAGACCAATTGATTTTACTGTTCATAATGTACTTTATTCTGATTATAAACCGATCATTTTTAATCTTTCCTGGGTTCGTTTTCAAGAGCCATCTTTTCCTTTGGAGAACTTAAAATCAGATTACAGTAGATTCTCCTGGCATATAAATAAAAATTTAAACACATTTGAAATAAACGATAGGAATGATATTGACCGTGCAATTGTTCACCTCTATAATAAGGTCAATAATACACGGAAGTATAATCATTCATATTGCCAGAAATTCCGCGCACTTGCCTACGCGCGACAATGGTGCTGGTCACATTGTTAGCAATGACAATGGCAGCAGATGTAATTTACCGCAAAGCAGCGGTCTTGCATCTTGCTGCGGGGTCCAGAACATCAATAATAACAACCTAAATTCAACTAATATCACCCACCCTAATAATAATGTTCTGGACCGTCGTCAAAATGTGCGGACAGCGCTGGAAACGGGTTCTGGCCGGGTAATGACTACGAATACGGCCGCGGGTTCAGTACCCTCAAGGCCCCCAAGATGTCACCACGCCGGATCGCCTCAAGGATTTGATCAATATTACAAATGCTTATAGGAAAAGATGGCAAAGATTTAGGGACCCAACTGACCGGGCGGAATACCTGGAACTAGCCCGAAAGTACGAAATCGATTGCTGGAAAGAGAGATTGAAAATGGGAGGAACTTTGTCATAATCTCTCAGAAAACGCGCCAGATCGCGAATTTTGGCGGATTATATATAAAATGTAAAGCATTCAATAATCAATTTCAGTATAATACCGTAGCGAAGCACGGGTATCTTGCTAGTCTACTAATAAATGAATTAGATTTGTGATCTTATGTTAAGTGAGCCTCCGTGACTCAGGCGGCAGCGCGCCGGCTTCTCACCGCTGGATACCGTGGTTCAAATCCTGGTCACTCCATGTGAGATTTGTGCTGGACAAAGCGGAGGCGGGACTGGTTTTTCTCCGGGTACTCCGGTTTTCCCTGTCATCTTTCATTCCAGCAACACTTTCCACTATCACTTCATTTGTCAGTCATTAATCATTGCCCAAGAGGAGTGCGACAGGCCTCGGCAGCCGGCACAATTCATATCCTCGCCGGTCACTGACTGAAAAACAGGCTGTAGGTTTTCATTTTCATCTTATGGTAAGTCATTAGTATATATTAAAAGGGTATACACGGCCTGACAAAAACAAAAGTTAAGTGCCCAGAAGAAATGGTTGAAAGTGAATGAAACAGCATATGTCGGAAGACGATGTTCCTTTATTGAATTGATTACAATATGAGATGAAAGAAACGAGGCCGTTGGAAGTTACAGGTGGCATGTTGGCGCCAGGTCAGTACGATATCGCACACCCCTTTCTGGCCGCACTGCGTGCCCTGATGCGGTTCGAAATGGTGTCAAACAGCCTTTGGATTCTCTCCTGAGGCAAATTCGGCCACAGTTGTTGCAAGTGTCCCTCCAGATCTCGCCCCTTCCAATGTCATCATACACGTGTTCAATGATGGAGAGGTCCGGGGATCTTGCTGGCCACGGGAGGACATCAACATGCTCTAGGTAGTCCATAAACACACACGTGCTGTGTGTGAACGTACATATCTTGCTGGAACACTGTCCCAGAGTGCTGTGCCATAAGGGGTACGACATACGGATGCAGAACGTCGTACCCCTGTGGGTGGGGGCGGAAGAATAACACCCACGGTATTCCCTGCCTGCCGTAAGAGGCGACTAAAAGGGGGCCCAGGGCTCTCACCTTGGGAGCGTGTGTTGGCGACCACAGGGCCCTTAGCTGAGTCCTGACACTTGTACCAGGTTCCTTACTTTCATCTATCCTATTCGACCTCCCTTGTTCTTTTCAGGCCTCGACGGTATAAGAGCACTCGAGACCTAGGGAGTAATTTTCACGCCCTTCTTTCTTTGGGCGATATCTTCATTTTTGAAGTGTCGGACCTCTTCCATATTTTCTCTCTGATTAGTGTTATATAGAGGATGATTGTCTAGCTGTACTTCCTCTCTAAATAATAATCACCACCACCACCTTCACACAGAATGTCTGTGACGTATCGCTATGCCGTCAAAGTCCGCCGAAGCAGTATTTGAGGTGACCTGAACGCATATCCTATGGCTCCCCACACCATGACGCCAGGGCTTATGCCAGTGTTTCTTTCCACAATACGGACAGGATTTGCCCTCGACGCCGACGGTCCTCCCTCGGGATGGTGTTTCTAGGTCGACCCGAACCTGCACGTCGTCAATGGGTGCCCTCATGTATCCATTGACTCCAACATCGGGCCGCGGTGACATCCGAATGGCCCAAGTGCCTGGTAATTGCACGGTAAGACTAACCAGCCTACGACCAATGCAGACCGCCTCCGTAGCGTAACGGTTAGCTGCCGTCCTCGGGGGCCCGGCTTCCATTCCCGGCACTGCCAGAAATTTAAGAATGGCAGGAGGGCTGGTATGTGGTTGAAATGGTACACGCAGCTCACCTCCGTTGGGGGGTGTGCCTGAAAAGAGCTGCACCACCTCGGGGTGATGACATGACTTAACTAAATCTATATATATATAAAATAAATAGTTTTGTCTGTACATTGCTTAGAATTTTAAAAGGATGGTATTTATGTCGTGTCCACAGTAACAAGGAAATGCACTTTTTAATGTTCCGTAATTTCTGTCTGTCTGTATGAATGTATGTACATGCATCACGAGAAAACGGCTGAAGATAATTTAATGAAAAGCGGTATGCAAAGTCGGGGAATAAGTCGCTACAATCTAGGCCATCAATAATTGTATTCACGCTTAATGAAATGGTGGTTTAGGGGAAGGCCAAAAATTAAATCTCAAATATTTATGTTATTCGTAGTCGTATCTTCACAAAAATCGGTAGGTAAAGTCAGGGAATAAGTCACTGCAATCTACGCTATAAATAACTGTATTCACGTTGAGAAAAACGGTAGTTTAGGGGAAGGCCTAAAATTTTATTCTTAAATATTTATGTTATAATGGTCCTATCTTAATAAAAATCGGTATGTAAAGTGGGGGAATACGTCGCAATAAACTAGGCCATAAATAATTTTGTTCACGCTGAGTGAAATGGTAGTTTAGGGAAAGGCCTAAAATTTAATTCTCAAATATTTATGTTACTAGTAGTCGTATCAATAAATACTACATAACTAAAGTTGTATAGTATTAAATTTTAGATCATTCATGTCTTCTACATTGTTACCGTACCGGTTATGATCACAGAGATATTCATTAATTCGGAGTTTTGTTACTAAGTCCATATCAGCACCGAGTCATGAGGAAATGGGTAAACGGAATTTAATGAAAATCGGTATGTAAAGTAGGAGAATAAGAAACTACAGTCACAGAGTCAAAAGAAAATTAAATATGAAGGCCTACAATATAGAAAACTCATACAATTGATCAACAATAACAGTGACCATTGTTTGTTTGATGTGCTTTGTGTCTTCTGTTGCCAATAGATAGGATTACTGCTGCGTACAGCCCCAGCATTTGCCTGGTGTGAAAATTGGAAATCACGGAATACCATCTTCAGTGCTGCCGGCAGTGGGGTTCGAATCCACATCTCCTGGATGCAAGCTCACAGCTGCGCGCCCCTAACCACATGGCCAACTCGCCCAGTTGTACTGAGAGTAACAGTCTGCCTGAATCTTGGCGGAAAGTAACTCGGGAGTTAGATAACTTAATGCCATTCCTCTGGTTCATACATTTTCTGATACTGGTTCATCATAGCACTCGAGCTATTCAATCCCTACTCTGAGGTACTGATTGGAATGATCAATGTGCATATTTAACGGAATAATGGCAGAGGAGTGTTCGCAGCTCTGTGCGGCCTGGTCATTCCAGCTCTGGAACTTTGGACTGTTAGATCGGCACCGTAATACTTTGAAAATGTGCGATGTTTCATTTAATCAAGTATTTTATATGATAAAATTGCTTTCAATCGCTACATTCCTACTGGCGTCTTTGTAATGACCTATGTTGACTTCAGTTAGGAAAACAACAAAGTCACAATTTCTGAGAATCCCGTAGTGAAGCACGGGTATATCAGCTAGTTTGACAATATATTCGGGAAGGGCTGTCTGTAGTAGTATTCGGAATAGGTTGTAACCTCCCTCGTACTTGTCGAGAAATGATTATAAGCATAAAATTAGGGCCAGAAACCAGCATACGGACGTGGGAAATTTGTCCTTCGTAAACAGTACCATAAGGGATTGGAATAAATTACCTGCAGCTGTCTTCGATAGATTCCCTTAATCGAGTCATTTAAGAAGACCATTAGTGCTAGCATAAAGGGAAAAGTAAAAGTTGTAAAATACGGACAATGAAGTTGTGATTTTCTGCTTGGTTTGGATTGTGAAACTAGTAGTTTTTCTTGTGTTATTCTCTTTGCTTGTTGTACTCATGTAGTTGTAGTTGTTGGGAAATTACCCAAGGTCTTTAACTGTTTTATCACTTGCGATGTTAAGCTAGTAGTAAGTTCAACCTATAGTATTGTAAGCTGTAGTGTTAAGCACCGGGAAATACTTCAGTTTTGTGTGAATTTGTATATGATGATGATGATGATGAATTTAGTATTTCTTGTAATATTTTATTTCCATGGATTTGCTTGTTGTACTGTTGTTGTCCTTGTAGGGTAATTACGTTTTTAACTTTACTTTATTATCATTGTAATGTTAAGCTAGCAGTAAGCTCAACCTACAGTATTGTAAGCCGTATTGTTAAGCACTGGAAATACTTGTGTATGAAATTTTATACGATGATGCTGAATTTAAAATATTAAACTAGTAGGCCTGGTACTTCTTGCAATATTTTTTTTTTTTCCGTGGAATTGTTTGTACTCCAGTTGTTGTTGGGTACTTATGTTTTAAGTTTACTTTATCATAACTTGTGGTGTTAAGCTAGTAGTAAGCTCAACCTATAGTATTGTAAGCCGTAGTGTTAGTACTAGAAATACTTAAGTTGCGTGTGAATTTGTATATAATGACGCTGGATTTAGAAAGTTAAAATGGTAGTATTTCTTATCACATTTTCTTTCCGTGAAATTGCTTGTTGTAGGGTAATTATGGTTTAAGTTCACTTTATTATCACTTATAATGTTAAGCTAGTATTGTAAGCCATAGTGTTAAGTACTGGAAATACCTAAGTTGTGTGTGAATTTGTATAAGATGATGCTGGATGTAGAATGTTACACTAGTAGTAGTTCTTGTAATATTTTCTTTCCATGGAATTGATTGTTGTACTCTTCTTGATGTTGTTGTTTGGTAATTATGTTCACTTTACTTTATTATTTACTACTGCGAGTGACCATTGCCACTGGGATATTTCCCATTTGCAATGTATTTGTTAACAATAATATATAATAAACAATGTCGCCTCTGCCAAATGCTGTCAATTGGTGGATAGGCTGTCCAACGCGTCTGCTTCGTACTGTACATAGTCTTCTCTGCGCGTCTTATTTAACTGTCCGACTCGGCAGTTGACTGCTATATAGCTGAGACGGGCAACCCGTACCCAGCGGCATTCAAAGAGTTCGGCAAACGTTTGATCCCCCTGGCCACTCACTGTCCTAGCAGGGGGTAATTTATGACGGCAGTGTGCTTTAAAACGGAAGTTCGCATTCCCCTTCAGAAATCCTCACAGCTCTGTTGCCAATGCACCTCTTGTTAAATAGTCGTCAGTCTCTTTTTTCAGCTAAGACAATTCACACTTGCTTTGTTCGCTGTTTGAAAGTTTTGGATTATTTCTTTGCTTCGTTAATTAATATTCGTGAAGTGTGTTCCTTTTCACTTCGCTTCATGCAGTAATGTGGAGGCCATGGGAATCACACATGCAAATTATCGCATCAGAAAATCCTGAATTAAATCTGCCAGTGCACGCAAACGATATTCAACCGAGCACCAGTAACAGTAATATTCGACCGAGTAGTACTGGTTCCGTGTCCGCGAGAGATACTCAGCCGGGTAGCAGTGGTTCCGCGCCCGCGAGTGATATCCAGCCGGGTAGTAGTCGTTCCGCGGAGAAAAGAAAGGCGACTAAACTTTAAGTAAGCAAAGTCAACGGCTGGTATGTAACGCATACAAATACGTTATGAAGAACAACGTTCGCAAGGGTTATATTTCTGAGACAGCTAAAATGTTGAAACTTAACAGGAAAACTATAAGTAAAATAGTAAAGAGGGGACCTACAACTCCAAAAAAGTATGATAATAATAGGGTTATCTTTAATAAAATTGATGATTTTTTCCTGTGACTTGGTGAACGCGAGGTATATACATTCTTTACTAAAGGTAAGTCACCAACCGTACAGGAACTGTTAAAACATTTGAAAAATGTGTGTGGCTTTCCTTATGAAAAAACTACGCTACGACAGCTGTTGAAAAACTTGGGTTTTGTTTCCGTATTCTGAGGAAAAAACAGATTGTAATGGAATCTGCTAGAATAGTAGCTTGGCGATATGAATGAATAGACCGTCTCCGGAAATTGCATTCCGAGGGGTGCAGAGTTGTCGATCTAGATGAAACTTGGTACGATACTCATGATATTGTGAAGAAAGGGTGGGATGATGGAACTTGTAATTGCATACTGAAAGCACCAACATCGCGAGGCAAGCGTATTATGGTATTGCATGCTGGAGGCAGTGAGGGCTGGGTGGAGAATTGCTTTTATTTATCGGCTAAAAAACATTGGAGACTGCAAAGCTGGTATCCATGACGAAATGACAGCTCAAGTTTTCGAAAACTGGTTTAGGTCTCATCTTCTACAGAACCTACCACGTGACCGAAAAAGTGTAATCGTGATGGACAATGCAAGCTATTAAGTACATTAAGTTTATGGAGTACAATAACATTTCCGTGCCAAAACCTGTACCCATCAGGGCAGTTATGTTGCAGGAAATCAAATCAGCCAATATCAGTAAAAGATGCGGTGTAGAGGAGATCGCAGCCTCATGTGAACACGAAGTTGTGCGACTCCCTCCATATCACTGTATTTTAAACCACACAGAAATCATCTGGTGTCAGCTGAAGATGTATGTTAGGAAAAATAATGTTACGCCAACTTTGAGTGCTAGTGTGTGTCAACTTCTGCGTGAAGGAGCTGGAACGATCGGTCCTGAGAGGTGGTCTGCTTGTGTTCGAAGCACCATTAAGACAGAAGAGAAGTACATGAAACACGACACGAATAGCAACCAAGACAGATCTGTAATTCACCTAACAGACAATGACGAGGACGACGAATAGAGGTAAGGTTAATACTGCATTTGTTTTAAAAGTAGCTAAGTTTGCTGGCTATTTTTTGTCCGAACCTACTCCGATATTTATTATTAGGGAGCGGATTTTTATGTGCTAAAAATGTGAAAAATATTTATTTTTTATGTGCTGAAAACTTTAAAATATGTGATAAAAATTTGAAATTATTATCCGATAAATATCACATAACTACTCGCGCTCAAGAAGTAAATAAGGATAAAGTTTTATATTAGAATATGGTGCTACCAAACGTGCTCCTTAAGGCAAAATGATGTCTGTGTATGGAAACGTGCTGTATGGTATATTAATTTTTGTTATTCCAGAGTAGATATTATGAATGGTTATTTTTTAAAGGTAATGATTTACTTAAATATGGCAAAAGCAACCTATCATCTTTGAAAAAATAGTACCAGTTCGTACACACCCATCACACGCTGGAATATTAGTTGCTAGAAGTAGTCCCAGAATTGCAGTGAACAACAAAGGTCATCTCCAAATTGTCCATCACAAATACATGCCGATTATCTCTAAAGAACGCCTTATACTGCGAAAACGATCGCTTCACTTCACAGGAAGTCAGACGAGCATAGTTAAAGAGAGGAATGTCACCAACAATAACGCCATCAATTTCGCCAACATGAGCACCCTCTAATACATTAGAAATTTGGCACATTGTTTGAAATCCTCTGTTTTTGCTGAACAAATTTTGATATTTGACCTTTAACAGTCCCTGTACCTGCGAAGCCGGGAGTGAATCTAATTTATTTTCAACAGCGCGTACTTCCTTCACTGTTTCGGACAAGAGGTTAGTGGATTTTTCAAGTATGTCTATAGTTTTACACAAGAAGCTTAGATTGGCAGATATAAAGGCCAAATCATTTTTCAAAGAGCTGTCTTTTAGTATCTCTTGAAGAATCTCAATTGACGACGCGTCGTTTTTATCTAGCACGTTCACAACGGGTGCAAAACTTTCGAAATTGTCTGCGTAGTATACCACAGCGCTAAGCCAGGTACCCCACCGCGCAACAATGGGCAGAGGAGGAAGCGCAAGATCCGGGTTTTTCTCTTTAAAGAGATCGATTCTTGAGGGTGCTTTTACGAAGACTTTTTGCCGTTAGACACTAATTTATCCACTTGAGGATACTGAGCCGGCACAGTTTCACATAACCTATGTAGAGCATGAACAACGCAAGTTACGTGTATCATTTTCGGAAAGCTCACAGAAAGGCCTTCGGCTGCCTTTTTCATGTAATCTGCACTGTCAGTAAGGAAAAGCAATACATGGTCGTATTTTATACCTTTTGGCCAAAGTAAGTGCATGGCTTCATTGAATAACCTAGCTACAGTGACGTGGTTTGCAGCAAGCATTTCTTTACATGCTAGCAAATAAGAATGCTCGCAAGCAGTTTTGTCATTCTTCAACACACCAACTACAACATTTCCTACTTTTCTGCCACGGTTTCGTCAATGCTCACCCACGGTTTTTCGCTATCACATACTGCCCGAATTCTCTGTAAAGTTTCTTCGTAACATTTTGGGAGATAGTTTTTCCTTAATGTGGATTCGTCTGGAGGCTCAAAATTAATGTACTTTGTTAGGAAATTTCTCAGTCCCGGATTCTTTATCTTACCAAGAGGAATGTCGGCGCAAACAAATACTCTGCACACATCTAAATAATACTGGGAATATTTAGATGGGCCTGCATTTGAAGTAGCTGGTTCAGCTATTAGTAATTGTCGCGAACGCACACGCGAAGCAGCCGCAGTATGGTTATTTCCAGACAAATGCTGGATTACTTGAGAACGTTGATCTGCGCGTACTGTTTTACCACACGGTTGGCAAAATAATACTTTTCCATCGGTAGTGAAAATGCTTTTAAATTTCACTACATATTGTTGAAGACGCGACCTTGTACTCGACTTCTCTTTTGGCATTATTTTGCAGGTTACGACACACGCATTTACGGTGAATCACTGTTTCAATAAAAAGAATAGCAGCGGACATTGAAGGAAATATTTCTTATAAATCCATACAAAATCACACGACCACGGGAATGATATATGGACCCAAACAGCTAACCTTACTCTTAGGAGTGATGAAATTCCACTACCTAATGGTGAGGCAATATTCTTCCGAGTCTCCCATGTCATAACGGAATTACGTCTCCTTATCTCTGCGTGATTGCCTTTCGCTGATATTCTATAAACAAAACCCGAGAGGGCTGACTCACAGAGAGTTGGAATGACATCATGCAAGGAAACATATTGTGCAGCAAATCAAATCGCTCTCTAAATGTAACGACGTAGCCAGTGACCAGCAAGTTTTAGAACTTATGGAGGGAAGTCCATACATAGCCGAAACATTCAGATACATTATGTTAAATACACTGTTAAAAACAATACCGTAATCGTAAAATGAGAATATGAGCATTGTTTTATAACACAGAAGCATTTTAAATTTTATTGATTAACAAATATTGGCGATTTATGTGCTTATTATAGATTTTCTTAAAATATGTATTTACATTAAAAAATTGTGAAAATATGTGTTTTTATGTGAAATAAGATTCAGTTTTTACACTTGGGGATGCACAATAGGAATAATGAACTTCGTAACTTACGTTAAAACTTACGCAAGAAAAATATGTAATTACATAAAAATCCGCTCCCTATTTATTATTATTAATCTGCTTACCCTCCAGGGTTGGTTTTCTCCTCTGATTCAGCGAGGGATCCTACCTCTACAGCCTCAAGGGCAGTGACCTGGAGCGTGAGACACTGGGTCGGGGGAAATAACTGGGAGAATGACAAGTACCTCGCCACACCTGCTATGCGGAACAGGGGCCTTGGTGGGGGATGGAAAGATTGGAATGGATAGGCAAGGAAGAGGGATGGAAGCGGCTGTGGCCTTACCTTAGGTACCATCCCGGCATTTGCCTGGAGAAGAAGGAAAACACGGAAAACCACTTCCAGAATGGCTGAGGTGGGAATCGAACCTACCTCTACTCAGTTGACCTCCCGAGGCTGAGTGGACACCGCTCCAACCCTCGTGCCACTTTTCAAATTTCGTGGCAGAGCCGGGAATCGAACCCGGACATCCGGGGCTGGCAGCTAATCACACTAACCACTACACCACAGAGGCGGACAATTATTATTATTATTATTATTATTATTATTATTATTATTATTATTATTATTCCAGTCCCTAGTTCGTGGTTTTACTTTTCCTTTGCCGGGCGAGTTGGCCGTGCGGTTAGGGGCGCGCAGCTGTGAGCTTGCATCGGGGAGATAATGGGTTCAAGCCCCACTGTCGGCAGCTCTGAAGATGGATCTCCGTGGTTTCCCATTTTTTGCTAGGGGCTTTACGTCGCACCGACACAGATAGGTCTTATGGCGACGATGGGGTAGGAAAGGCCTAGGAGTTGGAAGGAAGCGGCCGTGGCCTTAATTAAGGTACAGCCCCAGCATTTGCCTGGTATGAAAATGGGAAACCACGGAAAACCATCTTCAGGGCTGCCGATAGTGGGATTCGAACCTACTATCTCCCGGATGCAAGCTCACAGCCGCGCGCGGTTTCCCATTTTCACACCAGGCAAATGCTGGGGAAGTACCTTAATTAAGGCCACGGGCACTTCCCACTCCTAGGCCTTGCCTAGCCCATCATCGCCATAACACCGATCTGTGTCGGTGCGACGTAAAACAAATTGTAAAAAATTGTTGTACTTTTCCTTTCTTTACTGAAAGCGAGACACTGATATTAGCAGCATAAAATTAATATTTTAATAGGCCTACTTTGGTACCAATTTAAGTTTAGTCTTTGTCGAGTTTATTTGCCAATTCCTTCTTCCTGTTTTTCTTTCTTTCTTTCTTCCTTTCAACATCTGCAACCACCGCACGGGTTAAGCACGAAACAAATTATTCTGCGATATTGGTTCGTGGTTCATGATTAAGTTTTTATATTTATATTTTGACTTTAGAAGAAATTAAATCTTAACATGTTTAAATAATCGACGCAAAATATGACAACCTTGCTTTTCACAGCGCTCACTTGCCTTTTAAACGACACGCGCCGTGTCCAGAGGAAAGGAACCGACTGACAACCCTCATTATCACTAGGGCGGGCAGACTGACAACCTTCATTATTACCAGGGTGGGCCACGTTTAGAGATCAGAAAATACCGCCTGGGTATGCGTTGAGCGTCAGGACTATAAACAACAGGACGGTGCCGACACGAATGCACTCTGGTGGGAGTTCTACACATTTTAAATCCTTGTAAATCTAACCATTTACTCACACATCAATGACATGCATGAATACCAAAGTGGGATAATATTTGGACCACTCTTCCTGGGTGCTTAACCTTTTTTGTGGGACGACTGCCGGGAACAAGGCGATCCTGGTTTCGTCCGTGAACAGCACAAAACGCCACTCTGCACGTCCCCATTCACAATGTGCTTGGGCCTACCTTTGTGCAGTTGCTCACAATCTTGTAAATTATTTATTACCCTCTACAGAATAACAACATCCACAAAAAGCCTTATCTCTTATTCCACTTCTTTACTCATATCATTTACGTATATAAGAAAACATAAAGGTCTAATAAGCCTTGAGGAATTCCCCTCGTATTTATTACAGGGACAGATAAAGCTTTGCCTACTCTAATTCCCTGAGTTCTGTTTTCTAGAAATATAGCCACCCATTCAGTCACTATTTTGTCTAGTCCAATTGCACTGATTTTTGCCAGTAGTCTCTCATGATCTACCCTATCAAATGCCTTAGATAAGTCAGTTGCGATAACAGTCCATTTGACCTCCTGAATCCATGATATTTGCTATATCTTGCTGGAATCCTACAAGTTGAGATTAGTTAACCCAATCAACTCACGATGCTGAAAGCGACAATTACAGTTCGTTTAAATAATGCAGACTAAATTGGAAATCAGTCCTCTAATAATTGTGTAGGTTTGAATGAATTTTATGATCCACAAGTTGAATGAAAGTAATTCATTTTAGGAACTTCAACCATTCGAATGAAAAGAAATTAACACGTAACATCTCAACAATAGCATTTCAATGTTGACGAAGAAATGTCTCGACTTCAATATTTTTAAGGGGAGAAGAAAATGTTAATGTTGCATTTCACGTGCACGAGACTTTTAAATAATATAATCAAATAACAAAAATTTATGTTTAAAATACTGAAAAGGAAACAATGCATTCTAGTATTCACCTCCATACGATTTCCAGTTTGCATGATACTGTAAGAACCGAGCGAATGGCTACGCGGTCCGTGTCATGTAGCCGTCAGCATGCATTCGGGAGATAGTGGCCGGTCATACACATAAGTGGACTGCACAGCTAAACTGAATAAGAGTATGTTCGTTGATTCTGAAGTAGCACAGAAAATGACATGTGCTAGAACTAAAACAGAAGCTTTAATAAGTAATGTTATTGCACCTCACTCGAGATAGGCCTATTACTGAAATTATTATTAAGAACTAGCAATTACCCGCTGCTTCGCTCGCGAGGATTTCGTAATTTGATCAAAATAATCGTCCCTCGGCATTGTACCAAGACATTATCTGAAAATTCCTAAAGTATAAAAACTCACCCAAAAATTGAGTTGCATTTACGCCAGAAATTCTTTGTAAACCATGTTCGTGGTATTACCTTTCGGGGCTAAAGCGACCATGCGACATAGAACTGTACTTGTGAGAAACCCCTTGATCAGTCCCTCCCCAACCCTCACCTAAATGTATTTTCCGAAAACAAAAATACATGTTCCTTTATTTTTAAAGGAGATCCCCAATACCAATTTTCACGTCTGTAACATCTTCTGTTTTTAAGATATAAGTATCTTCATTAAAAAAAATGGACTATTTTTCACTTCCATTCACCCCCTGTTAAGTGCCTTCTCCGAAAACAAAAAGGTACAGGTTCCTGTATTTTTGAAGGACTTTCCAAATACCGAGTTTCTTGTCTCTAACATTTTAAGTTTTTGACATATAATGTAGATATACCGGTACTCATTTTCAACCCCTTAATTGGATTTTCGGAAAACAAAAAGTATGTGTTTCATTTTTCTTAAAGTAGATTCCAAATACCAGTTTTCATGTCTGTACGTCTGTAACACCTCCAGTTTTTGAGATAAATGGACACACATAAGAATAATTCAACTTCTTCTTCTTCTTCACTTCTTATCACCCCTCTCCCGCCTTAAGTGGCCTTACCGCAAACAAAAAAAAAAACAAAAAAATACGTGTCTCTTTATTTTGAAAGGAAATTCAAAATACCAATTTCACGCCTGTAACAGCTTCAGTTTTTAAGATAAAGTATACTCATAAACATATTTCAACTCCTTATTTATTTATTTATTTATTTTCAACCCCCACAACTCTTACGTCGATTTTCCGAAAAAACAAATGCATGTTTCTACATTTCTAAAGGAGATTCCAAATACTAATTTTCACATCTGTAACATCTTCAGTTAGTATACTCATAAAAGTAATTCAACTCCTTTTTCACCCCTATTCCCAAAAGTGCGTGTTTCTTGTTTTTTTAAGGAGATCCCATATATCAATTTTCACGTTTTTGAGATATAAGTATCCTCACACAAACAATTCAACTAATTTTTCAATTCATACCCCCTTAAGTGGATTTTCCGAAGACAAAAGAACACGTTTTTTTACTTTGAAAGAGGATTCCAAATACAAATGTTCATGCCTCTAACATCTTCAGTTTTTGTGATGTAACTATCCTCATAAAAAGAATTCAACTCGTTTTTCACCCCAACCCGTTAAGTTGATTCCCCCTCCAAAAAATGCGTGTTTATTTATTTATAAGGTGTTCCCAAAAAAATTTCTACGTGTGTAGCTAAGTTTTTGAGATACAAGTTTCTCCATAAAAAGAATTAATGTTTTATTACTTCCCTTCATCCGCCCCCCTTAAGTGAATTTTCCAAAAAACCATAAGAACTCGTTTCTTTATTTATAAAGGAGCTTCCAACTGCCAATTATCACGACTGTAACATCTTCAGTTTTGATATAAAAATAAATTAACTTCCTTTTCCACCGCCCCAAGTTGCCCCCCCCCCCCTCGCCGCCGCCGCCGCCACCACCACCAAATACGAGTTTCTTCATTTTTAAAGGAGATTCCAAATACTAATTTACACGCCTGTAACATCTTTAGTTTTTGAGATATAAATATCCTCATACAAAGTATTCAAGTAATTTTTCAATTAATTCACACCCCTTAAGTGGATTTTCCAAAGATAAAAGATTGAGTGCTTCTTTACTTTGAAAGAAAATTCCAAATACAAATTTTCATGTCTGTAACATCTTCAGTTTTTGAGATATAAGTATCCTCAAGAAAAGAATTCAACTCCATTTTCACTCCACCACCGCCCGTTAAGTTGGAGTCCCCCCACCCCAAATAATGCGTGTTCTTTTATTGTTCGAGAAGATTCCAAGTACCAATTTCCACGTCTGTAACCTTCAGTATTGAGATATAAGTTTCTCCAGAAAAATAACTCAATTGTTATACTTCCTTTCACACTACCCACTCAAGTGAATTTTCCAAAAAAACACAGTACCCGTTTCTTTAAAAGAGCTTCCAAATACCAATTATCAGGACTGTAACATCTTCAGTTTTTTGAGATATATATATCCTCGTATAAGGAATCCATCTCAGTTTTCATCCCCCCTACCAAATCGATTGCCCCATAAAAACGCGTGTTTATTTTTAAAGAAAATTCCAAATACCAGTTTTCACATTTGTAAAATCTTTAGATTTTTGGTGTGTATATATATATATATACATTCTCATACAAATAATTCAACTAATTTTTCAATCCTTTCACCCCACCCCCCGTTAAGGGGTTTTCTGAAAATCAACGAATACGCATTTCCTTATTTTTAAAGAAGATTCCAAATACCAACTTTCACGTCTCCAACACGTTTTGAGATATACTGTAGATACGCTAATTTTAAAAATCCACCCCCATTTTCAGTTCCCGTTAAGTGAATTTTTCGAAAAAAATTTTTGTTTCTTTACATTTACAAGAAATTCCGAATACCAGTTTTCAAATCTGTAATAGGCTACGTGTCTGAGATAATTTGCAGATATAGTCTTTTTAAAAATTCGCCCCGTTTGTCACTCCTGTTCACCCCCTCTTCAACGGACTATCCAAAAAACACAAAAATACGTGTTTCTTTATTTTCAAATGAGATTCCAAATTTTAATTTTCATGTCTGTAACATCTTCAGTTTATGAGATATAAGTCTCCTCATAAAAGGTGTTCTACCCATTTTCCCCTTTTTTCACTCCCCGTAATGGGATTTTCCGAAAACAAAAAATATGTTATTTCTAAAGGAATTCCAAATACCCATTTTTACGTCTGTAAACTTTTAAGTTTTGAGATATAGAAATCCTCATTTTGAAAATTCGCCCCCCTTTTTACCCCCTAGCGAAGGAATATCCAAAAATCCTCCCTTAGCGAGAACCTACATGTTAATATGAATGTATCTCCAAAATTTCATTTCTTTATATCCAGTAGTTTTGGCGATGATGAATCAGCCAGTCAGTCAAGAAAAGTTATTTTATATATATAGACTAGCAAGATCCTCGTGCTTCACTACGGTGTTATACTGAAATTTATAATTGAATGCTCAACGTTTTATATATAATCCGCCGAAATTCGCGATCTGACTCGTTTTCTGAGAGATTACGATAAAGTTCCTCCCATTTTCAATCTTTTCTTCCAGCAATCGATTTCGTATTTCCCGCGCTAGGTTCAGATATTCCACCCGGTCAGTTGGGTCCCTAAATCTTTGCCATCTTTTCCTATAAGCAATTTTAATATGGATCAAATTCTTGAGGAGATCCGGCGTGGTGTTGTCTTGGGAGCCTTGGCGGTACTGAACCCGCGGCCGGACTGCATTCGTAGTCATTACCCCGCCAGGACCCGTTTCCAGCGCGGTCCCCACATTTTGACGTCGGTCCGGAACATTATTATTATTATTATTATTATTATTATTATTATTATTATTATTAGGGTGGGTGATATTATTGATGTTCTGGAACCCACAGCAAGATGCAAGACCGCTACTTGACAGTAAATTACATCTGCTGCCATTGTCATCGCTGACAATGTGACCAGCACTATTGTCGCGCGTAGGCAAGTGCGCGGGATTTCAGGCGACACGAATGACATACTTCGGTGCATTATTGACCTTATTATAGAGGTAATTGCACGGTCAATATCATTCCTATCGTTTCTTTCAAATGTGTTTAAATTGATATGCCAGGAGAATCTACTGTAATCTAAGACTGTTCTCCAAAGGAAAAGATGGCTACTGAAAACGAACCCAGGAAAGATTGAAAATGATCGGTTTATGATCAGAAAGTATACTGAAAATCCACAGCCTGTTTCTAGCCATTTGACTGGGTCAGGAATGGAATGAAAAAGCCCCCATCTAGCGGCGAGGATAGGAATTGTGCCGGCTGCCGAGGCCCGTCGCACTTCTCTGGGGCAATGATTAATGAATGAAAAATGAAATGAAATTATATTGGAGTGTGTTGGTGGAAAGAATGACAGGCAAAACCGGAGTACCCAGAGAAAAACCTGTCCCGCCTCCGCTTTGTCCAGAAAAAACCTCACATGGAGTGACCGGGTTTTGAACCACGGAACCCAGCGGTGGGAGGCCGGCGCGCTGCCGCCTGAGCCGCGGAGGCTCCTTATAAGTACATTACGAACAGTAAAATCAATTGGTCCAACTCTTTTTTCACCCCGCCGCCGTTAAGTTGGTTTACCCTCAAACCCTCCCCCCACAAAAAAGGCGTGTTTCTTTATGTTTAAAAGAGATTCCAAATACCAATGTTCACGTTTATCACCTTCAATTTTGAGATATAAGTATCCCCATAAATATAATTAACTTTATTTCACTTCCTCTCACCCTCCTCCCCCCTTTAAGTGAATTTTCCGGCAAATAATACTTGTTTCTCTCATAGTAAAGAATCTAAATACCAATTATCGCGACTCTAACATCTTCAGTGTTTGAGATATGTGTCCTCATGAAAGGAATTCAACTCCTTTTACCTCCCGCCCCGAAGATGATTCCCCCACCCCAAACGCGTTTTTCTTTGTTTTGAAAGGAGATTCAAATAACAATGTTCACGTCTGTAACAACTTTAGTTTTTATTAGATGTGAATATCCTCATACAATTAATTCGATTAATTTTTCAATTCCTTCACCTCCCACCCATCCCACTTCAATGGATTTTCCGAGACTACGTGTTTCTTTACATTTAAAGCAGGTTCCAAATACCAAGTTTCACGTCTGTAACATCATGTTTTGGGATATCAGTATCCCAATTAAAAGAATCCAACCCCATTTTCAGTCACTTTTACCCTTCCTCCCCACCCAAGTGGTTTTTCCGAGAACTAAAAATAAACGTTTCTTTATTTTTAATAGAAATAAAAAATACCATTTTTCACTTTTGCAACATGTTAAGTTTTTGAGATATACTCTAGAAATTCTCATTTCAAAATTTCACCCACCCCGTTTTTAGTTCCCCTTAAGTGGAGTTTCTAAAAACAAATCACCTTTGTTTCTTTATGTTTCCAGGAGATTCCAAATACCAATTTTTACGTCTGTAAAATTTTACATTGCTGAGATATACTGTCATTCTAAGAATTCACCCCAATTTGTCACTCGTGTTTAACCCCCATTAATTGGATTTTCCAAAAACAAAAAAAAAGTATTTCTTTATTGTTAAAGGAGATCCCAAATACCAATTTTCAGGTCTGTAATATCTTCAGTTTCTGATATATACGTATCCTCATTAAAGGCATTCAACCTCTTATTCACCCTTTTTCACCCCCTCCTATTGGGATTTTCAGAAAACAAAAAAATACGTGTTTCTTTATTCTTAAAGGAGATTCTAAATACCACCTTTTGCACATATAAACTTTTAAAGTTTCGAGATATAGATACACACTTAAAAATTCACCGCCCCCCTTTTGGGTTTACCAAAAACAAAAAATGTGTTTATTTATTTTTAAAGGAGATCCCAAATACCAATTTTCAGGTCTTCAATATCTTCAGTTTCTGAAATATAAGTAGCCTCATTATTTATTTTATTTAGCGTATGGCTTATATAGACATAATCAGTAACATACATATATACATATTTACAGCTGAGAAACAAAGCAACTTGTGCTTCACAATTGAATGTCTAATTCTTCGATCCAGCGTGTAGCATCCGGAGTTAGCAGCAGGAAGTCATCCTCATCACCGTGATAGGCAGGAATCCTACATTCCCTGACGATATGACGAACAGTCTGGTGAGGAGCTCCGCAGTCACAGTCTGGATTAGGTAGCTTTTTCCACTTATGGAGAGCGGCTCTGCACCGACCATGTCCTGTTCTGATTCTATTCAGGGCAGTCCAGGTCTTGCGTGGTAGGTGGGATCCACTTGGAAGTCTGGGACCTGAGAAGAAGGTATGAAGGCGCACATCCGTTGCTGCTTCCCATGTACTTTTCCACTCATCAAGAGATTTAAAATCCTTAGCATCCATGTTAGAGGCATCACGCAGAGTTGGATGGCGTGATTTTAGTCTGTTAAGATTCAGAAGTGGCAGGTCACTATTCACGGGTAGACTAGGATTTCTTGAGATCTTGTGAAATTCCTTCATAAGGGCGTTAGATCGGCGTAGATCAGGTGGCATTATACCAGTTAACAGTGGAAGCCAATGAACTGGAGTAGATGTATTTATTTATTCGTGTCAGAGGTACCAATATATAAGAAATCAAATCAAATACAATTCAAAAAATTAAATAATAAAAATATGAAGTATGTTAATTACACAAAATGAAAGACATATGAACAAATTAATTGTAAAAAAGGGAGAAAGGAAGTATTACATGAAAATATCTACACTATATATACATTATTTACACAAGTTGTGACCAGTATTTGGCTACATTGACGGCGTTGTTTCCGACCAGTGCCAATTCCAACCCTGTACATGAATCTGGGCATAGACGACAGTGCAAGAGGTGCGTAGAAGTCTCTTCCTCTCCACATTCGCATAATGAGTCCCCACCATGCACGATGCCCCATTTCACAAGATTGTCCTTAGATCTTGCAACGCCGGTCCGCAGTCTGTTTAATGACTTCCACATACACCATCCCTCTTCGTGACCAGGTGGCAACTTCTCTTCAATTTCAACACGTCCCGGATGATCTGGGTACCTTTGTTTCCATAGCTTAACCCTGGCCTTTTTTGGGTCAGAATCAAGTGGAGCAGAAGACTGTAGAAAACTCTTCCTGGATTTCAGTCGAGCTGGAGGTGGCTGATGTTCATGAAAGGGGTGGGCCGAGATGCTGCAAACCTTTTGTCTCTCGATATTAGCGGCCACCTCACATCTAATATCAGGTGGGGCTATACCTGCAAGTGAATACAACTTCTGTGTGGGTGTTGGTTTTAAACAACCTGTAATTAGCCTGCAGGTTTCATTCAAGGCAATGTCGACTTTCTTTGCGTGAGCTGATTTATACCATACGGGACTCCTAGTAGGGTGTATTTGCATGTGATATTGTCATACATCCGGGCGTCTCCAGGGCAACGGACTAGGACTTTTCCTAGACGGCTGATTCTCTCACTTCAGAAGTACCAAGATCAATTTCAATGGAGTAGATGTGATTGCGCCAGATATGATGCGCATTGTGGTATTAAGCTGGGCGTCAAGAAGCCTTGTATGATGACTGTTCATCCAAACAGATGCACAATACTCAGCACTTGAAAACACCAAACACAGGGCTGAAGATCGCAAAGTGGTTGCTGAAGATCCCCAGGTAGTTCCACACAGTTTATGAAGGATGTTATTTCGAGACTTCAACTTTTGTGCTAAGTTCAGGAGGTGTTGTTTGAAGGATAGTGTGCGGTCCAAGATGACACCAAGGTATTTTGGGTTCCAGTTATGACGAAGAATTCTCCCTCTGAAACTAACATTCAGTTTCACGTTCGCCAAACAATTATTTAAATGAAAGCAAGACACTTCTGTTTTGCTCACACTGGGTTGGAGTCTCCAGATTTTGAAGTAGTCTTCCAGTAAAGACAGGTCTTTGGTCAGAATCTCTTCAGTCGTCTTCATTACCTGATCTTGTACAGCTAGAGCCAAGTCGTCGGCATAGCAGAATTTTCTGGATGAAGTGTCAGGAAGGTCAGAGAGATGTAAGTTGAACAATAATGGTGAGAGAACTGATCCTTGGGGCAATCCGTTGTTTAGCTTCCTCTCCTTGCTTATCTTGCATCCAGTGATTACTTGAAACTTCCGATCACTTAACATGTTGTTAATCAGTTGAGCCATCTTTCTGCATGGTATGATACGAAGAAATTTGTAGATAAGGCCTTCCCTCCATAGTGTCAATGGCAGCAGTAAGATCAATAAATGCTACAGATGTTTTCAGTTTTGTTTGATATCCTGCCTCAATGAAGGATGTAAGAGACAATACTTGGTCACAGCAGCTACGTCCTGGTCTGAAGCCTGCCTGTTCAACTGGAATATGCTCTAGGACTGCGCTACTTATTCTGTTATATATCAACTTTTCAAAAAGTTTGTATCAGCAGCTAAGAAGGGCGATGGGTCGATAGCTTTCTACCTTGTTGCTGGGTTTGCCAGGTTTCAGAACAGAAATTATCTTAGCCTTCTTGAACTCCAATGGAAGTTGACCAGTCAGCAGGATGTCAGTAAAGAACTCTGCCAACCATTTCTTAGCATATCCTCCCAAATGAATAAGAAATTCTGGATGGATGCCATCGAAACCAGGTGACTTAAAAGGTTTGAGGTCATTCAGTCCCATGTCAATGTCTAAAACTGTGAAGGGACGTGCATATTCAGATGAGGGAGATGTCTTTTTCAAGTCGCGAAGCTGCCGTCTGATATGTTTGGTATGTTTCTTGTCGGGAGGCACTCTTGATGTGGTAATGATGTGGGAAGCAATTTGGTCAGGTGTTACTCCTGGAGGTTTTCTGCATACTGATCCACTTCCTCCCAATCTCCTCAGAAAACTCAAGCAGGGAAGCATGGAATAGCCTCATTAAAGGCATTCAAGCCATTTTTCAGCCCACCTATTGGGATTTTCCAAAAACAAAACAAAAAATACTTTTTTTAAAAGGAGATTCTAAATACCAATTTTTACATCTGTAAACTTTTAAAGTTTTGAGGTATAGGTACACTCATTTTAAAAATTCATCCCCCTTTTAACCCCCTTAGCGACGGAATATCCAAAAATCCTCCCTTAGCGAGCACCTACATTGTAGTATAAATGTATCTTCAAAATTTCATTTCATTATGTTCAGTAGTTTTGGCTCGGCGATGATGAATCAGTCAGTCAGTCAGGACATGTTCTTTTAAATATATAGATTACTAGCAAGATACCCGTGCTTCGCTACGGCATTATACTGAAATTTATAATTGAATGCTCAACGTTTTATATAAAATCCGCCTAAATTCGCGATCTGACTCGTTTTCTAATAGATTGCGGCAAGTTTCCTCCCATTTTCAATCTTTCTTTCCAGCAACCGATTTCGTACTTCCCAGGCTACATTCCAGGCATTTCACCCGGTCAGTTGGGTCCCTAAATCTTTGCCATCTTTTCCTATACGCATTTTTAATACGGATCAAATCCTTCAGAAGATTCGCCGTGGTGTCGTTTTGGGTGCCTTGGCGGTACTGAACCCGCAGCCGGACTGCATTCCTAATCATTACCCGTCCAGGACCCGTTAACAGAGCGGTCCGCACATTTAACGAAGGTCCAGAATATTATTATTATTATTATTATTATTAGATGTTCTGGACCCCACAGCAAGATGCAAGACCGCTACTTGGCGGTAAATTACATCTGCTGCCATTGACATTGTTGACAATGTGACGAGCACCATTGTCGCGCGTAGGCAAGTGTGCGGGATTTCGGGCGATACGAATGACATACTTCCGTGCATTATTGACCTTATTATAGAGGAGAACAATTTGTCGGTCAATCTCATTCCTATCGTTTATTTCAAATGTGTTTAAATTTTTATTTATATGCCAGGAGAATCTACTGTAATCTAAGAACGTTCTCCGAAGGAAAAGATGGCTCTTGAAAACGAACCCAGGAAAGATTAAAAAATGATCGGTTTATGATCAGAATAAGTACATCGAAAATATACAGCCTGTTTCCAGTCATTCGACAGGGTCAGGAATGGAATGAATAAAGCCCAGTCTAGCGGCGACAATAGCAATTGTGTCGGCTGCCGAAGCACTCCTCTGGGGCACTGATCGATAAATGACAAATGAAATGAAATATTGGACAGTGTTGCTGGAATGAATGACAGGGAAAACCGGAGTAAACGGAGAAACACCTGTCACGCCTCCGTTTTGTCCAGCACGAATGTCACATGGAGTGACCGGGATTTGAACCACGGAACCCAGATGTGAGAGGCCGGCGCGCTGCCGCTTGAGCAACGGAGGCTCCTTATAAGCACATTGTGAACAGTAAAATAATTGATCTCACCTCCTTTTACACCCCACCGCCGTTTATTTACACCCCCCCCCCCAAAAAAATTAAAAGGCGTGTTTCTTTATGTTTAAAGGAAATTCCAAATACCAGTGTTCACGTCTATTACCTTCAGTTTTGAGATATAAGTATCCCCATAAAAATAATTCACTTTCTTTCATACTCCTCCGCCCCCCCCCCCAAAGTGAATTTTCCGGCAAAAAAATACTTGTTTCTTTGATAGTAAAGGATCTTCTAAATACCAATTATCACGACTCTAACTTCTTCAGTTTTTGATTTGTGTGTCCTCATGAAAGGAATTCAACTCCTTTTCACTCCCACCCCCCAAAACGCGTTTTCTTTGTTTTTAAAGGAGATCCAAACACCAATTTTCACGTCTGTAACAACTTTAGTTTTTATTAGATGTATGTATTTTCATACGAATAAGTCAATTAATCTTTCAATTCTTTCACCCCCCCCCCCTTCATTGGATTCTCCGAGAATACGCGTTTCTTTACAATAAAAGCAGATTCAAAATATCAAATTTCACGTCTATAACATCTTCATTTTGGAGATATCAGTAGCCTAATTAAAAGAATTCAACACCGTTTTCAGTCACGTGGTATTTCCGAAAAATAAAATACACGTTTCTTTATTTTTAGTAGATTAAAAATACCCTTTTTTACTTCTGTAACATGTTGAGTTTTATGAGATATACTGTAGAAATTCTCATTTTAAAATTTCACCCCTTTTTAGTTCCCCTTAAGTGGAGTTTCCAAAAAAAATCGCCTATGATTCTTTACATTTACAGGAGATTCCAAATACACAATTTTTTACGTCTATAACATTTTACGTTTCTCAGATATTCTATAGATATAGTCTTTTAAAAATTCACCCCAATTTGTCACTCCTGTTTAACCGCCATTAATTGGATTTTCCAAAAACCAAAAATTCGTGTTTCTTTATTTTTAAAGGAGATCCAATATACACATTTTCAGTTCTGTAATATCTTCAGTTTCTTTATGTATCCTCATAAAGGCATTCAACCCATTATTCACCCTTTTGCACCCCTCCTATTGGGATTTACAGAAAACAAAAAATACATGTTCTTTTATTTTTAAAGGAGATTCTAAATACTAATTTTTACAACTGTAAACTTTTAAAGTTTTAAGATGTAGACACATTCATTTTAAAAATTCACCCCTCTTTTCACCTCCGTTAGTTGGATTTTCCAAAAACGAAAAAATACCTGTTTATTTTTAAAGTAGATCCCAAATACCAACTTTCAGGTCTGTAATATCTTCAGGTTCTTAAATATAAGTGGCCTCATTAAAGGCATTCAACCCTTTATTCACCCTTTTCCAACCTTCCTATTGGGATTTTCTGAAGACAAAAAAATACGTGTTTCCTTAGTTTTAAAGAAGATTCCAAATACCAATTTTTACATATGTAAACTTTTAAAGTTTTGAGATATAGATACACTCATTTTAAAATTTCACCCCCTTAGCGACGGAATATCCAAAAACCCTCTCTTAGCGAGCACCTATCCCCAAAATTTCATTTCTCTATGTCCAGTAGTTTCGGCTCGGCGATGATGAATCAGTCAATCAGTCAGTTAGGACAATTTACTTTATATATATAGATTATTGTTATTAAGAATTATTAAGGAAGTTAAATTTTTGGCCTAGGAAGAGATGCAAGCAAGCATGGTGCACTAAAAATGTTCCAATTGTCATCCAATACCTTGATTACAAAAATGGCATTCAGATAACAGTTCAGTTACTACTGATCTGCAGTTAGGGGCAATCGCCCAGGTGCCAGATAACCTATATTTTTTTTTACCAGCTTTTTCTCGAGTGATTTCAAAGAAATTGGAAATTTAGTGAACATCTCTCTTGGTAAGTTATTCCAGTCCCTAATTCCCCTCCCTATAAACGAAGTTTTTCTCCGATTTGTCCTCTTGAATTCCAACCTTATCTTCACACTGTGATCTTTTCCTACTTTTAAAGACACCACTCAAATTTATTCGTCTACTAATGTCATTCCACGCCATCTCTTCACTGAAGTTAGGAACATACTACTTAGTCGACCAGCTCGTCTTCTTTCTCCCAGGTCTTCCCAGCCCAAACTTTGCAACATTTTTCTTCTTCTTCTTTTTTTGCTATTTGCTTTACGTTGCACCGACACAGATAGGCCTTATGGCGACGATGAGATAGAAAAGGCCTAGGAATTGGAAGCAAGCGGCCGTAGCCTTAATTAAGGTACAGCCTCGGCATTTGCCTGGTGCGAAAATGGGAAACCACGGAAAACCATCTTCAGGTTGCAACATTTTTGTAATGCTACTCTTTTGTCGGAAATCACCTAGAACAAAATAATAGACTTGCTTTTCTTTGGATTTTTTTCAGTTCTTGAATCAAGTAATCCTGGAGAGGGTCCCATACACTAGAACCATATGGTACTCTAGTTGGGGTCTTACCAGAGACTTCTATGCCATCTCCTTTACATCTTTACTGCAACCCTTAAAACACCCTCACAACCAAGTGCAGAGATACATACCCTTTATTTAGAATTCCATTTATGTGGTTACTGCATTGAAGAGCTTTCCTTATGTTAACACCTACGTACTTACAGTGATCTTCACAACAAACTCTCATCCCATCAACGCAGTAATTAAAACTAAGAGGACGTTTCCTACTTGTGAAATTTACAACCTGACTTTTAATCTCACTTATCAACATACCATTGCCTGCTGTCCATCTCACAACATTATAGAGGTCATTTTACAGTTGCTCACAATCTTGTAACTTATTACTCTATACAGAATAACATAATCAGCAAAAAGCCTTATCTCCGATTCCACTTCTTTACTCATACCATTTATGTATTGAACCCATGACCTTTGTGCCCTAAGAACATTATGCATAATATGACAAATTAAACTTGAAGTTGGATTCTTGATAGCATGGAGTTGACACGTGACGAGGGGGTGATTACCTTCGGTCCCACGCTCAGGGGTACGTGACGTCAACCACACGTGTCGACGGCGGAAGAATCTCAAGTCATTTTTATGAACTATTTCAAAGCGCGTGTACACGGCGTGACCACGCCAAGTCAAAAAAATATAGTGCCTATCAAAGGAGGTCAATCATCTCACAAATCGAACCCGTAAAATTTTTAAATGTCCATGAACACTACCGCCAGAAATGTAGCAAGCATGTAGTCACTTTCAAAACTCTTGAAATTACAGTTTAGGTAAGTCAGAAAATTTATAACATTTTTCTTGGCGGCAAAGGGAGAGATCCGAAGAGAGGGGGTAACTGCTATAAATATGAAGGGACGCCATGACGAAGTTTCCTTCTCCGGCATTTGTGATACAAAGCGGACGAAAATTGTTGAGCTGCTCTGCGAAATCAAACCAACGAAAGTAGACTGAGTTCGACTGCGGATTTTAGCCAGTGTGGCTAAGTCTTGACTCCATGGGGAGATAGTTTTCTTGAGAGAAATAAGTGTATCAGATAGGACGGTCAAAGTACTGAAATATTCTAATGTGATTAAGTAATTCGTGTGCGGGAGTAATTATAATCCATCGTGTGCGTTCAAGCAATCAAGTGAAGGGTATTTTCTTTTTTTTAATGCTTTATTCCAGGAAACCTGAAGAAACACAATGATATGTACAGCCATGAATTTAAAAATGGCTAAATAAAATGCCAGGGTCGCAGGTGAGCCCTATGACGAACAATGGTGTGACTACATAAGGTAATGTGACTTTCCATCTTACTACCTCTTATATCTCGTCTCGTGATTTCTAAAAGTGTATTTGCATGGGGATATACGACGCAGTGGTCACCCCTACTAAGTTTTGTAAATGTGAGAGTACGACTAAAAGAGTCATTTGTTTTATTTTCCACTTGGATAAATTTTTGAAGTCTTGCGAGGGCCGTATAATGTTGTAAAAAGTTATTGAATAGGATTCCGAAGTGATATCACGTCCAATGTAGATCGTCATCCGTGTGAGTGTACTGCCTATATTTTGTGATGTCAAATTAAGATGTTCATTCGACGTAAAATTCTTCTGTCTGCAATTTGACGTTAATAATAATAATCCATGGTCACTCATTTTCAATCGAGTGGAAGCGCGCTGTCGGATGAGAACCTAGGGTGATGAATTTGGTCATGGAGAGAAACGTTTTTATTTAATGCCCATTTTAAACTGTGTCTGACTGACAATAAAAGATCTAGTAGAATGTTTCAGTCATTTCTCGTAAAAATCAAGTTATTAAATACGATATAATTTATGCGAAGTTATTCATGATTAATGCATTGTGCGATATTAGACGTCGGTATTTCTAGTGAGGATTTTATTCCAGTTCTTTGTCGATGATAATTGTGGAGCTGGGAAACAGAGGTTGGTTTTGTGAATCAGGTTGGACCTGTCATTGAAGCCGGGACCCGGAAGCCCGAGGAGTGTTTTATATGAGTTGAGATGAGATGTGCGAATCAGGTTAGAGTCCTGTCATTGAAGCCGGGATATGATAGCCCGAGGAATATTTATAATGTTGGGAATGGAAAGAAATTCATAGAAATCTATAGCGGTATCAATTGGCGACGCGTATAATTAGTGTGGGCATCTTGAAGCATAATCTGTGCATTTTGTTGGTTAGAATATCGTATTTGTTTAATTATGTCGGCAGAGTTTAAAGGGAACATTTTGAGAAGTCAGTCAACTGTGAATAAACCAGGTGGTTCCTGTAACTGCCAAGCGAGCGAGGGGGGTGAGACACCTCAGCTATCTAACGGGACAGGCTTGGTATTGAGACTGTATTCTCGGCCAGGAAAACGTTAAAATGCTGGATTTAGTTGAAAATTCATAGCCGGTAATGATCTAAGTATTGTGAAATACTGTAATTGGGGACGTAATGAACATTTGAAACCATGAACTTTGAGTATAAGGAACAGAGTAACCCAATTTCAGGGTTGTCCAAAATATAGAGCGATGGTCGTGATTGATCGGTTTGTCTGTGAGGGTGTGCAAAATTTCATAATGGTAATGACGAGATATGACATCGTAATTAGATGGCGAGTTGTTTGGTTTGTACGTAGATTATTAGGATATCCAAGTGTTAATAACGGTTAGGATTATATTGAATTTTAAAGTGTGATATCACGAGATGAGATATATAGCTGGACATGAATGATGTAACAAATTCTTTTCCAGCCAGATAAACATCGCAATATTGAATTCACATCACAGCTGCGTAGAAATTTGTGAGGAAACCAGAGTCCGCGGAGATGAAATTTGTTGTTTGTTAATATTTCGTTAAATCATTTAAATTTATTAAATTATTAAATTCAGTGAAACCGCATTTTGAAATAACTTTAATCAAGCGAATAACTTGGAGATGCATTCTGGAAATTTTAGTTTGTTGTCTGGGGAATATTAAAATAAAGTAAAGATTAAAGGGACATATCCGAAGGAAATGGATTTTACTGCCACAAAGTTTGTGAGCATTGCTATTGTTGTAATTATTGAACTTTGATTGATTGAGCAGTGAATGTGCTGGGGATAGTAAAGTGGAAACTTTGGTCATCAACCGATGTAACTTAATTGTGTTTAGCCTTCAGCCTAGAAACTTGGATGGTCAGGGGGTCATCAACCTCAGTGACTTAGATTAGGGCCATATGCCATTGTAGCATCATTTCCTTGCGGTCATCATCCACAATGACTTTAAAGTAACTTAGAAGATTAGATGTCGGTCCATGACATAGACGCAGGTCACATCGATTCAATTAAGGGTCCATGCCGTAGAACCACTGTGTGGCACACACCGATTGGACGGCCTTAATTATACTCAGAGTCCAGAGTTCGTGTTACGGGGGCTGGACCATAACGAATCACTATGATGGTACATGTGATCTCACATGGAAGCCGAATTTAAGGATTTCCAGACTTTCCTTTCTTAAATGATTAATAATTGAGACAATGGTTTCTAGTAAGAATGCCCATCAGGCAATTACGTTAAAGTCTCACACCAGTGTTCTGACCATTATGTAAAAATGATTGTGGTGTCCAGTGGATACAGTTGACTTCTATGATACCAGTGACAGATTGCTTCAGAATTTCCTGAATAAATAGGAATCTTTTAAACAGACCTTTCATTCCAGTAGATAGATTAGAATTAATGAACCCTACCTTTACCTCAGCAAGTGACGAAGAACCCGAAACGACCCAAGAGACAGATCTCATGAACTTTGCTGATAGGTAAGGAAGGCAGGTATCCCTCAATAAGGACCTAAAGGGTTCAGTAAAATGGCTTCCAACGTGGTGGCATCAGTCACTTAACGATGGGGCATAAGTCACGATAAGGATGAGGGAACCTAAGTCACGATAACGATAAGGATATTTTGGAAAAACCGTGTACCAGAGGAAATGAGAAATAATGTTGAGGCTATGCCACATTATGGATGATAAAATCGTGCGCCAGAGTTGATAGTGAACTCGAAGAAATAGATAAACGCCCGATGAGTAAGGCTAGGAGATACCACTATGAGAATAATTTATCTACTGAATGAAAGGTATAATTTAAGTGTGTTAGTGTAATTTCCCAAATTTTTGAATACTGGTTTGAGTGTTTTGGCTGATCACTTTGATCGAGTGAACATTGAATTTCACATTTTATTAAATAAAATTTTAGAGAATGTTGCATTAACAGTGTGATGTGTTAGATAGGAGGATGTTGTGATGTTTATCGTTGTAGTCCCATTATACGCCGTTGAAGTCTCGGGCTCACCGATGACCTATCGTTTTCTGTTAAATACAGTATGTTTATGCAGGAGGGAGAATTGGCCCAAGGGCAGTTGGTCCAAATGATCAAGGACTTAAGTGAGAGTATAAAATCTATCAGTGAAAAATTAGATAGTGCAGACGTAGAATTAAAAGGTATGAAGGAAGTTGTTCAAAATGTTGACATTAAAGTGCAGGACACTCAGGATAGTTGTAAGGAAGCTAGCGTTGATATTAGGAAGGACATTGGTGACTTAAATGTGAAGGTGGAGCAGAACACTAAAGCACACGTTGACTTTAAACATGAAATAAATCAGCAGTTCATGGAAACTCGCGAGCTACATCGTGTTCTCAGTGAAAATCAGGACATAATTAGAGGGGACCTCGATAGGTACGTCAACGAAAGTAGGGAACTACATCAGCAGTTGATGTCAGATCAAGCTGAGCTTAAGGCCAATCTGAAGACAGAGGTAGAGAAGTTCAACATCATGCGTGAAGACGATAAGTCAAAGGTCTTCACAGCAATGAATGAACATAAGGAAATGTTGTGTAAAGAGATAGCCGTCGTAAATGACAAAGTAGACCAGGTAGCCGAAGACGTCAAGGCAACTGTAGACCAGCGTATTGAGGCCATTGACTTTAAATTAATCCAGATGAATAAAGAGGATATGAGAAAATTAGGTACAACTCAGGAAGAAACGGCTAGGAGTATTGAGGAGGTACAAGCAGATATTGAGGAACTAGGAAAGGATCTAGGCGATACAAGGGTAGACCTATCGAAACAACTTAAAGATACCCAAGATAAGGTCATAACACTGAGCGACGAGTTGACATCTGTTCATGAGGCTCTTAAGGGGGAAGTTAGTGCCCGGAAATTGGAACTGGATGGGTTAGTGAACAATATCGTAGGAGTCCAGGCCAAGATAGAGGAAGTGGTTAGTAAATCTCGCCGCACCTCAGATATGTCGTTCAGTTGCCCTAGCAACGCTAGTAGTCCCATACATCCTGCAGGGAACGGACACTTTGACAATTCTACCCATTCTCAGGGGCAAAACGTCACTAATGTTATAAACATGATTCGTCTTAAGGAAGATCAGCCTAAGAAATTCGATGGCAGTGGTACCCAGACGCCAAAGGGTTTTCTTAGAGAACTTAGAGAGTATATTCGCGATAATAGGATACCTGAAGAGAGGCAACTAAGGACTGTGGAACGGTACCTAGATGGAGTTGCGTCGCTGTGGTTCAAAGGTTTCCGATATAGCTTTGACACGTTCGAGGAATTTCAGACCGCATTTTTGGGCAAATTTTGGAATTCTGAGATTCAGCAGAACCTAAGGCTAGAGTTATATAGTCGCCGGTATAACACAGCAGGACCGCCGAAATTTTCGCTTTACTTTACCGAACAATTAGTTAAGTTCAAGGAACTGGAATCAGCCCCAAGTCAGCAAGAACTGGTTCAGGCTATCCAGAAACAGTTCCCACCGGATATCCAAAGAATATTAATTGCTGCGAAGGTCGAAACCCCGATGCAGGCAGAATTGATATTGCGACAGCTGGACCAGACCCATTCGCATCAATCAGCCCCACGAATAGTCAGGCATTCAGAGCCCCAGGTGAATGTCGTAAATCACAGCCAGGAGAGCGCGCCAGATAGGGAAGTTTCACGAGCACCGAGATATGAGAATGAGGGGCGGCGGTTCGACACCAGGCCATACCAAGGTAGGAAGAACTGGGAACAGCCCAGATACCATCACGAAGAGTGGGACAGACGCCGAGAACAGTGGAGAAGAAACCAGGGTCGATACCAGGGGAACTCAGATCTAAGACGAAGGAACCCACGCGGGAATGAAGGCAACAGAAGAGGGGACGGTTACGAAAATTCCAGACGTTCTGACCGTTGGCACGGGCCTGAAGAGAGAAGGAGAGAAGGGGACCAGTATTTGAGAGAGCTGAGGTCAGGTACCGGACAGGACAAATGGAAGGACAGCATCCAACGAAGGGAAGTCAACACTGACTGTGTAGGAGCTCAAGACATGTCCCATACTGGAGCTATCCGAAAGACCTACCACCAGGATAGGGAATTAAACCCTAACGCGCCTCATTTCGACGAAAATCTGAATTCGTCAAATGAGCGAGAAAAAAAAAACTCCAAATTTCCAGTAGTGGTTACGAGACAGGATTCCCACACACAGCCTGAATATGTTTCTCGCGACGGCTGGATAGTAGCCCAGATTAACTCCTGGATTATACAACCAGATGAATTAGTGGAAGACCACCTCAGACAGGAGGTTAGGAAAATAAGAGAGCTACCAATCATTAATGTCAGGATATGCAACTTTAAAGTGAGCTGTTTATTGGATACAGGCGCCAGCATCAGCTTAATTTCACAAAATTTCTTTAACGAATTGTCTACTCGGAAGAAATTGCCAGAAATTCCTGTGGCAAATATCAAAATTAGAGGAGTCATTCCCGACAAAACTGCCATTTGTAAAACGCAGACATTTTTGGATTTGCAGATAGGAGACATGACATTTTCGCATCCTTTTGTCATAATTTCAAAGCTGCACTATAATGTTATTCTGGGGGCAGACTTCATTTGTGAAAGTAATGCCGTCATCGATTTAGGAAGGAGAGAGGTGAAATTCAGGAAGGATGACGGACCGGAATTAGTAGCTCTAAACGAAGAATCATTGGGTCAGACTGGGAGAAGAATGTGTGAGGAAGAAGTCCATTTCACTACCGTTTCTAAGGAGACAGAAGAGGAGATAGAACAGGGAGAATTTGAAGAAGGTTCTGAGGAGGAAGACTTTGACAGCGAGGAAGACTTTGACGGCGACGAAGGGATAAATAGCTCAGTCGAAAATTCAGTGGAGAACTACCAGGAAGCTGAAGGCATCAACCAGTATCCGCACACCAGAAGATGACCAACTGCATAAGAGAGAAGAAAGGAATTTATGTTCAAAGGTCATGTTTCATCAGACGTCAAATTTAGAAATTTCGCCATCTGGAGTATTTTAAAGGAAATTCCTTGTCACTGTGCGAAAGGAATTCGTGTCTTGGGGGAAATATGAACCCATGACCTTTGTGCCCTAAGAACATTATGCATAATATGACAAATTAAACTTAAAGTTGGATTCTTGATAGCATGGAGTTGACACTTGACGAGGGGGTGATTACCTTCGGTCCCACGCTCAGGGGTACGTGACGTCAACCACACGTGTCGACGGCGGAAGAATCTCAAGTCATTTTTATGAACTATTTCAAAGCGCGTGTACACGGCGTGACCACGCCAAGTCAAAAAAATATAGTGCCTATCAAAGGAGGTCAATCATCTCACAAATCGAACCCGTAAAATTTTTAAATGTCCATGAACACTACCGCCAGAAATGTAGCAAGCATGTAGTCACTTTCAAAACTCTTGAAATTACAGTTTAGGTAAGTCAGAAAATTTATAAAATTTTTCTTGGCGGCAAAGGGAGAGATCCGAAGAGAGGGGGTAACTGCTATAAATATGAAGGGACGCCATGACGAAGTTTCCTTCTCCGGCATTTGTGATACAAAGCGGACGAAAATTGTTGAGCTGCTCTGCGAAATCAAACCAACGAAAGTAGACTGAGTTCGACTGCGGATTTTAGCCAGTGTGGCTAAGTCTTGACTCCATGGGGAGATAGTTTTCTTGAGAGAAATAAGTGTATCAGATAGGACGGTCAAAGTACTGAAATATTCTAATGTGATTAAGTAATTCGTGTGCGGGAGTAATTATAATCCATCGTGTGCGTTCAAGCAATCAAGTGAAGGGTATTTTCTTTTTTTTAATGCTTTATTCCAGGAAACCTGAAGAAACACAATGATATGTACAGCCATGAATTTAAAAATGGCTAAATAAAATGCCAGGGTCGCAGGTGAGCCCTATGACGAACAATGGTGTGACTACATAAGGTAATGTGACTTTCCATCTTACTACCTCTTATATCTCGTCTCGTGATTTCTAAAAGTGTATTTGCATGGGGATATACGACGCAGTGGTCACCCCTACTAAGTTTTGTAAATGTGAGAGTACGACTGAAAGAGTCATTTGTTTTATTTTCCACTTGGATAAATTTTTGAAGTCTTGCGAGGGCCGTATAATGTTGTAAAAAGTTATTGAATAGGATTCCGAAGTGATATCACGTCCAATGTAGATCGTCATCCGTGTGAGTGTACTGCCTATATTTTGTGATGTCAAATTAAGATGTTCATTCGACGTAAAATTCTTCTGTCTGCAATTTGACGTTAATAATAATAATCCATGGTCACTCATTTTCAATCGAGTGGAAGCGCGCTGTCGGATGAGAACCTAGGGTGATGAATTTGGTCATGGAGAGAAACGTTTTTATTTAATGCCCATTTTAAACTGTGTCTGACTGACAATAAAAGATCTAGTAGAATGTTTCAGTCATTTCTCGTAAAAATCAAGTTATTAAATACGATATAATTTATGCGAAGTTATTCATGATTAATGCATTGTGCGATATTAGACGTCGGTATTTCTAGTGAGGATTTTATTCCAGTTCTTTGTCGATGATAATTGTGGAGCTGGGAAACAGAGGTTGGTTTTGTGAATCAGGTTGGACCTGTCATTGAAGCCGGGACCCGGAAGCCCGAGGAGTGTTTTATATGAGTTGAGATGAGATGTGCGAATCAGGTTAGAGTCCTGTCATTGAAGCCGGGATATGATAGCCCGAGGAATATTTATAATGTTGGGAATGGAAAGAAATTCATAGAAATCTATAGCGGTATCAATTGGCGACGCGTATAATTAGTGTGGGCATCTTGAAGCATAATCTGTGCATTTTGTTGGTTAGAATATCGTATTTGTTTAATTATGTCGGCAGAGTTTAAAGGGAACATTTTGAGAAGTCAGTCAACTGTGAATAAACCAGGTGGTTCCTGTAACTGCCAAGCGAGCGAGGGGGGTGAGACACCTCAGCTATCTAACGGGACAGGCTTGGTATTGAGACTGTATTCTCGGCCAGGAAAACGTTAAAATGCTGGATTTAGTTGAAAATTCATAGCCGGTAATGATCTAAGTATTGTGAAATACTGTAATTGGGGACGTAATGAACATTTGAAACCATGAACTTTGAGTATAAGGAACAGAGTAACCCAATTTCAGGGTTGTCCAAAATATAGAGCGATGGTCGTGATTGATTGGTTTGTCTGTGAGGGTGTGCAAAATTTCATAATGGTAATGACGAGATATGACATCGTAATTAGATGGCGAGTTGTTTGGTTTGTACGTAGATTATTAGGATATCCAAGTGTTAATAACGGTTAGGATTATATTGAATTTTAAAGTGTGATATCACGAGATGAGATATATAGCTGGACATGAATGATGTAACAAATTCTTTTCCAGCCAGATAAACATCGCAATATTGAATTCACATCACAGCTGCGTAGAAATTTGTGAGGAAACCAGAGTCCGCGGAGATGAAATTTGTTGTTTGTTAATATTTCGTTAAATCATTTAAATTTATTAAATTATTAAATTCAGTGAAACCGCATTTTGAAATAACTTTAATCAAGCGAATAACTTGGAGATGCATTCTGGAAATTTTAGTTTGTTGTCTGGGGAATATTAAAATAAAGTAAAGATTAAAGGGACATATCCGAAGGAAATGGATTTTACTGCCACAAAGTTTGTGAGCATTGCTATTGTTGTAATTATTGAACTTTGATTGATTGAGCAGTGAATGTGCTGGAGATAGTAAAGTGGAAACTTTGGTCATCAACCGATGTAACTTAATTGTGTTTAGCCTTCAGCCTAGAAACTTGGATGGTCAGGGGGTCATCAACCTCAGTGACTTAGATTAGGGCCATATGCCATTGTAGCATCATTTCCTTGCGGTCATCATCCACAATGACTTTAAAGTAACTTAGAAGATTAGATGTCGGTCCATGACATAGACGCAGGTCACATCGATTCAATTAAGGGTCCATGCCGTAGAACCACTGTGTGGCACACACCGATTGGACGGCCTTAATTATACTCAGAGTCCAGAGTTCGTGTTACGGGGGCTGGACCATAACGAATCACTATGATGGTACATGTGATCTCACATGGAAGCCGAATTTAAGGATTTCCAGACTTTCCTTTCTTAAATGATTAATAATTGAGACAATGGTTTCTAGTAAGAATGCCCATCAGGCAATTACGTTAAAGTCTCACACCAGTGTTCTGACCATTATGTAAAAATGATTGTGGTGTCCAGTGGATACAGTTGACTTCTATGATACCAGTGACAGATTGCTTCAGAATTTCCTGAATAAATAGGAATCTTTTAAACAGACCTTTCATTCCAGTAGATAGATTAGAATTAATGAACCCTACCTTTACCTCAGCAAGTGACGAAGAACCCGAAACGACCCAAGAGACAGATCTCATGAACTTTGCTGATAGGTAAGGAAGGTAGGTATCCCTCAATAAGGACCTAAAGGGTTCAGTATATAGGAAAACATTAAGGTCCAACAATACTGCCTTGAGGAATTCCCCTCTCAATTATTACAGGGACCGATAAAGCTTTGCTTACTCTACTTCTCTGAGTTCTGTTTTCTAGAAATATAGCCACCCATTCAGTCAGTGTTTTGTCTAGTCCTTCTGCACTGATTTTTGCTAATAGTCTCCCATGATCTACCCTATCAAATGCCTTAAGATAGGTCAATTGCAATAACCGTCCAATTGACCTCCTGAATCCAGGATATCTGCTATATCTTGCTGGAATCCTACAAGTTGAGCTTCAGTGGAATAACCTTCCCTAAACACAAACTGCCTCCTATCGAACCAGTTATTAACTTTGCAAACATGTCTATTATAATCAGAAAGAATGCTTTACCAAAGCCTAACACATGCAATGCATGTCGAATTGACTGGCCTGTAATATTCAGCTTTATGTCTGACACCCTTTCCTTTGTACACAGAGGCTACTATAGCAACTCTCCATTCATTTGGTATAGCTCCTTCATGCAAACAATAATTACTTGAGATATGGTACTATATCCCATCCCATAGTAATGGGCAGTCTGAGACTAGGTCTCGAGATTTCTCGAGACTAGCACAGGCACAATTTCTCGCGAGAAATTTCGAGAGCGTTGTCCCCTCATTGTGCGGCGAGCAGCGTGTCGTTAGGCCTACGGGTGTCGGAGTTGAACGTCGTTTGTGCTGAGTATGCGAATAGCCAACCACGGGCCTTCTCCATTTCGTAAATACGTATTAACAAGCGACTAGGGCGTTCATTTCTACCGAGGTCTGTTTTAACGCAGTATAACATAATTATACAGGATACGCATTCTGACATTGTATGCACTGGTAGGTACACGAATAAGTGGTTTAAGTACAGAACCTGACGGCTACTGTAGGTACACGTTCCTGGATACTAGAGGCGTGCAGTATTCGAACTCGAAACGAGGCAAGATGCACCTTGCTGCATATGCAACCACCATTACGCATGAGTGGAATGTGTAATCTAAAATGCTTGAGTTTGCTCCAATTATTTTAACAGGTAGGTAGGTGTACATTGTTATCAGACCCCACATTGAATATGACCGCTGCTTGTGTTTACCGATATTTTGGTGACGAAAGAAATAATTCCTTACAATGTTACATAGTATTCGCGTCATAATTACGTATTTCGGTATATGGCGGTGCAATGTGTAATTGTGTCCAGTTGTACGCGACAACTTGAAGCCTATGTCCGAAACGCAACGTAAATCGTGGATGTCGGTTATTTTGAAGAGACGTCACATAACACAGCCCGCATACTATCGCTGAAGAGGAATCGTCACAAAACACCTCCGGGCCGGTCTGCATCACAAGAGGCTACCCAGTCGACAACAACTGCGAGGTGTCCAGGTAGGTGTACATCCTATATTTAGTTATTAACAAATTACACGGGTTATTCAGCTAAGATGTCCACCTCAAATAAGTTGTGAACAATTTAAAATACAGTACTGACATTCACTTTTGTAAATGGTATTAAGGAGCTCACAGTTCAAAACGCAGTACTCTCCCAGGCCTTTAGTAACATTTATTGGCACACACTTTTCCATATGAGAATTGCTGATGATATACTATCAAACTTACACTCGTAGTTACTGCGACAAGGCACAGCTCGCAATACAGGAGAATCGGTCTCGAGATCTGTGACGTCAGTCTCGAGCGAGAGCGTTGCCCATCACTACCATCCCACTGTCTTTAGTATTGTATATCCTCAGAAATCTTACTAATTCCGGCCACTTTTGTGTTTTTCAACTTTTGTATCTTATTTTAAATGTCATTGTTGTTATAAGCAAATTTTAATACTTCTTTAGCATTAGTCTTCGCCTCTATCTAGACATTAACCTTGTAACCAACAATCTTTACATACTGCTGACCGAGTACTTCTGCCTTCTGACGATCCTCACATACACAATCCCCTTGTTCATTAATGATTCCTGGAATGTCCTTCTTGGAACCTGTTCCTGTCGTAAAAGTACCTATACATACCCTTATATTTTTCAATGAAATTTGTATGATTGCCAATTATGCTTACCTTTGTCGTGTTACCCTTAGCGGTCTTCTTTGCTAGATTTAATTTCCTAGTAAGTTCCTTTAATATCTCCTTACTTCCACAGCCATTTCTAACTGTTTCTTTTCAACCCGCACCTCATTCTTAGTCTCTTTATTCCTCTGTTAAAATAAAGTGGGTTTTTACCATTGCAAAGGTACAAACCTGTCTTCACATTCCTCAATAACTACCGTACTTTAAACCTATCCCCGAGTTTGTTTAAATTTTTATCTATCGTTTTCCACCAATGATAGTTACGTTTTAAAAACTCCCTCATGCATGCTTTATCAGCCATGTGGTATTGCCTGACCGTCCTACTTTTAAGACCTTCCTTTCTATCATATTTAAACTATGACAAAAACAGCTTTGTGATCACTAATACCATTTGTTACTTCCATTTCTCTATAGAGCTCATATGGTTTTACCAGCACCACGTCCAGTATATTCTTCTCTCTAGCTGGTTCCATCACTTTCTGAATCAGCTGTCCTTCCCATATTAACTTATTTGCCATTTGCTGGTCATGCTTCCTGTTGTTCGCATTACCTTCCCAATTGACATTTGGTAAATTGAGATCTCCCGCTACAATCACATTCCTTTCCATGTCGTTTCTCACATAGCTCATCTTATCAAATAATTTTGAATCAGTGCCGGTGCTACCCTTTGCCGGACTGTACCCTCCAAGGACATCAAGTTTACTATTATCTTTAGAAATGAGCCTTACACCTAGAATTTCATATTTGTCATCTTCAACTTTTTTGTAGCTTACAAATTCTTCCTTCAACAGAATGAACACTCCCCCCTCCTACCATTCCTATCCTCTCTCTACGATACACACTCCAGTACTATGAGAAAATTTCTGTATCCAGTATACCATTTCTCAGCCATGATTCAACTCCTATTATAATATCTGATAATTATATATCTATAAAATTACTGATTTCTATTCCTTTCTTTACAATACTTCTGCAGTTCAATAATAACATTTTTATGTCATCCCTACTCGACTTCCAGATCCCTGTATTCTTATGACCGCTTACTAAACCACCCCATTCCCCTGAATGTACCTCCCTATAACCCTTCTAAACAAATTTCCTAACTTACACATACCACTGCGGTTTAAGTTCTTGATTTACAAGCGTGTATGAGAGTTGCCTCTTATATTTCAGATACCCTCAAAAAGCAAAACATTACTTCTAGATGCATTGCATTTGCTGGAGATAATGACAATGTTAATTTTGGAGGTCTTGAATGCAAGAGAGGGAAGAATGTGTTCTCTGCTCTCGAAAGCATGGAGCTGACGTTCCTGTTGATATTGTGTCTGGGCTGATGGAAATGTTATTTTTGAAGTACATATACAGTGTGCACTCAGGAACTGAAAGACCTTTGTGACTTTGTTGTTGTAAAATATGTGCAGCTTTCAAATCATTCCTAACTAGGGGGTTAACACTGCATCCTGGAGTAGAAAGGATCCTGCAATTATTTTCAGTTCTCAAATCCTACTTTCTCAGGATATGGATTTGATGCCTTCATCAATTAGGAACTTCCTTGAAGGTGACTTTCTAGAGTTCTATATTTTTCTCCTTTCCTCAACCATGCAAATTTTTCACTGTAAAATTTTGTCAGCTGAGAAAGAAAACAACACAGTTGTGGAAGTACTTGAACTATTAGAATCTGTCCAGTCTTCAATGGAAGATAGACTTAAAGGTCAATTCATTCCCCTTAAAGTCAGATGTTGAATAGATTTTTAGAAGATGGTCTAGATAAAGAATGCAAGTTATTTATGGAGCCTACGATTTCTAATTAAACTTGCTTCGAGTAGGGTAAGATTGCCTAATTCTGTGAAAAATTTCTTTCAAATGTAATTTTTGAAGATTATATTTCTGCATTCATATAAGTGGGTTACAGTTGTCGATGTTCACATCATGATTCACCTGCCTGAAATGTATGAAGGTTACAGGATGCATTATTTTTATGTTACTCTGTGTACTACATAAACAGGTCACTGATTCGTAATACTGTGACATGTGCTCTAATTCTGTGGTAGTGCTATCCCAATTCCGTGAGTTGTTTCCTTATTCCGTGATACTTACATAAATAATTAAATGTTATATATCAACTGTACTTACATTCTTTCAAAAGGCGACTCTCAATTTTATGTTACAAAATACATGCAATTATATATCAAACTGTTGGTTCTCACATCAAAATGTTCACTACCTGTCATTGTCTTTGTGAGTAGACCATGGCACTTTGAAATATTTCTAAGCCCTGTGTTCCTTTAGAACTTTCTTGACAGTTAGTTCCACAGCCTGCTTTTCATACTACTTTTCAGAAGTAGGTTTAGCGCCTCCTGGTCCAGATATGTACGATTTCTTGGTTTTACCCATAATGCCACCTATTTTAGCAGTAACTGAAAATAAATGTAATATACATGTGTGTAGGCCCACATGTAGAAGTTCATCACGTTCCTACGGTTACAATTTTAATTTTAGGTTATAAAATTTTCACACACCCTGCAGTAGAGTAAATTCATCTTGATGCTGGGTGAAATTATATGTTTACAAAATAACAGATTCCATTCAAATACACAACACTGAAAGTTAATTATGTGTAGGGAGATATACTCTGATGATAACATATATGAGAACAAGGCAGAGAAAACAAAAATAAATTACAAGACTTGAATGAATCTACCGTTGTTTAGAAGTCTGTGGATGAAAATAATAACAATCTGAAAAGTCTACATCTTCATCTACCGTACAGACATAAAAGCAAGCATATATTGTTATATTTACCTAATAATGTTGATTTCCCAACTTACAGGCACACAATGCAGAAACACAGCTATATTCTCACACCAGTTAAGAAATTACATACTACGCCATAACACCACACCCTCGACCCAAGCGCTGGTGTTCACGTTTGAAACGGCTAATTTCACACAATGTCTTCAGAATATAATATAAAAAATTTATTATAACTTCAACCTATTCAATACAGTACGTTGAATAGGTTGAAATTAAAATAAATATCTTAAGATTCTTTCAATACAGAGAAAATTATTTTCATTACTTGTAATGTCTTCAGAATTCAGACGTACTCGAGGGATGCCTATTGCCACGATATTCAATCACAGAAAGTATCACGGAATTAAGGCTACCACGGAGTTAGGCACCCTTACCCTACTTGGATAAATGGATGCATCCTAAGGAAGAATTCAAGTGCTTTAACACTTTAGCGCCGACGTGTACATTTGCTTTTTTCGTGGTAAACTCCTGAAATGCTATATACATTTTTCAGGTTGTTGTTGGCTACGGATGTTCGTAATTTCATTTGTAGATGATAATCAAAGACATAATTCATGTTCAAAGTTACTGTTTTTGTGTCCCCCCATTGGGGTGACATATGGTTATCAGGTTGACTATGCAACAGAGAAAGCGCACGTCACCCCTAAGGGGTGACAGCCTTTTTACCTTTGTTGTTGTGGAACACCGTGCTCTGTGTTGTGAGCTGTTGATTTACACGCCTTTCAATGAGTTCATTGTAATTTACAGTTTTATGATAAGAATTTAATTCATGTTATGTGTTTCTGTGTTGAGTAAGCCATGATTACTGATAGAGAGAGAGAACAACAACTTGAAAAGGTTTCGAATGTTGAATCAAGAGATGTTGACAATTAGGCTTCACAATGTGATGCCACCTTTTCCGAGTCGGAATTTGACAGCAGTTTGTGTAGTGAGGACACTAGCAAAGATTCCGGTGCTGCATTGGGCAATGATTCAACCAAATCATCAGCCAGTGACAATTACTCGGTAACATTCTCAGGTTTGCAGAAACATTGTATTTATTTACACGTAGCCCCGGTTTACAATTTCATCTGAGTGCTAAATCTCAACCAGTATGTAAGAATAAAGCAATAATAAATTCCAATCCACATTATTTCCCTTGCCATTAATAACTGAATTCTGATGGTTGCGTATGTCAGAGAAATTCCACTGTCTGTTGCGCAATGCACAGCATGCTGAGAAAGGAATGGGAACTGCGCTGCACTCTATGAACACCTTATGTGAACAAGCAATGCAATACAACAGCGACTGGTAGCGCTAGTTTCGTGCGACAGCCTGAAGTTGAGAGGCCTGGACACACTACCGTGTCACCCCATGAGGGGTGACATACTATATTTTGTATGAGGGTCCGTCACCCCACACGGGGTGACATCGTCTTCAAAGTGTTAAATGGTTGAAACTTCAAAGCTTTAAGGATATTGTACCATGTCTTCAATGTATACAGTCAAAGGGAGTAGAAATACATGATTCAAAATTGTTAGACCGGTTCTGCAACGTCCAGACTTATTCTAAAATTTCAATGATGATGATGTTTATTGTTTAAAGGGGCATAACAGCTAGGTCATCGGCCCCTAATGGTACAAGGTACAACGAAATGGAACGGTAATTAAAACTTCAAAGTGTATCCACTGACTAGAATCTAAAAACAAATGACGAAAAAAAAAAGGCTATGAATCCAAAACAAATTCACAATCACCTATTTTCTGGGATGATGCTTGTTGTCCAAAGGGGTCCAAAATCCAGGTCACCAGCCCCTCGTAACACCGGGTGAGCAGAATACAGATGAACCGCTACATCCTGTGCGAGCGAGCCGGCTGGTGACGAAATACAGTGCCGAATATACTCAAGGCCCTGCTACCAAGCCAGGTTTCAGTCTTTGAACGTTTGCAAACGTGACACGTTTCATAGGTGACAATAGTACAGTGTGTGAATTCAGTGAAATGGCTCAGGTAGCTCAAGTCGAGTATCAGTATTCTGTTTCCCAAAGAGTATTCATTTCAGATTCATACGTCCGTACAGAAAGTGCAAGGGCCGTAAGGAGATTATTTCAAGAAGTTTCCTGATGTTAAAGTTCCAGGTCAGGCTTTGATTCATAGATTAGTAAATTACATAAGACGGGAAGTCCTCTTGATAAGAAAATAAACCACGTACAGTACTCGCACAAGAAACTGTTGGTAACATTGGCTCTGGAAAGGTTTCCTACAAAATCACTTCGACAACTTGCTCAGGAAATGGAAATTTCCTATGGTTCTGTTCGAACGGGTACAAAGTTATTGAAAGGTAATGAACAATTTCCTAAGCAGATGCCAGAAATGCTTGAACAACGAAGGGAGGCACTTTCAACATCTCCTGGCATGACGTATGTGAGTACTTTTATTTGTTTGTGTTGCTTGTTAAAAATAGCTTACGCAACACTGTATACATATTTACTGCGGACTTCCTGTCTCGCACGCACCTCCCATGTACAGGCTGCGGGACTGATTCCACTTTATGTTGCTCACCCTGTAGTACTAATCACTGGTAGAGCAAAACCATGGTGCTCCTCCTATAGTGATAATCACAGGTAACGCAGTGTTCCTCGCATGGTGGTACTAATCACAGGTAATGCAGATCCATGGTATGCCACACATAACAGCACCATTCGCACATAACACAGACCCTTCTTGTTCCTCACATAAGGGTACCACCCACAAGCAATGCAGACCCATGGTGTTCCACACTTAGTGGGATTAATCACGGGCGCTGGCTAGATCCAGGGTGTTCCTCACATAGTGGTACTAATCACAGGCAATGTAGACCCACGGTGTATCACACATTATGATACCACCCACGGGCAACACAGACCCACGGTGTTCCTCATGTAGCGATACTAATCACAAGTAGCGTAGACTCATGGTGTTCCTCACACAGCGGTGCTAATCACAGTTAATATACCACTCGCAGGTAACGCACATCTATGGTTTTCCTCACATAATTGCACCACTCATAGGTAATGCAGACCCACGATACCAAACACAGGCAACGCCCAGACACGTGGTGTTTCTGACATAATGTTGCTAATCACAAACAACGTTCCACATAAAGTGGCACTAGTCACGGGTACTGTAAACCTATAGTGACCCACCCACAATGATACTAATCACAGACCCACAGCGTTCCTCACACAGTGGTCCTAATCACAAGTAAAGTTGTCCAATGATGTTGATCATGTGATGGTTCCAATTACATCATCCCTTGGTCACCTCTTTTAGTTGCCTCTGTTGACAGGCAGGGGATATCATGGGTGTAGGGGAGGTCTGAAAGTTCAACTTTGGATAAAGACACAACATTAGACCAACATCTATTTTCTTAAACAAATGCCACACCACTGAGATATTTTCTGAACTTTTGCACATTTGACAGTTTTTCTTTGTCATACCAGGCAGCAGGAGCCTCCGTGGCTCAGACGGCAGCGCGTCGGCCTTTCACCGCTGGATACCATGACTCAAATCCCGGTCACTCCATGTGAGATTTGTGCTGGACAAAGCGGAGGGGGGACAGGTTTTTCTCCGGGTACTCCGGTTTTCCCTGTCACCTTTCATTCCAACAACACTCTCCAATATCATTTCATAGCATATATCATTCATTAATAAATCACTTTGGCAGTGGCGACCCCATCGTACTAATAGCCTATATCTGCTTCATTCATTCCATCCCTGACCCGGTCAATGACTGGAAAACAGGTTGTAGGTTTTCATTTTCACCAGGCAGCACTACCTCTACCTAACATGTTTTTTCATTCATACATAATCAATGGACAAAAGAAAGGAACCATTTGTTGGTAGATTCAGTGAAAGAATATTACAAGTATGTACTTCAAGTCTTCTTTCAAAAGTAGGTTCTGTTGAAAAATAGAACTTCACGGAAAAGAACTGCAGCAAGGACTAATCACTGAGTAAGGCATTTCCTTCTGTAAAAAAATATATAAAAAAATAAAATAAAATAAAAAAATATGTAATATAGGTATAATTTTGTTACTGATTGAAGTTGTCCTGCCTGTTTTTTCTAAGTCCTGCTTTTTTTTTTTTTTTTTTTTTTTTTTGCCAAGCAATGTCCTGCATTTGGAAATGTTCAGTTGGTAATCCTACTACTGTCCTTATTTGTTTTCACCAGCATCGTACATATCTATTCAGGCATAAGTGAAGGTCTTGTACTTTTAATAACTGGCTGACAGAACAATGGTGATGCATCACATTCTAATGTAATCAAAGGAATAAAGGTCTGAAGAGATATTATACACCTATACTCCGATGAACTTTAAAAACTGTAAAAGGTCCTTGCAAGATTCTCAAGTACGCCAGAAAATACTTCACATGTCTAATGAATGGCAGTTCCTCCAAACATGGAATAATAAGCGTTGTACTGAGAGACACAGAAACCAGATTTGAGGTAATTATTCATAAAGCTTGGATTAGGACGATTGCATTTCACTGTCATTTAACTTTTTGCTTGGGACTAATGAACACAATTCTTTCATAACAAATATATCTCCATGGTGTGTGTGAATCAGGATATACTAGGTATAAATCAAATTTTCAAACCAGAATGATAAATAACATGAAATTACCAGGTGGATATAAAATGATAAGGAGTGTGTGTTCTACTTCGTACAAAAAATATGTGAGAAACATGAAACATTGTTTCACAGTGATGTTAAAAGTTTATATAATCAAGAAAGAGAACAATCGTAATGAAATAAAAGAGAGAGTGCATGCAAGGAGGTATGTTACAAATGCCTTTGTTTTTAAGTTCTTCCATTTTTGAGAGAGAATGTATTTCTTACACGAAAGACATGAAACAAAAAAGAAAATATGAACAGAAAGAATAAATATCGACAAATACAGATCAACAAACCTTTAGGTGCAGCAATAATTTTAAAAAATCAAAGTGCCAGAGTCAAATAAAGAGCATGAAATAACTGTATGTTCTTATATATATATAAATCAGCATAAAAACACGTCATTTACTGAAATATACATAAGAATACTACTGATAATATCACACAATACAAATTTAAAGTATAACCACATTGTAAGTTCCCTTCTTGAACTCTCCTTTTATTTTGAGGTAAAATCATGTATATTCAGTGATATCAAATACTTATATTCCAAGGGATAACATGCCAACATGTCCTACATGAAATTTGGCCAAAACTGCAAGCAAATATTTATTTATTAGACATTTACATTTCAGTTTGCATCCTTAACAATATTTGAATCTGCAAACACTTCTTACACAGCCAATACTTATTCAACACTTGCTTCAAATGGAATGTGTAGAACCACTCTAAAAAGATTAACTTTACTTTCAAGGGTAACCATATCAAAAAATCAGAAACCTTCCTTCAATATAGGCAGTGAATGCTACAGATTGCTTGAGCAATAAACAAATTCTTCTATGGTAATGTGACTGTACAAAAAAAAAATATTCAAGATTACATTTATAGATTCACTTCAGATATAAATAATACCAATCACAAAGCCTCCCACCACCTGCATCATGGAAATCAAAATATGTACTAGTCTCAAGAAAAATATCACCACAGTAAACTATTATGAGAGGTGCAAAACAATAATCTATAAATATTATTCGCAAGGTATAATTCCAGTTCAGATCTAACATCGAATGAAGTGCAATCCATAGCCTTCTATGCCTAAATATTTTCAGTCATATATCATTAAGCAAGAGGATAACAAAGTTTACTATCTCTGTGGTTCAGAACCAAATCAAAATCGCAAGTTAACAGCATCCACTACCAGAGGAACTTCCTATATATAGTAATATTCAAATGGTAGCAGAAAACATACGTAAACTTATGGGAAATATTGTTAACTTTCTTCTTGAAAAAACTTACCAAGGGTCAATGCACCCAGATACAGTCTTAAGTTATATAAAACTGCTTTTAAATAAATATGAATGAAAAAAATTCTGATTAAAGCTCCAAATATTCTCAAATACAAGACTGCACACTTATTTCACAGAGCAGGCCATTATTTGTACGAATGGTTAGCACAAGTTGGTGCAAACCATCAGGACACTGAATAGATAACTACAGCTGCTTAGATATTTACTCATTTTAGTATAAAACCTTTATACTTTTCCTGGTATCAAAATAAATAATTTCACCTCCCCATCCTCTGCTTATCAGTTCCGAACACACTTCACCATCATGGGGAAATTACAATATACAAGACAAGAGAAAGGGAATCAATCACTTGATACAGCTCTAGAATCATACTCTTGATTCATTTAATGGCAAGGCAGTACATCTGATTGAATTTACAAAATTCTAGAACTTACTGAACAACTTTCAAAACAGGTCTTTTTTAAAACTGAATTTTGGAGCAACGCAAATTGGAAAACTTTTCCTACACCTTGCTCTAAAAATCCACAATAACCAAAGATGGCATTTTAGTACAATGAGTCAGCATTGGAGTTTCGGGGTTTCTTAATCTTTTCAAGATTCTTGATAACAATATCATAAATAGTGCAGTAGCGATTACGCACTTCAGACATCACCAGCCACAGACTCAAATATTCCTTTTCATCTAGTTCCTTCATAGCACGCCTGTAATCCTCAACATGAGGATACTTAGCTACCTTTGATACCATCTTTGCCCGCGATAAAAAGTACCGTGAAATCTGGTCATAAAAAGAAGCAGCTTCTGATTCAACTGATTGGATCTCGGCTAGTGTATCTTCTTGGATGGATACACCAAAATTATTACCATCCTCAATTTTTGGAATCATGAAAGTAATCCACATTTTTAGCAGATTGGTGTCTTCGATCAACTGCCGAATGTGAGGCTTTACAACGTGCACAAGTTCACAGAGCTGTTTGTTGCAAGGCACCATACCACCAGGAAGAACCATCACTCTAGTGCCCCCAATATCACACCTACACTTCCTTGATGATAGCTCAATGTCCATGTCTTTGGAAAGATCAATAGGATCTGGAACTGGGATGTTAAGTTTCTGATGGACATCATTAAGGTCTTGTTTGCGAAACTGTGACGTCTGCAATAGTTCATTCAGTTCATCAATTTTCTTAGGAAATCCCTTCAAAATGAGTTCCTCAGCCTTCTCCTTCACAGAATCCTTGTACTGTTGAACCTGAAACAATGTAAAACTGTATATCCCTACATTGACAATGGCAACAAATACATGCATGAGCAATACAATTACTCACAAGGAGAGGTAATACTGCTTAATCATTAGCAAAATTGAACATGAATGAGAAAAAACAGATTTATATGAGAGGATTAATAAATTAATTAGGTTACAAATTAATTAGGACAATGACATGCATGGGAGGAAAAACAAACTTTATAAAATGCACTAATAACCAACACACTGAAACCAATGATACACTACACATTCAACAATTAAACACCTAACGAAGAACAGAAGAAGGTAGGAAATATTTTCAAAGAAAGTGCATGCTTTCATATATTGCATTATACTGTTGTTGAACAATGATTTGTATGCTGGCTCAAATTCATACTATTGTACACATTATACCACTCTCTTCAATTCCATGTTGTCATTCATCAAATGTATGTCTATGAGTTACGAGACTAATAAATGTATCGCTGAATTGTCAACACACTCCTTTACTCTCATCTGGAATCCTTTGTAACTGTCAACCAGTCCAACTTTAGGCATGTGCATCTACTATTCCCCATTTTAGAAGGAACCTTGGTACCCATTTTCATAACAGGCAAATGTTAGGGCTGTACCATAATTAAGGCCATGGCAACTTCCTTCCCACTCCTAACCCACTGTCACCATAAGACCAATCTGTGTTGGTTCAATGTAAAAAAGAAAAGAAGAACCTATGAAATAAATGCCTCTTTGACAAGAAACCTGTGAAATAAATGCATACATGTCCCTGACTGATAAATATACATTTTCTAAATGTTTCTCCCTTCATACTCCATTAATATTCAAGATGACTGTCCCACCAATCCTAATAGATATGAAGCATGAAAATGATCATAACAGATTATTATGCAGATTAATTACACACTTGATACTAACCAACACAAACAGGCAATAAAAGTCATGATTACATATACCTCAGAAAAAGTGTATGCCTCCAATTTGCTAGTATATAGCTTTAACTACTGTGCTGTATTTTCAATTTGTATGCATTTCCAAATATATAATTTGGAATGAGAATTTAGAAAGTTGTGTGCTAATCTCAACATTCAATAAGAAATATGCATTTTAAAAAAATATCCTTTCACTTTTTATTTCTCTTCACTGCTTGACTACCATAACTACTTTGTACCACTGACTCATTTTACCATCAACTCTTACTATAACTTGAGTGTCAATGTGGCTTTCTTAGCCAGTAATAATCTACCTCGACTGCACAATCTGCAGAACTAGTGTATTTGAAATGTTCTACATAATGCAATATTGTTAGCGTATACCATTACAATAAATTATCTTGTTTTTATTCTTTCTGTTCTTCTTCTGTTCCAATTCTCTCCTGGGCTGGGATTTGAATCAAGGACCTCCATTGTTGTCAGTCTCTCCACTTTTTTCTTGCATCCAATATTCTTTCTACTTTTCCTCCTCTCTTCACTATACTCTCTTCCACTGCAGTAATCCACCTCTTTAAAGACCTTCCTCATTCCTTCTTTTCCCCGTTGGTTTCTTAGTAAATGCTTTCTTTGGAACTTCGTCTTCTGCCATTCAGATCATGATATACAGGGTCTTTTCTTTGGCTCGCTCCGTGTGTCAAGGGAACATGCACGGAAGGCGATAGCGCGGCCGCGTGACTCATTTGCCGAGCGATATATTGCTTTATGACTGACTAAGACGATCTAATGCAGTACAGCAGCGATAACCTTTGCTTCACAGCAATAGTTTAGTTTTAACATCTGTGATATTGGTAGCATGTTCAATGTGTGCTTTAAAATAGCGTTGTTTCTGTAGGAATATTAAAGTATTGAGTGTTTAACGAGTGATGTATACAGTAGAACAGCGTGCATTCATTGTGTTGCACTATACGAAGCATTCTTCTTGTACAGAGTGCCGCTTTTGATTCACTCGCAAATTTTCTGGCATCCTCCCTCCCCATAGGAGTACAGTACGTAAATTACTAAAGAAGTTCTGCACCACAGCGTCCATTCTTAACAAGAACTCACGCATGAGACGAACGGTTTTAACAGAGGAAAAGCTTGACGAAATAGCTCTCTTGGAAAGAACTCCAACAAACTACCTGTCGCGTCTCGCTGTACAAGCTAATGTGTCATTATCTTCTGTCCACAAAGCAACAAAACTGTTAAAAGCAAAACCATACAAACCCATCCCTGCATAATATTTAAGAGGACCTGACAGTTTTGCTAGGGTTTGGCATTGTAACTGGTTGCTTCAGTCAGTTCACGATGGGTATGTTGAGCCAGAACATTTATTTTGCAGTAATGAAGCATGGCTACACTTAAGTGGCTATGTGAACAGTCAAAACAATCGCTACTAGTGTGCAGAAAATCCCCACCAGCTGCATGTATGTCCACTTCATGATGTAAAGATAGGAGTTTGGGTGCGCAGTAAGTGCTTGCAGAATTATAGGGCCTATATTTTTCCGTGAAACAATAAATGCTGATCGACACAGAGACCTCATTCTCAGACCATTCTTTCAAGAACTGATGGAAGAAGAAGGGAGTAATGGTTACTTTATGCAAGATAATGCAACAGCACACATTGCTAATCAGTCTAGGGAGGTAATACGGGAAGTTTTCGAAGATCGTGTGGTTAATTATCTCCCTGGATCTCCTGATTTAAATCCCTGTGATTATTACCTGTGGAGGATGTTGAAGGGAAAAGTGTACGTGAACAACCTTCACGCGAAGAAAACTACAAGAGAACATTACACACATTATTTTGAACATTACACGGGCTGAGATTCGCCGAGTGTCTGCAATCCAATTTGCAAGGTGTCAGGCGTGTTTGACAGCTAAGGGACAACATTTCTGAACATCAAATGTAATGCCACGTAGGTTTTAGACTTCTAGTTTCACTAGAAATGGATTTCTATTAGTGTAAATTGCTGTGAGTAGCAGGGAGGAGTTAGGGGGAGAGTACTGACTGTATTGGAGTTTGTAAAACTCTGCCACCTGAACCGACTTATCTAGTTTTGTTGCTGTCTATATACGTGTTGCATATGACAATATTTAACTGGCTGGTTAACCCTCCATGGTAATGGAGCAGATCGTACAGCTAGTGTCTCAATGCCGAAGTGTTGGGCAGCAGAAAATAACCTGACGCACTAAAGGGAACTAACAGCTTCAGGCAGAAGAGTTCCCTTCAAGCAGTGCCTGTTCCCAGTTCAAAGGCTGCTGCAAGAGGCGTCTGTACTTATTTCAGATGCCCGTTTAAAAATGTGCCTATAATAGTCTAGGACAGGGAACAGTTTACTTTTCTCCACTATGCTTGGTCGAGATAGAAACAACACTTGATAGTGAATATTTGTTATGGGAGAAAATCAGCATTTAAATAATACTGAGCCTTTCTGGTGTGGAAGGAACGGGGATATTCACAATTTTTGTTCTACAGCGAAACAGGAATAAAAATTGACTGCAGGTGAGGATGGAGTCACTCTTTGAAACATTACTTGCAGAGTAGTTTTTTTTTGCTATTGCTTTACGTCGCACCGACACAGATAGGTCTTATGGCGACAATGGGAGAGGAAAGGGCTAGGACTGCGAAGGAAGCGGCCTGACTGAAGGTACAGCCCCAGCATTTGCCTGGTGTGAAAATGGGAAACCACGGAAAACCACCTTCAGGGCTGTCACAGTGGGGTTCAAACCCGCTATCTCCTGAATACTGGTAGAGTAGTTTAATCATATGTGTGTATCCCATGTACCTATATAAATGGACCTTTATTTAATTCAATTGAAAGCAAATGATACTGCCACAGAATGTATTATGTTATTAGTTCAATGTCCCACTAACTACTTTTACGGTTTTAGGAGATGGAGAGGTGCCGGAATTTTGTTCCCTAGGAGTTCTTTTACATGCTAGTAAATCTACCGACACGTGGCTGACGTATTTGAGCCCTTTCAGATACCACCGGACTGAGTCAAGATCGCACCTTCCAAGTTGGGCTCAGAAGACAAGCGCACTAGAAAACACGAATCAAACCACCTCACTTAGCATCGCAATAAAAAAATCTGACCCACTCAACCAACTTAAGCTTTAAAAAATTCCCTTTGTCACTGAAAAGTTTAATGCACTCTTCGAACACAAAGTCTTTGTGAGGACAAAGTTTGTATCGAGGTGTCACTGCTATGAATTCTGAAAACTAACACTGTGTTAATTAAAATGGTTTGAAAGTTTTGTCCTTTTTTCCTTTATTTAAAACGTTTGTCAAGGTAGCTTGCACAATTCTGCAAGTAAGGAGCTGCTTCTCGTTTGAATGTTTTGACATGAGCATTAGGGGCAGTGATTTTTAGCCACTTTGAAATCAGAAATTTAGCATTTTGATTTGAATATTTAGCATTTTGTAGTGTTTGTACATTTGCAATTTAGCATTTTTAGCATTTGGAGAAGAACTATAATAATAACAACAACTATGATACTGCTAAACGAGTACCGTAGAACGGGGTCAATAGGAATGCAGGGGTGAATAGGAATGATTTTCTTCTATTTTTTATTTTTACGCATCAAAGTGTAAATATAACAATTACAATTTTTATCTTTTCAATTTTTGGCTGCACTTATGTTGCTGTTAACATTCACTTGTTTTCCCGATAATTCCTATATTGATCTTAGATTTGTCTGCTAAATTTGTTCCTGCGGAATTATCACTCGTTTTTCTTTGTGGAAAATCTTCTTCTGGTACTTTAAAATTTTTGATATTAGGTAATTGATTTAGTATTCATTATACAATATCATGTATCTAGATAACAACCCATATTTGTTTTTTCTCTGAAATTTGCTTATTAACTATTTCCTGTGTGTATTATCAGGAAATTCCAAATTTTATAACTTATGGGGTGAATGGGAACAATTGTGTGCTTTAATTAAATATGTTGTTATTTTCTTTAACAACCTGTTTAATGGGGAATATTAATTTATATTATTATTAGGATGTGTGAGAAATATGAGATTTTGTTTTCCTTCCAAAAAATTCTACTCATCTCACACAGCCACTTGACGTTGCCTTCTTCCACCCACTGAAGGTATCCTGGCAGAAAACTCTTCTAGAATGGAAGAAAAAGGAAGGGCGCTCAGCAACTTGTGCCCCAAAGGCAGTATTTCCTCATCTTCTATACAAACTCATGGGTGTTATAAAGGAAAACTAGGAGAAGAATATTCAATCTGGCTTTGAGAAATGTGGCATTATTCCTCTGAATCGTGAAAAAGTGCTAGAACGCCTTCCAAGCACTAATGCTGGCAGTTGGCAGTTAAAGAGCCAGACCACACTGCGAGCTCTGGCAATGATAACACCCATGCCGACTGTCAGGTAGCTGATGATTCAATCCTGTCCGTTCTTCATGAACTGCACTACAACGACCAGCCAAAAACACCTATTCGACGGTGAAAACTTAATGTTGTCCCGGGTAAGAGTATGAAGGGAACAGACATTCATTCTAAGGATGATGGCACTCCTGTAAGCAGTGGAGAAGATATTGATACGTGCAGTGCCAAAAGGAGTGAAAGAAAGGCATGCAAGAGACCATTAATTACTGATACCAACAGAAGGGAACCATCCAGGTATGACAAACGAACCAGATATGTTGATGAAGTTTGCGTAAATGGAGAAAAGCTCGCTGGTGTTTACAGGAAACAAGACATTCAGTCTGGTGATTGGGTTGTTGCAGATTTTTCACTTCAAGTGACAGCTAAACAAACATCCTCCAAACGGACTTTGTTTATTGGAAGTGTTGTTGACATTGTTTCTGCAGATGAAGTAAATGTAAAGGTCACTAAACACCTCCCAACGAAATTGATAATGGCAAGCTGTTCAAATGGCCTGACATGGATGACATTTGCATGCTGAATTTGGGAGCTATAATTGGTCTTGTGGATCCCCCCACAGCGAAAAGAAGAGGGCTGTTAAAATTCCATTCTGTTGACTTCAACTTATGGTAATGTTAACACTGGAAGACTTTCCTTATCAGTCGTTCAAAAAGTTTTGCTCATCTTCAAATTTGTATCTTAGTGTTTGTAAATAAGTGCTAGTTATTTTTTATTTTCTACACCTATTAGTCATTAAACAATCTTTGTTCCTTAAGCATACCTTATGGCACGTGTATGTTGTTCCTTTTCACCTATTATAGAGGTAGAATAGAATTTTGCACAGGTATACATTTACGTTCCTATTCACCCCGATAGTGGGGTGAATAGGAATGCTGATATTTATGTAAATAGATTTGAAACTGTGCTGCAGAATTGTTATAAAAGTACTTCATTATGAAGATCAAAAGCAGTAGCAACTCTTCCAGTATAAAATGCTTAATATAATTATATCAGTGAGATGGCATATGAAAATATCTCAAAAAATCATTCCTATTCACCCCATTCTACGGTAATATATTTTGAAACAACAATAATGTGAAATTAAAATCACGTTTGTAAAAGGTTAATAGTGAGATAAAATCAGTAGATTGTGCATTTATTTTAAATTAAATTAATATAGGTTAATGTAACACAGAGAAAAATAGAACAATTGATACAGCCTAAAGCATAACACATACTGATGAGAAACTAGAATGATAAAGTGAAAATACACAAAAAACTGAAGTCATGCAAGTTCATGAATCAGCAACACTGTTGAGTGAAATCATAGAATGTATCTCAATATTTTGTTCTGTCATTCGTGTTCTCCTGTCACTTACAGTTAAATTGTATTTGCTGAAATAGTTTTCAGCACCTACGCTGTTGGAAGGAGCCCAAATACATTGTAGAGCTACTTGCAGAAACTCTGGGTATTTGAGCTGAACTGCCAACAGCATTTGCAGGCAGTCTACACCTTCATTTTTATGCATAATTGTACCAGTTAGGAATAAAAATATTAATTTTCCTTAACAAAACTCTCCATCTTAACATCCCAAAAATATGGGACCTTTGTTTTACTTTCACTTAAATATTTCAAATCTGTAGGCAATATTCAGACAGTAGTAACAGGATTAAAAGCCAACCTCTTGGAAAAAAACAATTTGTCACATTTTCTACTATAAGACTTTTTGTTGCACTTAAGCATACATTCCATAAACATGTTTTTAATTTCGTATTTTACAATTACACTTGAAAAAATGACCATGAATTGCAACATAGCTATGGGTAACCATCCTCCGGCACACCTTTTCAGCACAGTGCATGAAGATCAGCACACCTTTTCAGCAGGGCATAAAGTTAACAACTCATCCCATGCAAAAGGATAGGAAAAGCCCCCAATTGGGTAATTAATTTACTTATTCTGATTGAGACAACCTGAGTCACAATTTTTGCCTGATACTGTACTTCAAAATGATGACATTCACCATTAAAGATATTTCGGAGGGATGGCGAACTGCTGTTTAACAAATTTTCATCCAGAGATTAAAAACATCTTTTGAAGCATCTAATGAACTGTCAGCATATTACACAGATTGAAACCATTAATTCCAATGTGTCAACATGGGGTAAGGAAATATTACTGCTAGGAGATTTGGATAACTTACCCCGAAAAAATTAATGAGCATTTTTCAGTTTTCTTGAATCTAAGGATTTTCAATCTGGACACAAAATGGTTTACTTGTGACATTTCTTTTAAATTAACACCTCCAACTGCTGTAATAAACATTCCACAAGGGTGTACAAACTCGTCAATTGAAGTTTTGAAAGAAAGAAAGAAAGAAAGAAAGAAAGAAAGAAAGAAAGAAAGAAAGAAAGAAAGAAAGAAAGAAAGAAAGATTTTATTGTATTTTTAAAAATCTTGGATTTCACATTCATATAGCATTTTCGTAGCCTATAATTTTCGCATTTTGTCGCTTTTTCAAAATGAAAACAAGAGCGGAAGCCTATATGAGCATTTTGCATTTTATCGTATTAGCAAAAATTCACCACCCCTAATCATCATCGATCAGTGACTTTGAGATAAATTAAGATGCCAAAGAACTGTGTAACTGCTCTCTTCCTCTCTTGATTTCAGTGAGGTTTTGAAGGGTTTTATAATGACAAATAGATCTGTAAAAAGCGCTTCATGTGATTGCAGTTCTCCATTTAAGGATGTCAAATACCCACCAATGCCCATTACGACATGCCGAAGACAACTAATCTTCGAAAAAGTTTATATTTCTGGAGTGTGCTCCTGAGAGAGGACGTACGATTTGTTTGGTTTGTGAAGTTTTCCAGTACTCATTCACTATTGACTCTATAAAACCTCCTAAATTGCATTATTTTTTGTAGAATGATGGAAATCATTGTGCATCTTAATTACGACGGCCTCCACAGATATTGCGAGTACTTGTGGCGTTGTTCAAGAGGTGATATTTACAGGCCGCTTCATTCAAGTTCAGATGTTCTTTCCGGAGGTCGACGTACACTTTTATTCTTTCCGAAATTCACAGAGCAGCACAGACGCTGCAGTTATTCTTCATGGCAAAGAAGCATTTTTAGTTCAATTTTGATTTCTGCTGCAACTGAATCAGATGTTTCACTGTCACTGCTTTAAAATAGAAGTTTTGTGCATACATCTTCTAGTGGAAGTATATTAAAGTATGTCATGTGCTTGATGTATCCAAAGCAAGGGAATAGTAAATAGTAAACAGTCGTTCAATTGCTTGACTACAAGCTCTTTCGAGGATAGGCCAAGTACTGAGCTCCCGATAATCATGTTTGGTGCCTCTCAGCGACCACGTGAATATTTCTCACATTTTATAACCCGGAAATAACTTCGACGGTAAATTGTTGCAACAATCCACAAAAACATATGTGACTATATTTAACTGAATGAAACACAAACGATGATACGGCAGCAATTACTTTTTCTTGCTCTATAGTTCCATGAGAGGTAAACTATGAGTTTACTTTCGTCTAGGTTTCTGAAGCAGACATGAATACAAGCCTTGTGTGTTGCAGTGTTTGTACGGTATGAATGTCGTTTCCGCCTCCATAAGAAAAACTGAAGAAAGTGAGAATTATAATCGTATTTCCCCTTTCTTAGACAGAATTCACTATTAAACTTAGTTTTCAATTTCTGCTTTGTTTTCGTCACCAACATTTCGGTATATTAACTATCTGACGACGAATCCATTGGTAAAAATGCTTTATTAAACTGAAACATACACCATAACTGCCAACAGTGAAATGTCGCTAACACTACCATACTCATGTCATAATTGGCAGAGAACCGATATCACTCACTACTTACTGTGGACTGGAGTATAATAGCCTACACACTACAGCAGAACTTGGCAGTATTGCGAGCACCGCATCGGTTTCATACAGTTACCGAAGAGTGGCTTCGTCTATACAGCTTTCTTTGCATTCGGGAGGTGATGGGCTGATCCTACCGTCAGCCATCCTGAGAATAGTTTTCCGTAGCTTTTCATTTTCCTCACAAAGGTGAATGCCGGGGTTACCCTCTGGGAGGCCCGCCGTAGGCCTTACCTGCACAATTCTAACAGAATTAAAATGGAGACCAAATTATGTGATATTATTTATACAGATATTGTCTACTTCGGGGTAACCGGGATTTATACTAATCCCGTCTGGCTTAATAGGGAGTCGAGTTTTCACCACGCAAATCAAGAAAAATCTCACCTAAATCGCCGGACAACCCTGGCTGCTATCGAAGCCAAATACTCCTAAAGCGTACTGAACTGCTGCTAAACTGCTGAATTGCCAGTGTTGTATTATAATATGAAGCATGTGAAATGTAGGTGAAAACGATTAACAAAGCGGAGCAGGAAGAGAATACAAACCATCGACTGTAAGAAGTGGTGTTATTATGGAGTCAAACCTTGTAATACACGTGTACGAATTGCTAAATGCACGCGCGAAGTTACTTGCCGTTCCGTTTATGTACAAGATGTATGGCACCGACTGATATATAGGCCTACAGTACGAAGTTTGTGCGCCTTCGAAAGACAGCGCAGACCAAACTTCGTCCATGCTTTGTATTCACTTCCTGCTCCACTTCTATCATCGCGTGCGCCTCGTCGCGCCTGCTTTTCACGCGATTCATATTACAATACTGGCACTAAAATTTATTTTGGGCCGATACGGATTTCACGAAAGCAAAACAAGTCATCTTCGCTGCCCTTTTGTGAAGTTTCATTATGATCCGAGTGTAGTAACTCGATTACTTCCTTTGTCAGTTTGACAATATATATGGAGGAGGTATGAGCTATACTAGAAATGCCATTCCTCATACAGTCTCTATTATGAACGTTGGTGAAAAGTGTTCCTCATAGGGTCAGTTGGTGTATGTATTTCAGCGGGCTTGTTAGTGTGATATTTAATGGTATCGTGCGGCCCAGCGAGGAAAGCAACGAGAAACTACCTCACTCATATTTCAAGTCTGAGGTCACTGAGATTCCATAGTAACATAACAGGAGTAGAATGTTCACGTCCTTTGTGGTCCTTCCCTTTCTTTAGCAAGTAAGCTACCTTCATCCTTCGAGCAGCCGGATTTTTTCCTTTCTCTTCTTATTATTAGAGTTAAAGAGATGGCGGTTGTACTTCGTCTTAAAACTATCGTATGTTCTCTCTACTTGGCTGACCATACAAATAGGAAGGGAAAGAACCCACATCGAACAGTCAAAATTTCATCACATTTTGATGCTGCAAGTTTGCTAAATATTGTTTTTAAGCTTTCACGAAAATAAATGTATACTTATACAGATATATTTACATTTTTCAGAACATTCAACTCACGTCACTGACAAATACATTTTCTCACATGAACCGCATATATAAGTATCTTATGTTACCGAAGTTCTACAAAGATAAACCCCCGCATCAGAACAAAAACCTTGTAAGACTTCGAGTGACTGTAACTTGACCCTCCGTAAGGCTAACACTGATCACGCAGCACAGAGTCGTACGGTTTCTTATCTCTTTTTGAGATAAAATGACAAAGCGAGTTATACAAAATGTTATCCATTCCTCGAAAGGTATTTACAACCAACAATATAAAATATATTTCATGAATTCTATCTCACAGACTTTTAACATCTTCAGTATAGTATAAAGTGGGAAACCGATGACGAATCGGTAACGTTTGGTCACTTGACAGTTGCAATTCCTAAACTATCTCGCCTGAAATGTGTTATTCATTTGGAATGAATGTTTGGGACCTGTCTACACATCAGTATATACGAAGGGCACTAGGAAAGTTTTGCAATGTGAGTGAAAGCTTTAGAATTTTTCAAAATAATTTCCACTACACTACTCCATACGTCGAAACCAGTCACTGAACCAACTCTGCCACTCTTCTTCGGTTACATTTTCACACTCTTGATTCCATGCTACCAGAAGCTCCTCGTCGGATGCAAAACGCCGCCCTTTCAAGCTTCATCTTCACTTCTGGGAAGAGTGCGAAGTCACATGGGGCAAGATCAGAACTGTATGGAGGGTGATCAAGCACAGTCAACCCTGATCTGGCAAAAAAAAATCCAATTACATTAGCACGATGTGCTGGAGCATTGTGATGCAAGTGCCAAGTGCCGATATGTCAACCGCTTCTCTTGCCGCAACATTTTCCTCACAGCTTCAATGTTTTCCTCGGTCACTGATACAACGGTCGCCCAGAACGAGGATGGTCTTCAACCTCAAAATTTCCCCTCTGGAACTCTTTGTACCAGCGGAAAATTGTTGTCCGATGTGGGCAGTCTTTCCCCAGCACAGGAGTCATTTCCTCCAGGCACTGGTCAACAGTTAATCCACGAGCAAAATTGCAGCGGATAATTGCGCGATATTCACCTTTAGACCACACTGACATCTTTACTTGCTTTCAATCCCACTGCTTGGTAACAACTGGTGTGAAGGTCGCGCCTTGCTGTCTTCTAGACCGGTTTTCATCCCTCACCATAACAAGTGGTGCCTAGCCAACCGTTTTTGCGCATTGCAAAACTTTCCTAGTGCCCTTTGTATTAGACATTTTGAACTTGATACCGCCCAGAAAGCACCTCAGAAAGTACATCTGTGGATTAAAGGCCATGCTGGTATAACGATGAACGAGATCGTAGACCAGCTAGCGAAAGAAGCCACAACTTGTGAACTCCGCCTTCAGTCACCATATTCTGATGCCCTGTCCACAATCGAACAACAGGTCTACAGGGACTGGTCTGAGTACTGGAAAATGTCAACTTGCGAGAGGAAAGCACTATGCTAAACTTCAGCCAACCACACCATCGCAAATCTGGTTCACGAAATTGAAACCAACTCTCAGACACCTTTCATCTTTAATAAGAACGCATTTTTTCTTTTTTTTTTTTCTTTTTGCTAGTTGCTTTACGTCGCACCGACATAGATAGGTCTTATGGAGACGATGGGACAGGGAAGGGCTAGGAGTGGGAAGGAAGCAGCCGTGGCCTTAATTAAGGTACAGCCCCAGCATTTGCCTGGTGTGAAAATGGGAAACCACGGAAAACCATTTTAAGGTCTGGCGATAGTGGGGTTCGAACCTACTATCTCCCGAATACTGGATACTGGCCGCACTTAAGCGACTGCAGCTATCGAGCTCGGTAAGAATGCATCTAGGCCATGGATGCTCTCCCGAGTCATCTACAAAGGATCAAGGTTTTAAACAACCCTCACTGCCCAGAAGACCCTGGAGAAATAGCCGACTTGAACTACATCATTCTGTCATGGAAGAAGTACTCCCAACAACAGACCATTGCTGAAGTTAAATACCTCACTGTCAACTTCAAATGCCATCCTGTTATCAAACCTAAGGCCACAATAATGCGCTGTAATTTGCCAATATTTATCCGACTGTAGTATTAGGGTCTTACTAATAAAAAGTCCTTATACCGTTGTTTAACTCTTGTTTAGTTATACAGTGAATAAACCCTGTATAAGCGTTTTACATTTTTCTTACTAATAAACGAGGTATACGCATTGTATTACTAAACAGCACGTATACACTCGTTCCAAGGAGTAGGAATCTCTTCCTGTAGTTCACTGACGTATTTCGCACGTTCGCCGCCTTTATGATCGCTTCTGCTGGTTATCTACGAGCAAAACTTTCCGGAAAGTCGCACAGTAGCACGGCATATCGAAAAGGCAGTGGCAGCACTAAGTGAGACAGCTGGAAATTCGCTTATATTGATATCAACATTTCTTCAGCTTGCTTGTGTAATGATCGCCAAAAAAAGAAATGGAATGGCTTAAGAAAAGATCAATAGCTCTTAACTGGGATAGTACGGAAAACGTAAGCAATTGTAATTCAATCGGCGGGTTGAAAAGGGTACACATTCCAAAATCCTTCCTTTTCAGGAGAAAGGAAAACCTGTTTTGTAGCTAAACGAAAGGTTAGATCAAAAAAGTTTCTATTAGGCATTTATACATCACATTTCTACGTATTCAACTACAAAGTATGGAAATCATATTACGTACGGTTTTCAAGTTATACCATTTTTTATGTCAAGGAATATGTCCCTTTTTATACTCAAATTTGAGAAAGATCTAAGATCTTTGTAGAGGCAGATAATGTATAATAAACTCGCAATTTAAAGTCTATTAAGCAGTAACACCTTATTACACAAACATACGCCCAACCATAATTTCTTTTATAGTTATTCCTTGTCATTCCGTGAGACAGCTGGAAATTGACTTATATTGATATCAACATTTCTTCAGCTTGCTTGTGTAATGGACGCTAAAAAAGAAATGGAAAAGCTTAAGAAAAGATCAAAAGGTCCTAACTGGGGTAGTTCGGAAAACGTAAGCAACTGCAATTGAATCGGCGAGTTGAAAAGGGTACACATTCCAAAATCCTTACTTTTCAGGAGAAAGGAAAACCTGTTTTGTAGCTAAACGAAAGGTTAGATCAAAAAAGTTTCTATTAGGCATTTATACATCACATTTCTACGTATTCAACTACAAAGTATGGAAATCATATTACGTATGGTTTTCAAGTTATGCCACTTTTTATCTCGAGGAATATGTCCCCTTGTATACGGTAGGTACTCAATTAAGAAAGATCTTTGTAGGGGCAGATAGTGTATAATAAACTCGCAATATCAAAGGTCTATTAAGCTGTAACATATTTTTACACAAAAATACGCCCAACCATCATTTCTTTTATAGTTATTCATTGTCATTCCGTCTCTTTAAAGTGTTTTACTTTACGAAGATGTCTAGCTTCCATAACCTCTGAATGGTGTACGGTACCGTATGTCTTCTATGTTTAAAATATCGTGAAGATCATCAACGTTATCGTCATTCTTTCAACGTGTGTTCAATGTTAAATGGATAAGTCGAATATTTTACAACGATTATATTACTGTCGACAATAAATACCACGAAAATAAACTGCTCGCTCGTTTCTTTTTTTCCGCTACACGCTGCTATACAACGCTTATACTAGGGTCCTGGACTGTATAAGCAATTCAGTGAATAACTATAACAGATGTATACACAGGAGGCTTATACACGGTTTATTAGTAACGAATTTCGCGTAAACGGTGTATAAACCTTGTATAAAAGTTATACACCGTTTATTAGTAAGACGGTTAATGTATAAGATACAAGAACTGCACGTGGCGAGCCGAACATGTCCTCGGGCACTCCCGGCACTAAAAACCATACGCCATTTCATTTAGCAGACTATCATGATATAGCGTAAGCTGCTGTCGCCTAGCGACAATCTGTCCATCAAGTCGATCCAATCTAGGTGCGGCTTTGCAATTTAATATACATAAAATTACTTATAATAATAAAACTACCTTACCGATTTCGTTTAAACCACTTCATAATCCCTTTCAGATGTAATAAGAACAAGTTGTGAAAATTTCAGCGAAATCGGTCCAGTAGTTCTTGAGTCTATTAACGTCAAATATACCAACATCCAATTATATATATATTCAACCACGAAATGTATGTACCATAAATGTACGCTCACACTGTAAATGCTGGCCGCAAGGTTCCGAGACCTAATGCCGTTAGTAATAAAAACTGAATTAAAAATATCATCCGTCTTCTTTTTAGTACCAGTCATTCACGATGTCTAGGAAACCGCGAAAATACAGTCAAAAATGTCCGCATCTCAAAGAGTCAGTCTCCCATCACGCGAGTGCGATACGCAGCGAGTAGATCTGTTACATTATTATTAAAAACTTCTAGCTTCCAGCTGCCGTGGTTCAGGTCCCGGTCAATATATGACGGAGTTTAGAAACTAAAAGTCACAAACTTGTCTTTTGAATTTCGTGTAAATCTGCCGGTCTCGTGGCCGAAAACCACAAGACTGACATACATAGAAATTGAGTGCACTGATCAATGCTTCTGGACCTATTGCGGCAGTCGAAATGGCAATAAGGTTTGTTGTCTTTCAATGTAGTTTGTATATGCTGCTGCACTACTACACTTTTTTTAACCTAGAGAAAGAAATCTAACGACGTTCGGCAAGGAGAGCATGCTCGAAATTTACGAACACGACTAGGTCTAGCTTTCTGGAAAGTTAGGAGTTTAATTGGATTATGGCTGACAAGCCCGCAGTGTAAGGCAAAGTTATGTTACGACTGCCTCCTTTCACCCATAGATTTGGGAACAGCCGATATTGTGTATTTCTTACCTCAATCGTATTTTGAACAGCCATTTTCACATAGTTCTCACGGCATTTGACTAGTTCAGCGTTAGGTTGTCTAACAATATGGGTACGATGGTACGATAAATCACACTGCACGTTTAGCCATTCAGAGTACCATCCATGAAATAAGGGGAATTTTGAGTTATCATTACTTATGTTGACGCACCGCCTGACGACGTCACGGCGACCTTTCCGACGCTCAGAAATTTATATTAATTTGATTTACGTTCCTGATTTCTAAAGTTGCTTCATAGGTAAACAGATCCCTCCCCATATCAGGGTCTTTTTGCAGAACCCACTGACAGAATGCCAAACTATTTCAAAACCCATTGCCGTGAAACTCTTAGGGACCCTACACACGGCTTTGCCTTCTGATCGATCCTACGGGCAAAACTGCTAGTTTGGCATCTCCCCTTGGTCCGATGATGACCTAGATGTTACGCCCCTTTAAACAACAAGCATCACCACCCTCTCCACTTCCACCTTCACATCAGTGTAGATAAACCGGCAGGCTGCACAGTTAATTAACTCAAGTTACCTTTGTACCACTCACAAGACTTGGAAACCCGTGCACAGCCTCTTCTTGTCTACCAAGAACAATAAATATTTGACCGAGCGAGTTGGCCATGCGGTTTATCATGTAGCTGCGAGCTTCTAATCAGGAAATGGTAGGTTCGAACCCCACTGTCGGTGGCCCTGACGATGGTTTTCCGTAGTTTCCCATTTCCACTCCAGACAAGGCCACGGTCCTAAGAACTATTTGTGTCCTGTGACAAGCCTCACAGCAGGGTTATTCAAAAAGGTGGACCCAATTTAATTTGTATTCCACGAAATATACATTGGACATGTACAATCTACATACAAATGAACAGTGAAAGGTTCAGAATATTTTTGACCAAAGGCTATAAATGTTCAGTGTGTGTGCCCTGAGCTGCACGGCAAACATCTAAGCGGTAGCCAACTCGTTCCACACGGAGAAAGCATGTCTCGTGTTATTTAGTGCACCACAGCAGTGATACGGTTCCGCAGGTCGGCCAGAGTTGTTGGTAGAGGTGGGACGTAAACTGTGTCCTTAACAAAGCCCTACAGGAAGTCACATGTAGTAAGATCTGGTGATCTCGATGGCCAGAAGTGTAGAACAGGTCTTCGTTTCGTATGCGACCTATCCATCGCCGCGGAAGGGATTGATTTACAGTCTTCGGACATCAAGGTATCAATGCGGCGGAGCTCCATCCTGTTGGAAAATGAAGTATTGTGAATCTTCGGTAAGTTGAGAAAAAACCCATTGTTCCAACATGTCCAGGTACGTTACTCCACTTACAGTGCGTTCCGCAAAAGAGAATGGGGGGGGGGGGGAATCGAGGTGGCAGTGAATGAATACAGACGTGTTATTGATGTGTGCTTGCTTTTATCTAAACACACTTCAAGTCCTTTTTTCAACACAAATACTGGACTAAATGTATTACGATTCAGTGTAAACTTCCAGGACTGGATTCGACATAATTTTATTTACTTAGAGTGAACTTTATTATTTTCTGTTCTACGTGTAGAAAACCGTTAGGACATCAATAACCAACAGTTGAACAACGTAACTCAGAGAGGCTTCCAAGTCTTCCACACTCAGAAATGGCTTCTTACCAAGGAAATCAGTCCGTACAAAACTTTACCGACAGTTATACCTATAATGCACCTAAGCAGTCTCAGATAAGTTATGCTTCTGATGCAGTTAACACCAAAAAAGAACAGGCTATCATTATTGATGCTCACGGCGGAATCCCTATAAAAGACTACGTCCTTGCTGTAGGAAAAATAACAGATCCAACTCACATGCGTTATATATCCCGTATTTCAAACTCAAGAATTTGCATATTCCTATCGAAAAAAATTGTTCAGGAATTGTCACTCAATCACTCTGTAATCAGAATCAATAATATTGATCTCACTCTTAGACCGTTACTTGTCGCAGACAAGACAGAGATATCCAACGCATGTCCTATTTTACCCAACACAGTCAATGAAGAACACTTGCAACAACTGGGTATCTACATCTAAGCCTAAAGAATGGAAGTAATATTCCGGGATTCACACACATTCTTAGCTTCCGCGGACAACTATATGTTAAACCTGACGATTTCAATAAACTACCGAATGCACTGCAAATTCTGTATGTTTTGAACGAATTGGACCTACACTTCCTCAGACGTTCCCACCTGTCTCATTTGCAAAAAAGGCCACCTAGCCCGAGTATGCCCCTCACTACCTGAGACTCTAGAAGAACTAGTCACGTAATCAACGTTCAGTCTACTCCAAGGAGGACGCCTCCAACCCAGCAAACGCAACTATGACTCCTCAGCCAACTACTGACCCTCAGCAAATTATTGAACATTCTAATATCACATCATCTTTCTCCAGAAACACCCCTCGACTGGACGTATCCTTGAACACTTCAGTTCCAATATATGAAGCAAATAAAGAACCACTCATAACTAAACCTCAAGGAATAAAACGACCCTTGCCTTCAAGCTCTTCAAATAACACTTCCAAGGCTGATAATTCCTCCTTAGATATTTCTTCTATCTCGGGAGATGATAAAACGGATGATGAATTTCCTGTTCTAGGATCACATAAAACCCAAGACATTAAACAGTCTAAGAAGAAACTAATGGTATTAAATCTCTTTAGTCTTGAAGAACAATTTCTTCCTGTTAACGAAGTAATAGAAGCTAATCCCTCAAATGTTATTCTCAATTTCATACAACTCAAAAGTTTATTTGAAAATACTAAAGGAACATCAGCACCAAATATCTTACCTATTGCATTATCTTATACTTCCCATGCTGAAGATCTCATCGAGAACTTGCATAAAGTATACTATCAAAACAAAAAAATTGAAAACGAGAGTACAAGAATTGTAAAGAAATTACTCACTGCCATAAACGGAGAAAGCAATAGATCTGCCCCAGATCAGACAATCCCAATCTATATCTATACTAATATTATAAAGAGGAAAAATGTGTTTGTTTGTAACGAATAGACTCTACTGAACCGATTTTGAAAATTTCTTCACCTATAGAAAGCTACATTGCCAGTGAGTAACATGGGCTGCATTTTATTTTCAAAACAATTCGAGATGGGGGGCAGGGGGAGGGGAGATAAAAATAATAGGCTAATATAGGCAATTTGTCGTATAAGGACGAGACAAAGCTCAATTTAATCCTCTTGACGCAAAGAACAAAATTCGATAAGCCCAAAAACCATGTTTTAAGGCCGTAAAACCAACCGTTACGGAGATATTGGCACCACACTACCACAGCTCTAGGAATCGGATAAAAGAAATGAACTGCTGTAACCATGGCAACGTCAGCTCCAGGATTCTAGAGCAGCGAGATTATGCATGTACGTTTGGGCATAGCTGCCAACCAAAATTGGTTCACACAAGACTTAATATCTGGAAAAAATATACTGTTGTGTAAAGCACTCATAGGACTCCTTTGGGCGGGGATGAAAAGGGGGTGAAGTATAAAAATCTTATCTTACTATACATAAAAAAATGGATGTATGTGTGTATATGTAAATGACACATCTCCTCCTAAACCACTGGAGCAATTTCAACCAAACTTGGTACACGTATTACTTACTATCGGGTGACGAGCACTGTGGGGGGTAAGCCATCCCTAGCGCCCTTAAGGGAGGGGGACAGGGGGGTTAGTTATAAAAATAATCGAGAACAGTTTCGAATTCATAGTTTTCGGGGTCGCTGAGTTGAAAAGTAATACTCCAGAATTTTTTAAAGTCCAAGTTCAGCCCCCTTTTAGGTGGGGTGCGAATGGGGGACGAGATATAGAAATAATTAAAAACAGTTTCGAATCCATAGATTTCAGGGCCTCTGAGGTGAATAGTAATACTCCGGATTTTTTACAGGTCCAAGTGGGGGGAGGGGGGCGGCGAAAGGAGTGTGATATAAAAATAATCGAAAACTATATATAAAATATTATCTTCTTCTTACTATATATAAAAATGAATGTATGTAAGTGACATCTCCTAAACCACTGGCGCAATTTCACCAAACTTGGTACACATGTAATTTAGTATCAGGAGATAATCCGCGTGGGTGTAAGACACCCCCTAGCACCCTTATGGGCAGGGGGCGAGGGGGTGGTATAAAAATAATCTAGAATAGTATCGAATCCATAGTTTTCGTGGTCGCTGAAATGAATAAAGACACTCCGAATTTTTTAAAGTTCATGTTCAGCCCCCTTTGGGGTGGGGGTGAGTGAGATATAAAGATAATCGAAAACCGTGTCAAATCTACAGTTTTCGGGGTCACTGAGATGAATGGTGACAATCCAGATTTTTTTTTCTCTCTTAGGGATGGAGGGCGAGAGGGGGACAATCTCATTGACAGTTGAAATCCTGTACATCGTATCTATAGTGCGACGGCTAAATATATATAATTATCACTTATTAATTTTTGACAGGATCAAATACTTCCCAGTCGATTCGAGCTCCCATAAGGACGAAGTTTTACTCGAAAATTAAATAATCTAAAACTTGAAATCAAACACATCTAAATAATTCTAAAACTACATTATAGATCGTAACATATCAATCTGCAAGTCAAAAAGGAATTCTATAAAAATTCACTTCACACATAACTAACTGGTATTGCAAATCTTAAAGGGAAATATTCAGAAACTATCCGGGCAACGCCGGGTACTACAGCTAGTAACTGATAAGGATCAAATCTAGTAAATACATCTCATAACCTTTTCAGACACAGAATTCAAAATTATATTATTTTATTACTTTACGTTAATACCTGACCTTATACAAACAATATTAAGTAAAATATATCAAGAAATATTTCACTAGCAAATTTTTTGTCCAGATACGGAGTGGTTTCATTTGGAACCACTGTTGAGTTAAATGTCTAATTTTGCCCATGGTATAACAAAAAGCAGTTTCGGTCGGCAGACAAAGCCCCACTGAGCACATACTGCACATCCACCTGCTTCTGTGGGGATCTGATTTTGTGCTGCAATATACACAGCGCCTGGTAAATGCTTTGGTTCAGTCCTCCTTTCAAGGGGTACAACAGCTCTGAACTACTTCATCCTCGGCTCACTCGATGATCTCGGTTGTACTCTAGGACTGCTTCCTACAAGACCTGCGGAAGTCCTTTCGAGGAATCTCTTTGTTCCCACTGATAAGGCAATTAAGAATGTAGGCATTGCCAACACATACATCAACAAACTAACAAAACAATCTGTGCCACCACTTTCTTGACTTCCTGTCCGTGCAGTAGAAGCTATTCATCATATCTGCTTTGTCCACGCAGCTCACGTTATAATAGCATTATACTCCTTCACCACTTTAGGACAAGGTGTTTGTATAATTGTGCCATCCTTTTCCCTCCGATTCACTTCCACTGTTTTCCGCAAATACTATGTCTGCACTAGTCTCTGTTGGATCATATCTCTTCATTTTTCACTGTCAGACTCCTTATCAGATGGAATTTCATCAAGAATATGGGAAATAGCCTCCTCGTCCAGTCGCCGAGAAAACATCGCGATGAACTACAAAGAGAGGTTACGTATCACAAGCGCTTTTACTCCACAGTGGTTTCGTATGAAACCACATACGACTCTATGCTAATTTTAATCTTATTGCTATATACATCACATTGGGCATGTCGGTAATTTCATATTATACATATATCTCATAACTTACCACATACAGGTTCAATATCAATTAAAATACGACGCAAACGGTAACTTACACCACATGGAATTACATCTCACTGCAGTCAATTATTTTTGATAGTATCTGAACCTCTGTTCAAGTGTTTTCTATTTTAGAGACAAGATGGCACCGCCAACCAAGCATTACAAGCGTGGTTTCAAATGAAACCTCTGTGTAGGCAGCGGAAAACCATATGAAGGTGGTTTTAAATGAAACCACTCTGTAGGAAAGGGTTAAAAGCCATCGTGAATTCTTGGATACTGCAGTGGAATATTAACGGATATTACCCTCAATACGAATAACTGCGACAATGTATTAATGAACACCAACCCGAAATAATTTGCTTTACAAGAAACTAATTTTGGAGATAACTACGTAGTTAATATGAGACGTTTCACAGCACATCACAAAAACCGTAACAATCACATTCATGCAAGTGGAGGGGTTGCAACTTATATATGTGACAATGTTCCTCAAAGAGAAATACCACTGAAAACCAATTTGGAAGCAGTAGCAGTTACAGTCTTTCTAACATTTTCCCTATGCATCTGTAATGTGTATTTGCCCAGCAGCCAGAATATGGATTTAAAATGAACTAGTAGACCTGATAAATCAACTTCCTAAACCATTCCGCCTCTCAGGAGATTTTAACTGGAATACTAAACATGCCAATCGGCAAGAATACAAAGAAATCCATTTCAAAAATGACAACATTGACTATATCGTACTCAAAGCCGCAGAAAATTCGGCTCCAAGGACCAACAATACAACTTACAGAAAATCGGTTCCTTGGTGGAATGATTCCTATAAAGATGCTATTAAAAAGAAAAACCAAGCATTCTACGAGTATAAACGCCATCCCACTTTACAAAACAAATTAGTGCTCCAAAAAAGTCGTGCAACAGCCCGAAAAGTCATAAAAGAGAGTAAAAGAGCATCTTGTCTGACGTATCTATCATCTCTTTCTCATCATACTCCACAAAACACAATTTGGGAACATCTACGAAAAATAAGGACTAAAAAAACACGTGTCATAGCTCTCAATAAAACGACTGGATCAGTTACAACTACACATCACGATATTACAAATACATTAGCAGAAAACTTTGCAAAAATTTCAAGTGATTCCAACTATGAACAAGAATTTTTATCCTCTAGTGAAGATTGTCCTGATTTACAGTCACACATCCATCTTAGTGCTGACCAATGCTACGATAATATCAGTATTACTGAAGTACTAGTTGAACTTAGTAGCTGTCGAAGTATAAGCTGAGGTCCTGATGATATACATGACTCCTTGAATGAACTCCCCCCACCCCCCCCCCCCCCTTGAAGGCCTAGCATTCCTCACTGAAATATTTCATTTCATTTGGTCACAGAATGTCTTTCCAGTCGCTATGAGTAAAGCTATAATAATTCCAATACCTAAGCCTGGCTGCGATCACATGTTACCAGATAACTATCGACCAATAGCTCTAACCTGCATTATGTGCAAACTGATGGAAAAAATAATAATTAAAAGACTAAAATGGGTTCTAGAACAACAATTTCTTCACTGCATAACAGTGTGGCTTCCGCGGTTTCACTCAACAGCTGACACCTTAGCAGTATTGAAGTTAAAAATCCTGGATGCCTTTCATTACAGACATCATCTTGCAGTATGCCTAGATATTCATAAAGCGTGTGATATGGTGTGAAAAACTCACGTTATAAAAACTACTGCAACATAATATTAAGGGAAATATGATCAGTTTTATCTATAACTTCCTACAAGACCGACGCATTCAAGTTCGAGCTAATGGTGTCCTATCCCAAGAAGTCAGTTTAGAAAATGGTGTCCCACAAGGCTCAGTTCTGAGTGTAACACTATTCTTAGCAGCTATAAATGGCGTCACGTCATGCATCAACCCTCCAGTAAAGACCTGCCTCTTTGCTGATGACATGACATTTTTTTGCAGAGGTCGCAATCTATCAACCACCAAAAACATTATACAAAATTCCCTTGAAGATATTGCCAAATGGGGAAAATACACAGGCTTTATCTTTTCTTCAACCAAAACTAAATGCATCTTATTCTCTTAACAAAAGTGATAGTAACTGCCCAGAATTGTACTTCAAGGGAAATACAATTGATAGTAAATTAAATAAAAATACTAGATGGCCTTTGACAGAATATTAACATAGAACCCTCATCTAAAAACTGCAAGATTGCCTACATCGAATTAATGTACTCAAATCATTGGCAGGTAATAACTGGGGAGCAGATCTTCATGTATTAATGTGCACTTAAAAATCTATTATTCGCACCAAACTGGATTATGGTTCTATTATATATATTTCAGCTACAGCATCCTCACTGAAAATGCTTGACCCGATTCAAAGCACATCTCTCAGGATTCCCTTGGGAGCATTCAAAACTAGCCCAATCTCAAGTTTATTAATGGAAGCTAATGAACCCCCGCTTCGGACTCGCAGAAAACAACTATCAACTACGCAGTAAAGACAGCGGCCTCTCCACACTCCAGAGCACATGCTTATGTTTACCCACGCTATCAGCCTCAACACTATTCCTTGCAACAAAAGAGACATACGCCCTTCCACATTAGGTTTATGCAATACTTACAGGAAATTAAATTTCCCAGATTGCTTCAAGAAGCAGTAAAAGACATCACATTTTCTCCCTGGAAAGCTGAACTACCACCAATAATATTAGATTTAAGTGAATTCAATAAAGAAGCAACAGACCAGTACAGTGTTTAAAAAATGTTACCTGAAAACTGTGAAAGTCTGCCCAGACACACTCCTATATACACTGATGGCTCTAAAAACGAATATAGTAGCAGCCGTGCTGTTGTCCACCCTGATCACACAATGAAGTATGCACTACCAGCTACACACTCCATATTCACATGTGAACTGTATGGTATCCTAAAAGCTATGGAATCCATAGAGAGGTTCCCCCCCCAAAAAAAAAAATATTTTTTTCATCCTTGGTGATTCTTTATCAACAGTAAAACTCATTCAAAATGCATCATCCTCAAATACACTAGACCAAGACATACTACAGGTTTACAATACTGTGAAAAATAAAGGACAGCAAGTTACCATAATACGGATTCCTTCACATAAGGGAATAAAAGGCAATGAACAAGCTAACATATCAGCTAAAGAAGCAACTCGTCTTCCTGTACATGATCCAAACTTTCTAATTCCCCACGCAAATGCTGCTCCTTTTCTTACTACACAGATCCGAACACAATAGTTAAGTGACTGGACATGGAAACAACCCACAAGACTCCATGGTATCAGGCGTGGATCTACAGATAAATTTGATGTTTCATTCCTCCAGCGTCGAGAACAAGTGCTCATTACTAGAATACGTATAGGCCATAGCAAACTGACACATGCATATTTATCTTCTCTAAGAAACCTCCACCAAATATGAGACACCGGTCAAAAAAGAAAAACTGTTGTCCACGTTTTACTAGAATGCCATCTATACGATCAACAAAGAAAACTGTGTAACTTAAACCAGAATAATAGTGTATGCGGCATCTTGAACAAAGATACTCAGTGTAAAAACATTTTTTCTTTAGACAGACAAATCTATTCAACATGAAATCATTATCTGATCAATATGTACTATTTTTATTTTTGCAACTGTAATTCTATATAATCAATGTAATTATTCCTTTATGCATAATTATGAATGTCGCGATATGACTTTCTAAATTAAAGCGAAAATAAATAAACTTTAAAAAAGGAGAATGGTTCGTACACTTTAGCCCGTGAAGGGCACAGAACATGTTTAGCTTCGGTGAGCCTCTCTCGTGTTCGAATGTTATATGGGGATTTTGCAGACCCCATATGCGAGTATTGTGCTTATTCACGTGTCCACTAAGATGGAAAGCAGCTTCATCGCAAAAATTATGCGCGATAGAAACGCGTCATCTTCCATCACTTTTAGCATATCACCACAAAATTCAATACTCTTGGTTATGTCATTCGGACGGACAGCTTGGACAGGTTGTAAGCGGTATGGCTTGTACACCAAACGACGTCTAAATACATGCCATAGAGTTGTTTGGGATATTCCTAGTTCTCTACTATCTCTATTGCTTGAATTACGTGGGCTACGAACATAACTTTCTTCAACCACCATCATCCTCTAACACACTCGGGTCGGCTCGATTTTGTAAAATTGCGTAACACGTCGTCTTACGCTTTTTCCTAGTTGGTGGTTCGATGCCGAATGGAGATGAAAAGGCCGCTGCACTGTAATTGCTGACTCACATTTAGCAAACTCAAGAACGCAGAAAACCGTATGTTGCACAGTAGCCATTTTATTCACAACTGACGGTTAAGCGAGACGGCGCGAGTACATATGCAATCGTTTTACGAACTATCACCATCCAAGCGGAGGTGGTCAACAAAACTTTGAACCTTCCACTGTTCATTGATATGTAGACTGTTCATGTCCAACGTGTATTTTGTGAAGAAAAAAAAAAATCAATTGGGTCCATCTCTGTGAATAACCTGTAAGTATATATCCTGCTCCATTTTTGGCCTCTGGACCACGGAGTAACAACTACGGTATCCTGGATCATCTTTCCCTCCACTCGCTTTTAACTTCCTCATTCGTTGGCTTTTCTCCTCCTTTCTTTCCTCTGAAGCGATCACATTTGAACATTTCTATTCTACTTCTCTCCTGTTTGTAGTGTCTTCCTGACAAACGCCCATTTTCTCCATATCGGCATGTACTATATCGCCATAGACTGCTCAAAGCTTAACATCTCCATCCGGCGGACGAATCACCATAACAGTGCCATATGCCTTCACTCCATATGATCACTGCGAAGAGGTTTGTAACTGAATCCAGGCTTTTGGCACGCAATCTAATGATTAGAAATTGTATATACCACCTCTTCTTCTATTCTGCCGGACAACATTCTAATGGATTTGGAAGCGGGAGAGGGGGCGGGGTCCCACTAACGGGACTCGACCGGCTAGTCACGGTGTCAGACCACAGACTTGCTGGGGCGAAAAACATTATGCAAATTTTAACGGGAGATAGTGCCAAATTTCGCTTTACTGGACTAATTTTTTTCTCTCGTGTCACGTTTCGTATTAAGTGACGCTCCTGCGACAATAGTCCTGTACCTCAGGGGGCAACATTATGAACGCTGAGGACACATGTACGGTGTGCATAGATTGTATATTCTCTCTCGTCGATGACATTCAAATGGCCAGTAAGGAAATATTCATATCTCTAACATTGTAAAAAATAATGCGATGTGCATCCTCCCTTCGATATAAGTGGCTTCTTATTTATCGCATTTTGTATAGCAATAAGAATTCACACGCTTTCGGAGAAGACGTAGATTTCTTCAAATCCGGTATCGACGCTGCAATCCCTTTTGTGATACGACTTACCGTTTAGCCACAAAACATCTCCAAAAGGTGAGTAACCGGTATATTTCCTCACATCGAGCTGCTGGTACTGTGAGATTACCTGTCACAATTTTATTCAATTCTCTAAGTTTAGGTTGGAGTCGGGCTGATCTTTTAGGATGGAATCCACCCGAGGCCCATCTGAATCTGAACGTTACAAAATAATGTTGTCAAAAGGCAGGTAATTTTGCAGTGTGTTATAAATTCCGTTTCTAGTCACCCGTACAGTGAATTCAGCTGCGATACGGCACAATATCTCAGCGTTGCGCAAGTTAAGCTAAGTTAAACCCAATTAGCAATGCCACGTGTCAGGTTAAGAGCCACATACTCACCCGGTTGGCACAATCTATAACCAGAGACAAATAGTAAAAACCATTGTACGAAAGTGTCACATCACAAAGTGATCAAAAAAATATTTGGTAGTATTGTTTTTTTTACGACTTACATTTGCTTGATCAATGCGAATCAACAGAGCCTAATTAAGAAAAAAATATTAGCATATTTCAATAAAGCATTTATACAGCTAATTAATTTATTAAAATAGTCTATTCACACTGAATAACTCCGCAAAATATAAATTTCACAATGAATCTCTATTGTCGGCCTCAATATGAAATAAGATCTAATTCACTTAGTGACTCCCTTTACAATGCAACATTCTCTTTATTTTAAGAAAAGGGACATGTTTCGTCCCTTCTATTGTGAGACATCTTCATCCTAAGCTACTATAGCAAAAACCCATGATAATCGTAATACTAAAAACATTGACATGTATTAAAATGATGAAGAGTCAAGGTGACTCAATCTGTCACATTCAAACAGATTTTTAAAAACGACACAGTTCGTGTAAGTCTTAAAAACAATTTAGATGATAAAAGTCCCATTGAGTTCTTAATGTACAAAGTGGGTTGACGCTGTGCACGCTGTGACTATCTTTTCAACCGACTTTCATTAAAAACTCAATGGGACTTTCATCATCTAAATAACTGTTTTTAAGACAACACGAACTGTTTTTTAATCCGTGTTTGAACGTGACAGATTGTCACACCCTGACTCTTCAACATTTAAATATATGTCATTGTTTTTAATATTACGATTATCATGAGTTTTTACCATAATAGTTCAGGCTGAAGATGTCTCACAATACCAGAGACGAAACATATCCCTTTTCTTAAAATAAAAAGAGATCTAGATCCTATTTCACACTGAATAATACCCACAATCGTAATAGTGACTTCCTTCAAATGGTGTACATTTAACTGATATTTCCCTACTTCTTCCGTACCCAGTTCTAAATAAATACCAATGTGAATGGTTCTTCCAATAATCGTACAAGCATTAGGAATAGGTAATTTCAGAAACAGTAAGTCAAAAACGAAACTAAGAAAAATTAAAAGCACGGCATTTTAGTCCTTTAATAACATTACATCATCATTATAGACTATTATGCCTTTCAGCGATCAGTCTGCAAGCCTCCGTGAGTTTACTAAACGTCGCCACAATCCTCGATTTGCAACTAGTGTTGTGGCCTCATTTAGTTCTATACCTCTTATCTTTAAATCGTTAGAAACTGAGTCTAACCATCGTCGTCTTGGTCTACCTCTACTTCCCTTACCCTCCATAACGGAGTCCATTCTTCTTCTAGGTAACCTATCCTCCTCCATTCGCCTCACATGACCCCACCACCGAAGCCGATTTATGCGTACCGCTTCATCCATAGAGTTATTCCTAAATTAGTCTTTATCTCCTCATTCCGAGTACCCTCCTGCCATTGTTCCCACCTGTTTGTATCAGCAATCAGTCTTGCAACTTTCATGTCTGTTACTTCTAACTTATAAGATATCCTGTACCGAGTTCGATAGCTCCAGTATCCAGTATTCGGGAGACAGTAGGTTTGAACACCACTGTCGGCAGCCCAGAGGATGGTTTTTCGTGGTTTCCCATTTTCACACCAGGCAAATGCTGGGGCTGTACCTTAATTAAGGCCACGGCCGCTTCCTTTCCACTCCTAGCCCTTCCCTGTCCCATCGACGCCATAAGACCTATCTGTGTCGGTGCGACGTAAAGCAGCTAGGAAAAAAAAATCCTGAGTCCACCCAGCTTTCGCTCCCGTAAAGCGAAGTTGGTTTGAAAACAGCCCGATGAAAAGATAGTTTCGTCTGGGAGCTGACTTCCTTCTTACAGAATACTGTTGATCGCAAATCGAGCTCACTGCATTAGCTTTACGACACCTTGATTCAATCTCACTATATTACCATCCTGGCAGAAAACACAACCTAAATACTTGAAATTATCGACCTGTTCTATCTTTGTATCACCAATCTGACATTCACTCCTGTTGAATTTCTTACCTACTGACATCAATTTAGTCTTAGAGAGGCTAATTTTCATACCGCACTCATTGCACCTATTTTCAAGTTCCAAGATATTAGACTGCAGGCTTTCGGCACAATCTGCCATTAAGACCAAGTCGTCAGCATAGGCCAGACTGCTTACTGCATTTCCGACAAAGTGAATCTCTCCCTGCCATTTTATACCTTTCACCAGATGATCCATGTACACTACGAACAGCAAAGGTGAAAGATTACAGCCTTGTCTAACCCATGTAAGTACCCTGAACCAAGAACTCATCCTACCATCAATTCTCACTGAAGCCCAATTGTCAACATAAATGCCTTTGATTGATTTTAATAGTCTACGTTTAATTCCATAGTCCCCCAGTATAGGGAATATCTTTTCCCTCGGTACCCTGTCATATGCTTTCTATAGATCTACTAAACATACACACCGCTGCCTATTGTTCTAGCATTTTTTAATTACCTGGCGCATACTGAAAATCTGATCCTGACAGCCCCTCTGTGTTCTGAAACCACACTGGTTTTCATCCAACTTCCTCTCAATTACTGATCGCACCCTCCCTTCCTAGATGCTAGTGAATACTTTGCCTTCACCAACATCAATGAGATACCTCGATAGTTGTTACAATCCTTCCTTCCTTGCTTATAGATAGGTGCAAGTACTGTTTTTGTCCAATCTGAAGGTACCTTACCAACACTCCATGCTAATCTTACTACTCTATGAAGCCATTTCATCCCTGCCTTCCCACTATACTTCACCATTTCTGGTCTAATTTCATCTGTTCCTGCTGCTTTATGACAATGGAGTTTATTAACCATCCTTTCCACTTCCTCAAGCGTAATTTCACCAACGACATTTTCCTCTCCCCCTTCCCCGAGCTTGGCTGTTCGCAACACCACCAGGATGATTTCCTTTTGCATTGAGATGATGTTCAAAATATTCCCTCTACCTCTCCAGTGATTCCCTGAGATCTATTATGAGTTCACCTGAATTACTCAAAACACTGTTCATTTCCTCCCTTCCTAAGATTCTTTATTACTGTCCAGAAAGGTTTCCCTGCTGCCTGACCTAGCCTTTCCAGGTCATTACCAAAATCTTCCCACTTCTTTTTGGATTCAACAACTATTTGTTTCGCTCTGTTTCTTTCATCTACGTACACGTCCCTGTCTGCCTCGGCCCTTGTTTGGAGCCATTCCTGACAAGCCTTATTTTTACGTTTACAAGGTGCTCTCACTTCATCATTCCACCAAGATGTTCGCCTTTTCCCATCTTTACAAACAGATGTTCCTATGCATTCCCTTGCTGTTTCTACTACAGTATCCCTGTATCCCACCCATTCACTTTCTATATCCTGAACCTGCTTACTGTCTACTGTTCGAAACGTCTCACTAATCATGTCCATGTACTTCTGTCTAATTTCCTCTTCCTGGAGATTTTCTACCCTTATTCGTTTGCAGACAGATTTCAACTTCTCTACCCTAGGCCTAGAGATACTTAGTTCACTACAGATCAGATAGTGGTCTGTATTATCGAAAAATCCCCCAATACTCGTACATTCCTGAATTCGAAGTCGGTTAAGATATAGTCTATTATGGATCTGGTACCCCTAGCCTCCCATGTGTAGCGGTGAATAGCCTTATGCTTGAAGAATGTATTCGTAACTGCTAAAACCATACTAGCACAGAAGTCCAGCAAACGCTTACCATTCCCATTAGCTTCCATATCTTCCCCACATTTACCAATCACCCTTTCGTATCCTTCAGTTCTATTCCCAACTCTCGCATGGAAATCGCCCATTAGCACTATTCTATCCTTGCTGTTGACCCTGACCACAATGTCACTCAGTGCTTCATAAAACTTGTCAACTTCCTCCTCATCTGCACCCTCACATGGTGAACACACGGAGACAATTCTAGTCCTAATTCCTCCAACTGACAAATCTACTCACATCATTCGCTCATTTACGTGCCGAACAGAAACTATGTTGCGTGCAATAGTATTCCTGATATAGAGCGCTACCCCAGACTCTGCCCTTCCCCTTCTAACACCCGTCAAGTGCACTTTATAATCTATCTCTTCCTCGTTATCTCCCCTTGCCCGAATATCACTTACTCCTAGCACATCCAGATGCATCCTCTTTGCTGACTCAGCCAGTTCTACTTTCTTTCTTCCATAAGCCCCATTAATATTGATAGCTCCCCATCGAATTCCATTTCGTTCGCCAAGTCAAATGGGTGTGGGACTCCGTTACTCCCATAGGTCCGGGGTTTGCTTAAAATGTTCTGAGCTCGGTAAATTCATGAAGCAGGGTGCTACCCTACTTACACATAGTCCAAGTGAGGATCTCTCCTCTAACGGGTTATGGACCACCGGTGAATTGCTATAGTCCTAGCCGCCTGAGCACAAGGAGGGCCATGACTCAGAATATGTCCGAGATGCCCACTCCCATTCCATAGTAACTGGTATCCTGACTCTCAGGACCACTTACTAGGCCACTCAGCCGTTGCCCATGGTTCACGAACTAGGACCTGACTACAGTGACCCACACCATGAACCTTTAATAAAACAAAACAAAAAATGAAAAGAGACTGGAACGGCGATGAAATTAGAGCTTATTGCACATGAAGCAAAAGTAATAGAAAGGTCTTATTAGATAATACAACTACGTTATACTGTTAGTTTTATATGCATTATTTATGAGCTCCCAAAAATTAATGCCAGAACAAGTCTAGAACTGCGAGTACGATAAATTAACAGCTTTTTAGAATTTACTTTTAACCATCTTGGCAAAATTTAACCCATAAATAAAATACCTAAGAAGATATGCTTCTCTTGGAAGTCCTGAGTCTACTGAGGAATCGTTTCTATGATTTCCCAAACTCCATTCCGAGAACTTCCTTTACGTAGATTAGTTTGTCAGTTAACAAAAGAAATGTCATAAAAGAAATACTAGTCACACCTTGGGCGAACTACTGACACACATTTTAAAGTCAAATTTCCCATTGGCAATGCTCTACCAAAAACAAAAAAATCTTGTAAATATGGCCCTTTTCAAAAACATTAAATAGATTGAACCAACCTATCTGTCGATCGGTTGCATAAAAAAAGTAAACACGAGAATTATATTTTAGGTTACAGCCTGTGGAGCGAAAGAGTACGTTTTAGTCCACAGTGCACAATCAATTTCTTGAACAATATTAAGTGTGCAGTGATGTGGAAAGTGACCTTCAGCATGATTCAGTCCCACCGAGAATTACAACTGAATCAAAGGTCAACTCTTGTTTACATTCCCAATTTATTAAAGCAGCACTCGTCAATCAGTCCCAGTTATTTTTGTCACTATTACTGGCCAGATTTACATAATCTTCGTCAAAAATAATACAACTGATCACATGTGACAGCTCTCGGTAGATAATAATAGACATTATCTCACAAACATATGAGCAACATTTCAACTTTTTTAAAGCACGAAACAAGGAAACTACGGAAGCTAAATCAGTTTCCAGGCAGAATAAATGTTACGAGCCATAAAACTGTCAACGGAAATGGGAAACCTAAATTTTCACCCTACGAACCCGGATAATTAGACAAAATCATTACATTTCATAAACAATTCGTAACTCAAAATCAATGAAAAGGGAAAGAATTCCGAGTTCAAAACGTTAAATTATACGAAAACTATAAGCATCACTGTAAGAGTATAGAGATACAGATTTCTACTGTGCTAGAATGATAAAGTCTCAGCACATTTCAATATCTCAAGATAGATTCAAATAGCAACAACACCCCGGCACGATTTATGGTTCTCCACGAACCACTCGCGATGAGATGCTCGAAAGAAACACTTCCCATTTGGCACTCCAGATAACGAGATGAAGCTCGGTGGGCGAGAAGTACTGTATATACCATGCAAAATTTCAGCCCAGCACGAAGAATAGCTTCGGAGTGAGCACCAATAGGAAAGACATAGCCATACACAATAGTCATTTTAATCGACTAATCACAAGCTACGCAACGATGATCATTTACATTTTACCTTTAAAACTACGCAGTTTCATGATTTTAGTGATAGTATTTATTGGTAATAAAAACTGCCACTAGTGCATCAGTACAATCATGTCTGAACGATGTTTCCCGCAAGACACTGCAGTTTTGTAATAGATCATACAACAGTTATATCTCACCACAACCATTCAATTCGAAAGGGTTGCAAACGCACTGCCTCTCCGCATCCGATCCTCATATTGTACAGTATTTCGGAGAAAATGGGTTGGACAGCTCAGTAATGTCTTTACGAAGACAGGATGTCTCTGCCTGCTGTGGCACTGGATCGTTGACGGAGTCGACTAAAGTGGAGAACGATAGTGATTTCCCAGATCCCAACAGATTCCGTTCAGCTGTTGCGAAAACTTCGAATTTAAAACTATCATCCTAGCAGTTTTCAAACTATCCGAAAGCATCAAAGAAACAACTATTACATCCCAGCGTGCATTTGTTAGAAGTTCTCGCAAGAGTACTGTATAGGCCGGCAACTCCGGAATACATTCGCTCAGACTGTTGACGATGTAAGGCCATGAACAAAACGAAACGAATAAAAAAAGTGTTGGTTTTGATGTTTTACAGTATCTTGGAGCTTGCGTCTAAATTTTACAGTGCTATGTTTACGGTTAACTTGAGTCAAAAGTAGACAGCTATTAAAATAGCAATAAGCTGCTTTAGTGATAAAAAATAACGCACTTTACTCGAGGGATTGCAAAACAATATTTTATTCCAGGACCACCAAACATTTCCATTCAATTTAATTCCATACTTGGTTGACTTCTTTTAATACTGTGGCTAAGACACAGATCGATTTAAAAATACTGTGCCTAGTTTCCGTTCAATTCCTCCTTTCCTGGGAGTTAACTAATGACATATTTTCGAATAACTTATACAATACTATGAAGCGCGGGAAAAAGACTGAAAATTTTTTTACAGTATAATCACAGTAACAGCAAAAAAATCTTAGAATAAACAGCTTAAATTTGTCACAATTTCAAACTATTTTTGCAGTATATCCATAGCAACTATGAGAAATTCCTAGAATAAGCACAGTAAGTGCAAATTTGCCAATATTTCAAACACTATTTATATTTTAAATGGGCGACTTGAAACATGTCTGCGATTCAGAAATGTAATTTCTCCCAAAACACTGGCCATTTATCTCGACACCGTCTAGGTCAAACGGCGTACAATCAGCAGGAGGTACTGAAGATGATTACAGGTCTGAAACCCTCCTCCCGACCATCTAAGTACCGGTAGTAGATTGATACTGGAAATCCACAGCCTGTTTCCAGTCATTTGACCGGTTCAGTAATGGAATAAAGCCCCATCTAGGATAGGAAATGTGCCGACTGCCGATGCCTGTCGCACTGCTCTGGGACAATGATAAATGACTGACAGATGAAACGAAATGTTAATGGAGAGTGTCGCTGGAATGAAAGATGACAGAGAAAGTCGGAGTACCCGGAGAAAAACCTGCCCCGCCTACACTTTGTCCAGCACAAATCTCACATGGAGTGACCGGGAATTGAACCACGGTATCCAGTGGTGAGAGGCCGGCGCGCTGCTGCCTGAGGCACGGAGGCTCTCACTTCCGCAATTTAACTGCACGCTGAAGACGGAGTATCTAATATATAGACTAAGGTCGCTGCATTCTCCATCTAATTAGTAACTACAATCATACATATGTACTAACACCACAGTTATACAAATTAAACTACACACACACACACACACATTAAACACACGGTCCCACTGATAAAGATGATTAGATTTTCGCCCAAAGCATTTCAATAGCAACTGACAATTTTTCAATTTACCAAGAAGACCAATACACTACCACGATTTCAGTCTATATTTCATTCTAGACATAAACGTCTTCATCTCCTTAACTTACCATACCACTACATATTCACTGACTCTGCGTTAATAGTCCACCTGAAATGTACGAATTCGAATTGTAGCAACTCGCTTTGTTCTCGACATGAATGTATCGTGCCGCCACAGACGACGTGCCGAAAGTTGGACAAGATAAACACACTGAGGCAACCAAACAAGTTTGAGGCCGGACGTTCACGTCGGGCTTCGTAGATGCTGAACATTTATTCATCTGCATCCCCCCCCCCCCCCCCCTGCTCGAGTCTCATTGCATGTAATAAAGCTACCTGCTCAGCAACGCATAAGGAGCAGCTGACTGTCGTAGCGAGAGGTCGTACGTGCCTGTCGCTCCGTTGTCTCTCTCCTTGCCAGGCGCTCAGTACTTTCAAGTGCTAACCAGGCAGCTGTACTTATTAGTACGACTTCGAAAGGGCTTTTGTCTGAGCTGAGCACTTCTCAGTGCTCGCTTATTCTCTTTCAGGAGGACCAGGATGAAGAAGACGGACGTGTGGCGATCGCCGCACTACTGCTGGGCAGCGGAGGACAACGAGCCGCACCAGGGGGAGCCGGAGACCGAGGTGGAGACGGAGCCGTACAGGGACGGGTGCGACCCCCCTGACGGCTTTCTCTTCTCCGAAGGCCACACCGACCCGGAGTACGAGGCGCTGCTCGTGTACTACAGGCTACGGCGCCTGTAACTTCTGAACGGGGCCTCGTCCTGGACAGAATGCGGCGCCCTCGCCGAGGAGGCAGGATCATCTCGACAACCATGGCCGTCGAGAGCTTCCTACCAGGAGGCCTCATTATCCGGCATCACGACCAGGAGCGGATGCGCGACGCAGAGAGGGAGCTTTCTTCTCTGTTCCAGGTCATCCGCCTACCAGGGAGGGACGGAGTGCCAGGGATGAACGCCGGCGCAGTCAGGGCCGCGACGGAGACGAGGGAGACGCCGAGGCGGCTAAGGAATAGGGCGGTTAACACCGACCTAGTCCTGGCCACCCAGCCGGCGACCAGCGACGCCAACACGGAGGTGGGGCATGACGCCCTCTGGCGCCGCGACTGTGCGACTTCAGTGGAGGATGACGTCCCCTGGCGTTCTGAGGCTGCTGTCCAGGCCCAGCCTGCCAGCACGTCTATCGAGCTGCAGACCTCGATGTGCGCCCCACAGGACAGGGAACGCAGTCAAGCGTTAGCACCAACCGACGCCACCGCCACCGCCACCCAGGAGAAGGAAGGAGACGGCGACGCAGCGGAGCCATCAGCCACCCTGGGGTCACCAGGCCGGGAGGAGGGTCACCAGGACGAGGACTCTTCCCCCGCCGAGAAGACACGCCCGGGAAGAAGACGACGACGCCGGACCACGAAGCAGAAGGCGACGCCGGCCCACCAGGAGAGGGCCGCCCAGCCACAACCCAGGACTGCTCCCAGGACAGCAGTCAACCGAGGAGCCAATCAGGAGAGGACCTCAGCGGGTAGCGGCAGTCAGGTGAGAGTAAAACGTCCCCCTCAGCAGCTCTTGCAGTGTTTCCGCTGTCTGAGGTGGGGCCACCGTCAACTTAGCTGTGGACTCCAAGTGAAGTGCAACCGCTGTGGTGGTGATCACCACTACACGGCCTGCGCAACACTTAAGGAGGCGCCGGTGTGCGCCAATTGCGCGGGGGGCCACCCGGCCTCCCACCGCAGTTGCCCAGTCTACAGGGCCATGGCGCGGGCAGAGAGGAGGGAGGCCCGGCGCCATGACCCAGCCCCTTCCAGGAGGCCCCCGCCTCGGCGGGCTTAAGGACGAGCTGACTGCCGTAGTGAAAGGACATACGTGCCTCTCGCTGCGCTCGCTCTCTCTCTCTCTCTCTCTCTCTCTCTCTCGCTCTCTCCTTGCCAGGCGCTCTGTACTTTTCAAGTATCAGCCAGGCACGTGTACTTATTAGTACATTTTCGAAAGAGCATTGTCTGAGCTGTTGCACTTTTCAGTGCTCGCTCTTTCTTCTGTTTCAGGATTTCTTACAGGAGGACAGGATGGAGAAGCCGACCCTACCAGTGAGACTGGTCGACCAAGACTACGAAGGAGCCTTCGACAAGATACAAGACGCGCTCTACACGATGGAAGCCCCCCGCTATGAACGCCCTGGGCTGGTGGTGTTCAACCGGTGGGGTGAGGGCGACCACCAGGGGACGCTTCGAGTATTCGACCACCTCAATGCGACGGCGGAGTCCACTGGGGAGCCACTCCTGCAGATCATCGGCCATATGGTCCCTGGCTCGGCGATCATCATTCGGCCTAATGACGCAGCCAGCTTCAGGATCTACGAGGAGCGCGCGTCCCAGCAGTTCCAGGTTGCCCGGCTACCAGGACTCAGGGAGCACCTGGACGTCTCGGGCTACCAGGAGGCAGCCTCGCAGACGGAGCCAACGACCGAGGACGACGGCGGCGCTCCCGAGCGCCGCGACGGCGCGACTCCAGTTGGAAAGCTGTACTTAACGAAGTACACGCAGACCAACAAGGCGACAACCAGGGCGAAGTGGTCGCAGACGCAGGCCTACCAGGAAGGGCCTGTTACCCGGGCGCAAACCAGGAACGCGCCCGTGTTGGTGGAGAGCAGCACAGCGGTGGAGAAGGACGCCCCCTGGCGTACTGAGACTGCTGCCCAGGTCCAGCCTGCCTGCACGTCTGTCGAGTTGCAGACCTCGATGTGCGCCCCCCAGGACAGGGAACGCAGTCGAGTGTTAGCACCGACCGACGCCACCGCCGCCGCCAGCCAGGAGAAAGAAGAAGATGGCGACGCAGAGGAGCCGGCAGCTACCCCGGAGTCACCAGGCCGGGAGGAGGGCCACCAGAGCGAGGCCTCTTCCCCCTCCGAGAAGCAACCCTCGGGACCGACCGACGCCGCCGCCAGCCAGGGGAAAGAAGAAGATGGCGACGCAGCGGAACCACCAACTACCCCGGGGTCACCAGGCCGGGAAGATGACCACCAGGACGAGGCCTCTTCCCCCGCCGAGAAGCAACCCCCGGGAAGAAGAAGAAGACGACGCCGCACCAGGAAGCAGAAGGCGACGCTGGCTCACCAGGAGAGGACCACAAAGCCACAACCCAGGACAGCAGTCAACCGAGGAGCCAATCAGGAGAGGACCTCAGCGGGTAGCGGCAGTCAGGTGAGAGTGAAACGTCCCCCTCAGCAGCTCTTGCAGTGTTTCCGCTGTCTGAGGTGGGGCCACCGTCAGGTCAGCTGTGGGCTCGAGGCGAGGTGCAACCGCTGTGGTGGTGATCACTACTACACGGCCTGCGCAACACTTAGAGACGCGCCGGTGTGCGCCAACTGCTCGGGGGGCCACCCGGCCTCCCATCGCAGTTGCCCTGTCTACCGGGTCATGGCGCGGGCAGAGAGGAAGGAGGCCCGGCGCCATGACCCACCCCTTTCCAGGAGGCCCCCGCCTCGGCGGGCTTGGCCTCATTCTTCGGGATCGGAGACTGGGTACGAGGTACCCCAAGGAGGTGGAGTAGTGCGACAGGCCCTAGTGGTACTCGACGCATGGCTCCGCAGCCGGCAAGGACCGTCCTAGTCACAGCAGTGCCCAGACGGACTGATCCCCAGACGATGGAATGGCGAGGAATTGGTTTATGTTTTGTGCATGTTACCTGTTCCTAACTAACACAACCTCTGGTCTTTTTCCAACCCACATCCTTGCATGTGCTATCAAAAGATGTCAGGTTTTACATGTAGGCTCTTTCTTCTTTCTGCCTATGTGGATTTTCCCTGACCCTTCAATACCATACTTCAACACCATATACCTAATACAATATCGCCTGGTAGCGTGTCTGACATGGAAACAGGCAGATACTCCTTGTATCACTTCCCACTCTTCCCTGCTATCTCTTTCTTCTTCTTAGAAATAATAGCATGTCGGAGGCCATGTAGATTGAGTCGTTGGTCACGCGGGGGGAGCGGGCTTCGCCCCCCCCCCCCGAAAAAAAAACAGCAACGCATTTCCTCATTAAACGCTTACGCGATGAAGGAGGACATTAATATTAAATAAAATATGAACGAAGCATTCAATGAGCCAGGTCATCGTACAAGGCAACAATTAAGAAACTTTCCCAAATGGAAGCGCATAACTCCCACGTTTTCCTCTAAGCTGACGAGAGCTTCTCACGTGTCGGCTCTGCGCTTCCCAGTAATATGTTGAATTCGGGTACAAATACAACAGTAGAAACTTGACTTGTTTATATCCTCGTGCCTTCTGTGTCAGAATGTAAAAAAAGGAAGAAAAAACAACAACTCTGAAGTCTTCGATCATGATCTGCCAGAAGATGGTTGCTCAGTTGTACTTCCTCTCAAAACAGTATCATCACCACCACTATGATCACAATCAGAGCAATACTGATGATCTTTGTCGCGGCATCATTATTGTTAAATAAGTGTTAAATTACATTGCGAAGACGGTCAATCTCATCAACCCACGGCCTTCGAGAAAACTGTTGCAGCTCGGGGAGAGGGGTCTTCAATACTGCACACAAACATAAAAGGGGTGTCTCAAAACGTGCTGAAAATAAGTTTTCTCTAATACAAAACTGAATGCTTGTTTTAAGGAAGAAAAGGTTCTTTGCGTTTGACCTTACATACTGTACCGGGAAAATACTCATTTCTGTTAATCTAACCCACTGAAATATCTCGATCCCTAGGTGAATCAGAGACTGGAAACAATACTTTTCCCGTCCAAAAACTAAAGATTTTTATGCTAATTGTTTAACGTCACACTAACACATGGAAGGTTTTCGGCGACGCAAGGATGGGAAACGGCTAGGAACGGTAAAGTAGTAGCCGTGGCCTTAAAGATTTGCGCAGCATTTGCCCAGTGTGAAAATGGGAAACCACGGGAAACCATATTAAAGGATGGTGGGATTCGAACTCGCCATCTCCCGAATGCAAGCTCACAGCTACGTGACGCTAACCACACGGTCAACTCGCTCGGTAAACCAAACTTTCATGCGAAAGATGGATCTCGAACGTAAAACTAAAAAGGTAATTTGTCAAACTGTTCAACTTTCATCATCTATCGGAAGACATGAGAGTTGAAAATCACCACGTCAAGACTACAAGATCCAATAGATACATACTTCCTACCTTCATTCGGGGGATGGTTGCCAAGCTGTATTTTACAACAATCATTATCATCTCGACCTCTTTATTACCAAGTCGAAATTCAATTATATTATTTGACTTTGAAAACAGAGCAGGATTACACAGTTAATGAAACAGAACAATTCACTGAAATCTGAACCGATTACGCACTCAAAACGACAATGGTCAAGGTGCGACGTTGAAATCGTTTCTTGGCGTTAGTGGAGGAGATTCCTACTCTCGTATAGAATATAATGTACTGATGTCTAATAATGCAACTTCCTCCTCTTGACAGCAGACCTCCTCCGTTACGGTAACAAAATCAAAATTTTGGAGTTGATATGTGCGTTGCATTGTCACCTACTGAGCCCCAATACGAAACTTCTGTATTTAAAGTATCAGTCACACATCACCAGTTCATAGAACGTTTGAGTGCTAACCCAAGTTCTACCGCAAAGATTTTAAAGAATATTAATATCTTAATGTAATTTATATGAAAAGACATTTCATTCCAGTAGTCAGTTTTGCCGGTAGCCAACATCCGGATAAGGCGGCAGAAGAAGGTGTATAGCTTTTACTATAAAAATATTACGTCCCAAAACGTATTTAATTTATAATAACTTTCAGAACTCAATTGTGAACAAGTTATCATTACTACAAACCAAACACTAATAAGAGACAGTCAAATAGCCTATCATGTTGCAAGACGAATGTGTTTTCCAACAGTAGGACTACATGTACACCGTTCAAGGCACTAAGAAACTTTCCGCACAACCTAATCATTCCCAAATCTAGGCTTGAACTTGTTCAACTTCGTAGTGAAAAATCCACAGCCTGTTTCCAGTCATTCGACCCGGTTTGGAATGGAATGGAATTAATGAAGCCCCCACATCTAGCTGCGAGGATAGGAATTGTGCCGGCTGCCGAAGCCTGTGGGGCAATGATTACTGACTAGCAAATTAAATGAAATTATTCTGGAGAGTGTTGCTGGCATGAAAGATACGGAAAACCGGAGTACCCGGAGAAAAAAACCTGTCATGCCTCCGTTTAGTCCAGCACAAATCTCACATTCAGTGACCGGGATTTGAACAAAGGAACCCAGCGGTGAGAGGCCGGCGCGCTGCCACCTGAGCCACGGAGGCTCCCCTTCATCTTCGTAGCATTATTCCTTACAAGATAAAAACATACCTACATTTAATAGGTAAATTAAGTTCATTTAATTTTTACGGCAACTAAGAAGTGAAAGAACTGTATCGCCCAATTAAACCAAACTCACGTGTCCTTTAACGTCTACAATACGGAAACAGCAGGTAAAGTAGGAGTTTCCGTATGGGTAAAGAATTTGACAGTTGCCAATTTGATTGTACACACACTTAAATGGTACAGGAGTTAAAACTGAAAAAAAAATAATAATAATAATAATAATAATAATAATAATAATACTGCGTTCTTACACAATTACCAGAGGTAGAGAACATTGAATAATCCACTACCTATACAGGACTTGTAGAGCATGTGTCATCTATGTTTACAGGGTGACGAAATAGTTATGACGTCAAGAGAATGTAAGCGAGACAACATAATACAAAAACAGTCCGAATTTCCAAACTGTGCATGCATGCGCGACGAATTTTATTATACCGAGTGGTAGAGCTGCCCCTATTCACTCAGTTTTATGCGACCCGCAGATTATAGCCGAACTTAAAAACATTTACCTTGGCTTCTCACAGCGATGTCTGGTCTTACTACTCTTTCTATAACTCGTTTATTCGTGTCAACGAAATCAGCATTAACGATAAATTATCGAATGATTGTAAAGAATCGTGAAAATTCTGTACCACAGAAATTCCATTCAGCCTCATATTCTCCGTACATGACTAGAAGTGTGTTGGTATATAGGTGGTAAACGACAGCTCGTGATAGCCGAGCGTGCTCGAAGCTAGAGGAGGAAGGCGGTGCTCGTTAATCGAGGTTCGAGTCCGATATAGGACGATATTTTTATTTCGTTGTTAAATGTTCGTGTGAATCACGTAGTTGAAGACAAATATAAATCATGATCAGTTCTCATGTTGCAGGTAGCTCTTAAAACAGCTGTTTGCAGTACCGTATAACAAGTTATTGCCGCCTAATCGGTAGAGCCCTGCGCGGATATACAAAATATTATCCGCATCCGCGAATGGTTATACGCGGATATTGTAAATACTTAACTACAGTATATTAAACCCCAGATATTGAAACGGATAGATCTGTTAACATAATACAATAGGCCTGATACCTGGCACCAGAACCCCTAGTCACAAGTTTTTTTTGCTAGGGGCTTTACGTCGCACCGACACAGATAGGTCTTATGGCGACGATGGGATAGGAAAGGCCTAGGAGTTGGAAGGAAGCGGCCGTGGCCTTAATTAAGGTACAGCCCCAGCATTTGCCTGGTGTGAAAATGGGAAACCACGGAAAACCATTTTCAGGGCTGCCGATAGTGGGATTCGAACCTACTATCTCCCGGATGCAAGCTCACAGCCGCGCGCCTCTACACGCACGGCCAACTCGCCCGGTAGTCACAAGTTTATGAGGAATTTTCTCTTGCGACAACTACCGATATATTGACCTTTGTTCCTTCCATTAACTGCGGGCAAGAGACAGTTAGGCTTAGGTCAGATTTACGGCTTTATGGTCTCAAGGCCTCATCATACTCCCATACGGTACCTGTATCAAGGGTCGCCTAATCACAAGCAAAAGTCAGAGTATACCTGAGTGAAAATCAACAAACTTATTTAGAAATTATCAGCAAAATTATCCGCACTGCTATACAACTTGCACCCGTCTAGACACTAACTTCGCGGACATCCGCAGTTTAGCTGACGGCCCGCCTGTCGAAGGACAGGAATGAAATAACCTCAGCAGTCAGTCAGTCATCCGTGCAGGGCTTGCGTATGGCCATTCGATTAATGAAGAAAATGTCCAAAATGACCTCCTTCGTGAATGCATATCTGAGTACGGTAGAGGCGAGTCATTCTTGCTTGCTGCAAGCGTATTTGGTGGAAACTGCCTGCACTTTGCTGTAAGGATTACATTGTGCTGTTTCATGTGACTAACGTATGAAGTCCAGTCGTTCTTCGAGTCGAACATGCGCAGTTGTTTGGTTGAAAGGGTTTGTCAATGCCGACAATAAGTGCAGTGCGCTTCATTCGTTGTAGCCGTTTGCTATATAAAAATCGCATGTATTTATTCCTTTCTTTCTAAAGGTGAAAAGTGTCTTGAGATTTAAGGAAGTTAAACCTTGAATAAGTTAAACCTCTACAAATACCTTAAGAACATAAAAATAAAAAGCTCGCAGCTAGATTTGAACTCCGAATCCACCCGAAAAATAATATGCTGGCTGCGATTAGTACCATGTAGCCACTCCAAGCGGCGAAGAATAGGTGTCGTATCTCTGTACTAATGGAATAATCGACGCTATCGCTTCGAAACTGATGTTTTATGTTACAAGTTCTGAACTCGAATGTGCAGACAGGTTTACCTTGCTGCAAACACCACAGCGTGCTAAAGAATCATGTCTCTTAAGCCGAGATAGTTGCAACCATTCCCTACGAGTAGAGTATGTACCTATTACTTGGTTAAACGAATCCAACGTTATGTTTCAGGTGGTATTCACAATGAATTTGTCCGTAGTCGGTGCTTACGTGCCGATAATTATTATGTTTGTTTATTATTGTTTATTATTTATTATTCTAGAGATTTCGGAAAAGTTCAGTCTTCGTAAAGGATGCCTAGAAGAGTACAAAATTAAAAAGGCATGACTCAATAAGGTTTCGAACCCTCACTGCTTCCTGTAGCTTATCCAGGTACATCTAACATTCCTAATCCCGCGCAGCTACTTGCTGCTTGAACGTCTAACTCTTACAACCCTGTATTCACGAGAAGAGCGAAAGTTCTCGCTTCCGTAAGTTACCGATGGGTTACAGCCTTGGTCCAGTTTTATGACTTCATTGCACGCTGTAACGGTAATAATTACAAGGCGTAAACTATCATATCTGCTGTGCAGTTTTTGCGTGCCATAAATTATAAGATACTGTGAAAAACGCGTTTCTGTTAATTTCCATGTGATGAGACTACACAAAATGGCGATGAACTGCCATGTCTATAATTGGTCCTAACGTATCACGTTTTCTATGATAACGTGACCACCCTTTTTTTGCCAAAAGAAAATGGCCTCTTGAGCCAATCAGGTGCCCAATTCTCTACCAACAGCTAAAGGAGTGGCTATGGTTTGTACAGTATAGTACCATTTCGTAAAAATGACTGGAGTGTTGGACTCCGCTCCACATAAAATAGTACAGTGCTTTTAGCATGGGCCTCGGGCCTCACTTACTGCCTCTTGTACTGTTTTTACATTGTGCGGGGAAGTCTATATCGGACTAACTGCACATTAAATTGCTGTAAGATGTTGCGCAAGACAGGACTAAGATACATTTCATTCCTAGCTGGTTGCATATGTTTGGGTAAAATAGGGACAGCTGTAGCATCCGGTACAATAATTTATCCATGAATGAAAAAAAAAATTATATGACGTCACATGCATTTTACAAAAGTTGTCAAACTCGGCAGTTGTCATTTAGTGTTTATTTTATTAAATGGGGTTGTCAACATGTACAGTACGTTGGATACTTTCTGCCCTTTCCTTCCTCAGAACCCTTTCGTTTCTACAGTGAGATGTAAATGTAGTTAAATGTCTTTTCTCGTGGGGGAAAATGCATTTATTTTATCCTACAGTATTTTCTTTCAGGACGAACAGTCTGCTCTGGCTACTAGGAGGCAATATTCACCAACTTTTTAAATGACGAATGAAAGAAGTAATTTCGAAGACATTTTTGGACAACTGACCAAGTATAATAATTATTAATGCATTCAGCCAGTTCCAAGTGTATAGCTACTTACGTTTTGTTTCATTTATAACAAACTCCGGCGTATAAACTGAACGACGGTTTCATGAATTTGAATATCCTTTCCTGAACGATAACAACACAGCCCAACTTCCAATCAAGTCAACAAACGCAAACTTAACGAACATACTAAAGCCATTCGCTTCTCCTTTCGAAGGAAACTTTTAGTTTATCAGAAGGAATATGTTTCTCTTGTGACGTGGATCACTGATCTGGAAACTATATCTCGTCTTATTGAGCCAATATATTGGTCTTACTGAAGTACACGCGAAGTTATGAATACAAGAATGTCACATGCAATCTCATGAAAACTGCCATCAGCTTCCCGAAGAAAACATGACAAAAAGGTAGGCCTATATACTGCCGTATATTTCCAAAGCTACCATACGAGTCACAAGAATCGAAGTACCTGGACATACATTTTCTCATTGTTAAACGTATATTACACGTACTTGCATTCTTGAATAGACTGTGAATGTCTCATTACGAAATCAATAAGGAAAAAAATCTGTGGCGGGGGAGCCGGGTGGGAGTAACAATAGAATTTAGCCTTCACTCCAGTGACTGTGGGTAGGAATGTTAATCTAAAATAACCTAACAAAGCTATAAATCCGGTCAATACCACAAATGGGCTACGATGCTTAAGAAATCTCACAAAAAAAGGAGACAAGCTGAGATAATTATACACGATGCTTATTTGCCAGAGCATCTCAAGGATGGAAAAATAAGACTCCCAATCTGTACCCTGAAGAACTCTTCCGTCTTTGTTCATCGGTTCAAACTAATGACGGGTAGCAATGACCAGTAAATACACTAGTTGTTTCAATACCCTCGTCTCATATGATTTAAAACAAATCAGAGGAAGAAACCACGAAGTAATAAATAGCAAAAAAGAGAGATGATCTGCAGTGGCGTTTACTGTTGTAAGAGGAAGTACAACTGAGCAACCATCCTCTTTAACAAGAGGAGGGAAAGGGGTGGAACCAACAGTTCGAAGAATGAAGGTAACAGTAAAAGAAAGGGGAAGGGCCACGAAGAGCGTGAAAATGAAGGACCCCCCCACTAGGCCTCGCAAACCTAACACCGTCGAGTCCGGAAAAGAACACGAATAAACTTAAAATAAGTGTTTTGCCACTGCTCACGAAGAAATTGAATTTAGTTCCTTAAAAGCTGATATCCTACTTTTACAAAATTATAACGAATGCCGCTACAAAGGAGGTCAATATTAGTGGGGAAAAAAATATTTGCCAAGGAAAGTTCAATGAACAATGAGGCAATACAGTATTGTCGAGAATGGGAGATTTCTTCAGTTAACTTCAAACTTCATGCCGCAAAATTATATACACATTATTAGCGATATTTAGCATACTGTGCATAGTGGTAATTGCAGGCTACAGTTTAATACGCTATATTCAAAATATGTTGAACATACTGAATTTTACTTTAAACACAAAAACTTAGAGCGAATATTTCAAACATCATAGTGTTGCATTTTAAGAATTGTTTAGTTTTGCGCACTGTTTATTCACTTTGACAATCAAGGAGTCTGATTTGTTAGAAGTCCTGCTTTACACAATGCCGACCTGTCTGCAACGGAAATGTGAACAGAGAAAACCCTCTCTCTGTCGAGCACAAATGACAGTATAAACGTATTGCGGTCATAATATTGGAAAAAGAAACCTACCAAATACGGAATTGGCATGGGGTGTGAATAGTCCAGCGGCTTACATGCTGGCTTCTCACTCAGAAGGCTGAGATTCGAAACCCATTCGAACCTGGGATGAGATTTTCATCTCAAAAATCGCGTGGCGTCAGGAAGTCTCCGGCCTTAAAACTCCAGCCAAATCCAGAATAAGCCTGGATAGCTCTGGCGACTTCAGAAAGAGCTGGGATAAGCTAAGCATTTCGTTTCACCCTTTACATTTAAATTGGAAGTTCATGTCACAACTCGTGTTTCACCAACTGGAAATTATTTTTTGCACTCACCATAACATTACAGACCAATTGCTCTATTGTGCATTTGTTATAAACTGCTAGAAAAAATAATCTATAACAGAATCTGAGCAATAATCTTTCAATATATACCAAGTGAACATAAAGGATTTAAACAAAATCAAAGTTGTTGTGACCAGGTGCTAGCACTGATCTGTCACATCAAGAAGGAATTTGAAGACCGGAAGAAGGCCATTGCGGTATTCGTGGATCGGCCATCCGCGTTATCACAAGTCCGGCGCCAGGGCATGATTCTGACATTTCTGGAAATTCCCTGTAAAACCCTTGCCTTGAACAACATGCTTTGCATTAGGTCGATTAAAATATATATATACGAGGCAATGTAAGTAAATCTTACAGATTGAATGATGGACTGCCGTAGGGTTCAGTTCTTGCTCCACTTCTGTTCAACATCTATACTGCCGATCTCATAATTACAGCAATGGCTGTGATGGTCAGCACAGTGAGTCGGTGATGTATACGTAGGTATTCTGACAATATGATCGAGATAACGTACGATACGTTACAGAAGCATAGTGCGAGTGCCTTGACGCACTGGAGAACAAGGTCTGTATAGGGAGGTCAAGTCACGAATGCTACTTATGGAGCCTTTTACTCTTTTACTTCCTTACAACTTGGTCTTACTGTGTTTCTTATTAATATCATCTGTCAAATACTAAATCTTCTTGACAGAAACATAGAAATCTGTACAGTACCTGTGTCATATTATGATTACCGGTACATGAAATACTTAACTTGAAGTACTGTATTTAAAGTACTAAACGACGGTTGTAATAAATTACCTTCGTCGTTTTCTTTATTAAGAAAGTAATTTCCGATACTGCGTTTCTAAATGTTACCCCAGTACGTTGACAAACAATGAATGCCTCTTGAGTTGAGTGCATTAAATTATGTATGGTGACTGTTGTTATCCATGCAAATGGTATTTCTTTGGGTTGTAAGGCAACAATATTCTGCACATATGCAACAAGAGTGATGTTCTTAGCTACTCTTAACTAGTTTATTGATAACACATGCAGCTATATAGTACAAAGTGGTGGTGGTGATTATTGTTTTAAGAGGAAGTACAACTGGACAACCATCCTCTATAAACACTAATCAGAAGAAAACAAATGGAAGGGGACCAACACTTCGAAGTATGAAGGTATCGGCAAAAGAAAGACGAAGGCCGCAAAGTGCGTGGAAGTGAAAAACTTCCTAGGCCTCGAATGCGCTAATACCGTCGCGGTCGGAAAAGAACAAGTGTTGACCAGGGGAGGTCGGATGGGCTAGATTAGTGAAAGCAATGTCAAGACTCAGCTAAGGGCCTCGTAGTCACAACCCAAAATAGATTTCCCCCGTGGGTGGGGGCAATAGAACAACACCCACGGTATCCCCTGCCTGTCATAAGAGGCGACTGAAAGGGGCGTCAGGCGCTCCTAAGTAGGGAGCGTGGGTTGGCGACCACGGGGCTCTTAGCTGAGTCCTAATATTCATATAATAATAATAATAATAATAATAATAATAATAATGGTTACGAAAATTAAAGCCATTGGTAAACATGATTCCATAAGAAGTAGAAATTCAGTCACTATTAAGTTGAGTTAACCTAGGTTAGGCTATTTTACGGATTACATTAGGATATTATGTTAGGCTACGGTACATTAAATTACACTAGTTGGTTGCGAGTGAAGCGAGTCTTGTGATCTTTAAGTATTTGTCCAGCCATATAATGTACTCTATAGATCATTTAAGATGAATGAAATTTAGCTGTAAATAATAACTACAGTACAGTATAAAACTGCTATTATCAACAAAATTGTTGTAATGATGGCCAGCTGGACATAAATTGTTGGTCTGAAGTGATAGGCCTATTGTTTGTTGAGATTATAATTGGTAACTGTACAGGAACAAGCATTTCAAATATCTGTGAAACATTTGTACGTTGCATGTAGGATTAAAATGATACTGTCTGTAGTTTACATGAAAAGGAATGGAATGAAATGAAATGGCGTTTGGCTTTTAGTGCCGGGAGCGTCTGAGGACAAGTTCGGCTCGCCAGGTGCAGGTCTTTTGATCTGACTCCCGTAGGCGACCTGCGCGTCGTGATGAGGATGAAATGAAGATGACATACACCCAGCCATCGTGCCAGCGAAAATTACCAATTATGGTTAAAATTCCTGAACCTGCCGGGAATCGAACCTGGGACCCCTGGGACCAAAGGCAAGCACACCAACCATTTAGCCATGGAGCCGGACATATGAAAAGGAAATTTTAATAAATATCAATACTACTATTACATATTTTCTGTTTCTTTTTTGCTTATTTTGCAAGACAATTTTCTTTCTTTGGGAGGTTTCCTATTATATGTCAAAGACTTAGGTGAATTAGGGACGTTGAAAATTGTTGGGATGGAATTCCACTTCAGTAGTTTCCGTCCATCTGCCCTCTTTAGTTCAAATTGCGATTCTTCAAAATGATGCTAGAAGAAAATATATAATAAGACCTATAAATATAAAACATCATTCACATAAACATACTATTGTTCAGGAATAAAACGAATGTATAACTTCCTAACCTCGCACAAGAAGCAATTATCTGTAGGTTGCCATTTGTCACGCCTACAATTTTGTACTCACTGAGCTCTCCTTTGCTTACCTCTCGAGAAGCGAAACACTAATTTCGTCTCAGTTGTCTTATTTTGACAATTTGGTACGGCACAGTATGCCGTATTCCTTCAAAATACAAGTAATAACTTACATCATTACATCGGGCACGCCCACATAATTACGATATTTGAGACCCAATATGGCCGCCACCGCAAAGGATTGTGGTAGCGTGACCAGACCTCCCTAGACAGACCTTGGAGAACACCGTACAGCACGAATTTCCTAGGAACAATTGCCAACGGCAACTTCGATGATGGTACCAGGTAATGCTGACTGAAGAGACCAAATTTCACCAAACTGGGTCGATGGCTTTAGGAAAGATTAGAACAGCGGCTCGATGTGACGGTAACGTATGAGGGGACAAGGCATTATGGTCGTATACATTTTGTTGCAGAACCTGTCCATTTTAATGCCTAAGTATACCTCCGTGTTACTGTGGAAATGTTGATCTTGTTGCTATTGATGTACAGGTTAATTTCTGGTGGCTCATTCCGGTGGTATTTGAAAGCGCTCGAATACGCCAGCTTCGTTTCAGATTTACCGGCGCGTAAAAACTCCCGCGGCAGGACAAACTTCTTGGCACATCGGCGTGTCCGTAAACCACAAAATTAGTGGATGGGACGTAAAACTATTATTATTATTATTATTATTTAATGAATAGGGAAGCTTATCATGAGTTACGTCTAGAATGGTCAGGCATACAATTGCAGCACTGTCACACTCCAATACCTGGGAGTAACCTAGAAAGACCTCTTATGTTCAAAATCAATTGTAAGAGTAATAAGATGAAAATCTCAACGCAATCTTATTCGTAAATTGGCAGGGTCACAATGGAGTTCTCATCCTCAAACAATCCCAACTTCAGCAATGGCACTGTTTTTCTACTGCTGAATATACTTCTCCAGTTTGGTGCGCCTTTGAACGATGAGTGAAGAGCATCGACTGCTATGATCGCCGAGTAGTAATCCACCCGTATGTTCGTACCTTACGAATGCCACTACTAGCATCGCTCATCTCTCAATCACTCTCCAGCTAAGGCTATGACGACATAGAAATCCGAACCCTACCCATAAAATATGACTACTGCTTGAAGAATCGCAAATAAAAAGGTTATGCTATTACAACCCCCGAATTGAGCATTTCGCCGCAGTTTGCGTTAAGAAACGATGAAATGAAAGTAAATTAAAGAAAAATAGGAATACAGAACAAGAGCTTATTTCACCTATAATACGATTAAATTGAAGGAATTCAGATACGAGTTAACTTGCTGTATAGGCCAAGGATGCGCGTGCAGCAGTAAACCAGCTCGCGGCCTTCAATCCTCGATCAACTAATTAGCTTCAACTAACTCATCCACTCATCCCATTACAGCAGGCGTGCTTCACTTCCAAGGTGCAGTGACGACAACCCACGTCAGTCTGTAACGACCGCCCCAATTACGCTACTTCCTCGCTGAAAATATCTTCAAAAGTAAGATACGTGAAAATAGGTAAAAAGAAATTAGCCGTTTCCTCCATGGATTCATGCTCTTTGACATGCCAGATTTCAAAAATCTGGTCACCCTCGTTCCTTATACAGAAATCATAAATACTTGAGAATTACAAACAAGGAAAGAGAGTAGTTTTGTACATTCGCATCATATCTTTCAACATGAACCCAACCTACAGCCGCAATACGTTATTTGTTTGGGAAAATAAATTTACACTACAACTTTTCTGTATTACTTCCTATAATGTTATGTTTTTCTCCTGTCGTCTCTTTTCATCGTAAATGTGCTAACGTAATGGTTTCACGTCCTACTACTTTTTTTTTTTTTGTTGGTTGCTTTACGTCGCACCGACTCAGATAGGTCTTATGGCGACGATGGGAGAGGAAAGGGCTATGAGTGGGAAGGAAGCGGCCGTGGCCTTAATTAAGGTACAGCCCGAGCATTTGCCTGGTGTGAAAATGGGAAACCACGGAAAATCATTTTCAGGGCTGCCGACAGTGGGCTGCTAACTTCTACGATATTCAAAAAGGTCGAAGTTTCAGAAATATTGTCCCATTGAATTCGTACACCCCAATTAATTGTGAGAATAGCTGTAGTCCACCGAGTCCTTTATTGTAGGTCAGCTCACGGCAGCTCGAAAATTAATGAATTGTTGGTGCAATATAATAGTTTTACATTTGCGCGCTGGGCTCAGGGCTTTCTGAGGCCAAGGTGGCGGGTTCGATCTTCGTTCAGCCTGGTGATATTTCTGCAGGTGCACAGATACGCCAACCTTCTGTCGGTAGATTTATACCTTTCCTTATCTATCAATGACAGTTTTGACACAATTACGCTGAATATGCTGAGTGACTACATTACGTTTCGAAAATCTATTCTTTGTCCTCAGAAATAAACCAAGACCGACTACGAACGTTCTAATAATGCCGAGGTGTAAATTATTAAGTTACTGTTGTTCTAGGGCAGGGATGGCGAACCTTTTCCAGCTAGTGTGCCATTTTAAGTCTGTTTTATTATCCTCAAATGTTTACTGTGCCACTTGTTATTTTCTTTTAAGGAATGGCTATACCGCCCCCACCCCCACCTCCCGTACGACTTCCTTTAATTCCCAATTATGTTTTTATAATATGTTAGTTATTCTTTTAGTAATTTATTTACTTATTTAATATATATCTTGTAAATACTGCATGCTTGGTGGTTGTATTTTGCAAAACATCAAAAATACATTTTTAAGTATTTCGACAATACCTAACATTACTTGTTAAAATATATAATAAGCTCCCATTGTAACACACCTCGTCATTAAATATTATTAGATATAACAATTAAAATACTAATATTGCTAATGAACTTCGAGTGAAATATCGTTCTCACATTTAGTACCCATGCCATTTATATTAGGTTCATAACTTCTTGTCTTCAGTAACACATGGGTCTGAACCAAGACGGATTCTAACTGTTGACTTCACAACGTTCATTATAGGGTGTTTAACGTTTTCTTTAAGAAATTGCACAAACCCATTATGAATACCCACCATACTTGAGGCTGTTCTGCAAGTCAAAGCCCATTTTAAATACAAGTTCTTGCTTCACATCCTTCATTATATCCTTACCTATTGTCGTATTTCGTAAACTCAACAATTTTACTAATTCCTCCCTGCCCTCATCATATTTTCACAAGGAAATCAGACAAAACAGCAATCCTTTCTTGTAAGGTCACATACGTGTTTTCATCAAGACATACTGAATACATCTGGGAGTTATCCGAATCAGCTTTCAAATGCTCCGAAACATCTTCACTCATTCTTATTATTCTACCCTTGACAGTATTTCGGCTGGCTGGCATTTCTTTAATTCTGTTAATTATTTGCTGTTTGTTAGGAAAGTCTTCAATTAATGTATCGGACGTCGATAAGAAAGTTTCTTTCAAGACTTTCCATGCTCTAATATGCAGTGAGACAGGTGGAAACATCCGCACTGATATTATTCCTTGGCCTGAAAGATGATACAAAACAAATAGTTTGCTTTGTGTATTCTTCGATTTTCTACGAAACAGCTCTCTTCTTTCTTCATTTGACATGGAATGAACATTTAAATGATTCGTCCGGAAATGGTGCTTTTGGCCTACATTAAAAGGGCGGGACACGGCGGTTTTCAGTTACAGGCAACACAAAGCGTTATTGCTTATTTCTATCACTCTGAATTCCGTTGTCCACTGTTCTTGAAGAATCCGGTTACTACTTTAGTTAAGTTTCTGTTTTTTCGGCACCAAAAACATGTTTGTGAGGTCCGTATACAAACGACATTCAATAAACAGTAACACACAACGAATAATTACACGCTAATGGCTACCACACACACGTCAAACTTCACTCACCGACTGACTGACAGCCAGGTTTTCTATATTTATTTCTTACACGTAATAATAATAATAATAATAATAATAATAATCGTATGGCCTCAGCTACCGTTTGCAGACATTTCGATTTGACGCCATCTGGCTGTCTGCTCGTCAATTTGGACGTTCCGGTTTACTCCGTCTGCCATCTAGCGGACCTAGAGTAAACCGGATCTCTCTTGGGCGTCTATGGCTGAGATTTTAATTAATTTTGTCGAGTAAATACCAAATGTATCACCAGAGATCTTTTACATGCCGACATCGTACGACATGGAGTGTCGATTGGACTTTTTTCCGCCCTTTAAAAATCCGACTACCTCTATTTCTTACACGTGAAACACTATGACTGCACGAACCATGTGAGGTGGTGGTGGTGATTATTGTTTTAAGAGGAAGTACAACTAGGCAACCATCCTCTATATAACACTAATCAGAGAGAAAAATGGAAGGGATCCGACACTTCGAAAGATGAAGCTATCGACCAAAGGAAGACAAGGGCCACGAAGGGCGTGAAAATGAAAGACTCCCTAGCCCTCGCAAACCTAATACCGTCGGGGTCGGAAAAGAACAAGAGTTGACCAAGGGAGGTCGGATAGGATAGATGAAAGTGAGGAGCCTGGCATAAGTAAGTGGAAGCAATGCCAGGACTCAGCTAAGGGCCACGTGGTCTCCAATCCACGCTCCAAAGTTCAGAGCCCCTGGGGCCCCTTTTAGTCGCCTCTTACGACAGGCAGGGGATACCGTGGGTGTTATTCTACCGCCCCCACCCACAGGGGGAGAAACCATGTGATATTGTACAGTCTGTAGCACAAGACGTATATAAAAACTTTATTGTGTTCATGTGGCGTGCCACCGAAATCCTGTTTGCGTGTCACCTAGTGACACGCGTGGCATAGATTCGCCATCCGTGTTCTAGGGGCTACCTAGCCGAGGCAGTAAAGGTGTATTCGCTTCATCCGAAAGGACGCTGGATTCGATTTCCTGTAATTGCAGTAGTAATACCATCTAGCGGAGATGAGTGACAGAAAAAACCAACTACTGATGTCGAAGCGTGCTCTGTAAATATGATGGTACAGTCGGGCTTAGGTGTATCTTATAAAAACAATCACAAAACAGGCGCCACTATCGCTACTTAGTTCGTTACCATCACGGCTAAAAATATTTCTACGTACGGGATGCTCGCCGTTAGAAAAGTCATCTCCGCTCCTGCTTACAGACCGAGATGAAACCAAGTGCAAGGAACTTCTGGATGTCTCTAAAACCGACAAGTTTCATAAATTAAACGTGATTTAGAAGTTTTGCGTTTATTCAATTGAAGCGAAACGAAAGACAGAAAAAAGTCCTAAATGTGCGAAGTTTCTTATACACTATATAAGAAAAGTCGTGAGCTGTTCCTCACAAGCACGTCCAACCTCTAATGGTCAGCTCTTGTCCTCTTCCAACCTCAAGGGTGTTAGGTTTGCGAGGCCTAAGGAAGCCTTCATTTTCATGCTCTTTGAGGCTCTCTTTCCTTGCATTTTTGTATATGAAAAGGTCCTCATCAACAAGCACTTCTACACCAACCATATAAGACGAGGGTCTATAAACATCACACGTGCACATAAATGATTATATACAACAAACAATATAAAAAAGTAACTTAAGTAATATAGTTATTAAATAATGTTCAGTAGTTCCCATATTACTGTAGAACAGTTCTTCCTTAAAAAATGTGATTGCCTTTAGTGTTTATGGCATACACTTCCCAACCATTAGCATAAAGAGATCATAATGCATCCTATACCTTTCCAACTCCTTAGGCAGCATAATTTACCAGTTTTATGCCATAATTAAAATATTTCGAATTTTCTGACAGGGTATTTCTATCTAGGATACCCATCAGATGGTTGATTGTCTTTTTGGCGTGAGATTCGTACAAATCTAACAAATATGATTTAATTTGAAAGCAAATTCAAGTTAAAGGTCTTAAAGCCATGAAGTAGTTACAAGAGCACTTGTATGAATAGAGGACAAGGGCAGTACTTTTTTTTTTGCTAGTTGCTTTACGTCGCACCGACAGATAGGTCTTATGCCGACGATGGGACAGGGAAGGGCTAGGAGTGGGAAGGAAGCGGCCGTGGCCTTAAGGTACAGCCCCAGCATTTGCCTGGTGTGAAAATTGGAAACCACGGAAAACCATTTTCAGGGCTGCCGACAGTGGGGTTCGAAGCTACTATCTCCCGAATACTGGCCGCACTTAAGAGACTGCGGCTATTGAGCTCGGTAAGGGCAGTTTTGTAGTGGTGACAGTAATAATAGCTTTGGGAAACAAAATGTGATAAGGCATGAGAAGCAATATAATATTATTGTGGAAGTAATAAGCTTAATATGAGAACCAGACCAGGCCAAAAATAGTTTATATCAATTGACACCACAACTGAGGCCAGGAAAGGCACATCAATGTTAATGAGAAGATAATCATAGAGGTTAATCTGTCCCCCAAGAAGGCCATTACAGTCCAAAAAATTACATCACATGATAAATAGGGATGGCTCCAGTTTGCAAAGCTGCATCAACTATGGAATGAAGAAGGGGAGAAGGGAATCTCCTCCTGGACAAGATACCTGATACTCAAGGAAGGGTTTGGAGGAGGGCAGGGGAGAACATTCTCCTTTTGGGCATCTTTTGAGGAAGGTATCACTCTTAAGGTGAAAACCAAGCTTGTCAGCCAGTGCCCCTATGGTCAATAGCATGAGACACAATGTACACTAGTACATCAATGAAATTCCAGTATGCTATGAATGCTGGATCGCATCCTGCATGCTGTGCGAGAGACTTCCTTGGTGCAGTCACATACGTACTCCAGATTAGTCAGCCCACAGCCCTATTATGGGACATTCTAGCATGAACTGTTTAATATAACCCAACTCCCTGGAACAATATATGTAATAATGTTCTGAGTGAAGAGTAGGGCATTCTTCAGAAGTCTATCTGGAGTCTGCTGTACAGAACATCCCCAATGTTTCATTTTTAAAAGTTTTCAATGAAGCAAAAGGAGACACTAGCTTTTAATGTTAAGTTTTCAAAAAGTATGTGAAAAGCTGCCACAGGGAGAATTTTTAAAATTATTTTTCTACAATTTGCTGGAATAGCTAGAATAGTTTGTTTCTTCTCTCCTAAACAATAGTTTAACTACATAGGTATAATCCATTTAAAAAATTTGCGAACGACTGTTACAAAATTAATACCTTAGTATCTCTATAACAGCAATCTTGTATATTATCCATTCTACTTCATTATCCTTTATCCTTTTTTTCCCCAAAGCATTTTCACCCACAACCAGCATGACAGCAGCATTACATCTGGCCTGAAAGGTTTTAGATACAATTTATAAGCTCATCAGTGAATGTTCAACACATTCATAAATAAAGTATTTAACATAATGATTCATTTTATCCGATCAGGCCACATACTTTTAACTTGTTACAGTATATTTTTCCTATGCAAGTAATCACAAAGTAATGGAGTGAAATAGAAGGATCCACCTATTCAATACTACATTATGTGAGAGATTCTTAAATCACCACATAGTCATTTATTTCATGGTACCGGTTTTGGCAAAGTGATTGCCATAATCACCCACAGGAAGTTTACAAATTAACAATCTAAAGTCCAGTCTTCTACCTATAAACCTTGTTGCCCCATTTCTTTATTCACAACTCTAACTCAAGAATATTTTTCTTGTATGTTCCGTCTTGAATCAAGAACATTTCATTTCAACATCTGTAACAACAAATTTGTTCTATGTGATCCACTCTCCTGTTACATTAACACACCACAGTATGAAGTTTGAACCCAGTGCTATATACAATTATGCAAGCTTATATTTCTTGAGGAACTAAATTTTTATAAAGAACCTTCTGTTACTTTTATACCAGCCCATTATTACTGAAATATGGCTACAATACCCATGGACTACATATATTTGATTCAAGACAATTTCTAATAAAGAAAAACAATTGAAAAGGAACTCTGTCATTTGTACACATCATACTACTAGTGAATTATAGACGGAAAATACGCCATATTTTACCGACAAGGTGCAATCGTAATATTTTTAAAACATTTAATACTGGACTTTAGATTGTTAATTTCTTTTAATATGACTTTCAAGTTGTAAAACTGTAAAATATAGTTAAATGACTATCAAGTCATACACTTGTGAATAACATTATTCATCTATATGGATATCCATTTTAAGTTATTTAGTATATTTTAAATATAAGGTCTAACATGTCAATGTCACTTTATATGTCTTTGCAAACTCCCTATGGCTAATGATGGGAATCACTTTGCCAAAACTGCTACCTTGAAATAAGTAAATGACTATGTGGTGATTTAAGAATCTCTCACATAATTTAGTATTGAATAGGTGGATCCTTATATTTCAGTTTATTACTTTGTGAATCTTGATTCAATACGGACCATATAATCAAATTCTCAACAAATATGCGAGTAATAGCAGAAGACATTTTAAGCTCCGTGTATCTGTTAGGATAACAACTTGATGTACTGAGCAAGAAAATTGAAAAGTATGGTATGAAAATCAGCACAAAGAAAAGCGAGACCATGCCCATTAAGCTACAATTAATAAAAGGTTCAGATCTGAAATGGTGTTGGGGTAATTACTGTGGTCTAAGATGTGCAACAGCACCTAATTAATCTTTGAATTTGTACTGACTGTCTAAATGCCAGCCTTTCTGGTCATCACGTGTGTAATTCCAAGTAAGTAGTGTGTTTCAATGAAAGTATATTAGTTTTTAATAGGAGTATAAGAGCTTCTTGCCTGGCTTACTGTACCAAAAATAACAATAACTGTTCAAAAACAAAAGAAGGTGAAGTTTCTATGTATCATTATTTGAACTTCCAATCTTAGATGCGTCCCTATAAATTGCCCCAATTTTTTGGACCACTGCTTTTAGAGTCTTGACGCCAGCAGACAAAATCTCATCATATAACACCTCTCAAGTCAAAATGAATAGTGCAGGACTACTCTCAGAGAAAGCTGTAATGTGCTGTAAACATTTCTTTCAAAGCGCAAGACTTGAGCAGTTTTCAAGGAACACATTTTTGGTCAATCTGTTGCAACACATGCGCAACTTCCTTTTAGAATTGTCGTAGCTGAAAGTACAATATATTAGATATTTTAGTTCTATCTTTGGGAAGGCTTGACTGATATTTGACCCATCTTCATCACAAAAAGGGATTTTTTTAAACTGTGTGCTGTGTGAAATTAAACTATGTGAGAAATTGTTAAGAGTTCTTAAATAATAATTTACAATTAAAAACTTCATTTAAAATATCTGCAAAGAAATTTCCCTCTAATCTTATATTCTCATGTTGTATTTTTACCATGACAATCAGGATCCTGATTTTTATCTTTGAGTATGAGTGTAAAAAGGCTGATGATGCCCTTTTAAAGGGCGAAACATGTCCCTTCAAATTTTTGTTTAATAGGATATAAGTAATAACATTGTAAATTCTATCGTATTGAATAGGTTGATCCTAATAAATTTTGATATCTTAAATTGAGGTACATTTCAATACAGACCAAATATGAAATTTGTAACATGTATAGCTTATATTTGTCTGAACTTTCAACTGCTGTTTTGTCTGTATTGTATTTTTCAGCATTCCTTCCCATACAAGAAGGCTCCTTGTGACAGTTCTAATCAAAGTTAAGTGAAACATTCAGGAAATCTTCCTGTACACATAACAGTTAAATGGTACTATTGCATTCTACTGTTGCAAAAAGAAATTAAATAGAATTTGCAATTTGGCCATCTATGCGTCCATAGAACTTAAGGCTTCTGGGCCTTTCTTCTCTTCCCAAAACCTCTCCATTCTTTTGCTTCTGATCTCTCTCTCCTCTTCGGAAATGCTATGATCAAGGATTCTCCAATATCTTCCCACAGAGTGTTATTTCTTAAATGACACAATTTTGCCTTTTCATAAAAACTTGGCGTTTAACCGTAAAACTGTCATTAATTATTCAGAAAAAGGTGACAAACGGAACATAGTTTAACTACAAATGTAGCCTGCAAAATACACGAGCCACTAGCCGATGCCTGACTGCCTTGAAATGCCATCCGACTCTTCAAATGGTAAATCCATTCCATTACCATTTCTTCAATAACACACTGCTCCTAGCAAACAGTTATAATTTTAATGTACATACATGAAAGGAAAATGTATTGACTTTTAATTACAGTCAAATAAAGGAATAAAACTGCAAATAATATATTTAATTTTATAGCCTAATATGTAAGTGGTTTCATCCCAATGAAAAGCAGACACAGTATTACTTTGAATTGCATGAATTGAAATATTCGCTTTCACTCATTTTCTAGGAAATCACTGGACATCCATTTAACCAAAGATATATGATAAATTCTGAATATTGGAGACTTTTCAGCAAAACAAATTGCAACAACTTGATTGTTTAGCTCTCTTGACTGGGTCAGACACTGCGAACAAAGAATAAGGGTAGACTGCCAATCAAAACAAGGGAATTGCTAGAAACAGATAAGGGGTTGGTGCTGGGTAGGGAAGAATTATTGTAACATTCCATTACGGCAAAAACTACTGTTTCTGTATCACCGAGATCCCATCAACTCGACTGTACATATAATATACTGACTGATCACAGGTCACATGAAGGAAGACACTAAAGGTTTCTGAATTACCCAGCTACAATACCAGAAATGAAAATGTCAAAGTTATAAGTTTCACTGAAGAGACGTCTCAAATGGAAAACTTGTGTTGGAATTTGTACTGAGGCCACAGTCTGTCTTCCAGGTAGAAATTCAAGTTTAGTTACTCTAATTTAGAATAGATACCGCAGGCAATACTTATTAGCAACACATGGTTATGCAACCAGACAACTCTTCGTCTCTGAAAAATGGCACCTGAACTTAATAAAGTCTTGTCTCAATCTGTTAAAATTACAGTAATAATAATATTATTAATTAATTGTTTAAAATATTGCGCAATGAAATCAGTTCTGATCGTCAAAATTATCTTTTCCATTCAGACATGAAACAGGTAGCCAGCCTACCGTATCTTAGTGATATATGCTCCTACACAAACAAGTTGAACTTAAAACTTCAAGGAACAGACAACAATATTTAATGCTAAGAACATATTCCAACCATTCGAAAAGAAACTCAAGTTCTGGCAAAAGGAAACTGTGAAATATTTCAATTGTACTCAGATTATAATACAGAGTGTAACAACGTAGCATGGCCAAACTTTCAGGACACACATAACACATAGGAGAAAAAAATGTTACTGTATATGGAAACGGGTCCAGATTACATAATATTAGCTTCATTCCGTACTGACAATGCTGAATTATAACAATATGCTTTTATTCACCCTCCTATTCAATATATATTCATACCTCCCTGAGGGGGGCCCAGAAACACTTTATTTCCTTATAAGAACTAAATATTTTACAACTCCACATAGTGCATCAATCATGGCAAACACACAGGAACAGAGCATACCAGCATACCATTTGAAACTCTTTCTTACATGAAATATTCAAAATGCCCACCGTGACACTAAATCCCAAATGAGCTGATACACATGGGTCCAAAAATGCTGATGTATCAGGGCATCCAGGATTCAATGCGACGGCAGGCATTTTAGATATTTCATGTAAGAGTTTCATATGGTATGCTGGTACATTGTGTTTCTCATGAATAACATAACTTTCTACGTTCCGTTTTACTCTAGGTCCGCTAGATGGCAGACAGAGTAAACTGGATCTCTTTTGGGCATCTATGGCTGAGATTTAATTAATTTTATCGGGTAAATACCAAACGTATCACCAGAGATCTTTTATATGCCGACATCGTACGACATGGAGTGTCGAATGGATATTTTTCCCGCCCTTCATAAATCCGACTACCTCTGCCAGGTCTGAACCCGCTACCTTGGGATCCGGAGGCCGACACTCTACCACGGATCCACACAGGCAGCTTACTTGCGAAGGTAAAAGAGTATGAGGGATGTTCCACCATTCAACACATCGTAAAATACATTAAATTTATTGAGCGAAGACCAGTTACAACTCCCTTGGAGTCATCATCAGTTCTTGTTGAATATCAAATGAAGGGGAATCTGATAATCGTCATTAGGGTTGCCTACATACATCTCGAGTGGTTGACATAAAACATCATAATAAATTATACACATAATAGCAAGTGCCTAAGAACACATCAATGGGTTGCAAAACATACACCTTGAATTGTAACGTACACGTGGTATGCGATACTTGGAACTTTAAAAAGTTCTTAGTTCTGGTTAAAACTGGTGTGTGTTAATGGAACATGGAACACTGGAAACATATGCACTGGTTGAAAATATACAAATTGACATGAAACACATGGCTGATGTGTTTCTTAATAACACTGTGACAGGTGATGAAAGCTGGGTTCACCATTACGACACCGAATCCAAAAGGGCATCAATGGAGTTCGGCCGCAAAGGATCACTGGCACCAAAAACATTCAAAACCATGCCATCAGCAGGCAAAGTCATGATCACAGTATTCTAGGATGTTCAAGGTGTAGTGCTTTCGGAATTCATGCCTAAAGGCACCACAAAATCTCTGCACGGTACAGCGAGACCCTCAGCAAACCGAAATATATGTGTTTCATGTCGATTTGTATATTTTCAACCAGTGCATATGTTTTCAGTGTTCCGTGTTCCATGAACACATGACAGTTTAAACCAAAACTAAGAACGTTTTAAAGTCGCAAGTATTGCATACAATGTGTACGTTACAATTGAATCATTTGTTTCAGAAACGACACTTCTCCAATGTACCAAATTGTCCAGAAAACAGGAAAAACTGTTTGTAGTGTGTAATGCCAGTTCTATCTTTCCAATATTTGTTATGGTTGTTCTACTGTTGAAATGACTATGACAGATAGGTTGTTTGTATGAATTAGTCCAATACGTTCCTTTACAGAATGTGTTGAAAACAGTGGAAACACGCTGTTTCTGCAACAAACACGATTAATGAGAATATAAGTAAGTGTTACATTGATTTTAACGTCATTTCAATTTCAAAAGGAACTTTATTTTTACTGAGGAAATATAGGACCGATTGCAGAAACGATGACTAATTTTAAGCCTTAGACATCATCTACCTAAACAACGTCTAAATCATTCACGATCTTCCATTGCATAAACAATGTTCAGTCGATGTTTAACTAGACTAACTAGAAAGTTTCAATTTTGGTTTGAAAATGAAGACAGAAGCATCTTTCATGCAACTCTTTGCTTGTCGCAACCAATGAAATTTGTCGGTGCGCGCGCCGAACGCCAGTCAGCTGTTTGTCTTCCTACACATTACTCAAATATGGCTGAGCATGACTTGCCCACAGATAAGAGTGTCGCTTTCGGTGCAAATTAAATATCATAATATTATCGAAACTAAAGCGACACGCCACCATACAGGAAAGTGTAACTTTCATTATAGCGTTGTTACAGTGAGTGTAATTTACTCATAAATACAGTAGCTTCGACGAAGGAAAGATGAAGTAATAGTAATGTGTAACCGAGTGTGTTATACGGGCCATATAGAAGTAGCTTGCATTCTGGAGATCGTAGATTCGAAACGCATCATCGGCAGCCCTGAAGATTGTTTTCCGTAGTTTCCCTATTTTTACACCAGGCAAATACTAGGGCTGTAATTATGGCCACAGCTCTTCTTCCCCAGTCCTCTTTAAACGATAATCACCACCACTTGCCTTTTCCTATCTGATAGTTGCCGAAAACCTATGCGATTATATATATAAAAATCCCATACAACCTACTTTTTAGTTTTCACTATTATGTGTGTTTACTTGGCAGTAAATATAAGTGAATCTATCCTGGTTGATGTATGCGACAGCCCTCTGACGATCGGGACACGTAATTCTGATATGTATGCAGTCGAAGTGACCTATAATTCCATGGAAATTACCCGATGTATATAATAAAATATATCGATTGCCAAGAAAATTGTATTCAAGTTGACAGTTACCAGACTGTCACTTTGTCAGTCTCAAGAAACAAGTCTCTCGTAAAGCGAAACCTTATTTTATGATTATCTCCCCGAGCATGTCAAACGAATTGCTGCGATTAGCAGCGGGCGACCCACAGAAAGGCCGTCGGACTAACCTTTCTTCCCGGAATCGTCTCAACATAATAATACAAATTACATATTTCACGGTACATAACCTCTGATTGTGATTCACTCCTGTCATTTGAGGTTCAACAGTGCTCTCGGCAGTGTTTAAACATGACCGGTTGAACATCGCTTTTAGACAGTGTCTAAGTGATAAACGACGTCTCTGCAATGCGGCAGCCATACTTAGGCATTGTCTAACCGTATACATCGTCTAAATGCCGTTTCTGCAATCGGCCCATAGTGTTAAACCCATTATTTAATAGATATTTGTAAGACTTGCTTATTTGCACATATGATCAGACCACATTGTATAGAAAAATACACAGAAGAATACTCCTTTTACGTCCCTTTCCAAAGTTCAAAATATATATCAAACAAAACACAATATAATAAAAGTAACATGTAAGTCTCTTATCTTTGAACAATGCTTCAGACTTCTATTGTGCTAATGTTGTCCATGCAAACATTTTAATGAACTCATGGTGTTCTTCTGGTATGTAAGATTCCAACTTCTTTATGTCTGCTAATTTCTTTTCATTTAATGGAACGCTGCCTTGTGGATAAGCAAGTCTAGTTGGTAACACAGGGAGACTGGTTGTAGATATAAGCAACTTGAAAGTATGAACGCACAGTCCATCAATACAGTATTTTCCTAAGACATGATTTTCCTCACACTGAAACTCCATAAATTGATTTATATGAAACGTTACTTCCACATCTCTTTCTATACCTCTTCCTAGAGACTCATGTGCAAGAACTTTCTTCTTGAAGAATGTCTTCCACCAGTTGTTGAAATCAAGAACATCTTGTAGTTTGCACCATTTTAACAGTGAATCTGTTATTATTATTATTTGACAAAATTATCAATTCAACACTCTCTCTGAGGGAATAAATTCTGTCTATTCTGTGAATATTCCTTTTCACCACACCAAAGTCGCGATCACAAGGCATGAAAGAATGACCTCGAATTGGAAAATAGTGGTTTATTTGTTTAAACTGTCCACTAATAACAATTGTTGAGAGAAATCTAACAACTGTGTTCTTATTCTGACCTGGACAACTGTCAGAGATGATGTGCAAGTACTTTGTTGACTTTGCTAGCTCACTGTTAATATAATCTAAGAGAAAGGAACAGACTTCATCTGGACCCTTCTTACCTTGTCCCTCATGATATATATATAAAATTTCACTGTATTATCTTTCATGTTATGGATACTGAAAACATTAACATTGAGCTGTCTAAGGTAGAAAGCTTTCTGTACAGGTATTTGCAGCAGCTGCAAATTTTGCATATAATCCATGCATATTGCAGCAACTTCGTCATCTTGTTTGAGAAGACTAGCCAGTGACTCAATTTTTTGAGTAAATTCCTCAGCTTTCCTCTAGTGCACACTATACTCTGCTGCAGCTACACGTTTGGCATTGTCATTTAGGGATGGACTTTTCATCTTCACTGACAGTTCTTCAAAATTTACATGATGTGTCAATTTGTGGTCTTCCAAATGCTAGATTAAAACGGTCCTTAAAAACATTGCGGTGAAATAGGAAACCTCTTTATAGGATATTTCTCCATGTGGCAGGCATGAATTATTTTCAGATTTTCTCACTCAAATATTAAATTACTCTCGCGGAGTAATGCGATGTTTTGGTAGGGAATGAGCGTATGCAATCTTCAATCAATTTACATATTTCACCTGATGTTGCATTTGCAGAAGTACTTTTACCTCGTAAATCCTTTGGTGACCTAACAGAGAGCAACAAAGATGATAAACGATGAATGTGAGCTTTTATCACGGCATGCATACTTTTGGAATATTTTCGCACATACTTCCTGTCTTCCAGAACTAGATGTTACATAATATTTGAAATTACTTGCCCATGACTTTGTACATGCACCTCCTGTAGGACATATCCTTTTAACTTAACTCTTTCTATCAATGCTTGTAAATATGCATCTTGTTCATTTTTAGTTTCCTTGTCATAAAACTTCACAAATATTTCATCCCGATCCCCCTCCAGTACTTTTTCAAAACACCTCTGTTTACACCTAGAACAAATTGAGCTTATTTTAAATAACAGTAGTATATTTATCTGTTACTGTATGACACATTCTTAAACAGGATGTAAACATATTTTAAAGGTCTCATCCATTAACATCCCTTTACAATAGTATCAAATCTAAGAACAGAAAAACTGGCATCACTTAATAATAGATCAACATACTCACTTGCTGTCATTTCTAATTTTCTTCTTCTCAACAACTTTTGCAGCATAGTTTGTATATTCTGCACCCTTTACTCTTGCATGTTTCACTTGCTCCCATTTGTATTCAACATTAATGACACCTCTTTTCCTCTTTTTCACTTCCGACAACAGTTTCTTCCTCACTGGTTGACATGAACAGAAATGGAAGAGGATGTTAACATTTCGAGGGAAATTGGGAAAGCATTCTCAGTACCTCCTATGGAAAGCAAATACAACTACTTTGTGAAGCAGGATGGTTTGAAGCATAAACAACACCTCTCCAGGATAAGTGTTCTTTCTGCACAAAACCGAAACTTTCATTCAAGACTGACAGGCAGAGCTATATGGTAGAAGTGTCTTTCTGCACAAAATGGTAGCCCTTCGTGCATTAATCATGGCAGTATTAATAACTCATATAGTGTCAAAAAGTGGAGAAGTGCTGTTTCTGCAACAAACGATTCAATTCAAGGTGTATGTTTTGCAACCCATTGATGTGTTTTTAGGCAATCGCCATTATGTGTATAATTTATTATGATGTCTTATGTCAACCAATCGAGATGTATGTAGACAACCCTAATGATGATTGTTATCAGATTCCCCTTGATCTGATAATCAACAAGAACTGATGATGACTCCAAGAGAGTGTAAACTGGTCTTCGCTCAATAAATTTAATATATTGTACAATGTGTTAAATGGTGGAACATCCCTCAAACTCTATTATATTAGTTATACATCAACACGGAAATAAAAATCATAACCTATGATTGTAGAGGTAAATCAAACAAATTCCTACAATCATTCCTTTTTAGTTACTGCATTGAGACTCTGGAATACACTCCCAATGGACATTCGGCACGTTACATCCTCTGATAAATTCAAATCTGCCTGCCGAAAGTTTCTCCTGGGAACATAACTTGAGTTGTGCGAGTCATTGTGTGTACACTATGTTGTATGAATGAGTTTTCCTCATCTATTATGTACCAGTCATTATTCTTATTATATTTCCTCTTTATAGTCTTATTAGTATTGTCACCTAATTGCCGAACTGATCTGTAACTTAGTCTTATTTATCTGTCCGTAGTATTATTTCTTTGTAGAAATACTATGTCTTACTTTTATGTTTACATTTTTAAATTTTGTTTATAGTGGTTAAGTGTAAGAGAGGGCCATGAGCCCTAACATCGCCACAAATGTAAGTCAGAAATAAATAAATACATTTTTAAAAATAGTTTTAACACAAAAATAAAGCATTTCTGGACCCATGCCCATACAAAAAATTTTCTTCTACGTGTGAGGAACGTGTCCTGAATGTTTGGATATTACTAATTGTTATACCCTGCATAGATGCTGATTTCAGTTCATAGGATTCAGTCTGAGCCAATCTGAAGATGTTTTTGTTTGATAAGTACTATACCAAACATGAGGATCGCTGGAGGCAAAACATATGAACACTTTTACTGAACACACAGAAACGCTTTCCCGTGACGAAATCCTTCAACTGTTTGTACTATCATCAAAGAACTGCAATATACTTTTAAATTAATTCAAAATTATAGAATTGAATGTAAAATTACAAATATCTCTGAAATACGTCAGGTTTTTTCTTTGCTTTTTCAACATATATCTTTGTTAAAGTGTACAATGACATGCTGAAAAGTAATGCCTCCGACCTTTTTATGGTAAAACCCTTAAAAGCTTTTTAAATAAAACAAACTGTATTAACATTCTACATCTTTATTTTTCACGTCTACATATTTATTTCACATCATCATCACCCTAGATATGAACACATTTCTCCCAACGAGAAACCAGTTTGTTGATACCGTCACTGTAGAATGTTTCACTTTGTCGACGGAGCCACAATCACACATCTGCTTGCACCGTTTCACTTTCAAAGTGAACTTCTCGAAGGCGATCTTTAAGTTTTGGAAATGGATGGAAATAGGATGAGGCCAAGTCAGGACTGTGTGGAGGATGAATGATGACAGTGAATCCAAGGCGTGTGATTGTTTCAGATGTCGCAGCGCAAATGTGAGGTTTGGGACTGTCATGTCGAAGGAGAGGGTGCTCCATGTGTGGACGAACTCGTCGAATTCGTGCCTTCAGTTTGCTGAGGGTCTCACAGTATTGTCCAGAGATTTGTGGTGCCTTTAGACATGAATTCCGAATGCACTACTCCTTGAACATCCTAGAATACTGTGAGCATGACTTTGCCTGCTGATGGCACGTTCTTGAATGTTTTTAGCGTCGGTGATCCTTTGCGGCGGAACTCCATTGATGCCCTCTTGGATTCAGTGTCAAAATGGTGAACCCAGCTTTCACCTGTCACAATGTTATTAAGAAACACATAAGCCTCATGCTCAAAACACAGAAGCAATTGTTGACAGATGTATAATCTCCTTTGTCGACTTACCTGAGAGCTGTGTCTGTGTTATCTAATGATTTTCACTGATGAGCTCATCAACCCAATTCTGATTAGTCTCGTCATTTGCCGCACGCGGTTGTCCACTCCGAGCTGTCACACATGTTGAGGTTTGCACCACCATTTCCTTCATTATGAGCACAAAAATCCCAACATCGCATATTACTGATGTTGACGCAATCACACTGTACACAGCTTTCATTCTTCTATGGATTTGGATTGGAGGCAAGTTTTCTGCAGTTAGAACCTCTATTACAGCACGCTGTTTCTCATGCACCGACATAGTTACGCAACACACAGCCATGGTACAAGTTACAATTCTGAGCCCTCTAGCAGCAGAGAGTTGCAATTTGCGTAAGCGATGCGGGAAAGCGACTGAGTAACATGCATGACGCCATATCAACCGATATCGAGAACAGAATAATGAATTTGGAGGCATTACTTTTCAGGAAACGTACTTTCTGCAATGGCTGTGCATAAAACAAAATGGAGGAATGGATTTTTAAAGAGTGTGGGAGGATTGATATGGAACAGGGATGTACCATAGAGATGTAAAGGAATTATCTAACAAGACTTATTTTGTGGCAATTTTGACATTTGGATCAGAAACGTGGGTGATAAAGGAGAGGGATAAAAGTAGAATATAAGCAGTGGAAATGAAGTTTCAAAGGTGTCTAGTAGGTTTAACAAGAATGGACAGAGTACGAAATGAGCCTTCGGGAAATGGTAAATGAGGTACACCTACAGCAAAAATCTAGGCTGCAATGGTATGGACATCTTAAAGAGATTGGGAGGACCAAGAGACAGATGGCTGAAAGGTGTAAAGAAGAGCATCGAGGCAAGAGGAGGGAACTCGACAACAGTAACAGAAGTGATGGATGGAAAATAACAGAGGCTTAAGCAGACCCAGCCTGTGGTTGGAAACTTCTCCAAATGATGATGATGACCTGCAACTACCTGACTGTCTCCCTTCAGCTAGCAGTTCTATTCATCTCAAAATTAACAAACTAAAAAAAAACCAACAACAACACAGATGTTCACACTAAATATTGGAATAAAAGCCAAGAAAAAGATTAAAAAAGTAAACAGAGGTTTTACAAGAACTATTCATGTTCAACACCAGGAACAAACTCAATATTCATTAATAGCAAGAAGAATTAGGGATTTTAATAATTTATCAATGGAAATGTTTAATAAATTCCAAAATTCTTTAAAATCATTTAAAAATGACAAGGTCAACAAATGATAGGGAATCTGCCATCTTAATGCACATAAATGATGACTGACCAATTGATGAAGTGAAAGAGAAACTAAGTGGTAATGGAAATCCAGTAGAAGAGTTTAGAAACAATACAAAATGGTTCATGCCAACCAAAATTTTCAACATGATGGTGACTTGACTGTTAGACTGAGAAATAATTCCTCCAGTTTTTTTTTTTTTTTTTTTTTTTTTTTTGCTAGTGGCTTTACATCGCACCGACACAGATAGGTCTTATGGCGACGATGGGACAGGGAAGGGCTAGGAGTGGGAAGGAAGCGGCAGTGACCTTACATTTGTCTGGAGTGAAAATGGGAAACCACGGAAAACCATTTTCAGGGCTGCCGACAGTGGGGTTCGAACCTACTATCTCACGAATACTGGATACTGACCGCACTTAAGCGACTGCAGCTATCGAGCTCGGTTACTATTATTGTGGTGTCAGTCCACAAGTAGCGAGCCTCAAAGTTTGAAAGATAAACTGTGCTAACTTATAAAATTTTAAAAATGCATTGAAACACAGGTTGTCAAGCAGTGTCATTTTAAATTAGACTTAATTTATTTGAGTAATTATACTTCACACTTAAACGGAGGTGGACAATGACAAAAACATGGGACTATCAGGATAATCTTGGATTTTGCCAGGTTCTTTCACATGAAAGTATTGTCTGATCATTCGCAAAGTACATGTACCAAAATCAATTAACAACAGATGTCAGTTTGTTTTCAGGTCTTTGGTTCCAAACTGTTAACTATTTAGTAGATAGTGAGTAGATGCAAATAAATTATGTAACTTAAATTGAATAATGTGAAATGTACAGTTTCGTATTAATGGCCTTTTCTTGTCACACAGATAACATTTTCAAAAATTTGCTTCAACTCTAAAAATGTAAGTAATGTTTAAATTTTATAGTTATCGTCGCCATAAGACCTATCTGTGTCGGTGCGACATAAAGCCGCTAGCAAAAAAAAAAAAAAAAAATTTTAATAGTTATTCCTGTTAAGACTTCCTCCTCAAATAATAAAAAGATGTCCAATCATTGCACAGACCTCAAGAATGGTATCAACCTGTATCAAGGAACATGACAGATGCATTCCACTTAACCAAACGGGTAAATCAACATTAGCGGATCATGCCTTGTCAACTAACCACAACATTATGTTCTAATGATACCGAAACACACAATGATTCCGGGATTGTGAGAGAAGCAATAGAAATATGAAAACAATCTCATAAATTCAATAGAGATTCAGGTTACATCCTTAGCACAGCTTGGTTCCCACAAATTGCTCCGCTTAGAGATAAAAAATCTGGCTTTGAATAGTTCACAGCACAGAGAGCACATCCTGGCGACCAGTGCAATTTTGTTTGTCAATTGCCCTGATAAAGACTGAAAAAGGTCAATCAAAACGTTGACGCCTTTACTTCAAATCTTGAATAATTTCTTCCACACGTTGTAGCTCAAAAATAATATAATTTCAGACCGAGCAAGATTGAGTAATAACAAATTTGAAATGCTGTGAATAATACCATGACAAAAATTGTAAAACTTTAGGTTCATTTAACTCTTCGGATATAAAAGTATAGCATAAACATCTGAAACAAGCTCCAAGGTATCACACCCACAGCTGTAGAATGAACCTACATTGTCTGAGCATCATATGGCCTCCGCTGCCAAAATGAAAGTTAATCGAGTTGTCTTGCTGAATTTTGAGGCCCTCCAATCAATCACTACTGATCTGCATTTAGGGCAGTCGCCAAGGTGGCAGAATCCCCTTATGTTTTTTGCTTATACCATACGTGATTAGAACTAAGAGGGGATAATTATATCATCATATTCCCCTCGAAGACAGTAACAACCTCTACTGATCACTCTGAGAACTCACTGCATTATCTTTTCAACATTTTGACTTTACTTTGCCCATTAGTGTACCATCCAAGGAACAAGGTCCACCTGCACCTAAAGGCTATTTACAGGTTATATTTATTCGAGTCAGAAACAAATAAAATATATGGTAATACCTATTACAATCACCCACGGAAAACCAGTGACGTGCAACCTCAATAGCATTTGGTGTTCCAAGGAGATGAGCAACTGTACAAGATGCAGGGCACAGCATGCAACCCTGTAGATGCTCCGTAATTTGAGGTTCTCTGCAGTTGCAGTTAATGGTGTCAACAAGAAGCACCATTTCTGGAGATTACTCTTGGATCTTCCAATACCAGAAAGAAGACAAATGAGTGACCACACAGTCCTATTATGTTCATGCCCAGGTGGGAGATTTTCTGAAGGGCGAGGCTAGGCAAAGTCACTCTCGAGTCGAGAAATCCACATTTGTTTTCTTGCTGTAGCTGCTGTAGTTTGCAAGACTGCAGTGGTTTGGAGGAAGTTTCTCCAGGACCTCAAATCTAAAGGTGGCTACACACGTTATGGTATAATTGAGATTTAACCACACCAAGCAAACTGCGGAGATTTATCTAACGTGTGGAGGGTAAATCGTTTCAGTTACTTTGGCTTGCACAGTTCATCGGAGCAAGTTGATTTTTCTAACCAATAAATCTGTGTCAATTGAGTTTACACAGTTTTATCGCGCAACGTGTGGACTGTGACAACTGCCGATTGCTCGATTCAAGTGAGTCACTCCTTAAGAGAGTGCGCGCTACAAGTTATCACATGTCTCAGGCAGATTAAAGCAGATATTGTGAGAATTGAGAAGCTTTCATTGAATGCTATAGAAATGAATATTGTCTCTGCCAGGCAAAATCTAAAGATTATCACAATCGGAACAGAAAAGACGACGCCTACAATAAGTTGATTGAAAAATATAAATCCATCGACTGCAAAGCCAACAGAGACATAGTTGTAAAAAAGATTAATAATTTTAGGAGTTCGTACAAAAAGGAAATAATCTAAAATACACTCAGCGTTTATGGTACTTTCATCTACTGGACTTCTTATATGAACAAGAGACACCAAGAAATTCTACATCTAACATGAGTGACGGTAAAAATGAGGTAGGACATTATTTTACATACACACATTATATAATATTACATACTGTATTTAAAATACACTATGTGATCAAAAGTATCCGGACACCTGGCTGAACATAATGTACAAGTTCGTGGCACCCTCCATCAGTAATGCTGGAATTCAATATGGTGTTGGCCCACCCTTAGCCTTGATGACACCTTCTACTCTCACAGGCATACGTTCAATCAGGTGCTGGAAGGTTGCTTGGGGAATGGCAGTCCATTCTTCACGGAGCGCTGCACTGAGGAGAGGTAGCGATGTCGGTTGGTGAGGCCTGCCACGAAGTTGGCATTCCAAAACATCACAAAGGTGTTCTATACGATTCAGGTCGGGATTCTGTGCAGGTCAGTCCATGACAGGGATGTTGTTGTCGTGTAACCACTCCGCCACAGGCCGTGCATTATGATCAGGTGTTTGATCATGTTGAAAGAAGCACTGAAAGTTAGGTGCATTTAAATGTTGTATACAGATACACCTTATGTTCTACAAACCTCACGCTGGACTATTTTCTCGTGTATCATACCCTAACTATTGTTACCTTCTCTGTTTTACTTTCATTGTTTTAACTTTTGACAATTTAACTTTCAACATTAATCCTTGTGTTTGCTGTCATGTGTTTTGTATTTCAACTAGTCATAGTTTAACATGTTCACTGCGTATTAGCAGTGTGTGAAATACCCGCCAACCTGAGCAAAATATTTGTGTGGGACTCTTTAAAAGTTGAAATTATTGTTTTGTACATTGGTAGGACGAGTTCTGTCGAACTCGTGGACTTATCTCCCTTGCGCCTGGTGCGTGACCCGCACTGTGGTTGAAATCGAGAAGTATTACTGGTCACCAGGCAGATCACGCGCCACGCGCGTTGGTAGATTACTGTGCATTATTTACCGTGGATAGAAAACAAATGCAGAAAGTATGTTACAAACATAAATATATTCATATTTACACTTTTCTATTACAGAATTTGACAAACAAAAATGAAATACTTTGGTTAATTGGGCGGGTCTCGTGATGTTGAAGGAACCACATTGTCGGCCATCAGAAAAAAATATAAATAAAATGATAACATAAGCATCACGAGGCAGTCAAAAATGATTACTGCACGTTCTTTCAAGTTACTTATAAATGTGATGAGGAATAAATAACAATTAGAAGTTCTTTCGTGTTATACATATATATGACGCAAGAAGAAACGACAATTACAAGTTCAGTTCTCTTACCGAACATATTGCAGTAGTGGAATTTATTTATTTCAAAAGCTGAACCACTCTTAATTCTCCTGAAGAATTAATAAACAGATAATGCAGTGTCTTAGCTCGCACTGAAGTGGTCTTGCTGCTGAAAGATCCCATAAATGAATGATGACTTATGACGACAACTCTGGAGAGGAAATACATGGGAAACGGAATACGCATGCGCAAATGTGGCTACGGCCTGTGCTGTGATAGTGCCACGCAAAACAAGGGGTGCAAGCCCCCTCCATGAAAAGCACGACCACACCATAACACCACAGCCTCTGAATTTTACTGTTGAACTACACACACTGGCAGATGACGTTCACCAGGCATTCACCATACCCACACCCTGCCATTGGATCGCCACATTGTGTACCGTGATTTGTCATTGTGTACCATGATTCGTCACTCCACACGTTTTTCCACTGTTCAATCGTCCAATATTTATGCTCCTTATACCAAGCGAGGCGTCGTTTGGCATTGACCTGCGTGATGTGTGGCTTATTGCCAGCCGCTCGACCATGAAATCCAAGTTTTCTCACCTCCCGCCGAACTGTCATAGTACTTGGAGTGGATCCTGATGCAGTTTGGAATTCCTGTGTATTGATCTGGATAGATGCCTGCCTATACACTTTACGACCCTCTTCAACTGTCGGCGGTCTCAGTCAGTCAACAGACGAGGTCGGCCTGTACGCTTTCGTGCTGTGTGTCCCTTCACGTTTCCACTTCACTACCACATCAGAAACAGTGGACCTAGGGATATTAAGAAGTGTGGAAATCTCATATACAGACTTCCGACACAAGTGACACCCAAACAGCTGACCACGTTCCAAGCGCCCCTTTCTGTTCTCTCACGATGTCTAATTACTACTGAGGTCGCTGATATGGAGTACCTGACAGTAGGTGGCAGCACAATGCACCTAAGATGAAAAACTTTATGTTTTGGGGGGTGTCCGGATACTTTAGATCACATAGTGTACATTACATTTATGAGAATTTCCTTGCTAGTCAGAGTTACTTGGCAAAGCAACTACGTGTAACAAAACTCAATGTTCATGTAGTTCAATCAGTGTATGAAATTGTCTTACCACAGGACTTTTCCTTCGTTCACAAAATAGCTCATAAATACATCTCCTAGTTCTTTTGCTGTTGTAGGGAAATTGCTTAGGTGAGTTCTTGGCAAAGGCACTGTTGTTGAATTTGTTGTTGTAAGATCCTCAGTTACCAATACTCCTAAATGTTCACAGTCAAAACATTCTGTTGGGGCATAATAATTAGGAAAAGATGACACTAGATAATTGTGCTAAGTCCAGCTTGCCATTACTACTGATTCAATGCTTTTTCGTTCCAAATTTATTTGAGTCTTAAAAATCCTGAATCTTGCTGCCAAGATGCCAAACCCATTTTCAATTATTCAACGTGCTCTTGATGTTCAGTAATTATAAACTTTTTCATCATACTTCCCAAGTCACTTTGTCTAAATGGTTTCAATAATGTCCTTTCGCAAAGGAAAAGCATCATCTGCAACAAATATGTAGGGGAGTATTCATGAACTATTACTTTTTCTTCTAAAAGAATATGTAACGTACCATTTTCTAGCTTTTCATAGAATTTTGTATTCCGGAAAACACCTCCATCAGAACCCTCTATTAGTTCCAAAATCACACAAAATAAATCTATCTCATATCAGCGATGGCCATTAGTACCATACTAAAAATCTGCTTGTTATAAAATACTGAACCACTATTTTTTGGAGGTATGTTATCTATATGTTTACCGTCCAGAGCTCCCAGACAGTGCGGAAAGTTCCACTTGCATTCAAATTTGCTATTGTTTTCCATTCTTCTTCTGTACGTGGCAATTGAAACAAAAGTATAAATAAGTAAACTACATGACCTGTTGCAAATATGATACCTCTAATAATGAAACACCTTACAGGAGTTGCCGACTAAAACACAACCAGACACCACAACAATCCAGCAACACCAATCCGGACTTGCCAGAACCACCCAGCAACGTCCATCTGAAGGCGAACAAAATTCTATTAGTTCTATTAGTTCCAAAATCACACAAAATAAATCTATCTCATATCAACGATGGCCATTAGTACCATACTAAAAATCTGCTTGTTATAAAATACTGAACCACTATTTTTCGGAGGTATGTTATCTATATCGGCTCAGACCTACAAAAAAGTCTAATACATTAACCGACGAGATACTAAAAACTGTAAACGATAATTTTAAACGCCCTAAAACTGAAGTTCGTTTCGATATCTTTGACAAACATACAGCTATGAAATTGCGAGAACTACCCTAAACAGCAAAGAATAATCTCTGAGAAATCAACTAAACTCTATTCTTAGCTGAAATGGCTGGTTTTTACTCATCTTCATATTATTCGATACATATTCATACCTCCCTGAAGTGGGTACTGAATGGACGAATGAATAAAAAATATTATAACTCATGGGTCCAAAAACTCTATTTCCTTATAAAAACTAATATTTTACAACTCCACATGGTACAGAAATCATGGCAAACACACAGGAACAGATGATGATGCTTGTTGTTTAAAGGGGCCTAACAACTAGGTCATCGGCCCCTAATGGTACGAAATGATATGAAATGACAAATTAAAAGCCCAAAAACATCCACTGATCACAATTCAAAACGTGAGGATGAAGAATGGATAGATGGATTGATATGAATTTGAAACGATTAGCAGAACCGACCCACAGGCAAGCCAGAACCATGGATTCCCTCATCCCATGGTGTTGCTCATATAGTGCTATGAATAACAGGTACTGTAAAAGCCGCCGCACTCTCGTTTGCTACTAATCACAAACCTATTTCGTACCCAACAAAGTGGTACTACGCACAAGTAAAAGCGAGCCATGGTGTTCCCCGTGTGGTGGTACGAATCACAAGTAGTTTCATGGTTATAATTCAATCATCCCAATAGTACTAATGACCAAGGGACTGCCTCTATAGCACAATACTGAATCGATGATACTTGTGGTCGAAAGGGGTCCAAAAACCCAAGTCGGTGGCCCCTCACAACGGTACTTATCGCTAGGAAAGTAGAACCATGGTATTTGTCATGTTGCAGTACTAATCAAGAGTAGCGGAAACTCGTGGTATTCCACACATTATGGTACTACTCACAGGCAATGAAATTTGCACATGTATTACAGACCTATGGTGTTCATCACATAAGTGTACTAACCACAGGGACTCATACTATCCCGTGATGTTCCTCATATAGTGGGTACTAATCATAGGCAACCCAGAACCATGGATTCCCTCATCCCATGGTGTTGCTCATATAGTGCTATGAATAACAGGTACTGTAAAAACCGCCGCACTCTCGTTTGCTACTAATCACAAACCTATTTCGTACCCAACAAAGTGGTACTATGCACAAGTAAAAGCGAGCCGTGGTGTTCCCCGTGTGGTGGTACGAATCACAAGTAGTTTCATGGTTATAATTCAATCATCCCTTCGTCACCCCTTTTAGGCGCCTCTTACGACAGGCAGGGGATACCGTAGGTGTATTCTTCGCCTGCGTCTCCCACCCACATTAACAGAGCATACCCAGCATACCAAATGAAACCCTTTCTTACATGAAATATTTAAAAATGCCTGCTGTCACACTAAATCCAAAATGCACTAATATACATGAGTCCAGAAATGATGATGTATCAGGGCATTCAGGATTCAATGCAACGGCATTTAAGATATTTCATGTAAGAGTTTCATATGGTATGCTGCTACATTGTGTGCGTTTCTCATGAATAATGTAACTTGTAGAGGTAAATCGAACAAATTTCTACAATCATTCCTTTTTAGTTACTGCATCGAGACTCTGGAATACACTCCCAATGGACATTCGGCACGTCACTTCCTCCGATAAATTCAAATCTGCCTGCCGAAAGTTTTTCCTGGAAACATATAACTTGAGTTGTGCGAGTCATTGTGTGTATGGGTTTTCTTCATCTATTATGTACCAGTCATTATTATTATATTTACTCTTTATACTAATAGTATTGTCACATTAATTGCTGTACTGATTTGTAACTTAGAATTATCTCTCCATAGTATTTCTTTGTAAAAATACTGTCTTACTTTTATGTTTACATTTTTAATTTTATTGTTTATAGTGCTTAAGTGTAAGAAAGGGCCATGAGCCCTAACTTCGCCACAAATGTAAGTCAGGAATAAATGAATAAATATATTTAAAAAATTAGTTTGACACGAAAATGAAGCAATTCCAGACCCATGCCCACACACAAAAAAAATGTTGTTCCACATGTAAGGAATGTGTCCTGAATGTTAGGCTGTTACTAATTGTTACACCCTGCCATGGAAAACTATCTTCAGGGCTGCCGACAGTGGGGTTCGAACCCACTATCTCCCGGATGCCCACGTACACTTCTCGCTCTTGGCACAGCTTTGCACATTATTCTCCTCACCATTTCTGGCTTCATAAGTGCCAAACAGAGATCTTGTAGGAATGATCTCCTCGTTATCTAATCACAATTACTGCTTTCGGAATATATGTTCCGTGCATTTACCCAACAAAACCTCACTAGAACCCCGGTTTTCATCATCCTGATACATCTGTACTAACAAATCTACAGAGGTGCTAATGGTTCCACTATGTGCCATATATAATTTAGTTTTAAAGGCACAAATATTTCCTGAGATTTGGAAAATAAGTAAAATAAATCCGATCCTTAAATCTGGTGATAGTTCGAAAATTGAGAACTACAGAGCTATCTCAATAATATGTGCTCCAGCGAAGCTCTTTGAACAAATACTCTATGTTAGAATATTTAATCATATCAAACCATACGTATCAGAATTTCAGCATGGGTTTTACCCCAAGCGTTCTACTATGACTAATCTAATGAACTTTATTCAGGATATTTCTGATTCAATGAATGAAGGGCTTCCTATCGATGCAGTTTATACTGATTTTGCAAAAGCTTTTGATAAAATTAATCATGGTATACTTTTGAGTAAATAATCATTATTTGGTTTATCTTCTGAGTTTCTGAAATTAACTTCTTCATATCTATTAGACAGAAAACAGTTTGTATCTTACGCACAAAATACTTCATTGCAGTTCAAAGTTAATTCTGGAGTCCCTCAGGGCTCAAACCTTGGTCCATTGTTCTTTTTATTATTTATAAATGACTTACCGAAAGTAATAAAATATTCAAAATACTTACTCTTTGCTGACGACCTAAAGATTTATAAGCAAATTACCGGGTATGATGATGCTATGGAATTGCAAGCGGATCTGAACAACTGTTACAAATGGTGTGTTGCAAACAGGCCTTTTTTCAATATTAAAAAGTGTTTTGTGTTCACATTTTCTCGTAACAAGAATGTGACTGTGCATAACTGCAGTATAAATGGTGAGATCTTGCAGAGGTGTAATTTAGTAAATGATCTGGGTGTTATGCTTGATTCAAAACTTTCATTCAACAGTCATTTATTATTAGAAATACTCTGGAACTTAGGGATGAATATACTTTTAAAATCTTATTCAGTCATCTCGTTAGAAGTAAACTTGAATAGGCATGTGTAGTATGGGTTCCTCAGTACATGTGTACAATTAACAAAATAGAAAAAAATACAAAACAAATTTTTGCGATATTTATATTTTTTAAAATATAACCGATCATCATATCATCAAAGAGTTTCTTATAGAACTCTATTAAATGAATTTGGTTTAATGCAGCTCAGTACACGTAGAATATTAGCTCAACAGATATTTCTTTACAAGACAGTTAAAGGAATATTAGATAACCAAGAGTTTCTTAAAAGAATCAACTTCAATACCAAGAGGGTAACTTTTCGTTTGAGACAAACATTTTACTGCCCCTTCTCAAGCACCTTGCATCATAAAAATGTACCTATTGTAAAAATGTGTGAAGTATATAACAGAATATCTTCAGACAGCAGACAAATAGATTTTGCTTTATCACTTCCTTTATTTTCAAAAATGTTAAAATATTTACATTATAATGAATAATTCATCGGAGAAAAATAATTCAGCACTAAAATATGACTTATGTAATCCCACTATTATTTTTCCAATGTATATGTGTTTGTGTATTTGCTATTCGTATGAATATTTTTCTTTTTTCTCTGCTTATTTGTTTTTTCTTTAACTTTAATATTTTATATGTTTGTACGTTTTATTGAAAATGTGTTTAAATTATTCTTAATTTAGTCATGACAATCTTTGTTTTTTAATTGTTATATATTATTATTATTATTATTATATATTGTTATATATTATTTTGTACCATTTATATATTGAATGTATCTTGTACCATCCATTGTAATTGGGGATATACCCTGGTATGGATGTATTAATAAATAAATACTAATTTGACCATCACAGAACGCATACACCACAAAATACCCTTCTACAAAGTGACTCATACAACTGCCATTTCAAAATAGTTCCATAAATAGTCACGTGGACTACATTTGTAATCCAAGTTAACTCTTCGGTATGCCACTGGCATGTTAGTAATCACCGACATAATATTTCACGGTGATTATAGTGGGGAGATCTAGGAAAGGTAATGAACAGTAGCTACCAAAAGCAATACAATAGTAGTCCACGCAACCACTGGAGGGTTAAAGACATACTGCAAATCCACAGGCCAAAAATCAGCATCCTTTAAGATGTCAATAGGTTCAGCCGTTCTCTCAAACTCGCAGTCACAAACATCAGCCAGTGTTTTAAATATATATATTAACTTATGTCTATACTTTGAATATATGATGTAAATCTGACCATATAAGTATAGGTTATTGCGACATACTTGCAAAACTTCATAACCGATTTTGAATTCGGAAAATTTGTTGGGAATGTGCGGGTATTTTGGGGATTTTTTGATGATACAGACCACTATCAGATCTGCAGTGAACCAAGTATCTCTAGACCAAGGATAGAGAAAGTGAAATCTGTCCCCAGAAGTAAAAGGGTAAAAAATCTCCAGGGTGAGGAAATTAGAGGTACTGTGCATGGATATGATTAATGAAAAGTTCCACATAATCAATGGTAAGCAGACTCAGGATATAGAAAGAGAATGGGTGCCTTACAGGGATGTTGCAATAGAAACGGCAACAGAATGCTTAGCAACAATTGTGCGTGAAGATGGGAAAAGTCGAAATCTTGGTGGAATGATGAAGTGAGAGCAGCAGTAACAAACAGGTGCGTGTACAACAACAACAACCTAATAAAGGACAGGTAAAGTTTTGCCAAGTCCAGCAGTTCAGGAAAACCCAGTTATTCTGGTACGCAGCCATTAAGTTGGAAATTTCCGTGTAGTTGTTTGAGGCCACAAGCTACAAATGGAAAATATTTTTAAGTTTATGTAAAGAGGATGTGAGTAGGCAATTTAAGCAGTGACTGTTGGCAATATTTCCAACCGAACCAATATTTGGTTGTTACTCCAAGAATAGTTCAATATCCAAAAAACTAAAATTTAAATTTGAAGACAGTATAAAAAAACATTTATATAGTTCACAGTAAATGTTTTGGTAAAAGTACAGGAAGGTAGCCAAACTAACCATAAAGGCAAAAAAAAAAACATACAATATGTGAAACAATAAATGCCTTGTAAAGAGTGCTGGTTTTAGAAGCTGGTAGTGAAATTTCAAAAATTCCTCTCTCTGTTGCCACAGTCAGTTGCTGAGTTATTGGCATACCCAATGATACTGAAGACATTATGAAACAGAAAATAAACAGCAATCAAAAATTCTCCCTTCACACTGGCAAGTCTGTCAATATTAGCAGCCACAGTGAGGAAATATTTAGTTACTAATGAATATGTGCTTCAAAATGAATTAAAATGGAAGGATTGTATAAGTATTTGTACAGACAGATCCTAATGAAAGGGAGAGCGAAAGGTTTTGTAGTTCAAGTACGTTAAGCAAAGTTAATCCTAACATACGCTGCTACTATTGTCTTATTCACCGCAAAGCCCTTGCTGTTAAATCACTACAACCCTCTCTGGAAATTTAGCAATACAAAAGGGTAAACATCATAAACCTCATTAAATCACAACCCTTAAATTTGCAGTTATTTCCCATTTTGTGTCAGGAAAGGGGATCAGAACACACAACACTCCTGCTACATGCAGAAATAGGTGGTCATCATGAAAAGTATCTGTGCAAATATTGGAACTAAAAAACTAGGTTATGTAATTCTTGGACCGTTGAGGGCCATACTATATTAGTCTTGCTCTGTACCCAAGTGCTGGGCAGTCATCGTTGTACTAATGTTCATAACCGGCGAGATGTGACACAGGAAGTTTTCCCTTGACCCATCACAATTTTATTTCATTGTATTTCCTCAATTACAGACTGTTACCGAAGGGCAGTACAGTACAAGAAAATGGAAACTGTCAAAGTGGTGCGACAGTGTGTTCCAACAAACCCCACCTTACAGGTCCCGTCAACAGGACGAACAGTTGCTCCAGTTTAGCAAGTATTCATTGCAGCTGCCCTATTCAAGTATTCATAGAATAATTTAAGTTATAAAATGCAAGAAGCTGGTGTGCAAATCTTCTACAAACTGTGGAAGAGAAAAACCTTTGATGGTGAAAATAGCTTGAGTGAAAATGAACCATATACAAACACTCATCTATATTATAAGACTGTTATGCCTTCTGGTATTCATTCTGCAAGTTTTCTTTTTTTGCATTAGTCACACTGACATAGATAGGCCTTATGGCGACGATGGGATAGGAAATGGCTAGGAATTAAAAGGAAACGGCCGTGGCCTTAATTAAGGTACAGCCCCAGGCATTTGCCTGATGTGAAAATGGGAAACCACGGAAAACCATCTTCAGGGCTGCCGACAATGGGGTTCAAACCCACTATCTCCCAGATGCAAGCTCATAGCTGTGATCTGCAAGCCTCTGTGAAGTTCCTCAACACCTCCACAATCCTCTATTTGAAACTAGCCCAGTGGCCTCGTTTAGTTCCATATCTCTTATCTTAGAACCATTAGAAATTGAGTCTAACTGTCGTTGACTTTGTCACCCTCTACTTCTCTTACCCTCTATGATCAAGTCCATTACTCTCCTAGGTAACCTACCCACCTGCATTCGCCTCATATGACCCACTGCTAAAGCCAGTTTATACATATACAGCTTTGTCCATAGAGTTAATTCCTCTAGGCCTTTATGAGGATGGAATGGTTACCTAGTTGTACATTCTCTTAAAATAAAAATCACCACCACTATCTTAGCTTTTTATCTCCCCATTCCGAGTAACCTTGTACTATTGTTTCCACCTGTCTGTACCAGGTATCATTCTCGCTACTTTCATGTCTGTTACATGTAACTTATGAATAAGATATCCTGATTACACCCAACATTCACTCCCATACAGCAAAATTGTTCTGAAAACGGACCAGTGTTCAGATAATAATTTTGTCCACGAGCTGATTTCTTTCTTACAGAATATTGCTGATCACAACTGTGAGCTCACTGCATTAAGATTTGCTGCATTCAATCTCATTTACAATACCATCCTGGGAGAACACACATCCTAAATACTTGAAATGGTCTACCTGTTCACGATGTGTATTCCCAACCTGACATTCAATTTTCTTTAGTTTCTTCCCTACTGACATCACTATAGTCTTGGAAATGCTAATTTTCATATTATACACACTACACCTATTTCCAATCTCCAAGACATTAGATTGCTGGCTTTCAGCACAGTCTGCCATTAAGACCAAATCATCGGCAGAGGCTAAATTGCTTACTAAATTTCCACCAAACTGAATTCCTCCTTGCCACTTCATAAATTTCAGCAGATGTTCCATGTAAACTATGAAAAGTAAAGGTCAAAGATTAAAAGCCTCTGGTTCATAATCTTGAATCACACACACATTCTACCGGGCGAGTTGGCCGTGCGTGTAGAGGCGCGCGGCTGTGAGCTTGCATCCGGGAGATAGTAGGTTCGAATCCCACTATCGGCAGCCCTGAAAATGGTTTTCCGTGGTTTCCCATTTTCACACCAGGCAAATGCTGGGGCTGTACCTTAAATAAGGCCACGGCCGCTTCCTTCCAACTCCTAGGCCTTTCCTATCCCATCGTCGCCATAAGACCTATCTGTGTCGGTGCGACGTAAAGCCCCTAGCAAAAAAAAAAAAAACCACACACACATTCTACCATCAATCTGTATCACAACTGTCAACATAAATGCCTTTGACAATAAGGTTGCCCACGAGCATCAATGAAAGACTTGCACCAGGCCTCCCACTATATTCAGGTCTAATTTAATCTAGTTCTGCTGCTACATGACAGTGGAATTTATTTACCATCCTTCTCACTTCCTCAAGCATAATTTCAACATCATTGTCGTCCTCCCCATTAGCTTAGCTGTTCACGATGTCACCAGAAATATTTCCTTTTACGTTGGGAAGATTTTCAAAATATTCCTTCCACCTATTCAGTGATTCCCTGGGATCTACGAGTTTACCCAAAACACTTTTTTCCCCCCTCCCATTTTAAGATTCTTTATTACTGTGCAGAAAGTTTTCCTTGCTGTTTGACCTAGCCTTTCTAAGTTGTTATCAAAATCTTCCCATAACCTTTTTTCTTTCATTCCACAGTAATTTATTTTGCTCTATGTCTTTCATCTACATACAATTCCCCATCTACATCGATCCTTATTCGGAGCCATTTCTTATACGCCTTCTTTTTACATTTACAAGCTTCTATCATTCCATCAAGATGTTAGATTTCTCCCCCCCCCATCTTTATACACAGTTGTTACCAAACATTCCCTTGCTGTTTCTACTACAGCATCCCTGTAAGGCACCCATTCTCTTTCTATATCCTGACCCTGCTTACTGTTGATTTGGAACTTTTCATTATCATATCCATGTACAGTAGTTCTGATTTCCTCACCCTGGAGATTTTCTACCTTTATTCTTCTGCAGGCAGATTTCACTTTCTCTATCCTAGACCTAGAGATACTTAGTTCACTGCAGATCAGATAGTGGTCTGTATCATCAAAAAAATCCTCAGCATACCCACACATTCCCAACAGATTTCCTGAAATCAAAGTCGATTATGAAGTCTTATTATGGATCTGGTGCAGCTAACTTCCTGTGTGTAGCGGTGAATAGCTTTATACAAAACAAAAAAAAACAAAAAAAATGTATTCAAAACTGCTAATACTATACTTACATAAAACTCCAGTAAAGGCTTCCCATTTCCATAATTTTTCACATCTTCCCCACATTTAGGCCTACCCAAAACCTTTTTGTATCCTTCAGTTCTATTTCCAATTGTCCATTAGCACTAGCGTGCCCTTGCTGTTGATGCTGACTACAATATCATTCAATGCTTCATAAAACTTGTCAATTTCATCCCCATCTGCACCCTCACATGGTGAATATACTGAGACAATTCTCGTCCTAATTCCACCAACTGACAAATACACCCACATCATTCGCTCATTTACGTGCATAACAGAAACTATGTTGCATGCAATAGTATTCCTGATAAACAGCCCTACCCCATACTCTGCTCTTCCCTTTCTAACACCTGTTAAGAATATTACATTAAAATAAAAAAACAGGAATTTTGAATTTTAGTAAAAAATTTAAGAGCTTGGTGGAAAGAATTCATACAACTTAAGGCATGTCAAAACAGTTACAAAAGAGATTAAATTAATATTGTGGGATGGGGAGTAATAATCTGTTATGTTGACATCAATTTCTTAAAATAAAATCTGTAGCCACAGTCAAATGACATTTATGGAAGCCTACTATAGTCACATATTAAACTTACTAGAATGTAATCTCCTTGATAGTAACAGGTAGGCCCTACCATTTAATGCTAAGTTGGAGCACATAACATACCCACGTAAATCCACTTGTATAAGTACACCTAAAATGGCCATGCTATTTGCAATAATATAATTATGCTAAAACGTATCTGGGTAGAGGCTACAAGTTGTCCATTCTTATTCCATACTGTACTAACAGTATTCCAGGATTTAATGCGTGATAAATAGAAAGGATGAGGGGGGGGGGGTGTTGAAACTTTCTCGTATTTTTTCTACAAAAAATTCGATTTACTTCGGACAGAATATTATGCAGCGAGGTTAAACAACGTACGTCCATTTATATTTCGATCATATATAAGTAATAGAGATCTACGCGCCCCATTTTCGCATTGCAGAGTGTGATGGTTTACGGCTCAGCATGCATTGACAAGACATCGCTGATGGATACAGATGTAGTGCTATAAAATGTTAAATATTCAGATATATAGTAAATCAAATTGATAGAGATCACGTGGTCATCACGCCTGAGGAGAAAAATAACCTCACGCCTCGTAAGACAAGCGCGCGCCATCTCTACGATCTAGCCCACACTTTTTCCTTCCTAGTCCCTGAAAGGGAAAGTATAACCTAAAATCTAGCCTCGGCAAAAGACTCATTACTTGCCGAAAGAAAACAGCAGCAACGGAATCTCACTGCAGTGTGACGTTAAGAAATGACAACGATCCGTATATAACTACTCCCCCTTTCCCTACGTCGCATCCAAAAATGCACTAACCTATAAACCGCCGTATAGGTTATGGTTACACAACACATACCTGCACGTCGTCGATACGTTTCATTCTCAACGACCAATGTTGACATTCGCATTTTTACACCCAATTCATGAGAGGAATAAGCGGCTTACGTTACGGTAAAACAATATTAAATGCATAACAAATGTAGAAATAGGTTTCTCAGTACATTTTGATTTGAGAACGCATTACACTCGTGTAAGGCAAAACCCAAATGCAATTGTGCAATAAATCATACAATTACATATTTAGAAAAGTAAACATTAAAATACAGCACAAGGAACATTAAAATTACTTAAAATCAATTCAAAGCTGGAGAAACAAATTTAAATTCTACTTGGGAGAAAGATTTCCCATCACTGCTAATAGATATCTCACTACGTAAACTACGCTTGAAAACTACGATAAACCATCATTTATTTCACTGTTATGTATTTCATTTCATGTGTACAAAAAGAGCATGGGGCACATATTAACTACCGCATATTACTGACAATGTATGCTCTCATCATTCCAGTAAACAACTGCCATGTGATTATAACCTTGACAAACACTTTGTCTATACTTCTTTACAAATATAATGCGATATCTATCTTTCACATTCCAGTCATTAATATGTCACACTTAGAAGTCGATTCCATGTGATCTCCTAAGCAGGACGTCATGGTAATACGCAATTTCCCTGTATTAAAAAGTAAATTAGTTCGGACTGTTCTAGTCAACGAACTTGTCCACGCAGTAGAACAAAGCCCTGCAAGCTTATCTCATTCGACAGACATGGACAGAATGCACAATCCACCACTGCAAAATTTGTCGCGAAGACGTGTCAAAACCCACACGCATGCACACATCACCACAATGTAAGAATTTAATTTTTACAACACTCACCTGAGCTGAGTAGATACTCTTCGACTCCATCTTGCTTTAGCTAGAAGGCCGGTCGTATTGACATCCGTGATGACGTAGAAACTCAAGCACATGGTTAGTCAATTGGTTTCCATTATTTATCATAAAATCAGCATGTCAGTAAATTGTTGTTACTTGATGGGCGGATCGTGCTAGAATAAAAATATGTGATAATATGTATAGAATTCTCCTTTCCACCGTATAATGCTGTGTTCAACTTCCTCAACGTTGTACATCGGCCGCTCATTTTGTCCACTGTGATTGGCTGTTACATAGCTATGGAAAAATTCGAAGATGTGACAGGAAATGTCAGGCTGTAATATTTTTTTGTAGAATGAATATTTAAGCGTCATTATAGCAACACAATGACGGATATCAGATGGTTGAACATTTTAAATTGATTTTTGTATATTAATACCGAATTTCAACGATTTCCAGGCAGTGTAAATTGATAGTTCGGAAAGATATTTTTCTCGAGCTTGTTGTCCATGGCGCGTTCCACACTACCAAATATCATCCTTTATTTCGTTTTGCCGTAAGCATATGTTGAGTTGTCTTCTTTCGATTTTATAAAGTTGCTGTTGTTCTGAATTTCTATCCACGGTGTCCTCCTGGGAACTTGCTGTTGAACTCCTGATCTATAGCTGAAGAATGACGTACGTCCCCCTGTGGGTTGGGACGGTAGAATAACATCCACCGTATCCCCTGCCTGTAGTATTAGGAGCAAAGAGGATAGAATAGATTAGGAGACTAAAAGGAGCCCCAGGGACTCTTAACTGGGGAGCGTGTATTGACAATTATGGGGCCCTTAGCTGAACCCTGACATTGCTTCCACTTACGGTACTTTTGCCAAGATCCTCACTTTTGTACGTCCTATCCGACCTCCCTTGGTCAACCCTTGTTCCTTTCCTGACCCCGACAGTATTAGAGCATTCGAGGCCTAGGGAGTCTTTCATTTTTACACTTCGTGGTCTTTGTCTTTCTGTGGATGATACCTTCATTTTTCGAAGTGTCGGACCCCTTTCATTTTCTTCCTCAGATTAGTGTCATTAGTAGGCCTACGTATATTCGGGCAAAACCACCATCGCCAAGGTCCACTCCCGCAGGCCTACAACGGATTGTTGACAGGGTTCACCATTGATTGAATTGGATGGTAGGATCGGGCCGCAAAGTTGTACTTCCTCTGAAAACAACGATCACCACATCACCACTCTGACACCGTGGTTAGCTAGTTCGAGTCCCGTTGGTGGAACATAATTTCATCATCAGAATGTTGGCCGACAGGGTAGGTGGTGGTATATAATTTCTAAACACTAGATTGTGTGTCAAAAGTCCGGATTCAATTCCAGACCTCTCCGCAGTGCTAATATCAAGTTTTATTATCTATTTCGCAGGTAGCTTTTAGTGCAGAGAGGGTCCGAGGTAGTGATGGGTTGCGACTGGAATCGCGAAGAGTCGATTCCATATGCCTGGGGAATCGGGTGATACAGATACGTAAACACGTGTAGCACGAATGTGTTCTGTAATGTGAGTTCGTTTTGGTTTATAACCAGGTCACTTTACAAGCCATGCTTGCTCTCATTGTACTGTCCTGGAGTTATACACTCTAATGCGACTGTAATTTGATCAGAAAATATGATTCTCTGTTTGAAACTAATCAAATGGTACGGATTGTAAACAAATCGAAACTTGTATGGGGCCATATATATATATATATTTTTGCTAGTTGCTTTACGTCGCACCGACACAGACAGGTCTAGGAAAGGCCTAGGAATTGGATGGAAGCGGCCCACTATCTCCCGGATGCGAGCTCACAGCTGCGCGCTCCTAATCGCACGGCCAACTCGCCCGGTGTGTATGGGGATTATGACATAATATTATAACACTACTATTTCGACAAAATACAATTGTACTAAAGAGACAACCTTAACTAATGTTATGCTGTGATGAAAACAAACAATAGTCGTTCTGACAGTTTCTCTTAATATTTAGCAGTAGTACGAAACTATTTCTTATTCTTATTCTTCTTATTCTTCGTTTTCTACAACTTTTTCCACATCTGTGGGGTCGCAGGTGCGAACTGTATAGCACATGTTGATTTGGTCCGGTTTTACAACCGGATACCCTTCCTGACGCCAACCCTGTATGGAGGAATGTAATCACTGTTGCGTGTTTCTGGGTTGGTTGGTAGTGCAGTGTGTTGTCTGAATATGAAGAGGAAAAATGTTGGGACCATAGAGTTGGTTAGGACAAACACAAACACCCAGTCCTCGGACCAAAAGTATTAATCAGAGGCGATTAAAATCCTCCACTTGGCCGGGAATCGAACTCGGGACCTTCAGAACGGAAGGCCTCAACGCTGACCATCCACCCAATGAGTCATACAGCAGCACGAAAATTTCATTGCAAATTAAATGTAACGGAAGATAGGTATGCTACGAAAAAGTTGCGTACTTATTAAACATGTGACTTAATTCCACAGACTTTATATGGGCCGATTGCAGAAACAATGACTAGTTTTAAGCCTTAGGCAACGTCTAACTAACCGACATCTAAGTAATGTTCGATGTTGCGTTGCTTAAACGGTGTTCAGCCGGTGTTTAGCAAGACATCGTTTATGTTTCCATATCGGCTCCTAAACGGAAATAGAAGTGTCTTCGAAGCTACTCTTTGCCAGCTGGGACCAATGAAAACTCATCAATGCAGGCGCCATCTTTAATCAGCTGTTGTGTGCTGTGAAAATGGCAAGACGTTCAGAAAACGTTTCAAGCGAAGAAAATATAGTATTTTCTGAAATTGTTAAGTCGCATGATTTTGTAGAATGTAAGGCATACAACAGCGATACCATACTGAAAAAGAAGGTAGCCTGGCAGAAGATTACAGAGGCTGTCAACAACAGTTTTCCTCAGAACCCCCCACGTGACAGCAAGACTCTGTTGGGTAAGTTCCAAGATAATTTTGCGGGTTGTATTTATTTCAGTGGGAATTAAGCTGTTCTATAATGGAAAATTAATCATGTTGAATGAAAATAAAGGCAAAAGCTGACTCAATACGCATGCACTAAAATGTATTGGGGTATTTTTACAGGACTGTGGCGGAGGCTGAAGCTCCAGACTGAAAACAGCTTGGATTATAAAAGAAAAAATATCCAAAACAACAGGAGGTGGGCCGCCACCAAGCCCCTTAAGTCCTTTAGAGGAGAATGTGTTGGTGGTGTTAGGCGATTCCGGGGGACCTCTCGAAAACCCATATGACGATGAGGGGGGAGCTCGCTTACGTACGTATAACGGATACTATAGCTGCCTCTGTGGATCAGCGGTAGAGTGTCGGCCTCCGGATCCCAAGATAGCGGGTTCAAACCCGGCAGAGGTAGTCGGATTTTTGAAGGGCGGAAAAAAGTCCATTCGACACTCCATGTCGTACGATGTCGGCATGTAAAAGATCTCTGGTGACACATTTGGTGTTTACCCGACAAAATTCATTAAATCTCAGCCATAGACGCCCAAGAGAGTTTCGGTTTACTCGGTCTGCCATCTAGTGGGGGCCTAGAGTAAAACGGAACGTCGAAATTGACGAGCAGACAGCCAGATGGCGTCAAATTGAAATGTCTGCACACGGTAGCTGAGGCCATACGATTATTATTATTATTATTATTATTATTAACGGATACTATTAAATAATCATTACTCTTGTTGTAGGAAATGCATTGTAAATAAATTGCTTGACGAAAGTTTTATTTGGTCCGTATGAAAACAGATCCCTGCGGAAGGTGTTACCGCTCAGCTGTCGCTGCTCAGCGAGCGTGAGGTGGAGAGAGGTTACCGTCGTGACGCCGAAGTTAAGGAGGTGGAAAAGGAGGACTTGATGGAATTCACAGGGGAGAGATCTTCGCCTCAGACTCCAAGGTAAGTTGTGGTCAGAAATTTGAATTAATTTCTTTTCTCCACGGAATGTAACCTCAGATTTTTAGAAAAAAGTACAGTATAACCTCTAAACATGGTCTGTGTTTTCGTGTACTTCCAGTGCCAAGTCCAGGAAAAGGCGACACGAGGAAGGTAAAGAGGACGAGGCGGTGAAAATGATTCAAGAAATCCACAAGAAACAGTTGCGTGTGTTAGATTTACAAGAAAGGAAGGCATGTTAGACATTCATTTAATTGAACAGGAAATGAAACAAAGGTTATGACTTGCCGGAGTGGTATAATTCAATTAATTGATAATCATGTTAAATAATAATGAATAAATGTATTTTCATTTCACTTGAGGTGATCTTATCTTAGCAAGATTTCTAGCGGGTGAAGTAGTTATCAATTATGAGCTGACGATATCTGTTTCCTGTCACATCATCTCCTACTGGTTCAACAGGCACTTCATCATCTGGTAAGTCTGCCTCTAGGTCAAGTTCAGCGCGCTGCACAGCGAGGTTATGTAGCACAGCAGTCGCCATGATAATTTTCAGGTTTTCCAAACCTTCGTTCGCAGACCCTGTGCAAGACAAGGAAATCTTCTTTTCCACGAACCGAAAGTTCTTTCCACTACATTTCTGGCCAGGACATGAGCTCGATTATAACGATTATCAGCTGCATTCCTTGGGTTCAGAATCGGAGTGAGGAAGTATTTCTTGCAAGCGTAGCCAGAATCTCCGACAAGATGTCCCTTAACACCTCCTCTTTCCAGGCGGTCGTGGATAGTAGAATTTCGAAATATTCTCCTATCATGAGTTGAGCCAGGCCAACGAGCAACTATACTCCTTATTCTCATCTGAGTGTCACATATCACCTGCAATGAAATAAAAACCGCTGTATGTAAGCAGGTTTCAAGTGTAGTAGTAGTAGCCTAGTAGTAGTAGTAATTGTTGTTGTTGCTACGTGTTGTAAGGGAGCGATAACATGAACCAGTTAGACCGTATTTATGTCCACTATTGTGCATGCCGTATAATGAAGTGTAACATTAATAAGAGTATTGTCGTTAGGATGAGTACAAATAACAGCCATTACAGAAAAATAAGTGCTGTTTTGCGTCAGTGTTATGTGCACTTACTTGGCAGTAGATAGCATGGAATCCTTTCTGGTTGATGTACGTGACAGCTCGCTGACGATCGGGACAAGTTATTCTGACATGAGTACAGTCAATCGCACCTATTATTCCGGGAAAGTTGTCCCTAGAAATAATAATTATTTTCCACAGTGTAAATGGATAACACGTTTATGAGTTCACACATTACAGAGAAGATAATTACATTCAATCCACAGAAAAAAAGATTAGACCTATTTACCTGGAAAGGACGGCGAAATCATTCCTGATAGCAGGTAGCTCATCGTTGTTACGGAAGTTGATAAATCTTCTCCTCAAACTATTGATGGCAGTTACAACACAATCCACTGCCCGGCACACAGTCGCTGCGTTCACATTTACCGTATCACCGTCCATAGTGTAAAATGCATTGGTTGCCAAGAAACGCAAAGTCAGAAGGAGCTGAAGGGTGACAGGTAATGAGCTACCTCTTGTGTCGTGCTTGATTAATTCTCCCACGTCACGCAACAATTCCCTCACAGTTTCCTTTGAAAAGCGAAATCGTGTTTTAAATTGTGCGTCCCCGTACATTTCAAAAGGATTGCTCCGATCTCGTAGCAGGCGACGTACAGGAAGCCGTCTGACTAACATTTCTCTCCTGAACCGTCTCAACATACCGACATAATTTACATGCTCCATAGTAAACAACCAACGACTGCGATTCGCTTCTATTTTGAGGTTAAACAGTGCTCACAGCAGTGTTTAAACATGGCGTCTTGAACATCGACTTTAGACAGTGTCTAAGTGATAAATAACGTCTCTGCAATGCGGCAGCCATACTCAGACACTGTTTAACCGTAGACATTGTCTAAGCACCGTTTCTGAAATCGGCCCCGTCGTTTATACTAGCGATATTTGAAAACCATATTAGAAAAATACAGTATAAGCATAAATAACAATGTCGATTGCTACACCCAGTGTCGAAATTTGTAATGTGATTTCTAGACTACCAGGATAAATTGTTATTTCATTATTATGTGGCATAATTCATTCGTGACAACCAATAAGACATTTCACTATATACAAAAGAAATAGTAAATATTGCACGTTCGAATTTGCCGCACTTATATACGGAAGACTCACTCTAGTCAAGGTCTGTCTAGAGAGGTCAAGTCACGAATGCTACTTATGGAGCCGCCATATTGGGTCTTTAAATCAAAGTAGTCCGCCTCTGTGGTGTAGTGGTTAGTGTGATTAGCTGCCACCCATGGAGGACCGGGTTCGATTCCCGGCTCTGCCACGAAATTTGAAAAGTGGTACGAGGGCTGAAACGGGGTTCCCTCAGCCTCGGGAGGTCAACTGACTAGAGGTGGGTTCGATTCCCAACTCAGTCATCCTGGAAGTGGTTTTCCGTGGTTTCCCACTTCTCCTCCAGGCAAATGCCGCGATGGTACCTAACTTAAGACCACGGCCGCTTCCTTCCCTCTTCCTTGTCTATCCCTTCCAAACTTCCCATCCTCCGCTAAGGCCCCTGTTCTGCATAGCAGGTGAGGCCGCCTGGGCGAAGTACTGGTCATCCTCCCCAGTTGTATCCCCGACCCAGAGTCTGAAGCTCCAGGAAACTGCCCTTGAGGTGGTAGAGGTGGGATCCCTCGCTGAGTCCGAGGGAAAAGCCAACCCTGGAGGGTAAGCAGATTGAGAAAGAAAGAAAGAAAGAAAGAAATGAACGTAACCAAAGGCAAGTGTATTCGAATTTAGAGGATTTTGGCACCAAATATTGAACAAAATCAAACGAACAACTATTTCTCATGCAGAATTTAGCTGGGCATCTATTGTTCGTGTATATTGTACAACTCGTAAATGGCATGAATGCATTCACAGCTATTTGAATAGGATGATCTAGAACCTAAATTTCATTTTTTTTATTTATTTAGAAACAAGAATCGGGAGAAGTGCTCATGTATACTCTTTCACCTCTATATTTACTTGATATTACCGTGTTTCTAATCAATATCGTCTGTCAAAATACGTAATCTCATTGTCAGAAACATAGAAATATGTACAGTACCTCTATTATACCATGAATAGATGAAATATTTAACTTAAAAGCATTTAAAGACAGTTGTAGTAAATTTCTTTGAGCATTTCCTTTATTAAGAAAGTAGTGACGGGTACCGCGTTTTTAAAAGGTTACTTCAGCATGTTGACAAAGAGTGAATGGTTCTTGAGTTGAGTGCATTAAATTATGTTCGCCGTTATCTTTCTTTTTTTTCTTTTCAGTTGCTTTCCGTCGCACCGACACAGATAGGTTTTATGGCAATGATGGGACAGGAAAGGGCTAGGAGTGGGAAGGAAGCAGACGTAGTCTTAGGTAAATTTGCCTGGTGTGAAAATGGAAAACCACGAAAAACCATTTTCAGGGCTGCCGACAGTGGGGTTCGAACAAACTATCTCCCAGATACTGGATACTGGCCGCACGCTGTTGTTATCCATTGATGTGGTAAATTCTTTGGGTTCTGAGGCAAAAATACTCTTCTCATATATAACAAGACTGGTGTTCTTAGCTACCCTAACTAGTTTATGGATAACCCATGCAGCTGAGTACTACAAAGTGGTGGTGGTGATTGTTGTTTTAAGAGGAAGTACTATTGGGCATCCATCCACTTTTAACACTAATCAGAGGGGAAATTTTGAAACGATCCGATACTTCGAAAAATTGTGGTATTGGCCAAAGAAAGACAAAGGCCACGAAGTTCGTGAAGATGAAAGACTCCCAAAACTCCGACTGCTCTAATACCGTCGGGGTCAGAAAAGAACAAGAATTGATCAAGGAAAGTCGGATACGATAGAAAAAGTGAGGAACCTGGCTCAAGTAAGTGGAAAGAATGCCAAGGACTCAGCTAAGGGCACCGTAGTCGGCAACCCACGCTCTCAAGTTAAGAGTTTCTGGGGCCCCCCTTAATCGCCACTTACGACAGGAAGGGGATACCCTGGATGTATTTATCCCCACAAAATAGTTCAAACCTGGCATCTGTATTATGTTTATGTCAACATCATTTGAAAACCGGTGATAGGCCTAATCATTTGTAGGGCTACAGCCTTCAGTTGGCTCTTGGCAAAAACAATCAAGGTAACACTCATCATCATCATCATCATCATCATCATTATCACAAGAAGAAGAAGAAGAAGAAGACCGAGCAAGTGGCTGTGCGGTTTCGGTCACGCCGCTATCAACTTGCATTCGAGAGATAGTGGGTTCGAACTCCACTGTTGGCAACCCTGAAGATGATTTTCCCTGGTTTCCCCATTGTTCACACCAGGTAAATGCTGGGGCCGTTCCTTAAATACGAGGCTATGGCTTTTAGTCCCGGGAGTGTCCGAGGACAAGGTGCAGGTCTTTTGATTTGACTCCCGTCGTGACCTGCGCGTCGTGATGATGAAATGATGATGAAGACGACACATACACCCAGGCCCCAGTGCCAGAGAAATTAACCAATTAAGGTTAAAATTCCCGACCCTGCCGGTAATCGAACCCGGGACCCTTGCGACCAAAGGCCAGCACGCTAACCATTTAGCCATAGAACCGCACTATAAGAAGAATACTTAGGCAGGCATTATGTGAATGTTGGGCTACACTTACCATTCGAATCACATGTAACACTGTTGTAGGAGTGGTATAACACTTGCGGTATATAACTGCGAACCTATTTGTATAGGCTTTCACAATCTTTATCCCCCGTGGGTGTGGGCGGTAAAATAATACCCAAGCTATCCCCGTGCCTGTCGTAAGAGGTGACTAAAAGAGGCCCCAGGGTCTCTTAACTTGGAAGCCCGGATTGGCGACTACGGGGCCCTTAACTGAGTCCTGGCTTTTTTCTGTCACTTAGCTTACTTCTGCCAGGCTCCATGCATCATTTTTTCCTAAACGACCTCCCTTGTGTAGTTAACTTGAAGAAAAGAAAACATGAATAATATTATTATACAGTTCCTCTTACATTTGCTGCTTCTTTTAAAATAACATATTTGTTTGGAAACTTTCCTATAACATTTTGAAGACTTGGGTGGATTGGAAACATTTTTGGGATCGAATTCCACTTGATTGTTACCGTCCATCAACACTCTTCTGTTCAAACGGCAATTCATCAAAATTATATCAGAAGAAAATACATTTTTTTTAAAAAAAAGCTATTTATTCGGGACGGCGACCTAAGATCTTTTGCCCCTACTTTGCACCATATGTTGTGAACTTGCGTGTATTTGGAAATGGCGGAAGTGTAGTGTGTTGAATGTGAGGAAAGAAACTTTAACGATGACACAGACACCCAGTCCCCAGGCCAGGGATATAAATCATTACAATTAAAAACCACTGACCCGGCCGGGAATCGAACGCGGGATCACCGGGTGACAGGCGGACGCGTCGTCCCCTACACCGCGGAGCGGGAGAGGGAAATACACAATCGAATCCACAAATACAAAAATTGTTCATATAAACATGTGATTCTTCAGGAATAATTCCATTGTAATCACTTACTAACCTCGAACAAGACGGAATTATAAGTGGGTTGCCATTTATCACGCCTGTAATTTTTTACCGTATCCACTGAGCTCTCCATTGCTTATCACTGGAAAGCGAAACACTATGATCCCGCCAGTTGACTTATTCTGACAATTTGGTGTAACGCAGTATCCCATTTCCCTCAAAAATGCAAATATATTTCATATTATCACATCGGGCCCGCCCACATCATAACGATGCCTAAGACCCAATATGGCTGTCACCACAAAAGATTGCGGTAGCGTGACCAGACCTTCCTATACTGACCTTGACTCTAGTGAGTGCGCCCAGCACACTCTGGTGACGTCATCGGGAACCGATTCCTCGCATGCGACATTGAGTGCGACCGCGGAGTCATAGGAATCGATTCTCGCGATTCCAGGCATCATTCGCGCACATCACTAGTCATGGGCGCCCATATGACGGTTTGGGGGGGGGGGGGGCGGAAGGAGTTAGACCTGGGGGTACGTAGTATTTTTAAGATTTTGGAAGATAAATGGCGACTTGTATTCTGCGGTAGAATGACCCACGGGATACCCTGCCTGTTGGTAGGAGACGGTACTACCACTTCAACGTAATACTGACTTTTAAATCATTTTCTTGAAAGGAAAACATCTGACTACAATATATTTTTTCCCTTCCCTGAGAGCTACAGGGGGGGGGGGGCACCTTGCCCCCGTGTATGGGCGCTCTGGTCACTAGTCCGAGGACATATTCGGCTCGTCTGGTGCTGGTCTTTCTGCTTGACACGTACGGGTGATTTGCACGTCTGGGTGTGAGATGATAATGATGAGGAAGGGAAACGGGGAAACCTGGTGTGGGCATATAGACTACTCTTGTAGAATAACACCAAGTGGGTCTGTTCAACACTTAACGCACCATCCAACGGGCGAGTCTTCATTAGTAACGGCATATGCCCTCACATGTTACCTCTGCTCAGTGTTAAGAGAGGATGGACGTCCAGTTGTATTTTCCTTTAGAACAATTGCCATCGCCATCACGATCAGATCCCCCTGCGGATGGGGGTGGTAGAATAACAAGCACGGTATCCTCTGCCTGTCGTAAGAGACGACTAAAAGGGGCCCCAGGGGCTTTCAAGTTGGGAGCGTGGATTGGGACCACAGGTCCGTCAGTTGAGTCCTGGCATTGCTTCCACTTGTACCAGGTTCCTCACTTTCATCTATCCTATCTGCCCTTCCTTGGTCAACTCTTGTTATTTTCCGACCCTAATGGTATTAGGTTTCCAATGCCTAGGAAGTCGTTCATTTTCACGCCCTTCGTGGTCCTTGTCTTTCTTTGGCCAATAGCTTCCCGTGCAGTACCGGTCTTGTGGATGGGAACCTTCAATGTGCATGGTTACGCTCACGTTTCATTGGCTGCAACATTGGGCCTCTGTGAATCCGAATATCCCACATGCCTGACAATTGCACGATACGACCACTCGGCCTCGTCGACGTCTAATGTGGCTCCTATGAAATGCTTGCAATGTCGTTCTTTGTGTCCAAGAGGCATACTCGTGAGTTTAGTAACCCTCCCCCACCGTGTTCACTGGTTATCTGACACTTCGTAAATGCCGGATATCGTTATCACTCTTTTCATCTCCGTAGTGTACGGGTTAGCGTTATTAGTTGTCGTCATCAAAGACCAAGTTTCGATTTCCAGTACTGCCAGATATTTAAGATTGAGTGGGCTGCTATATGGATAAACAAGTACGGTGCATGTTTATGTGAGAGTCATCAGTCCATAGACTGGTTTGATGCAGCCCTCCATGCCACCCTATCCTGTGCTAACATTTTCATTTCTACGTAACTATTGCATCCTACATCTGCTCTAATCTGCTTGTCATATTCATACCTACCTTTCTTACCGCCTACATTTCTTTCAAAAATCAACTGAACATGTCCTGGGTGTCTTAAGATGTGTCCTATCATTCTATCCCTTCTTCTCGTTAAATTTAGCCAAATCAATGGTTTCTTTCACAAGTCCCTACTCCAATTCTGACTTCGATCCTGTTTATTATTGTTACAATATTATCGTCGTTAGAATCTTGCATCTGGAAGAAAATTTACATAATTAATTTCCAGTATTATATCTCGTTTCATGTCATCGCACTTTAAGTTTAATCTAATACTAACAATTATTATTACTTGGATAACCCTAATAATTAAGTACACAACAAAAATCTGCATAAGTAACTCGATTACGATGTCATATCTCATCATGATACTTCCATGAAGCTTTGTGCACCCCTGAAAAATAAATCAATCATCACTACCATATATATATGAAAGCAAGTAGGTCTGGAGCAATGTATACATATTTAAAAATGTAAAAAGACGTGAATTAATGAGGCACTTCCAGAAATCTCAGAAATTTGAAACTTGGTACGGGAAAGCTGATGACCCCAGGATCCCTAGAAAAATCGAAAATTCTCAAAATTCTCTTAAAGGGTCACACTGGATGGCCTCAAATTTTGGGCTCGGCATACGAACGCAGTCGTATAATTTGTCCAAAGCGACAACCTGTAGGTTTTGTGGGTTTAAAATTTTTTAGGAATTTCCTTATTTTTATCCCCCGTCCCCCAAATCAAGATGGCAGCACAACCTGCCAGACGAGATAGAAAATTGAAATTTGGTGAAATTATAGCTTTTAGTCCCTAACCGACGGAAAAATTCCAAGATGTTCAAATTTTCCCCCCCAAAGTGTACAATGTGGAGGCAATTTTAATGACTGTGCAGACATTCCTTTTGGGGTATTTGTTGACTAAACGGTAAGTCGTATCACAAAACGGATGGTACAATCTCCATTCAATTCGGAGGGGTCTACAACTTTGGTCCTATGACTTTTTGTCGTATCTCTCTCTCCCTTATACGTTAGATTTGGCCGTATTTCTGGATTGTTCGTAAATTTGGTGATTTTTACAAGTATATTTCATTGTTTGACACACTTATAGGAAAGATAGGATCATCAAATTCAACACGAATATTGGCCCACACAGTAGCCGTATTTGTGCCAAATTCTATGTTTTAAGCTGTCACATAAGTATCTGAAAAGTAATTCTACATGTGAAAAGCTAACACCAATTTCACCCTATTCAACTTTTCTCAAACAATCTTACCATTAAATAGATGAGATACTTGAACATATCACAGGACCAGACATTTAGATCGCTAAATGTGGCAGAAAGTGCGTCTTATCGTACAATCCGTTTTTCGATTATGTACCGTTAGCAGCAGTTACTCTGTAAATGAAGGTAAACTTCCATATACTTTCGTATGACGACTATATTCATTCATTGAAGTCGATTTTTAGCGATCTAGAAAGGTTTTTTCTGCCATTGTTATTAAATACTTTGCAGATCGATAGTTACTGTCAGAAGGAGGGCGTCTGCTATTGTAATCAGTCCTCCCCACATCGACTTTGACAGGCAGTAAGATTGGGGTCGTCCTCCATCTCCTGTGCACTATTTTAATGCATAATTCCCTTCTCGATTCGACTAGCAGAAGACAACGGAACGTGCAATATTTTTCAAAACTCTTTTACCCAATTCTGTTTGTCAGTGGGCACGGGTGTCTTCCATTATAACCAAATTTACCCATCTAATATGTGACTGATGTTAGGCATAGTGGCTTGCTATTATAATGAAAACTCACCAACTCGGTGTGACTGGCAGTAAGCCGCCTGGCATTAGAAAATGCGTCTGCCATTATAATGATAAGAATGCAACTCACTTTTGACTGGCAGTAGGGAAGGTCCTTGCAAATACAGTATAATAAAAGTTCCTCAACTGTAATCTATCTGAAAGTAGGAAATGGGGTCCGCCATTGTAATGAAATCTCCCCAAATCGATTTTGGCCGCGCACTAGGCAATGGGGCCTGCTGTTAAATTAAAATTACCAACTTCTTTGTGAATTGCAGTAGACAAGTGGACTTGCCGTTATCATCGCAATTTCGCAAATCGTACTTACATTGGAAACAACGTCTGTGGATTTCACAATGCTGTTTCACGGATAAGGCCAAGACACATGCAATTTTAAAAATCTTATTCACTTCATGTGCAGCAATTCACATCGATATCCGTATACAATGTAGAGTACCGTAGCGAAGCACGGGTACATTTGCTAGTCACTCTATACTTTGGACAACCCTGAAATTGACTAACCTCGCTCATCATACTCTAACTTTATGGTTTCAAATATACATAACGATCACAACTGAACAAAATAATAGTACCTAATAACCTACACGTTACTCCCGGATGAAAATTGAACTAGATCTCGCAAATTTAATGATAACCGTTCCAAACAATGCAATCTCATTTTTTACACGTAGCAAGCAGCGCAACCCCCGTTATCTTCGAGCTGCGAACTCCGATCAGCTGGCGGCATTGGAAATAAACGACCCTCGCTCTCAGCTTTGATATGAAACATCTGTCCTCTGTCATGCGTAACTGGTCTAAAAGAATGAAATCTTCGACTTCGCAAATAGAATTAAAATACGATATTCCTGACCAAACAGTTATGCACATATATTTTACTTTTAAATGTCCTTCAATAATTGTACACGTCGCAAATTAACACTTGCGTGGATTCTCTCACACTTTTCCATCCCAAACATTATAGAAATATCATCCTCGGGCTCACATAAAATCCCGGCATCATTACAGGCTTCCACTCACCTGATTCGCAAATCCTATCTCAATTCATACGGCAAATCTTACCTCTTGCCTCACACTCGACGACTCTCACTGACAAAAAAAGGGAATAAAAGTCCTTAGAATCCACGACGCATAATTACGCACAAATACTTTAATAAAGAACAACTTCGCATAAAATGATCTCGTATTTTTATTAAAAACTGGATTTTCACAAAAAATGACTGACAAACTTTACTGTTATTTATTGTCAGTCAGATACAGTTTAAACGGACATAGAATAGTATTACACTTCGTGACAGATATTCACCGATCTGCATTATTCAACTCGACAGCGCGCTTACACCCGATTGAAAATGGGTATCCACGGATATATTGCATCAATTCCATCGAATTTCTTACAGAAAAATTTTACGTCAAGTGCTAGTATGGGTTTAGCTGTTACGAATACATTCTTCAAGCATAAGGCTATTCACCGCTACACATGGGAGGCTAGGGGTACCAGATCCATAATAGACTATATCTTAACAGACTTTGAATTCAGGAAATCTTTTAGGAATGTACGAGTTTTTCGGGGATTTTTCGATGATACAGACCATTATCTGATCTGTAGTGAACTAAGTATCTCTAGGCCTAGGGTAGAGAAAGTGAAATCTGTCTGCAAACGAATAAGGGTAGAAAATCTCCAGGACGAGGAAATTAGACAGAAGTACATGGATATGATTAGTGAGAAGTTTCGAACAGTAGACAGCAAGCAGGTTCAGGATATAGAAAGTGAATGGGTGGCATACAGGGATGCTGTAGTAGAAACAGCAAGGGAATGCCTAGGAACAACTGTGTGTAAAGATGGGAAAAGGCGAACATCTTGGTGGAATGATGAAGTGAGAGCAGCCTGTAAACGTAAAAAGAAGGCTTATCAGAAATGGCTCCAAACAAGGGCCGAGGCAGACAGAGATATGTACGTAGATGAAAGAAACAGAGCGAAACAAATAGTTGTTGAATCCAAAAAGAAGTCATGGGAAGATTTTGGTAATAACCTGGAAAGGCTAGGTCAAGCAGCAGGGAAACCTTTCTGGACAGTAATAAAGAATCTTAGGAAGGGAGGGAAAAAGGAAATGAACAGTGTTTTGAGTAATTCAGGTGAACTCATAACAGATCCCAGGGAATCACTGGAGAGGTGGAGGGAATATTTTGAACATCTTCTCAATGTAAAAGGAAATCATCATGGTGGTGTTGCAAACAGTCAAGCTCATGGGGAGGAGGAAAATGATGTTGGTGAAATTATGCTTGAGGAAGTGGAAAGGATAGTAAATAAACTCCATTGTCATAAGGCAGCAGGAATAGATAAAATTAGACCTGAAATGGTGAAGTATAGTGGGAAGGCAGGGATGAAATGGCTTCATAGAGTAGTCAAATTAGCGTGGAGTGTTGGTAAGGTACCTTCAGATTGGACAAAAGCAGTAATTGCACCTATCTATAAGCAAGGGAACAGGAAGGATTGCAACAACTATCGAGGTATCTCATTGATTAGTATACCAGGCAGAGTATTCACAGGCATCTTGGAAGGGAGGGTGCGATCAGTCGTTGAGAGGAAGTTGGATGAAAACCAGTGTGGTTTCAGACCACAGAGAGGTTGTCAGGATCAGATTTTCAGTATGCGCCAGGTAATTGAAAAATGCTACGAGAGGAATAGGCAGTTTTGTTTATGTTTCGTAGATCTAGAGAAAGCATATGACAGGGTACCGAGGGAAAAGATGTTCGCTATACTGGGGGACTATGGAATTAAAGGTAGATTATTAAAATCAATCAAAGGCATTTATATGACAATTGGGCTTCAGTGAGAATTGATGGTAGAATGAGTTCTTGGTTCAGCGTACTTACAGGAGTTAGACAAGGCTGTAATCTTTCACCTTTGCTGTTTGTAGTTTACATGGATCATATGCTGAAAGATATAAAATGGCAGGGAGGGATTCGGTTAGGTGGAAATGTAGTAAGCAGCCTGGCCTATGCTGACGACTTGGTCTTAATGGCAGACTGTGCCGAAAGCCTGCAGTCTAACATCTTGGAACTTGAAAATAGGTGCAATGAGTATGGTATGAAAATTAGCCTCTCGAAGACTAAATTGATGTCAGTAGGTAAGAAATCCAACAGAATTGAATGTCAGATTGGTGATACAAAGCTAGAACAGGTCGATAATTTCAAGTATTTAGGTTGCGTTTTTTCCCAGGATGGTAATATAGTAAGTGAGATTGAATCAAGGTGTCGTAAAGCTAATGCAGTGAGCTCGCAGTTGCGATCAGCAGTATTCTGTAAGAAGAAAGTCAGCTCCCAGACGAAACTATCTTTACATCGGTCTGTTTTCAGACCAATTTTGCTTTATGGGAGCGAAAGCTGGGCGGACTCAGGATATCTTATTCATAAATTAGAAGTAACAGACATGAAAGTAGCAAGAATGATTGCTGGTACAAACAGGTAAGAACAATGGCAGGAGGGAACTCGGAATGAAGAGATAAAGGCTAATTTAGGAATGAACTCGATGGATGAAGCTGTACGCATAAACCGGCTTCGGTGGTGGGGTCATGTGAGGCGAATGGAGGAGGATAGGTTACCTAGGAGAATAATGGACTCTGTTATGGAGGGTAAGAGAAGTAGAGGGAGACCAAGACGACGATGGTTAGACTCTGTTTCTAACGATTTAAGGATAAGAGGTATAGAACTAAATGAGGCCACAACACTATTTGCAAATCGAGGATTGTGGCGACGTTTAGTAAATTCTCAGAGGCTTGCAGACTGAACGCTGAAAGGCATAACAGTCTATAATGATAATGTATGTATGTATGTATAAAACATCTTGACATCACAAAAATATAGTTAATAAATTCACGGAAATGACGATCTACTTTGGACGTGATATTACTCCGTAACCCTCCCTAATAACTTTTTACAACATGTTACACGGCGCTCATTATACATTTAAATTTTTTATCCAAGCAAGAAAATAATACAAATGACCATTCGTCATATTTCTGACATTCATGTAAACATATGGGTGACCAACTGCTTCGTAAATACCCATTACAAATATTTATAAGTTTGACATCATGAAACAAGATATAATATATAAGATGGCATTCACCTACCTTAACTGCACATCAGCTTTCATTTTAGGCTCACCTACGACCCTTTGTCCTTTTATTTAGCCATTTTTACATTTCTGGCTTTACATTTGTTTTTCTTCATGTTTCCTGAAAATAAAGCATAAACAGAGAAATGCCCTTCACTCGACGTCTTCGTTGACCACACTTGACTGCTTGTATTTGTTACCCGCACATGAATTACTTTCTTTACAACACAACTATTTACAACTTTATTAATACAACTTCGATATCTTGAACGTCTTTTTATCAGATTACTTCTGCTATGAACAACTATCTCCACGTGGAGTCAAGACCCCGGCCACATCGGCCAAAAAGCTGTTCGTTGGACTTAGTCTACTTGACGATCGATTTACTGAACAGTTCAACTCTCTCACTCAAGCATCAATGATGCAAATGTAGGGGTTTCAATATGGCGTCCCTTTTTATTTTATAACGCTATCCCCTCTCTCCAGGCATTTTTCCTTTGCGCCAAGAAAATTTGCGTAATTTTTCCGACTTAGTGGTACAGTATTAAAAAGAGTTTTTGCTGTAACCGCGTACTTGCTAACTAGCTAGCGACGGCGTTCACGAACATTTAAAATTTATTCTTACCAAATTAACTGGTTAAATGACCTCATTTGATAGGCACTATTTTCTGACGACTTGGCGTGGGTAAAATAGACACGCGCGTCTCTCATCGACAAATCCACAGAAATGGTTTAGCAGTCTCAAATCTGTCTTACTAAAGACCAATTGTCTTATAGATAAATACAGGACCCTCATTTTACTGAGGGCCGATGACCTCGATGTTAGACCCTTTAAACAACAATCATCATCATCATCATCATCATCATTTTACTGCGTTCACTACTAATTTCATTTAAATATACTTATTCAACCTGAACTTTCTTCTGTATCCATCCACTTTCGACTCGTGCGGATGACGTCACATCTCATAGCGTGGGAAGGAAGGTAGCCACCTCCTTGACACGTGTCACCTCTGTGATATGAAGAATATATTCGAGCTCCTCTTCAGAATTGACATGGGGCCTCATGTAGTGACTTTAATAGTTACAATTCTTAGGGCACAAAGGTCATGGGTTCAATAGATCATTGGAACATAACAATTCACACAGTCATCGGTAGCATGCTCGTATACTAAACTGGACCATTTTTTCCTCGTTTTCTAAACTTTATTTATTAGTGAGCATAATACGTATTTTAAAGTGTCAACTTATCCTCCTAAATTTCAAAGAAAAATGCGTGTTCTGATCTAATAAACCCGTTTCTGTCAATTTTATTACTAGTAAATTTAAGATTTTCCAGCCTATTGATACCATATGGCATCTTTTCTCTCTTTTTTTTTGCAAGCTGCTTTACGTCGCACCGACACAGATAGGTCTCATGGCGACGATGGGATAGGAAAGGCCTAGGAATTGGAAGGAAGCGGCCGTGGCCTTAATTAAGGTACAGCCCCAGCATTTGCCTGGTGTGAAAATGGGAAAACAGGGAAAACCATCTTCAGGGCTGCCGACAGTGGGTTCGAACCCACTATCTCTCGATTGCTGGATACTGGCCGCACTTAAGTGACTAGAGCTATCGAGCTCGGTGATCTTTATTTTTCAGTGCATAGCAAATTGTTTAATGATATTTACATGCGGACCTGTTCCAATGCTACCAACGAACTCCTAATCTTCTAAATATGTAAAATTGATGTTAGTTTGTATGTCTGTCCGTCTATCTCGAATGGACTCAAAAACTACAGGACCGATTTCCCTGAAATTTCCATAGTTTGTTCTTATTATTCCTGGGAGAGTTTAGGAAGTGGTTTTAAAGAAATCCGATGGGTATTTTATGATGAATATCTTGATGTAATTAATTTAATTGCTAAGCCGCACCAAGATTCGGTCGACGTGATGGACAGATTGTCGCTAGGCGTCAGCAGCTTACGCGATATCATTATAATCGGCAGCAGCGGCTCGTGGCTCAAATAGCAGGTGGGGCTAATGTGCGTATTATTATTATTATTATTATTATTATTATTATTATTATTATTATTATTATTATTAATTTAGTTTTTTGTTTCTTTTGCTGTTGTACAGTATATACACCCATATTAAACCTTATCATTACATTTATATTGGCAGGACCAGTACAGTTAAGTATCCTTGATTCTAATGCATGCTAATACAGTAATAAAATACTCTAAAAGTGATGGCCTACCTCATTTATAAAGGGTCTGCGTTCGTCAATTCTTCTGCGGTGCAAACTATTCACTATTTTAAACGCTACATACTAATCACTGTTGAACAAAAACTATCCAGAACTTATGCTTTCCACTCCGCAACTGCTAAAAGCGAACTGTAAACTGACTTAAAATTCGAAACGTGTCGAAAGCTTCACTCTGTGAATGGTCACAAGAACTTGACCCCAGGGGCTCTGAACTTTGGAGCGTGGGTTGGCGACCACGGGGTCCTTAGCTGAGTCGAGGTAATGCTTCCACTTACTCGTGCCAGGCTCCTTACTTTCATCTGTCCTATCCGACCTCCCTTGGTCAACTCTTGTTCTTTTCTGACGCCGACTGTATTACGTATGGAGGCCTAGGAAGTCTTTCATTTTCACGCCCTTCGTGGCCCTTGTCTTCCTTTGGCCGATACCTTCATTTTTCGAAGTGTCAGATCCCTTCTATTTTTCCCTCTGATTAGCGTTATATAGAGGATGGTTGCCTAGTTGTATTTCCTCTTAAAACACTAATTACCACCACCACCACCACCACCACCACCACCACAAGAACATGTTACATGAGATTAGAAGAATACAAATGAGTTTAAAATAACATCACCATAACAACCGCCGCTACAGCTTCGTCTATATTGTTCTTTTTTTATTGCGGGCATGTCAACACTAGTTCCTAGCTTGACATTTTAAAATGCATTGAAACTTTCACTCCCTCAAAGGTTCACTAACCTTCAAAATAGTTACCAATACTCACTATGAGGACTGACAGCGAATAAGCCCCAGAGTTAGGATAAGCGTAGAAAACATGTAATACGATCATACTTTCATTTTCTTATATCATTAATTATTTCAAAACAGTGGTATTCAGATATTAACTTGGCCTTATTAAATTCATTACCGTATCAAAAATATACATAATATAACATTTCTAAACTCTTTATGTCCGAAAATCTGGTGGGGCTAAGCCCCTTGAGCCCTTAATGACACACCGCCTCTGATAGTCGGATAAGAAATGCTGTATATAGGAGGATGGGAACACGCCGCCATATTTTATAAAGTACGTACCTTTCTTGCTAGGAGTTACATGACTGTGCCTGTTATTTGGAAATAGCCATCCAACATGCCGTGATTGAGATATACTCGTACTTTCATGTCATATGACCAACTTTGATAGGTCTGCCCACTATGAAGAATGCATTAGCTGTGAAAAATATTTTAGAAACTGTGAAAACTGTTGAATATCAACTGGAATGATACAAGAGCAACTGGGGATTCCCAACCATCAAAGGCGAGTCATTACATATATATAATGTCATTAGATGTATGTTTGTATGTGTGTTTCACACCTCCCAAACCACTGGAGCGATTTCAACCAAACTTCATACCCTTATGACTTAGTGTCAGGATGCAAACCACGTGGGGTTAGGACACCCCAAGCACCCTTTTAGTGTCGAATCCAAACTTTTCAGGGTCGCTGAGATGAATATTGACATTCCGAATTTTTTAAAAGCCTAAGTTCAGCCCCCTTTGGGGTTGGGTGGCGAGGAGTGAGTGAGATACAAAAATAATCGAAAAGAGTGTCAAATCCATAGTTTTCGGGGTCACTGAGATGAATAGTGACACTCCAGATTTGTTTAACCTCCAGGTTCATCCCCCCTTGTGGACGGAGGTGAGGGGAAGTGTATCTAAAAATAATCGAATCTATAGTCCTCTGTGTCGCTGAGATGAATAGTGACATTCCGGATATTTTAAAGTCCAAATTCAGCCCTATTTGTGTTGGGGGGCGAAGGGGTGTGAGATATAAATACACAGTGCAAAATTTAGGGGAACATGTTTTTGAACCTATGCTATGCTCCACAAAACAATACCTCACACCTTTATTCCTTACCGTTGAAGTATACAAAAGAACATCGAATCGCGGTCATTTTCAGAACACAAACGGAAATGTCCAAATAGGGGCGAAAAAAGTGATAACAGTCCTCCAGGGTGGATTTTTATCACAGGTGGAGTGCTTCACGAGCATTTATCACAGCTTGGCACCTACGTGGCATGCTCCGTATAAGACGACGGAGGTCATATTACGGTATCAGGTCCCATTCTTCAATGAGAGCCTGTTCGAGGTCTTAGAGAGTCTGTGGTGGAACAGGACGCCCACGAACATTTCTGTCAAGCCTATCCTACACATGCTCGATGGGATTAATGTCGGAACTCATTGCTGGCCATTCCATCTCTTGAATGTCAAGTTCTCGCAAGACAGCTCTGATGATGCGCGCTACATGAGCCCTGGCATTGTCATGCATGAGTACGAATTCAGGGCCAACACCGTATGCAGCAGCCAACAAATGCTGTCGCAGTATCTGATCGATATACCCCGCAGCGGTATGATTACCACGGACGACGACAAGATCCGTACGGATATCAATACCGATGGCACCCCACACCATCACAGAACCTTGTCCGAATCGGTCGCCTTCTTGGACAATATTCGGCATGTACTGCTCACCACGGTGCCTCCATACACGTTGACGTCCATCACGCTGTGTCAGGGGAAATCTGAACTCGCCTGTGAACAACACAGGTCTCCAGTGGCGAAGTTGCCAGTTGACGTGCGTACGGGCAAACAGAAGGCGAGCTGCGCGATGTTGCTGCGTTAAACGGGGCACTCGAACAGGACGTCTGGGTCGTAAGGACACTTCTATAACCTGTTCCTTACTGTCTGGTCAAACAGCGTGACTCCAGTGACCCTCCTGAGGTCTTGTTGCAGTTCTCTGGCAGTTGCTGAATGACGTCGTAACGCACAGATGGTCAGATATCGGTCATCCTGTGGGGTTGTCATGCGTCTACGACCTTGTCCAACCTTCCTTGTGACCTGGCCTGTCTCACTGTAGCGATTCCACAAGCGTTGAATAACTGACGGAGAGGCAGTGAGATCCACAACAACACGACGAAAAGTCCATTCTTCCTGGATCAAAGCGACGGCCGTTGCGACTTGAACCTCGTTAAGATGTCTCATGGGATGCGCTGGTTTACGTACAAAGTACTCAGATGACCGCAGTAGTCTGTGTACCTCACAACGACACACGGACGCACCGCTATTCACTTTGTTTTGAGGGGCACCTGACAGTTTAATGCATTGCTACGCCTACAGATGGAGTATAACTCCGATTTGACATACCCTGAGTAGCTAAGGTCTCAAGGTATGCTGTACGACCATTGGAACTCTATCTACCAAATTAACGTTCACATACCAGACGTTACAAAATATGTTGCCCTAAGATTTTGAACTGTGTATAATCGAAAATAGTGTCGAATCCATACTTTTCATGGTCGCTGAGATAAATGGTGACACTCCGGATTTTAAAAAAGTTCAAATTCAGCCGTCTTTGTGGCGGGGGCGAGAGGGGGGAGTGATATATAAGAATAATTGAAAATAGTGTCCAATCCATACTTTTCGGTGTCACTGCAATGAATAGTGACACTCCGGATTGTTTTAAAGTCCAAGTTCAGCCCCCTTTGGCATAGGAGTTAAGAAAGGGTAAATTATCCAAATGACAGAGATAATTGACGTATGTATGTTCCAGCGCAGCTTTCAACCAAAATTGATACAAGTATGACTTACTATCCGGAAAAGGTACTGTTGTGGGTATGACACCCCTAGAACCCCAGGGGAGGGAGTGAAATACAAATAACTAAAAACGACCTATATTAGTATCGAACCATAGTTTTCAGGACTACTGGAGCGATTTTAATCTAACTTGGTATACATATCACTTACTATCAGGAGACTAATTGCGTGGGGATAAGACACCCCTAGCAGTATTAGGAAGGGATGAGATATTGAAATTAATAAAGTGTCGAATCCACAGTTGTCTTGGCCGCTGAGATGACTAGTGTTACTCCAGATTTTTTAAAAATCCGTGTTCAGTCCCCTTTGGCACAGGGGGTGGTAAATTGTGAAAACATAAAGTGACCAAAATTGATGTGAGTGTGTGTGTTTTCCAGCATAGCTGTCAACTAAATTTGGTGAAAATATTACTATCTGTGAAAAATGCTGTTATGACAAGACACCCCTAGAAACCCTATGGGGGTGCATGAAACACAAATGTAAATAAAAAAGACCTATAATAGTGTGAACCCATAGTTTTCAGGACTAATGGAGCGATTTGAACCAACCGTGGTAGTCTTATGACTTATTATCAGGAGACTAACTGCGTGGGGGTAAGTTACCCTTATTACTCGTACGCGTGGGGGTGAAGGGGGAGGTTGGAATATACATATAATAGAAAACAGTGTCGAATCCATAGTTTTCGGGCTCACTGAGATGAATCGTGACACTTCAGATTTTTTGAAGTCCAAATTCAGCCCTCTTTGGCAAAGGAGTTGAGAAAGGGTAAGAAGTAAATTGTCCAGAATGACCGAGATAATGGACGTATGTATGTTCCAGCGTAGCTATCGACCAAAATTGATACAAGTATGACTTATATTTGGAAAAAAGTACTGTGGGGTATAAGACACCCCTAGAACCTCCAAGGGAGCGGATGAAATGTATAAGTTATATATAACATATAATAGGAAACTACCAATAATAGTGCCGAATCAAGTTTTCAGATCTACTGGAGCGATTTCAACCAAACTTGGTACACTTATGACTTACTATCAGGAGATAAACCGAAAGGGGGATGACAACCTTAGCACTCCTAGGGGTAGGGTTTGGAGGTGGCGAGATATAAAAATAATCGAAAATAGTGCCGAATCTATAGTTTTTGGGGTCACTGAAATGAATAACGGCACTCTGGATGTCATTAAAGTCCAAGTTGATCCCCAATAGGCATGGTGGTTGAGAAGGGGTGGAAAAATATCCAATATCACCGGGATTATGGATGTACGTGCGTATGCTCTAGCACAGCTCTCAACCAAAATGTAAAAAAAACACGACAGCAACCTAAATTCGTGTTGAATCCGTAGTTTTAGGGGTCGCTGATATGACTGTGACGCTCTGGGTGCCGTTTAAGTCCTGGCTCAGCCTCACTCGGAATGGGGGTTGAGAAAGACTGAAAAAGGAAGTCCAAAATTACCGAGATTATGGTTTTATGTTTGTATGTTCTAGCATAATTCTCAGCCAAACATGGTGCGTATAAGACTGTTTGGAAAAATATACTCTGTGGTTAAGACATGTAACTGTACAAAATTTCAACCCCACGTCAAGTCAGTTTTTGCATTTATGTAATTATTAACAGCACGTTGTAGGTTAGGTACCGTATTCATTTTGTACTTTCAATATCACATATTACATTGTAAGTATACTGTGTGTATTTGTTGATATATGGAAGTCATTGTTTGGACGTTGTAAGAACCCTGTATTAGACTGGTGGCATTTTGCACATGAAAGCGGGAAATCTTGGTAAAACAAGGAAACCAAATACAGAAAGAGTTGTGCAGGATGTTGTTTTTGCCCAAAATGACGTATGTCTCCCGACAGTTTCAAGGAGTCAGTGCACCAAAGTGGAGTGTCACAATTTCAAACGGCGTGCCACATGTGATAGATATGGAAGATTGGGATTAGCTAGTACAGAGAACATCATGTGACTTGTGGAAGTCTATTTTATAGCTGGTTTGTTGGAAAAGAGGTCTTGTTGGTGTTGAGTAGTGGAAATATTGAGATCAGGTAGTTGTCCTGCTTGAAGTGTGCGTCGTTTAGCCATATTGTATGCTGGTGTCTGTCCGTTGGAGATTGGTCTCGACTATGGATGTCCGGTTGGGACGCACTGCAGGGTTAGAGATCATTATATGATATCTACACTAAATGTTTTATTCCCTATGAAGTGCTATGCCAATTCACTTGGCGGAATAAAACCAAGAACTGGTCACCTAAGTTATTGGCGAGTATGGCCTACGTATGGTGGCATTTAACATCAATCTACAACTACAATCAATCAACCACTACAGATCAATTCGATATGATGTAGCGAGTTACATACGGCATAGGTTTGTGATCCCATTATTCAGACTAGCCAGATTACATACAAATTCGAGTAAAGGTTTTGTGTATATATGTACAGTGAGTTTGGCGTGAGGCAAAGAACGGAGAAAGTCAGAATACAGTTGTCATAGAAATGGTCGTCTTACCACCTAATTTATTAAGCTTGTTATCATGAGATGTAAATTCTGTGTGGATTGTAAATAAGAAGAGATAAGCAGTGTATGTATGATGTTGTAATTTATGTTTTATATTACTGAGGAGGTTAAGTTTGTAAGTATATGTATATATTTTAATGGACAGTGTGTCATTTCAGACAAAAATATAACCTTCCTAGAATGTTCTAATGCCTTTACTCTCAGTTCAACAAGTCATCATATGAGGAAAGCAAGTCGGGATATCGTCAGTCTATTACCCGACCCTGGAGGACAATTTATTCTCATGCTTATTTCATATTGTGTATTATCAAGTAGACTGGCGCCCAATCAGTTTCCTTTTGTTAGTTCTGTTCCAGAACAGTGAATTAAATGTAAATGTATTGGGGAGTTCAACAATGATAAAGGTGTTTTAATTTATTCCACCTATTCAATACTTATATTAGCACGTATAGTTGTTACATGATTAAATTCTTAGTTACATGGGACATGTTTCGCCCTCAATTAAGGGCATCTTCAGCCTAAATACAATAATCAAAAATACAACTAAATTAAAAGTGGACGTTAAATACAATCATCAAAAATACAACTAAAATAAAAAGTGGAAGTTAAAAGTTTAGCCTGTTCTTAAAATTCAGAACAATAAAATTGTGAAAAATGATAAAATAAAAAGATGCTAATGGAAAACTGTCTTATGATTAAACTATAATCTTGTCAGAGACTAAAACTTCTATTAAAATTCGAATTAAAACAGTTCATATAAAATATTGGAAAATCAAAGTGGTAGTAATAAAAAGCCAACGACATGAGGGCGTGTACACAAGCATAAACTTGATTGTCATGAATACAATCTTTTCAAGGCCGTTGATGAAATTCGTAGTAAGTAAGGCAGAAGCATCTATTGAAAAATTGTAAGAGGCCGTTAGCACCGGTAGGTAATAAAATGGCTGAATCCTTGCCAGAAAATGTCAACAGATGAAGAAATAAGTTTTCTGTAAGAGAAGGAAAAGAAGAAATAAGAAATTGAACGTAAGGAGAGAATTCACTCTTACATAATTTTGAAACAGATGAGGACTTACATGTAAGTGGAAGTTGTTATTTCTTAACTACTGTTGAGTTGGTTGCTGCCCGTCTGTTGGCTCTAAGTCTGGTGTTATAACTGTGCTGCAGAGGCGGTAGCGAACTCGGAGGGGAAGGAATAGGGGAGTGCGGAAGGGAGGAGAGGATGGGTGGAGTCAAATGTGACGAGGCTGACAAAGGGGCGGAGTCAACTGCATTGCTGGAAGTAGGCCTAATATCTGTAGGTATGGGAGGAGTATTAGGGTTTGAAGAATTAAATATATTAGGTATCCTAAATTTATTCGAACTAACTGACTTTAATAATTTCGGCATTAATTCATGTAACATACTTTTATTGTCCGTGGTTTCATTGAGATTCTTTTGCTTATTGTACGTCTGATCTAAATAGATGTATAAACTTTCTAATTCATTCAGCATTCTTCCTTTTTGTATGTTTCTAATTATCGTTAAGTCTTTCTCTATGGATTCAAATCTGTGGCCAGTCTCCCTCATATGCAAACTCATCGCTGAGTATTTCCTATGTTTTTCCGCGTTAACATGTTCCATGTATCTTGTCATAAAATTTCTCCCAGTCTGTCCAACATATGAAAAATTACAATGAGTACATTTAAGTCTGTATACTCCCGATCCTAAATAACGATTCTTATCATAATTAACTTTTTTATGATTAAAGAATATGGACTGGTTAGTATTAGTAGTTTTAAAAGCTATATTAAAATTATGTTTCTTGAATACGCTAGTAATCTGGTGTATAGCTGGATTATTAAAAGTGAATGTAGCATACTCAGTTTTTTGGTCTTTTCTGGTATCAGATTCGTAGATAATTTGTTCTTAATTTTATTGATTAATTTGTTGATCATTTCTATTTTGAAACCATTTTGTTTAGCGAGGTATCTAATATAATTCAATTCTTTCTTCAAATTCATGGGAGATAGAGGGATTCTAAATGCTCTATAAATTAGACTGTGAAAAGATGCTTGTTTATGTGAACTCGGGTGTAAAGAGGAATTGCTTATAGTTGTAGATGATTGTGTCGGTTTTCTAAATATTTGGAAATCAAACGTGTTAACCTTACGCGTAACTGTTATATCTAGAAAATTCAATGAGTTATCGACTTCGTCCTCTTTCGTGAATTTCAAATTAGGTTCGATTTCATTTAATTTATTTAAGATTTCTTGACTATTAGTGACATCTTTGTTTATGATTACAAATGTATCATCTACATATCTCAACCATAAATCTATTCCTTTAATTTTTGCTATTATTTCATTGTGTTCGATTGAATCCATAAATATGTCGGCAAGGATGCCCGATATTGGGTCACCCATTGCTAATCCATTCTGTTTATAAATATTATTGTTAAATGTGAAGTAGTTATTGTCTAATACGAACTTTAACAATCTAGTGAATTCTTCTACTTCCATTTTCCTAAGATTACTGTGTTTACAAATATTATCATGAATGATTTTAACAGTTTTATCTGTCGGAATATTCGGGAACATATTCACTACGTCATACGAACACATCATCTGGTTTGGAAGTACGCCAAATCCAAGCAAAATGTCACACAAGTCAATGGAATTTCTTAATGGTTGTTTATTATTAAAAGTGTAATGTCTTTTCAAAAAATTGTGAATGTATTTGGAGACGTTATACGTGGGAGAATTACGGCAATTGATAATCGGACGAATCGGAATCTTTTTTTTATGTATTTTGGGCATAGCTCTAGTTTCCGGGAGCCTAGGATTCATATTGACAAGTTTTAATTGTTCTTGTTCAGTAAAGGGAGATGCGGATCTTTTAAGTAAGGCTTTTAAGTTGCGTTGAATTTTAGTTAGCGGATTTTTTGTTACTAATGTGTATTTATTATTATCAAAAAAATCTTCAGTTTTTTTGATATATGTATCTTTATCCATCAAAACGATCGCACCCCCCTTGTCAGCCTTGGTTACTATAATATTGTTATCTTCAATTTTCGATTTCATGTTTTTTATTGTTTTCTGTTGTTTGGGATCAAAATTGGAATAAATTTCTTTAGCCAGTCTGGGTAATTTCTTCTTTAACTCCAATCTTACTTCATCTTGTACATCGCGTGGGAGTTTTGATATGTTCGCCTCCGCTTCTGCAACTGTGTTAATGATATCTATTTCTCTATCTTTATTAGGCCAATTGTATTTTGGACCCCTTTTAAGTAGGTCATTCTCTCCTTCCGTAAATTTTACCTTGGTCAAGTTAACTACCGTGGGAGTGACATTGTCCGATGGGCCCTTAATTTGTTCTTGTTTCGTTTGTTTACTACGACGTATTTGTGTGTCTATTAAATGATTCAATTTCTTATTCAATGTATCCTGTTTCTTACTAAGTGCGTATGTTAATTTGTGTTCCATGTGTTGATAAAAAGATTGCCATTCTAATGGGGCTGAATCCTGTGTCACCGCTAAGTGAACGTTATATAATTGCAAATTCAATTTGGACTTCTTCCTGTAATATGCCTTGATTTCATTTTTAAGCCATAATTCATTTACCTTATTTTGGGTTACATTATGGCTTGGATTGCTTATGTTCTTACGTTGTGTTGATTTTAGAAAAGTAGGTACAAGTTTTAGTCTCAGACATTGTTTAAGAAAAGCTAAATCTTTTCCTAACTTACAAATCTTCATTTTCAGATTGAGAAACTTATTTAATCTACATTTTGCCTGGTTGGCTGTCACATTACATGTTATAAACCTCATTTTAGGTCCGTATTGAAAATTTAACAGTTCAACAATGATAAAGGTGTTTTAATTTATTCCACCTATTCAATACTTATATTATCACGTATAGTTGTTACATGATTAAATTCTTAGTTACATGGGACATGTTTCGCCCTCAATTAAGGGCATCTTCAGCCTAAATACAATAATCAAAAATACAACTAAATTAAAAGTGGACGTTAAATACAATCATCAAAAATACAACTAAAATAAAAAGTGGAAGTTAAAAGTTTAGTCTGTTCTTAAAATTCAGAACAATAAAATTGTGAAAAATGATAAAATAAAAAGATGCTAATGGAAAACTGTCTTATGATTAAACTATAATCTTGTCAGAGACTAAAACTTCTATTAAAATTCGAATTAAAACAGTTCATATAAAATATTGGAAAATCAAAGTGGTAGTAATAAAAAGCCAACGACATGAGGGCGTGTACACAAGCATAAACTTGATTGTCATGAATACAATCTTTTCAAGGCCGTTGATGAAATTCGTAGTAAGTAAGGCAGAAGCATCTATTGAAAAATTGTAAGAGGCCGTTAGCACCGGTAGGTAATAAAATGGCTGAATCCTTGCCAGAAAATGTCAACAGATGAAGAAATAAGTTTTCTGTAAGAGAAGGAAAAGAAGAAATAAGAAATTGAACGTAAGGAGAGAATTCACTCTTACATAATTTTGAAACAGATGAGGACTTACATGTAAGTGGAAGTTGTTATTTCTTAACTACTGTTGAGTTGGTTGCTGCCCGTCTGTTGGCTCTAAGTCTGGTGTTATAACTGTGCTGCAGAGGCGGTAGCGAACTCGGAGGGGAAGGAATAGGGGAGTGCGGAAGGGAGGAGAGGATGGGTGGAGTCAAATGTGACGAGGCTGACAAAGGGGCGGAGTCAACTGCATTGCTGGAAGTAGGCCTAATATCTGTAGGTATGGGAGGAGTATTAGGGTTTGAAGAATTAAATATATTAGGTATCCTAAATTTATTCGAACTAACTGACTTTAATAATTTCGGCATTAATTCATGTAACATACTTTTATTGTCCGTGGTTTCATTGAGATTCTTTTGCTTATTGTACGTCTGATCTAAATAGATGTATAAACTTTCTAATTCATTCAGCATTCTTCCTTTTTGTATGTTTCTAATTATCGTTAAGTCTTTCTCTATGGATTCAAATCTGTGGCCAGTCTCCCTCATATGCAAACTCATCGCTGAGTATTTCCTATGTTTTTCCGCGTTAACATGTTCCATGTATCTTGTCATAAAATTTCTCCCAGTCTGTCCAACATATGAAAAATTACAATGAGTACATTTAAGTCTGTATACTCCCGATCCTAAATAACGATTCTTATCATAATTAACTTTTTTATGATTAAAGAATATGGACTTTTAACTTCCACTTTTTATTTTAGTTGTATTTTTGATGATTGTATTTAACGTCCACTTTTAATTTAGTTGTATTTTTGATTATTGTATTTAGGCTGAAGATGCCCTTAATTGAGGGCGAAACATGTCCCATGTAACTAAGAATTTAATCATGTAACAACTATACGTGATAATATAAGTATTGAATAGGTGGAATAAATTAAAACACCTTTATCATTGTTGAACTGTTAAATTTTCAATACGGACCTAAAATGAGGTTTATAACATGTAATGTATTGGGGAGTCCAGAAATTTGTAGATGCTACTTGGGTGCTACAGAAGTTTTGTTCATATAATAATAATAATAATAATAATAATAATAATAATAATAATAATAATAATAATAATAATAATAATAATAATAATAATAATAAAGTCATAATAACCATAAGGGATGTGTGAGCATTACCATATGTAGTACAAGCTGAAAGTGAATGCCTTCAGTTTGAGTCATAGTTATCTGGTGATCACGTTGTGGAGCTTGTGGAGCAGACACCCTAGACAGACGCCCGTTAGCAATCCTAGTGATGGAGGTGACATAAAAAATTAAAAAACGATCAATATTAATGCAGAATTCATAGTTTTGGGATTGCTGAGGTAAACGGGGACACTATGCATTCCGTTTAAGTGCAATTTCACCCCCTAGAGCATGGGGATGAGAAGGGGTGAAGATACATGGCAAAAAGACAGATATTATCGACTTACTATCGGAAAAAATATACTATGTGGTAAGAAACCTCTAGCACCCCCAAGAGAGGGAATGACATGTGAAAATAATAGAAAAGGACAATGTTAGTGTCGAATACATAGTTTTGTTTTGCTAGTTGCTTTACGTCGCACCGACACAGATGGTCTAATGGCGACGATAGGACAGGAAAGGGCTAGAAGTAGAAAGGAAGCGGCCGTGGCCTTAATTAAGGTACAGCCCCAGCATTTGCCTGTTGTGAAAATGGGAAACCACGAAAAACCATTTTCAGGGGTTCGAACCTACTATCTCCCGAATACTGGATACTGGCCGCACTTAAGCGACTGCAGCTATCGAGCTCGGTAATACATAGTTTATGGGGACGCTTAGATGAATACTGACACGGCGGATGACGTTTAAGTCAGCGTTCAACTCTGAAACCACTCTGTCGGCTTTACGAGAATTTCACGAACTGACTGCCAGCGGTAGAAAATTTCCAATGCACCATGGGGATGAGAAGTGGTAAAGAAGAAAATGTCCAAACTGGCCATGATTTGTGTTGAATCCACAGCTTTTGCGGTCACAAGGCTGACTGGTGACAGTCTCAATGACAGTTGAAATCGTGTACATCATATCTATAGCGATACGGGAAAATACATATGGTTATCACTTTTTTGAAAGGGTCAAATACTTCCAAGTAAATTCGAGCTTCCACAAGGACAAAGCTTTACTCTAGAATTAAATAATCTGAAACGTGAAATCATACATACATACCTACCTACATACATACATACATACATACATACATACATACATACATTATCATTATAGACTGTTATGCCTTTCAGCGTTCAGTCTGCAAGCCTCTGAGAATTTACTAAACGTCGCCACAATCCTCGATTTGCAAATAGTGTTGTGGCTTCATTTAGTTCTATACCTCTTCTCTTTAAATCGTTAGAAACCGAGTCTAACCATCGTCGTCTTGGTCTCCCTCTACTTCTCTTACCCTCCATAACAGAGTCCATTATTCTCCTAGGTAACCTATCCTCCTCCATTCGCCCCACATGACCCCACCACCGAAGCCGGTTTATGCGTACAGCTTCATCCATCGAGTTCATTCCTAAATTAGCCTTTATCTCCTCATTCCGAGTACCCTCCTGCCATTGTTATCTCCTGTTTGTACCAACAATCATTCTTGCTACTTTCATGTCTGTTACTTCTAACTTATGAATAAGATATCCTGAGTCCACCCAGCTTTCGCTCCCGTAAAGCAAAGTTGGTCTGAAAACAGACCGATGTAAAGATAGTTTCGTCTGGGAGCTGACTTCCTTCTTACAGAATACTGCTGATCGCAACTGCGAGCTCATTGCATTAGCTTTACTACACCTTGATTCAATCTCACTTACTATATTACCATCCTGGGAGAACACACAACCTAAATACTTGAAATTATCGACCTGTTCTAGCTTTGTATCACCAATCTGACATTCAATTCTGTTGAATTTCTTACCTACTGACATCAATTTAGTCTTCGAGAGGCTAATTTTCATACCATACTCATTGCACCTATTTTCAAGTTCCAAGATATTAGATTGCAGGCTTTCGGCACAGTCTGCCATTAAGACCAAGTCGTCAGCATAGGCCAAACTGCTTACTACATTTCCACCTAACTGAATCCCTCCCTGCCATTTTATACCTTTCAGCAGATGATCCATGTAAACTACGAACAGCAAAGGTGAAAGATTACAGCCTTGTCTAACTCCTGTAAGTACCCTGAACCAAGAACTCATTCTACCATCAATTCTCACTGAAGCCCAATTGTCAGCATAAATGCCTTTGATTGATTTTAATAATCTACCTTTAATTCCATAGTCCCCCAGTATGGCGAACATCTTTTCCCTCGGTACCCTGTCATATGCTTTCTCTAGATCTACGAAACATAAACACAACTTCCTATTCCTCTCGTAGTTTTTTCAATTACCTGGCGCATACTGAAAATCTGATCCTGACAGCCTCTCTGTGGTCTGAAACCACACTGGTTTTCATCCAACTTCCTCTCAAGGACTGATCGCACCCTCCCTTCCAAGATGCCAGTGAATACTTTGCCTGGTATACTAATCAATGAGATCCCTCGATAGTTGTTGCAATCCTTCCTGTTCCCTTGCTTATAGATCGGTGCAATTACTACTTTTGTCCAATCTGAGGGTACCTTACCAACACTCCACGCTAATTTGACTACTCTATGAAGCCATTTCATCCCTGCCTTCCCACTATACTTCACCATTTCAGGTCTAATTTCATCTATTCCTGCTGCCTTATGACAATGGAGTTTATTTACTATCCTTTCCACTTCCTCAAGCATAATTTCACCAACATCATTTTCCTCCTCCCCATGAGCTTGGCTGTTTGCAACACCACCATGATGATTTCGTTTTACATTGAGAAGATTTTTAAAATATTCCCTCCACCTCTCCAGTGATTCCCTCGGATCTATTATGAGTTCACCTGAGTTACTCAAAACACTGTTCATTTCCTTTCCCCCCCCCCTTCCTAAGATTCTTTATTACTGTCCAGAAAGGTTTCCCTGCTGCTTGACCTAGCCTTTCCAGGTCATTACCAAAATCTTCCCATGACTTCTTTTTCGATTCAACAACTATTTGTTTCGCTCTGTTTCTTTCATTTACGTACAAATCCCTGTCTGCCTCGGCCCTTGTTTGGAGCCATTTCTGATAAGTCTTCTTTTTACGTTTACAGGCTGCTCTCACTTCATCATTCCACCAAGATGTTCGCCTTTTCCCATCTTTACACACAGTTGTTCCTAGGCATTCCCTTGCTGTTTCTACTACAGCTTCCCTGTATGCCACCCATTCACTTTCTATATCCTGAACCTGCTTGCTGTCTACTGTTCGAAACTTCTCACTAATCATATCCATGTACTTCTGTCTAATTTCCTCGTCCTGGGGATTTTCTACGTGAAATCAAAGACATAAAAATTACTCTAAATAATAGATCGTAAAATATCAATCAACATCTCAATAAGGAATTTTATAAATATTCACTTCACAAATAATTAATAGGTAATACAAACCTTAAAGGTAAACATTCAAAAACTATCCGGGCAACGCCGAGTACTGCAGCTGGTAAGTGCTTACAATGTGTTGGACGTTCTGATTTGCTGCATTCTTCAATCTTTTTAACAGCTAAATGCTAAGCAAACTCTCTACTGTATTATTTTATTTTCTTAGGTTTAATTCGTGCCAGTTTGATTAATGTTTATTACAGTATTTTACTTAAAAATTTTATCTTTATATAGAAATATTTTTCAGATTCAGCTAACACTATTAATTCTTGTCAATTAATAGGTATAAATATTTGTTAGATAACTTTTAGTCCACTCTGTCGGCTTAACAAGAATTTCACGAACTGACTCTGCCAGCGGTAGAAAATTTCCAATGCTCAGATAAAAAGCATGGAGGATTTAAATTTTTTATTTGATCTGCCTTTACTGATTTTCTTACAACTTTTTACGACCGAGCTCGATAGCTGCAGTTGCTTTGAACCCCACTGTCGGCAGCCCTGTAGTTGTTTTTCCGTGGTTTCCCATTTTCACACCAGGCAAATGTTGGGGCTGTACCTTAATTAAGGCCACTGCCGCTTCCTTCCCATTCGTAGGCCTTCCCTGTCCCACCGTCGCCATAAGACCTATCTGTGTCGTGCGATATAAAGCAACTAGCAAAAACTTGTTTTACTTCGCACTGACACAGATAGGTATTATGGCGACGATGGGACCGGAAAGGGCAAAGAGTGTGAAGAATGGGACAGGAAAGGGAAAATAGTGAGAAGGAAGCAGCCGTGGCCGTTATTTATTTATTTATTTATCTATTTATTTATTTATTTATTTATTTATTTATTTATTTATTTATTTATTTATTTATTTATTTATTTCCGTGAGTCTATACAGAGTTTTCCTTCATTGTTAGACCCTGTGTAATATCCAGACCTAAACGAACTTTTTCAACTTATTTACTGAACAAATACACAAACAAACTAAGCAAAATAATTAGGATCAAATGGCCCACGGTCAACTCCGTTTTGGAGATCGGATAACCATGGTACTACGGAAACTAGATGAACAAAAACAAAATGACATAAACTAAAGTGAAGTAAAGTAAAACGGCAATCGTCTGCAATACTACACAGGAAGGTTAAAGACATTCCTGCCTCTCCTGACTGGACACGCAAATCTTCGCACGTTCCACACCTCATACCGTCCTCTCTCTTGACCCACTAAAACTTGCTGATCCAGTCATAAAATTGCATCACCTGCCGCGTTTGTATGCACATTCTCCTCACGTTGCAACTTTATTCTTTAATACTTGCCTATCACCGCTCATCATTATCTAAATTCCGCCTCTTATCATTCAAAATTTCCATGCCATTACTACTATTCTTTGCATACCTCCAACTCTATCTCTTATCTTTCAAGTATACTTTAACCATACTCAATCGCATTTAAAGTTCAAGCCAGACTTCACATTCAATTATGTTAAATTATACCACCACGTACAATTCAAATATCCTATCTTACCATTCGGATCTTTGCCAACTACAATCATTCTAGCCTTTCATTAATTACCATCATTCTTTACAGACCACTAAATCAACCTCTTAATCAAATTACTCTTCCATTCACTTATAATTCAAATCTACTTAACTATAATCACTATTAGCGTTCATTGTACATTTCGAATACAATTAACAAACACACTCCACCGTATACCAAATTTAACTTCGTAACATCTTCCAGTCTAATTATTTACAAATCGAACCAACATTCATTATTTCCACTCGCTTTCTAATTTGATCACACTCTACATATAACTTCATCCCTCTTCACCTTAACTTACCATTCAAATATACATAACTTTAATCACCTTCCAAACTAATTATACTTTAACACCATTACCTTGCTTACTTACTAATACTACTTGACTTTTTACTTCTAGTGGCTATTCCTTCATCACTTTTACCTCACCCCACAGTTCTTTTAAACTTAAGCTCTTCCCTTTACTCATAGTCCTTCTTACTTCTGCTTACTCCCTCAAATCATTATTTTCACTATGCGTGTGTCCAATTGCCTTTTCTTGTGTTTTTCCTTCCAACGGCACTTCCTGTATCCTCATTTCTTTTCTTGCACTGGCCTCTAATCTCATTTATTTTCCTGTTTCCTTCTAAAACCGCTGCTATGATCTCACTGTTACTAAGTGCTCCTCCATTTCTATTATGCACGTACTCTCCGGCCCTACTCATTTCTTCCTATTCTTCCAATGCCTGAAGTTTCGTCACTGTACAACCTCAAGTCCATTATTCCCATTGGTCACCATCAGTTTCTGACCCGTAATATGCGGTCTCAACCCTTGCAGTCTTGCTCTCACTAGATGTTTCTTTAAAATTTTTAAATTCTTACTCCCATCTCTTTCCATATCCCTCTTAATCCAACTTTTTCACTGTGCAGATTGCCGTCATTTCTTGTCACTATGTCCACCATCAATGTGGATAACAGCGTCACTTTTATAGGTCTGTGCCCACTCACCTTTCCTACTCTTTCAGCATCATCTATATTGACTTCACTTAAATTAATTTTCATTTTTTTGGATGACATCTGCCACTTTATAAATAATGTCCACTTAAGCTTCTGCCTTTTCTTCCGGCACACCGTAAATAAATATGGATTTCTTCCTGCGTTCTAGACTGCTGGCTTCTATTTCTTTCTCACATTCAACACCTCCTCTTCCATATTTTCTCCCTTACTAACACAATTTCTCTCTCATTGTTTTCCACTTCAGCCTTAGTTTCATTGGTGTTTTCCTGAATCCACTGTCTCGTCTTTTCGTGCTTCTTAACTTGCTCCTGTATCATCTTTTTTAACTGTTCAAACGGATAGAGCTCTTCCTCTACCTCCTTTACCACCTTCCTTATGACTTCTACGTCCTCCCAGGTCATGTTGCCACTGTTCTGCGGGCCTGGATTTACTTCCACGCCCCCCATAACCAACAGCACAGTGACCATCGCTGCCATCAACAGCATCTCACCCTTCAATCCCATCTCCACTTTACCTTCCTTTCTTTTGGTTGTTCCCTTCTTCATTCTTCCCTGTCATTTTCCGATAACGACCCGATATTGTGCAATACCGATCATCTTCTTCGTCACACTCTACTTGACCCGTCCACTCCCCCTCTTACTCCACTCCGCTCATCCGGCACACTCATCTCGGTACGTCCGTTCCCGTTGCTTGCTTAGGCTAGACTGCCGTGGCCATTATTAAGGTATAGCCCCAGCACTTGGTTGGTGCGAAAATGGAAAACTACGTAAACCATCTTCAGAGCTGCCGACAGTAGGGTTCGCCCCCACTATGTCCCAAATGCAAGTTCACAGCTGTGCGCCCCTAAATGCTCGGCCAACGTGCTCGGTGGAATATTTCTAACGCAATGTGACTGATTATCAAAGATCCTGCAGTTCAGCAGTGTGACCAACGAAGTTGTAAAATCAATGAACAATAGGGCACTTGTTGTTTTACTGTCTTTTAGATCTGATGGATTTTTTGCTCAGTGTTGTTTAATCACTGCATGGCGAAAATTGGCGGTGGGAATAAGACTCCATTTGACAGTTTGCAATAGAACTACAACGCTACAATGCTGCTTCCTGTTATTGCCATACTTAAGCAAGAGATAGAGACCAGGCTTCAAGATAATAACTTGGATGTTCTCAGTGGCGTATGTTGAAGGGTACCAAGTATCGGTGAAGCCCAAACGTCAAATGAGAACGATGGGAATCTAAAGCACATTATAATGTAAGCATGTGACACGTCGTTCTATTTACAAAATTTCAAAGCAATTAAAAAACGTTGCACGTATTTCTGAGAGCAAGGCATTGGACATGTATCTTACAGCCCAGGCTATGCGTCCCTCTCCCCTCGACCCACCTCGCGCGGCTTGCTGATGTATGCCCGATAGGTGCAGGGACCGGAGGATAAGTGTGCTAGGCTTCGGTCCATCAGATCGCCACTGCTTACTAACACCCATGCGTTCCTGCTCATGTATACTTCCTCACTTCATAGATAACAGAGTGCTGATATTACACTCCCGTTACTTCTACATCTTTGGAGGAACACACTGCAGGGCTGCTGTTATAGGAGTAATATAGTTTTCTTTTTATTGGTAGATTTCCTAAAATGAAATGCAATCTTTTAGGTTTAGTATTCTGTTTTGATGGTTGAATCAAACCCGTGATCATGGGTAGGACACCACAACTGATCTCCCGAGGAAGGCAATCAACCAGTGAACGACGCGCACGACCTGTGGTAATGCTGTAAAATTCAACGCATATATTTAATAATAATAATAATAATAATAATAATAATAATAATAATAATAATAATAATAATAATAATAATAATAATAATAATAATTTGTTATTTTGCTTTACATCGCACAGACACAGGTAGGACTTATGGCGACGATGAGAAAGGAAAGCAATACGAGTGGGAAGGAAGCGGCCGTGGCCTTAATTAAGGTACAGCTCCAGCATTTGCCTGGTGTGAAAATGGGAAACCACGGAAAATCATATTCAGGGCTGCCGACAGTGGGGTTCGAACCCACTATCTCCCGCATGCAAGCTCACAGCTGCGCGACCCTAACCGCACGGCCATCTCGTCCGGTAATAATTACAATGATGCATGGAATCTGTTTAGGATTGGTGGTGACCTAATGAGGATGAAATGAATGGGAAGACGTCATAAACACCCAGCTCCAAGCCAGGGGAATTAACAATACGAGGGATTTGATTTTGAGAACTGAACTGGCTCAGTCGGACCAAAGGCAAGCATTCTAGCCATTTAGCCATAAAGCCGGACTTTAATTTTGCTAAACTTAGGCTACCATATCCACTGATCAGGTGTTGAGCATTGACAGTAGCAGTGGCCAGGGCAGTAGCTTCTGAAACAGTCTTGACAACACAGTAGGGTTCTCCGTTGGCACTTGGCTGCAGCTCAAAACTCTTAAAAGGCTTGACGTTCACTAAACCAACCATCGGATGGGAGTAACCTAAGTCTAGTGGTAGCCTACGTCTTGGACTCAGCAGATGCCACTGGATGTTCTCAACCATTTAAGTCAGGTTCTGAATGGAAACAAAGTAGACGTGGTCAGGGTAAAATGTGTTTTTAATTTTTCCAGTTTGGACAAGAAACTCCTTCTGCCTGAGCTGCAGTGTTTTGTTTTTATGAAAAAAATGAATCAAAAAGAAATATATCCAGAAAAGAGCTGCCGTTTATGTAGAGAAGTACTTGAAAAGTGTGTTCAATCTCATTTCCACATTTCCAAATATTCAGTCGAAAGTTCCAATGATTTAGCATCCTGTGAGAGATTTTTTCATTCCTTGCAGCATTTAAAGAACATCCTGCAGGAACATGATAGTCCAGGAGAGGTAATCCTCTTTGACCGTTTGGCTATCAAAAGGAGTACTGATGTTTCCTTTTCAAAAGTACTTTCAAACAAATTCAAATAGAATTTTGTGTGTAAATGCGATAGGATCAGATTACGTTACATAAGAAAGGTTTCTTTTTTTGTCCATGTTGGGTGCTTGATTCTTACTAGGCTTTGTTTTTTTGTCCATGTTGGGCGCTTGATTCTTACCGTTCTATACAACAACAAATAATTTACTTTAACATAATCAATTTTATTCATACAACTCAACACCATCTTCCAAAACTACAACCAAGGAAACTACACTGGTGTCCACAAGTTAAGCATAATCACTAAACGAGGCCATACCGCCTGATAGGAATGTCAGACGGATTGCTGAAAAAACGGAAGCTGACTCACACACCATATGTCGCACAACTTGTCCAAAAAACCAGTGTCAGAAAGGTTCTGATAGCTTGGCAATGTCTTTCACAACAAAATATGCTGTTAATAGGGTGTATGGTTGCCCCAAACGGCACACATGCTTCGAGGCGACGTGGCATGCTCTCTATCAGATGGTCCAAGAGCTCTTGTGGCAGTCGATCCCATTCCTCCGAAAGGGCAACGCGAAGGTTTGGGTGGGTTCTTGGTGGAGGCTGACGGGATGAAATCCACCTCCCCAATGCATCCCAGGCATGTTCTATAGGATGAAGATCCCCAGACCTCGCTGGCCAGTCCATTCGATGAATGTCTTCCCCAGTCAGAAATTCTTCCACCAAAGCAGCGCGGTGCGGTCTGGCATTATCGTCCATTAAGAGGAAGTCTGGACCAACCGCACCTCTTAAGAGTCAAACATGTGATCTCAGTACCTCATCCCTGTATCCCCGAGCGTTAACAGTGCTCCGCGGACCACCCATGAAGATGTGCAGGCCAGTACGGCCATTCAACGTAATGCCGCCCCACACCATGACGTCACCACCATACTGGCCCTGTTCCACGATGTTCCTATGGTTGTATCGGCTACCCGGATCTCTCCAGATTAATGTACGACGGGAAACGTTCTGCAAACTGAAGCAGGATTCATCTGTGAAGAGCACATGCCTCTATTCATTCATGGTCCAGTTTCGATGTTGACGGCTCCACAGTAAACGGGCCCGTCTCTGTGCTGGAGTGAGCGGGACGCACACCGTTGGACGTCGGGAAAACAACCCTGCTGTTCTGAGCCTCCGGTACACAGTTTGCCGGGAAACGGCAACCCCTGAGACGGCTGCAAGCTCTGCCGACAATTGTCTTGCAGGTGCACGCCGATTTCGTCGGATGGTTAAGGCCAGATATCGGTCCTGCTGTGGGGTGGTTACCCTTCGTCGACGTGGTACTGGCCTACGACTAACATCTCCTGTGTCTCGAAATCGTCTCCAAAACCTGGAAATGACACTTTGTGGCACATTCAAGGAACGGCGACTTCGGCCTGTGTCTGGCCTGCTTCCAGGCGGCCGACTATTTTTCACGGGGTCCAAATGGCGTCGTTGTGCCATTATGTTGTCACGTTCACCACGAGGCGCGAGCATCTAGACATAACCTAATACTGCCGTTAGGCTTGCGAACAACTGCTAGTGGGTTAGTGTAAGGCGTAACGCACACTAAAACAGGGCAAACACGACTGATGGAATATGGGGCGCAGGCATTGGCTGTGTTTACCATGCAGTTACGCTGCTAGTCAAAGCAGGGAACACTCCTTTCCTATACAGAGCGAACACGTAAGGTTGGTAGGTGCATATGTCGTGCGATTTTCGATCTATTTCCTATTACCCTGCTTACTCGTAACTTATGTTTAATTTTTGGGCACTAGTGTACATAACAACATAGAACAAAACACTGTCTTTCTTCTTCTGGAAATCGATTACTTTCACAAGGTATAACTTGCATTCTCGACATTATCTCATCTTGCAAAATGCAGTTTTGCAACACATCCACAAACTGAAGTGAACATTCTGAAAATTATAGCCTTACACTGCACTCAAGGATGTGAGCCACTACAAGTCTAGTTTGTTGAGTGGTCAAACAGGTCTACGACAGCGAGTCTTGAATTCACTCCTGTTTTCATTTCCGGAGATACTACTGGTAACATCTTCGTTGATTACTCTCTTACCTGGAAAATCACAGTGAGTCTTGGAGCTATTCCTTTTTTCAGTTCCGGAGTCACTACTGGGAACATCTTTGTTGACTGTTGCTTCTCCTCTTCGGAGTTTTGAGGCATTGTTAAAATCCTTCTTCTCAAGCTGGTTTGTCTCTAGAGGATAAAGTCGTTGTACTGGACGAAGCAAGTCACCACTTGCTGTCTTAATCCTAACCAGACGAATCACGTTGTCTCTTCCAGGTAACAGCTGCACCACTCTTCCTAAGGACCAGTTGATTCTTTTCTTGTTATCGCTCTCCACCAACACGATGTCTCCGTGATCGGAGAAATCTCAAGTATTCTTGTTTGAAGCGATATCTAAGGCTCTCTCGAACAGATTCTAGATAACGTCATCTGTCGTTCAAACTGCAGGATTGAACTAGGTCTAAGTCGGTTACATAATTTCTCTCTAGATTCTGTAGGAACACAGAGGGGCGTGGTGGCTTGAGTTCCCCTTCTTCAGAAACATAAGTTAGAGGCCGGTTGTTCATCAGATTCTCACAATCTCACAAATGAGTACATATTTCTTGATAATCTAGACAGCTTTGCCCAGATTACGACGTAGCAAATCCTTTAAAATCCGAATAAATCTTTCCCTGAATACTCCCCACCAGACTGCCGTGGGAGGGTTCATATTCCAGCTAATTTTCAGAAGACTGCATGTCTTCTCTATTTCAGTCCAATCTAATTGTTCCAGGGCTCTACGAAGTCCTTTGAAATTCGTCTCATTGTCAGAATAGATGGGATTCACACTTCCTCTTCTTGCAACAAATCTGCGTAAGCTTCCGTAATAAGTGAAGTGATCAACTCCAGATGCACAGCCCGATAAACCGCACAAGTGAAAATAACAATCCACCCCTTGTTTGCACCTCGTAGAAATACAGGGCCTGCTAGGTCTGTACCAGTGATCTGGAAAGTACTCGATACCTTGATTCGAACCAGTGGTAATGGAGGGAAAAGTAATTCCAAAGCTTTAGCAGAGTTACGACGACAGATCACACATAGCCGAACAACTGCTGCCACAGCTCGTCTTCCTCTAAGAACCCAAATCCTCTGGCGCAACAAAACAGGTAGAGTGTGTCCCAGCATGATTATGAAAGTAATGAAATTGTTCCATCATCCTTTCAACCATTACGTGTCTTGATGGAGATAAAATTGAACAGGTATGTTCTGGAGTGTCGTCAGAATTAACAACTCTTGATTTCATGAGAAGAATTCCTTCGTTATCTGGGAACACCTGCAGATTTTTCAATTGCTCCTTTCTTTCTTCTTCATAAAGAGCTTCACTCTGGATAAGGAAGAACAGCTTCTTCTCAGCATAGAGAAATTCTTAGTTACCAATTTCTGTAGATACACGATCCCTATGATTACATTGTCTGAATCTCAAACTCAAGCAATAGTCCTTACGATTTTAGAGTATCCAGAGAATCGTGAGCTTGGTTGCACTAAGATCGTTTTCACAACATTGATCTTGGTAGTTACAACTGTGTTCCTTCTTTCCCTGTTGACTTCTTCCAATACTGGTCCAGGAGGGTTAGAGACCCATTCTTCTTCTTTACTTTTAAGCCACGAGGGGCCCTCCCACCATCGGCATCTCCAAAGCTGTGTTGGTGAGTAACCTCTAGACAGCAGGTCTGATGGATTGAGACTGTCCGGAATGTGCCTACATAAATCAGCCTTACTGTACTCATGAATTTCTTTTACTCGATTCACTACGAACACAGACCAATGCCCTTTGTTTTCTATCCAGAATAAGACTACTGTTAAATGGCCCAATATATTCCTTTGAAACAACTCCAGTAGGACAGTTATCTGCACAAAATGCTTCTTTCGTTTTAATCAGCCACGTCCTTCAAATGAGTTGGGGCACCGTCCAGAAGGTGGTTCAGTATTGGAACCAATAAGAAGGGACTGGAACACACATCAAAAACCACCCTCTAATATCTAAACGAGGCGACTTTTCCCTTATCCCACAAAAGAACACGAAGCATATCTCTAGCTTCAGGATCAATATAATCTGCAGGAAGGCCTTCTCTGTATCTGCAATTAGACATATAGGGTAGGATCGGAAAATGGTGAGTACGGATGGAACAAGGTCAATGCGGTTTGGTCCAAGTCCGAGGCACTTATTTAAGGAATGGCCATTTCTGTCCTTGTTGGAAGCATCAAACACTGGCCTAACCTTTGTAGTGCCACTGTCTTTCAGCACAGCTTGGCAAGGCAGATAATGCCTAGGTCCATCCGAAACCTCGTTTTCAACGCCTCCAATGATCCCCTTGTTTATCCATTCTTGAAACTCTTCATCACAATCCTGAAATTTCTGCACTCCTCGTAACTTTCTTGAAGTGCGCAACAGTCATTTCTCAGTAATTTCACGGTTTTATTACAGAGAAATACAGCCGACAATCCAGGGTAGTTTAACAATGTAGCGTCCAGATGCTTCTTCTCTCTATCCAATCTTATCGAAGAACATCTTGACCTGTTGTTCCCTCTTTTCCTTTCTGATCTGCTCGCCAGGATCTTTTATACCCTTAGCTTCAATTTCCCACAAATCTGCCACTCTTGTTGATTGAGTCAATGTAAGTAGAGCATAAGACGAGACAGTTCGTGAGGTGGTCTCAGAAGGGCCCTTAAGTGTTCACCCCAAACAAGTTCTTACAGCCACCAGATTCTTGTATACATGCACAAAGTCTGCCGTGATTGTCTGAGCCCAGACATCAGCTCCTAACAATACCTGCACTTCACTAGCACTGTTATCATCACATTGTCTAACAGCGGTAAGTACAACTCCCTTATCCTTCAATGAATTAAACAAGTCAGCATAAACTAGGGGAACACTACCACAAACACTTCACATCTGCTTTCCTGATTCATACCCAACAGAGTTATTTGATAGGACTCGAAGCAAGCAGGTGCTGTTTTCCTACCTCCAAATAATATTTGACTAAGGTTATCTTTCCTGTTTGTCCCAACTATAATTTCGTAGCACAAGACTTCTTCATGAAGCTTTTCTGCGATCTATCTACTGTCACAAAGAACTCTCACTCTGGGTGTGGATCCACCAACACCTATCTTAGGTCACATGTCCTTCGTTGATACCTGCTATCTTGCTAACTGTATTTGAAGCTGAATCGTTTTAGATTCATCTGAGGCTGTCTTCACACACATCAAAGCATAATATTTCCCTCTGCAAAACGGACACTTCACTAAAATCTTACACTTAGCACTCGTATGTCCCTGCCGTGTACACCTAAAACAAGCTGTCTTTTTCTTCAACGTCCCTTGGCGTTCTTCTAGAGATCAATCAATAGCTACAGCAGAGTCTTGAGAAGGATGTGTAGTTCTGCTACAAAACACGCACACTATTTCTCTGTTCTTGTTTTCCTTACTAACCGAAACATCCTCTACTGAAATTAAAGCAGTCACTGAAGGTACTTCCCTCTTCTTAATCTTGATTTTATCGTCTTGCTTAACTCGATCTACCCTCTCATTAGCTTCAAAAGAACCTTGCCTCAACTTAAGTCGTTCTTACTCTTCAGCTTCAGTCTTTAAGAAGGCTAACAGTTCTGCCAAGTAACAGTCAGGTTCCTTGGTAGACGTTTCTTTCGAAACACGGTACCTGTCCCAAGTTTTAAACATAACCTCTGGTAAGGCACTCTCCACAAGGGGAAATAACATTGCTGCATAGTTCTCCGTTGTCACTCCTAATGAATCAAGTGCTCTCAATAGGGTTGCCATAAGGTTCAGGATGAAATTCAGGACACTAACATCGACAAGTTCCAACCATAGACGCCGAATCCACGGAAGCACTTGCTCCTGTACATATAGTGGTACGGGGACGCAATCGTGTTTTTGCTCCCATAAGAATATTTGAAATTTTCATCCTTGCCCCCGTGTTCAAGACCAAAAGTAAGCGCCTATGATTTCAACTAGTGTATTTGGGTAATTCCATATGATCTCTCTCATCCGTTACCAAAAGACACACTTGATATATGTTAATATTAAAAATAAAATAGAGATATAATAAGAAATCATACTTTATGTAAAACACCTACCTTACAGACCACTCCAAAATTATATAATATTCAATGTTATTTGCATAGAATTTTAAGTAACGGATGGGACAGATCACGTGCAATTGCTCATTTCTCAATAACACGAATAAATGAAAACTAAAAACAGCATTTATTTACCTTTGCTTAAAGATATTTATAACACAAAAGTGCCTTCCCTGATGCTGATACCAATCATACTCTTCTGAACCTGACACATTTTTTAACAACTCATCATTTTTTAAATGTAATCGTGAAATTCCTGCCAAGATATTTCTTAAAAATTGTATTGCAGCAATAATATTGATTTAACAGATTCTACTCTCAGTCTATTTCTATCACCTGTCCATTGCGAATTCATTAAAGAAAACATTCTTTCTACACATGCATTATGGCCAGGTAAACAGAAATAGAACTGAGCCAATTTAAGCAATTCAGAATATTGCTCACTGGATTTACATTGCTTTAAAAACTGAGCCCATTTACGATACTAGCTAATATGCATAAAACATCATTTTCATCATTATTCAACACGCTGCTCCCGGGCGAAAGTAGACATCGTTAGCGTAGGTCAAGCCTGTTACCATGATAACGTCAGGTACTGACGTCAGACTCTGCTTCAGGATGACCAACCAAAAAAATTCCACTCCCTTTCAAAAACATTTGAGCAACATTTTAAATAATTTTCTCTGGTTGTTAAAATTCAGGATATTTAGGGATTTTAAAAAATTCAGTCAGGATGTTGGGACACATGCTCAAATTCAGGACAATCCCGCTTTTTCAGGACGTATGGCAACCCTAGCTCTCAAATGTCCTTTCAGACTGTCATAGAGTTGTGCTATAGATCTTAAGCAGTCTTTCTTTAACACCAAGGATATAAGTTCCCTAACGTAGTACCGTACTATTCAATATCGGTACCGGTACCTAAGTAACTCATCCTTCCCATACCTAGACTTCAACAATTTATAGTTTTATAGTTTTCCTTGGAAGGAGGGAAGTTTTCTACCATTTCTGAGCAGGTGAACCAGGTTCCATACACTAAATCAAATAAACAAATTCGACTTCATCTTTAAGGCTGCCATTTTCATGTATGTTAGTAAATTGCGCCTAAAACCCAAACCAATCTTTCACATTCCCATCAAACCTTTTGAGCTCTAGTTTTGGTAGTCTTAATAATCTCTAATTGGAAGAATTTGAACAGTTACTATTGACTTCAGAAACAACTCGATCTACAACTTGTAAGGCCTGTACCTTTTCTCTATCCTTTGCACAAATCAGTTCATACTCACTGCAATTGTCGATCTTTGTTTCAAGAACGACATATTCTAGATTTTTCCTTTGCAGCAGTTCATTGTAGACATCATCAGTAGGTACGTTTTAACTTCTCGTATCTTTCCACAAGTGAAGAATACTTGCTACGAATTTACCCGTGGTCAAAATCGGCAAGATTCAGTAGGTACCGTAGGTAGGTACTTGGGAAAGTTTTAAAATACAAATTGTTATAGAACGCTAAACTATAATCATACAAACTTGAATTAATTACAGGGAACAGATCTGTGTGGTTTCGTAAAAAAACTGTGAAAGGGAAACCCCACTTACTAGCTACACGTAAGTCCATCAGTCAGTGATTTCTCATCTTCTGATGACAATACACGAGGGCTACCATAACTCATACGGTACAATTTTTGTTTGCCACCTTCCTCTGTAGAGTAGACCGGTATATTAAACAACTCTGATGCCTCCTTGAATTACATACCGGTACCTCCAAATTTTACACATTTTCATGTTTTGGTTACACTGCTATTTTGTGGTTTATTTTACTAAAAGAAATAAATTTATTCATTGTTTGCGATGATTACATTCTTATTTTAAACATAAACTTTCCCAAATGAAATATTAAAGTGTAAGTTTATCCATTTTAGTCATAGTACCAAACCTAAATTTGAAATTCTTAAAGTGTATTTGAAATTCTTAAAGTGTGGTTTCGTAAAAAAACTGTGAAAGGGAAACCCCACTTACTAGCTACACGTAAGTCCATCAGTCAGTGATTTCTCATCTTCTGATGACAATACACGAGGGCTACCATAACTCATACGGTACAATTTTTGTTTGCCACCTTCCTCTGTAGAGTAGACCGGTATATTAAACAACTCTGATGCCTCCTTGAATTACATACCGGTACCTCCAAATTTTACACATTTTAAGGCCATTTCCAAAGTCTCATGGGTAAAATCATCGCATTTCCTGCTCCCACTCTCTCGTTTGTTCTTTCTAGGCATGGTGATAAATATCTGGAAAATAATTCAAGGTGTCCCAAGTTACCCCACATCATACATTTGTTTATGAAATCTCACTTATAGGTACTATAGACTATCAGATATCAGCTCAATACGGTACATTGTTGTTACATTTAATAAATTCTAGGTTATGTGGGACACTAATAAACTGATTTTAGTGATACCGGTACTTTAGCTCTCCTTGGTATACGAAGTTTTACAAGGCAAACAGAAATAATAATGAAATTAAATCACAACTATTATGTACATATCTCAACTTATAACCTAAAGCTTGAATTTTAGACAGTGTTCCTGAAACATTCACTTCAGATGAGAATAACAAAAACACTATTAGCATTATATGCAGAGTAGGTAATTTTAACCAACATAAATATACCCAAAATTGTCCCAAGTTTCCCTCCAGTCCCAAGTAACCCCACTCGACGGTAGTTCTTCAAGCTTATTCACCTCGAGGCCTAGGGAGTCTTTCATTTTCATGCCCTTCGTGGCCCTTGTCTTTGGCTGATACCTTCATTTTTGAAGTGTCAGATCCTTTTCATTCTTTCTCTCTGATTAGTGTTTTATAGAGGATGGTTGCCTAGTTGTACTCCTCTTAAAACAATAATCAGCATCACCACTACCACTCTTACTTTTACAGATAAAAACAGGCCATGCAAGAAATAAATTATTAGGTCTACTTTTTAATTCTGTATGGATGTTCTCTGCTTTAAAGAGGTCTGGTTATTAAATTAAAATGATTAAAGAATATAAAGGAAAGACAGAGAATATTAGGAATAATCAAAATGCTCAAATTACACCCTTGGTTCCACTCATTTTCAGCTACCTCTAAATGTAATGTACATAATTACACATACAATTGTATGATGCACACTTGTAGGCCTACTGTAAATACTCTTTTACTTTTAAACTCCTCTAGACATGATCCCTATGGGTAGGGGTGGTAGAATATATCATTAGTATACCCTGTCTGTTGTAAGAGGCGACTGATGGGGGACCAGGGAATCTGGCCATATCATTTGATCTCACCTCATCCCCTACCCTGTATCAGGAACTTGGACTAATGGATACTAATAGATAGATATATACTGTATTATTATTATTATTATTATTATTATTATTATTATTATTATTATTATTATTATTATTATTATTATTATTATTATTATTATTATTTATTATTAATTAATAATTAGTAATATTAGTAATTAATAATATTAATTATAATATTAATTAGTAATATTAGTAATTAATAATATTAATAAATAATAATAATAATAATAATAATAATAATAATAATAATAATAATAATAATAATAATAATAATAATAATAATAATAATAATAATAATCTATAGAAAATAAAATTACAATTTTGCATGGACATTTCATATTTTTGCTCTCAAATCTCTTTTCAAATATTATGTACATATTACAAATTATTTGAATATTTTAAAAGTGTTGATTTGATTATATTTGCACTATATATTGTCAATTTTAGTCCATGTTTGAAAACCTATAATGAGGTTGAAAATGGTCCCTTTATATAAGTGATCTGACATCATATTAAACGGTAATGAATAGATGGACCTTCATTTTAATTTCTTATTAATGTGGCTGTTATTCGTCGCTTTCGAGACTAGGCCTGCTCGATTGCTCTCACATAGGCTGAGTGGCCTTCAAACCAGTCCTTAGATCCACGTGAAAATCATTGACTTTGCCAGGGATCTAACCTGAAACATCTGCGCTTACCTGGCTTACTACCTGTTGACTGTGGGGCTGGTTTAATATAAACAATATATTGTAATTTTAAGTTGAAGTTGTCTCAAAACCATTTAATTTAATTTAATTTTATTTAATATTTATGATAACCAGGTCAAAACACACTATTCAAAATACAAGTTTTCTCTTGCAGACAAACAAATATCACACTACCAAATTTCATTTCACTGAGGCAACTTAACTTGGAACACATGAACTCATATTTGTAATAATTGAATTCTTATAATATTGTATTCCAAATAAAATTGAAATCAAGACTTAATTTCCATGATAAAGTTGTTACAGACTTGTACATCATAGTGTCTGTATTCATAGCCTAATTACAGGAATTACAGGAATTATACTACCTGTATTTGTCTTAATCTTTCTGTTTCTTACCTTGTCCTATGTTTATCCAGATTTCTTCTTATGTTATACTTCCCACATCAACATTGAAGATCTGTCAAAATGGCTCCTTAATTAATGAGTGTTCAATCCTGCCATCCTGATTAGGGGCTGAGAAGAACTGGATATAGAAGAAATGGGATTGATGAGCAGACAGCTAATCTATTCAAAGATGGCAGTGTATGTAGAAGCAGAGACTGTGTTTCTTTTTCTCTTTCATCTCACACTGACCCCCTGTGGGTGGGGGTAATAGAATAACACCCATGGTATCCCCTGCCTATCGTAAGAGGTGACTGAAAGGGGCTTCATGGGTTCTTAACTTGAGAGCGGGGGTTGGCGACCACGGGGCCCTCAGCTGAGTTATGGAATTACTTCCACTTGCTTGTGGCAGGCTCCTCACTTTTATCAATCCTATCGGACTTCCCTTGTGCGACCACAATGGTATTAGAGCACTCAAGGCCTAGGGAGTTTTTCATTTTCATGCCCTTCGTGGCCCTTGTCTCTCTTTGGTTGATACCTTCATTTTTTGAAGTGTCGGATCCCTGTCATTTTTTCTCTCTGATTAGTGTTATATAGAGGATGGTTGCCCTGTTGTACTTCCTCTTAAAACAATAATCATCACCACCTCTTACACTGATCTGTCATTGTGATTTTCTATCATTTGCTCCCTTTGATGTTTCCCTCTTTCCGTATATGACTTAATTTGCAACTTTTTGTTTCTTGTCATTACTTATCCATTAGTTTCTTTTTCTCCTTTTGCATTTATCCTGTGTCCCTAGTATTTTACTACTTCTATTTCTTTATCATTTTGTCCCTTCCTTTAATCTCTGTCAACCAGCTTTCTTCTTATCCTGCACTTTCTGCATTAAGACTGAAGATCACTTAATGAATGTTGAAGTCTGCCCTCCCAGTGAAGTTAAGAAGTAGGAATGAGCTTGTTTCTGGGGGCTGAGAAGAAATAGTTGCAGAAGAACTGGGGTTGATGAAGAGAGAGCTAATTGTATTTGCAGACAGCAGTGTATGAAGATATGGAGATTGTGTGTTTTCTTTATATTTCTCTCTCTTCCCACACTGACTCATCATTGTGCTTTTACCCTATTATGTCATCCTCTTCATTTTTTTTTCTTTCAATATGTAACTCAAGTTGTTTATTAAATGGCCAAATACCAAGCTCAAAATTATGTACTGTAGTACCCTACAATATATGCTAGGTACCTGATTAGTGACCTGTCTGTGTGATTTCTTTTTTCTTAGTAGTAAACTGAAAATCATTTCTACATTGAGCATAATCATCTTGTTAGCATAGATAGATAGACAGATAAAGCTTTTATTTTCTGTTAGGGCTCTTGGTCCTTTCTTACACTTAACCACACACATAGTCTATTATTATTATTTCATACAATGACATTGTTTAACTTAAAATACTAAGAGCTACAAATAACACTAATTTTTAAGACAAAAATATGAATATATACACGCAAAGAAAGAAAGAAAGAAAGAAAGAAAGAAAGAAAGAAAGAAAGAAAAAGGATCTGCCTACATAATACAGATTTGAAAAAATAAATTCAATGCACAATGAAAGAAATACAAATGTAAATACTATACTAATATACTAACTAATTGTATCCTTGCAATACTAGATCTAAGTTAAATACTGTAGTTACTACTGGCTATGTTTAGGTTACTTCTACTTTGTAAATACAATAGGGATGTTTTTAATTTAATTTAAATTACCATATTAACCCAATATTTTATTTTATTGTGCAATAATCTCATATCATTTTCACACACAATCAGTCGTTCCACTCATACAGGTACCTTGCTGGAAGCACTTAACGAGGAACTGCTGGTAAGAGGTTTTAAATATACTTTCTGATGCAGCATCCTTTATGTCTTTGGGAAGAGCATTCCACCATCCCGAAGCGGTGATAGTAAATGATCGATGGTATGTGGTTGTTCGGTAGACAGGTATTTCTAGGAGGGACACTGAGTGAGTATCATGGAGATGTAAAGAACCAAGGTGACGAAAATTGCTGGAGAGATAAGCAGGGATGTCTTCCGAAAGTACCTGGTACACAAGAGTATTTGAATGTAGTTTATGCCTGTCGTCTAGCCGTAACCAAGATAATTGTTTATAGTAGGGAGAAACTCGAGAGCATCATACAAGGTTCTTGTCATTTAATGATACTATATACAAAATATTTATAGTTTATATGTGTGTCTTCTTGGTTTCTTCCCCAGGACTTCATGATCTGTGGGAGTGTATGGTGACGATGGAGTCTTTGGCTGTATCAGGAAGTACTTATTCTTGTGAATTCTCTGATCCGAGATTATTTTGCTACCGGTAACTCTTGTTGTTTCCTTATACCAATCGTATCGGGTATGCAAAAGTTGTAATGTCTTTAACATTTCTGTCTTTTATGACTCTTTTCTACCGCACAAGTTTACTTCATACCTGTGAGCTTACATTTGGAAGAAAGTGGGTTTGCATCCCACTCTCAGCAGCCCTGAAGATGATTTTCTATGGCTTCCCCATTTTCACAGCAGGCATATGCTGATTATTGACCTGTATTTGGTATGCAAGAGTTGTGATGTACCTTAATTAAGGCTATGGTTGTTTCCTTCCCAGTCACAGCCCTAATCTATTGCTGCCATAAGACCGGTCTGTGTCAATGTGACGTAAAATTGGCAAAATTTTGCACATTTCTGGGATGGAGAATGATACGCAGCCTTAGCTTTGTTCAGAATGTTTCACTTGTTTTGTTTATGCTTTACAACCTAAAGTAAAATTTGAAAGGATGTAAGCTGCAAGTAACCCTTAAGTTTTGTTATATTTTCTTCTTATGTCATAGTTAGAGCTTGGATTATATGTAATTACATATTCTGTTCCCATACATGTAACTACAAGAAAAGCTAAAATGTCTGTGAATCACGCTAAAAGAACCATTATACCAGGAGTTTAAAGTTACATATTTTTAAATATTTTGAAGCATAATAAATATTTTGATAAATATTACATATTTTAAATGTTTTGAAGAATATTGCACATTTGGAAAAAATATAATTCTTTTTTCACTAATTTTACATTGACTTAAGATTTTTAATTAAACACTTGAAAATAATTTAAAAAGTCCCTAACATCTAAAAATAATTAAATAATTTAATGTGAGGTATTCCATCAAAGAATCACATCCCTTAGTTATGTTGACGGTGCAAATCTTGGGTGTCTCCAGCTGTGTCTTTCAATCTTACCTTGCACAAACTTTGTCACATTGTTCTCCTCTGAGATCTAGTGACTCTTCTTTTGTGATCGCCTTCCTCAGTCCTTGGTTTAATGTCACATGTCTAAAGCGGCTTTTCTCTTTCGTTCTTTCTTTCTTTCTTTCTTTCTTTCTTTCTTTCTTTCTTTCTTTCTTTCTTTCTTTCTTTCTTTCTTTCTTTCTTTCTTTTTCCATTATTGCCCATGATTTACTTACATAAAGGCCTACACTCCATACAAAAGTGTTCAGAAACAGTTTTCTAATAAGCATATCTGTATTTCATGAGATCAAATTTATTCTCTCTTAATAAGGACCCTTCCTTGCTTAAGCAAGTCTACAATTGAATATTTCTTTGCCAGGCAATTTGAAATATGACCAATGACTTCATGTGAAGTTGAAAGGTCATTTTCTATACATAAGAACATCCTAACAGATGGAAGGCATTTGATGACCGCAGAAAATTTGGAAAAATGTTTAGTTATTAATTACACCTCCAAATTAAAATTAGAGGTTGAATAACATGTGCACTTTTAACTTTTCTTGGTTTTGTTTCCTTTCCTGTGTACAAGAATACATCAAATAAAGCTCATATATTAAGTTACAATTTTTTTAAAAATTACATATTTAACTACATATTTTGTCAATTTTAGCTACACATTTATGTAGCCTACATATTTCATTTTTATGTACATATAATCCAGGCTCTAGTCATAGTCCATGTGAGCATTTATGTTTTACTTTGTTTTGTAAAGAGTGAGGAGGATTATGGTGTTACTTTCCCACTTTGATTACTTTGTGTACATATGAATCTTGGACTGAACAAAAAGATGAGTTCTTCAGGAATATCCGGTTTCTCGTACCATGGTTCTAGTGGTAAATATGTCATGATGACTCAATTCTTATTATCCTGGAAATGTATAAGTATAGTTGCCAGCTGATATTATTCAAATTAAGGAAACAAATGGAGAACTGTGACTTACTACCTCTGTTTGCCTTTAAATTTTTTCCTCCTTCAATTCCTTGATGTTTGACAATCTGATAATTCACTTCCCGTACCCCTAAAATTATCAGATACTTTTAGCAGAATGTAGGACTTAATGCTCTAAATTGTAGGACAAAAATGTATGGAAATAAGCAATATTCAATGAAGTTTCTAAAAAGATCATTCATATTTAAAGTACATTTTGATTTGTTGCAAAATAACATGTCTCTTTAAAACATAATCTTAAAACTTAGAATAGTTTCAATGTTTGAAGTTACCTACATATTTAACTAAAAGTATACCCTTCACAGAGTCAATCAATAATCTTTTTCTCTCATTTGTCCAGTAATGGGAAATCAATAAAATAAACAAATCATTACATTATGTGCTGGAAGAGTGAAAAAATATTCTACAATTTTCACCTCCAAACACAAGTGTCGATGTAGTCAAATTACTTAAAAATTTATCTTTCCTTCATGACTTGCATCTTATTTTTAAAAATTGAATGTTTTGAATTTCTATAAAAGGAGGGCATTTATGAATGTTAAGAAATTCTTCCAGGTCCCCGGACAGAAGATTAAATTGTCTGGGATTTTCCGGATGCCCCATAACCTTAGTTCTTCCATTCACTGATGAAGTTTATCCCATATACTTTGGGCCCCCTATGGGTGGAGGCAGTAGAATACACCCATGGTATTCCCTGCCTGTCATAAAAGGCAACTAAAAGGAGACGCAGAGGCTTTCAACTTGGAAGCGTGGGACTGGTGACTATGGGTCCTCTAGGTGAATCTGGCATTGCTTCCACTTACTTGTGTAAGGCTCTTTTGCCTTCATCTTTCCTATCTGACCCTCTTGGTCAATTCTTGTTCTCTTCCGATCCCAGTGGTATTCGGTTTGTGAGGCCTAGGTAGTGTTTAGTTTTCTTAGCTGTTGTGGCCCTTCCCTTCTTTTACCCATACCTTCATTCTTTGAAGTATCAGATCTCCTCTTCTGATCAGTGTCAGTAGGGGATGGGTGCCCAGTTGTACTTTTTCTTAAGAAAGAAAAAACAACAATCACTACCACCACCACCACCACCACCACCACCACCACTACCATATATTTTGGATCAGTGAACCATTTCTGTTATATTTGTGAGGTATCAATTGGATTTTTTGTAAGTTAGTGCCGTTGTAACTTGTATAATTCTGCTCTTAAATTAACTATTCTGTTATGCTTGCATTTATTATTATTATTATTATTATTATTATTATTATTATTATTATTATTATTATTAAGAGAGTGGTTGAACTTGAATGTTACATGATTATTCAATTATGTCTTGTTTTTTTCCTTTTCACTTCCCAAAATCTCTTCATTCTTTGACTGTGGTCTTGTTTCCTTTGTTCAGTCCATACTTTCCCTGCTTGTTACTCTCTTTTACTTCAAATTTCACATTCATAATTTTATTTCTGAATATGTTTCTTTCATTTATCATTACCTTGTCAATACCTGCTTGCTGTAGATTTTCTTCTATTTCTTTCAGTCATTGTTTTTCTTTATTGAGCTATTAGCTACATCAAAAATCCTCTTTGTGAGTCTGCTGCTGTCCATTTTATGTAGGTGCCCATAGAACATTAGCTGGCACTTTCTGATCATGTTTGTGAGTCTGTTTGTGTATTCGTATACTTCTTTAGTTGGTCTCTTAATCCATATACCATCTCTGTGTATTGCTCCAAAAATCATTCTTAAGATTTTACATTCTATTTTTTCTATCTCTATGATACCTGATTTTTCCAATCGTGGTTGTTTCTGAAGTGTAAAGGGCTTCTGGTAATACAACTGTATTGTAGTGCCTGAGTTTGGCCTGTCTTGATATGTTTCTTTTATTGTTGTGTGTCCATGTGAGTTTGTACGCTTTCTGAAGTTTGTCTGTTTTGTCTGTGTTGGATGCCTTATTTGATCCTCTTATTTGTATATATTCGCCTAGATATTTGAATTTCTTTACTCTTGTGATCTTTCCCTACTTATATTTTGTGCTATTTGTTTTATGTCACACCAATTCAGATACGTCTTATGGTGACTATGGGATAGGAAATCATTTAGTATTTGACTTCACATTAAGAAATTAGCAGACACTAAGGAGACTGCAGAAACCTCCGTGGCTCAGGTGGCAGCGCGCCGGCCTCTCACCGCTTGATACCGTGCTTCAAATCCCAGACATTCCATGTAAGATTTGTGCTGGACAAAGCGGAGGCGGGACAGGTTTTTCTCTGGATATTCTGGTTTTCCCTGTCATATTTCATTCCAGCAACACTCTCCATTAACATTTTATTTCATGTATCAGTCATTTACCATCGCCCCAGAGGAGTGCGACAGGCATTGGCAGCTGGCACATTTCCTATCCCTGCTGCTAGATGGGGGCTTTATTCATTCCATTCCTGACCTGGTCGAATGACTAGAAACAGGCTGTGGATTTTCATTTCATAAAGAGACTGCCAGACTGGCAAGCCGGTGAATCATACCTGTGTCCATGACCTTGGCAAAGAAATATACGCCTGCTACCCTTCCTCACAGCAGATGCAAAGTCTCTACTACTTGCTGTGGCCCTATACAAATCGGTTAACCTCAATGAACAATATTTTGTGATTATTTCTGCTAAAAATTTTGTTATAAATTCAAGAAAATAAAGGAAAGAATTAGCTGATGATAAGACAACAGGGCTTGTACAAATTGCTTTTTTTAAAAATAATTCCTATAATTCCTAGCTTCAGCTGGTTAAATGGAATAAAAATGTAATGTTTTCTCAAAATATTTTGGGGGAACTCCCCCCCCCCCTAATCGCCGCTACTGGCCCTAGCATTTGCCTTGTGTAAACATGGAAAACCTGAGAAATCCATCTTCAGAGCTGCTGACAGTGGAGTTTGAATCCACTGCCTTCCAAATATAAGCTCATAGCTATGTGATCCAAACAATGTAGTTAACTTGCCGGATCAGGCTTGTTTCCATTCTTTTTTTTTTACAATCTGTTTTACATCACACTAACACAGATAGGTCTTATGGCGACGATGGGATAAGAAAGGGCTAGGAATGGGAAGGGAGCAACTGTGACCTTGATTAAGGTACAGCCTGGTATGAAAATGGGAAAACACAGAAAATCATCTTCAGAGCCGCTGACAGTGGGTTCGAATTCACTATCTCCCAAATGCAAGTTGATAGCTACGTCATCCAAACCACACAGCCACTTGCTCGGTATGTTTCCAATTATAGGCATATTCAAGGGGTGTGTCTCAGACTCCTACATTCTGCTAGATATAGTCTACATTAAAATATTTTTAAACATAATGAAGAAATAAAAGAAAGTAATCTATAGATATAAATAGACATTTTATCCTTGCTTAACCAGTGATAAGCCGGCCCCGCGGTGTAGGGGTAGCATGCCTGCCTCTTACCTGGAGGCCCTAGGTTCGATTCCCGGCCAGGTCAGGGACTTTTACCTAGATCTGAAGGCTGGTTCGAGTTCCACACGGCTTACGTGACTACAATTGAGGAGCCATCTGACGGAGAGATAGTGGTTCTGATCTAGAAAGCTAAAAATAATAGCCGAGAGGATTTGTTGTGCTGACCACACAACACCTTGTAATCTGCAAGCCTTCAGGCTGAGCACCAGTCGCTTGGTAGGCCATGGTCTTTTGGGGCTGTTGCACCATGGGGGTTTGGTTAGGTTTTTTCCGCAACTAACAAACCCTCCACAGATATTATAGGTATAAGAACGTAAAAAATTTCTTTGATGCAAGTGTTTGAATCTCACAATAGAAAGCAGGAGGTTAATGATAAAAGATCATTTGTCAGTAAAGGAAAAGGCACTTCAGGGATGGCTTGTAGCAGTGGCGAAGTGTGCTAGTATCCACCGTTACCACTGGTAACAGTTTGAAAATATAAGAATTGAATATTCTTTAGTACTAATATTTAATATTCTTGTTTCTTCACCTGGACATGCCGCGAGAACTCTATTGCAGTAGATCGTCACCGTCAAAACTGAGCGAGAGGCTGTTACCAACTACACGCAATGGTTACGACTTATATTTCTTCTAACAGCTAGGTGAGTATTACTACGCCTGCATCAAGCAAGGCCCCTCTCCCCTCGACACAGAGATGTATCCTGCTACGTTCTCTTGTTGTGTTACCACAATGGAAAGTGGAAATGTTACTGTAGCTTATAACGTCAGTGCTGAGCTGTACTGTCTGGTCTTTCCGCCGCACTCAACAGTACATTGCTATATTATTGTTATTTCTTTCTATTATAATACGATGTGACTTTTCGTGTTGAAGTGGGAATTTATATTTGATTTATGTTAGGTAAGGATAGCCTATAGGACTGCACCACGTATTGTGCTGTCACTTCTGCCTCGAGAATAAGTGAGTTGGCGGGCTCAGAATTTTCATGTATAATAGAAAGCTTAATGAACACGCCATTTTCATTAAGAACGTTTGAAGAAAAGGAGAGCATAATTGAAAAAGGTAGACTCACGCCTTCTCTTAAAAATTTAGTCAAGGAATCGAAAAGAACAGTACGATATTTTCATGACTCGTGGTGCATAGATTTGGATTGGTTATATGGTTGTGCAAAAATGAATAAACTGTATTGTTGACCGTGTGTTTCCATTTTCCTGAGGAAAGAATGCTTGGAATAAAGAAGGCGTGGACAATTGATATAGTTTCAGAGTTTCAAAGAGATGCCATGAGGTGTCTCAAGCACACATCAACACTGTTGCCGATATGATTGAGTTTAGAAGGTCCAGAATAGAGTACAGCTCACAGAAAGAAAATTAATGAGCATAATGAGCTAGTAAAAATAACAGATATATTATCTGCACTTTAATAGATACTGTGTGTTTTCTTTCAAAGCTAGAATTACCTTTCAGTGGTCATCAAGAAACTGAAGAATCTGATAACAGAGGTAATTACAGGCAGTTACTAACATTAATTGCTAAGAAAGATGACATTTCAGCACCACTAAGAGAAATCTACAGTTTTCTCAGGACTTTCATCTGACACTCAAAGTGATATTATTGACACCATAGCTACTTTTATGACCAGCGAAATTAAAGACGAGGTTAAGAAAGCAAAGTTTATTTCCATTATTTTGGATGAAAGTACAGACATTTCTAACAGAGCATGTCTCTCGACTGTATTTAGATACGTTAGACCCAAAGGCGAAATTCAAGAGATTTCTGAGATTTAGTGATGTAAGGGGTGACCGTTCTGCTGTTTCTCTCTCTAAACATATCTTTGGAATGTTACAAGAATTTCAGTGTGGTGAAAAGTTAGTAGCAGAGGCATTTGATAGCGCAGCAGTGACTCGTGGTACATAGATCTGGATTGGTTATGTGGTTTTGCAAAAATGAATAAACTGTTCTGTTAGCCATGTATTCTGTTTTCCTCAGAAAAGAATGCTTGGAATAAAGACAGTGTGGATGATATAGATAGATATATAGTCAGAAGGAGTGTGGTGACACTTTTCAAAACGTCAGGCATCACCACTGCTTGTAGCTATTTGTAAATCATCTGTCTCAACTGATTGATGACATGAATATCATTCTAATCACAGAAGCTTTAGAACCCAGAATTGTTTTATTTTGAAAAAATCACTTAATTTGTCATTTGTCGCATTAACCTCAATGGCTGATAAGAACACTGTTTTCCTTTCATCATTTACCTCCTTTACAATCCTTTACCAGAGGAATGCATTCTATCATGAAGGCTTATTGGGACATAGTCCCTGTATGTAGATGTCTAGTTCATAAGTCAGAGACGTAGACTATATTATTTCTTTCTTTTTTTTTTTGCTTGTTTGCAGTGGCTGACTCATAACACATCTGGGAAGTAGTTCATGAACAGAACCTAAAAATTTTCTGCTTTGCTGATGGAGTAAAGAACAAAACAATTCTATGTAATTTGTGTAAGAAATAGAAATTTGTAAATTCTAGAATATTGACATCCACAACCATAAGCACCATAATTTGCTATTTTCCCTGGGGACATTATTCTCAAGTTAACAACAGTTATTGAATACACATGGCATATATAGTGTGGGATATACTAAACTTTCATTAGTTGTTGATGTATATTACATTCTGGACTCATGCAAACATACCTTAATTTTCCATTTTAGCTTATACAGTATACTGAAGTTGGGAACAGTGATTCCTCTGTTGTACAGCAAAGTGTTGCTGTGTAGGTACTGGCCTGCAGTCATTTATGGTAACTTGTTGGTAATTTGGTCAGTGTCAATGGCAATGGTAATTTCATGATGAACATGAAGAATAACTGAATTATTGAGATGACCTTGACTTGTTGTCGATCTTAGAAAAGTTGTTTTTAGACAGCACAAATTTGATAAGGAATGTTCTCCTCTACTGGTGGACATAGGATTTGTGTGTAAGCATTGTACAAATCTCTTGAATTCACAATTAAGTTTCATAATAGCGGCACAACTTTTGTAATTTTGGAAATAAAAATTAAGTCAATAAAACTGCTTAGACATTTTTGACAGCATACATGAACTTCAGCAAGTAAAATGAATTTGCCCACTGCCTTTTGTCGTTCATCAAGACTATTACATGAAATTATAATTTGATATACAGTACTGTAATTTGCTCTTTTCATGTAGTGTAGTTTCAAGTATTTATCTAAGCAAATGCTTTAACAATCTGTAGAAAATTTTGCCCAGTGATGGGTTTCTTTGGTTGGAGGCAATACCTACTAGTGATGAGTTCCTTGGGGTTATGCAGCTTCTTACTGTCTTGTAGTCAGCACCTTTGTCCATAATGTGGTAATTATAAAATTGTACAGAATTAAACTGATTTCACAACACTGTCTTTTCTTTCTTCACTTTTTGTTTTATGTTGCAACAACAGAGTAAATTCTTATGGTGACAATGGGATAGAAATAGGCTAGGACTGGGAACAAAACAACTACAGCCTCAGCTAAGGTACAGCCCAAGGATTTGCCTTGTGCGAAAATGGGAAACCATGGAAAACCAACTTTAAGGCTACTGACAGTGGGGTTTGAACTCACTATTTCCCAAATGCAAGCTGATAGCTGCCGGCCCTGTGGTGTAGGGCTAGCTTGCCTACCCCGCGCCCGGAGGCCCCGGGTTCAATTCCCGGCAAGGTCAGGGATTTTTCTATCGACCTGAGCGCTGGTTCAATGTCCGCTCAGCCTACGTGATTAGAATTGAGGAGCTATCTGACGGTGAGATGGCGGCCCCGGTCTCGGAACCCAGAATAACGACCGAGAGGAAGTGTCGTGCTGACCATATGGCCCCTTGTAATCTGCAGGCCAGAGCCCTTTCAAGGGCGTTAAGTGCCATGGGGTTTGGTTGGTTTTAAGCTGATAGCTACATGAACTAAACCACGTAGCCAACTCACACCATCAACACTGTCTTAACCCTCTTGCACTCAGCCTATAAGCAGGGGATTGCTCGAAGAAGCTCAAACAAATTTTTGTGATTTTGCAACCAAATGACAAAAAATCAACATGTAAACAGTTTAACACATACTAATATGAATAATTTATGAATACATTTTGTTATTGGATCCTAAACATTACTTCACTGACATGGCATAATGTGTTTCTGTTTTGACAGTTAATTTTTTAAATTTCGTGTGGCTATTTCTAGCTGAGTGCAGCCCTTGCAAGGCAGACCCTCGGGTGAGGGTGGGCGGCATCTGCCACGTGTAGGTAACTGCGCGTTATTGTGGTGAAGGATAGTGTTATGTGTGGTGTGTGAGTTGCAGGGATGTTGGGGACAGCACAAACACCCAGCCCCCGAGCCATTGGAATTAGCCAATGGAGGTTAAAATCCCTGGCCGGGAATCGAACCCGGGACTCTCTGAACTGAAGGCCAGTACGCTGACCATTCAGCCAACGAGTCGGACGACAGTTAACTAACTAACTAACTAACTAAAATGTTTTCATTCCTCCTCTGAAGGGGGAGGCAGGCAGTGACTTCGTCTCTCAGGTGAAGGAGATGCTTGGAGAAGGTGAGGGGGTTGGCGGTCGTGGCCTATACTAGGACCTGTTCCGGCATTCGCCTTAGTGCAGGAGAATGGGAAACCACAGAAAACCATTCTCAGGACAGCTGACGGTTGGGACCAACCGTGAGGTCCAGCCCTGTCCCGTCTCCCGAATGCCAAAGCGCAGAACCACGGTAGAGCCGTAGCCACCCCTCATCTGCTCGGTTGGCTGGTCAGAATGCAGAGCTGTTGGACCACGGACCAGCCGTGGCCACTTGAGGGCTGAGACCCACTCTATATCTACCGACTTTGACAGTTCGTTGCTAAGGATGATTATACCCACATGTCCGGCTCCATTGCTAAGTGGTTAGCGTGCTTGCCTTTGGCCACAGGTTTGATTCCTGGCAGGGTCGGGAATTTTAACCATAATTGGTTAATTTCGCTGGCATGGGGGCTGGGTGTATGTGTCGTCTTCATCATCATTTCATCCTCATCACGACGCACAGGTCACCTACGGGAGTCAAATCGAAAGACCTGCACCTGGCAAGCCGAACATGTCCTCGGACACTCCCAGCACTAAAAGCCATATGCCATTTCATTTCATTATACCCACATTGTTGGAAAGCGCTTAAAGGAGATAATTCTTTCATTAGAAAATATAGTATTATTGACTGGAACTGCGAATTGTCTCAATAGGTCATAACTTTGAGGTGTCAGGCAATCATTGGAACCCTTTGGTCATATTCTTTCTGACCACAATGGTGTTTGATTTTAAATTTCTCATTTTTCTGCCTCCATGGCTTCCTGCTTTCTTTATAAATTACTCTCATTTTATGAAATGTTCATCATCCTACTTAGTTAATGTTGTAAAGACTGATATCTTCCTGTATGCTTAATAAAATAATCACCACTATAGAGGAATTGCTGAATTAGAGTTCCACTCTAGTCCCATAATCATCGATTTTCCAACAAATTTACTTGGGAGAACTTCATAACCACATTTACCAGAAATTACAAAAGAAATATGGATATGGCTATAGTAGTAGTAGTAGTAGTAGTAGTAGTAGTAGTAGTAAGTCAAAAAGTAAATTTCCCTGTTAAATTGCTCAGAAACAGAGCTCACAATAACTGATGTATCTGATAGTTTGCAGTCACAGGTGCACAAATCAGTAAACCAGAATCTTGCCACAGTGACAGTTAAAATATAGCAATGTTACTGAATGATCCTCAGTAGAGGAGAAAGAGGAAAAAGAAGAGGTTATAAGAACATATTAACAAAATATGATAAGGTGTATCTGAAATATGCACTGCTTGTGAATTCAGGAGTGTTTGTGGAAAATGGTATAAGTGCCAAATTACAAATTTTTCAGGAAATGAAAAAAAAAAAAAAAAAAAAAAATCCAAACAAACAAACAAACATGTCAAATGTTATGTAATGTTTAATTGCTACTAAAACATTTTTCTCTGGATCATATACTGTAGATAAAAATAACAAGCACTGAAAAGGGAAAACTATCATATATTTCAGTTTGAGTCCAAAATTAAGTAATGTTGTTTTTGAAATAGTCCCAATGGTTCATTGGCATATATTTCTGTAAAACGAGTGGTGTTCTTTTATCCATAAAATCAAGCATCGACCAAAGAACTTTCTTTCTTTTTTGTTACCACTTATTCAACCAATGGAATGAACTGAAGTGAATTCTCTACACGTGTCACATCCTGCTTTTATAACCTTTCTTGAAGATATAAAAATACATCCCATTCTTCAATCTTCTTTTTTTTCTACTATTGCTTTCCCCATATCTGGGGGTTATGGGTGCGAACTGTGTTGCACATGTGAATTTGGCTGTGTTTTATGGCCGGTTGCCCTTCCTGACACCAACCCTAAATGGAGGGATGTAATCACTATTGCGTGTTTCTGTGGTGGTTGGTAGTGTAGTATGTGTTCTGAGTGTGAAGAGGAAAGTGTTGGGTCAGAATAGTGTTAGCATTATTAATTCTTAACAAAGTTAGTTTAGTAAGGTGGAGCTTCAATGTGTTGATATAATGTACATATTAGGTACTGTGCCCATATTAAAAAAAAAATCATGTTATAAGTACTGTGAAGGAATTTTTCAATCTGCCTGACCTTACTATCACCTGGATTTCTTCAGGAACTATCGGTTTGCACTTCCTTTTTTGTTTTTCAATTCTATTGAAATCCCTATCACATGGCATATAGTATGCCTTTTCTGGCGGGGCCTAGTGTTTACAGTGCACTATGTCTTCTGGTATATGCTAGAGACATTTTGTTAGTTTCATTGACTTCTCTCAGTCTTATCCTTGGCTTCGGCAATATGAAAATGACGGAGGTATGAGCGATGCTAATAATGCCATTCCTTATGCAGCCAGACCCTGCTATGAATGGTGTGAAAATGTTGCTCATAGGGTCGGTTGATGCATGCATTTCAGTGTGCTTGGCAGACTAGTATGTAATAGCAACGTCTGGTTCGGCGAGGAAAGCAACGGAAAACTACTTCTCCTCATTTCCCTAGTACGTCTCTTCAGCGATGCCTAAGCCATCTCCGAGAGCTGATGGCAGAGCTGTTGAGGATCCAACCAGCCTTAGGGCTGAGAACAAAAGATACACATGGCATATAGTTGTGGATTCTAATGAGGAATTTAAATAAACATAGTATTAAAATACCCTTGTGCAACGAGGTAGTAGATAGTAGTGATCAATACTTCTGTTTTTATTTTGACCCACAGCTTTGGCACCAGCTTTGAAGCTCATTCTTTGCTGTGAATTCATATTTTACTTGCACACACTTTGGCAATTTGTTTCAACTAAATGTGAATGCTTGGTGCTTGTATGTCTTTCAACTGTATTTGTAAGATAATGTAATATGTATTCAGTGAAAAACCAAAAAACAAGACCCCCTGGCTTTCCTCAGTTCAGGTTAAGCAGCTATTAGTTGTTTGCCTTTCAATGAAGTTGTTTCTCATTCAGGTACTGTAGCCTTCCAAGAACCTTACATACAACCTCATTATTTTGTCTCTTTAAACATCTGTCACTAGCACATTCTCCTTTGTTAATTTATTGTTTATTAAGTCATCAGGCTGAAGGGGGTTGGATCCTCATATAACATCACCGAAGGTTATGCGATTATTGCAAAACTGCACAAACCAATGGTGGTGCAATATTGAGATATACCAGTACTACTGTAGATAAGATGAGGAGTGAGACAGTTTGCCATTTCTTTCCTCACTGAACCAGAAAGTGGTATTGCAACAAGATTGGTCCAGATACAGTAGTCATTCCTCAAATGTCCTACTCAGCACCACCATACCTCAGCAGCATCCATACAGAACAGTTACAGGATTTAGTTAGAATGAACTTTCAGTGAAAGCTATATTTTACTCTGTCCTATGCCATGATACAGAAGCAAAAAGTGATAGCAATAGGTATTTTGGTTTGTCATCTACAGTATACTGGTATATGGAAAATAAAATTGTGTATTAATATCAATGTATTATTAATGTGGAGTATTTTCTTTGATTTATTTTCCATTTCATGTGAAATAATTGTTACCAAATGAGGTTTCAGTTTTTTGAACTTCGCTCTTCACCAAACTTCACATTTAGATTCTTGACATTTGTAGATGCAAATTATTATAAATGAGCTAATTGACCACAAGGATAAAGGTTGTAATATGATTCAAACAATTATTTTACCATTCATGATTAGTATTGACTATAATGAATTATGATTTACTGTAATAATTCTGGTAATCTAAAAAATGTTAAAACTCTCCAATTCAATAAATTATTTGAAGAAGAAGAAGAAGAAGTACAGTAAGTGGTATACCAGGAATATGTCAACAATGACATAAGTGATAATTTGTCGGAGAACTAGTGACGTAATGTGATGTGGCCTCTGGAGGGGCCTGGTGCAGGTCTTTCTAAGCTGACACCCACGGGCGACCTATGTGTCTGTGCTTGTGGTGGTGATGATAATGAGATAGGGAGAGGGTAAAAACTTGTGTTGGCACATAGTCTACTCCTGTGAAATAATACCAAGGGGCCTGCTCAAGGCATATGTCTCCATCTGACAGACAGATTACTATGAACAGCATCATATACCCTCACTCAATATGAACATTACGGAGTGGTTTGAAATTGAACTCTGGAATTTGGCACGCAATCTAGTGTTAGAAATTGTATACCACCACCTCTCCTACCCTGGCCACCATTCTGATGGTGAATTTTGTTTCTACCATACAATTTGAGCCACCTAACCACAGTGTCAGACCATAAAGACTTGTTGCGTAAATGGTCATGGCCACCAGGTGCACTGTACAGATAGATGCATGTTCCTCCTAGTATTACCGGTATAGCTGTTTATGCCTTTATGGAAAAAGAATATGTGAATGAGAAATTCTCTGTAAAAATTTGGTAACTTGTTATTACCAGTAAAATTTTACATAACTGGAACATTATTCTGAGCATTATTTACATGTACTGTATTAGTAGGATGATCATACTGCTTAAACAAAGCATTTTTGTGTGTTTAACTCTTCAATCCAGCTATGACTGTCAACACCACTTGAAAATTTCAAACTGTCATTTGGAGGTCAAGCTGGTAATATACTACATTGATTAATAGTAAACCATATGAAATTATCCTAAATTATTCTTTTTTAATCTTTTTTGGCAAGTGGTTAACGTTGCACTAACACATTGAAGGTTTTTGGCGATGCAAGGAAGGGAAAGGGCTAAGATTGGGAAGGAAGCTGCTGTGGTCTTAATTAAGGTAGAGCCCCAGCATTTGCCTGGTGTGAAAATGGGAACAACGGACAACCATCTTTAGGGCTGCCAATGGTGGGATTCAAACCTACCATCCTCCGAATGCAATAAAAGTGGGTTGTTGTTCCTGTAGCTTTATACACTGACTGACAGTGACAATGCAACACCAAGGAGGAGTGGTTCGAAAGGGATGAAAGTTGGGGAAAAAACAGAGACGGCACAGATGAATAATTGATGTTTATTTCAAACCGATATGCAGGTTACACAATGCGCATGGCATCGACTCAGTAGGATGTAGGACCACCGCGAGCGGCGATGCACGCAGAAACACGTCGAGGTACAGAGTCAATAAGAGTGCGGATGGTGTCCTGAGGGATGGTTCTCCATTCTCTGTCAACCATTTGCCACAGTTGGTCGTCCGTACGAGGCTGGGGCAGAGTTTGCAAACGGCGTCCAATGAGATCCCACACGTGTTCGATTGGTGAGAGATCCGGAGAGTACGCTGGCCACGGAAGCATCTGTACACCTCGTAGAGCCTGTTGGGAGATGCGAGCAGTGTGTGGGCGGGCATTATCCTGCTGAAACAGAGCATTGGGCAGCCCCTGAAGGTACGGGAGTGCCACCGGCCGCAGCACATGCTGCACGTAGCGGTGGGCATTTAACGTGCCTTGAATACGCACTAGAGGTGACGTGGAATCATACGCAATAGCAATAGCCCCAAACCATGATGCCGCGTTGTCTACCGGTAGGGCGCTCCACAGTTACTGCCGGATTTGACCTTTCTCCACGCCGACGCCACACTCGTCTGCGGTGACTATCACTGACAGAACAGAAGCGTGACTCATCGGAGAACACGACGTTCCGCCATTCCCTCATCCAAGTCGCTCTAGCCCGGCACCATGCCAGGCGTGCACGTCTATGCTGTGGAGTCAATGGTAGTCTTCTGAGCGGACGCCGGGAGTGCAGGCCTCCTTCAACCAATCGACGGGAAATTGTTCTGGTCGATATTGGAACAGCCAGGGTGTCTTGCACATGCTGAAGAATGGCGGTGGACGTGGCGTGCGGGGCTGCCACCGCTTGGCGGCGGATGCGCCATTCCTCGTGTGCTGACGTCACTCGGGCTGCGCCTGGACCCCTCGCACGTGCCACATGTCCCTGCGCCAACCATCTTCGCCACAGGCGCTGCACCGTGGACACATCCCTATGGGTATCGGCTGCGATTTGACGAAGCGACCAACCTGCCCTTCTCAGCCCGATCACCATACCCCTCGTAAAGTCGTCTGTCTGCTGGAAATGCCTCCGTTGACGGCGGCCTGGCATTCTTAGCTATACACGTGTCCTGTGGCACACGACAACACGTTCTACAATGACTGTCGGCTGAGAAATCACGGTACGAAGTGGGCCATTCGCCAACGCCGTGTCCCATTTATCGTTCGCTACGTGCGCAGCACAGCGGCGCATTTCACATCATGAGCATACCTCAGTGACGTCAGTCTACCCTGCAATTGGCATAAAGTTCTGACCACTCCTTCTTGGTGTTGCATTTGCTCTGTCAGTCAGTGTATAAAGGAGTTGAGACATTATGGACAAGTCTTGTCTGGTTACCTGTGTCAATGTGCTATCTGTACTGATGTGATGAAAATAATTGAGATAATTTGTAATTCTTACATTGAGATTCATTCATCTGATGATTAAGATGACCATGCAGTATGTAGGGGATCCTCCATTTATCAGTGTGCAGGACAGGAAACAATATCTGTCTGCATTCCCGTAATGCTAGAAATCATTACATTAATGAATGAATAAGTGAGTGAAAATGTATTGTCTACTTTGCCAAAATATGTTTCATTTTCATCCAGCTTAACACTAGATTGCCAATATACTGAGAAGTTGCTTGTTGTCAACAGCACATAAATATTACACCCACTCAGAATGAATGCATGCATGCATGCATGCAAAAAAAAAAAAAAAAAAAAAACACGTATGTCATTCAATTTCATCCAATATTTTTACTTTAGTTTGTCAATTTCTTGGACTTACTTATGCATTTATTTGCAAACAAACAATGATTGAAGTGGGAAAAAGAAAGTTTTTATGAATGTTTGCCTGCAAATTCTTATAGTTATGTAAGTGACATTGTTTCTGTTCATCCATATCTTCATCACCACAACCTTATGACCTGTCCCATGGCAACTATTTACCAGCCAGTCTCTGTTTCTACTAAAACTCAAGAAGTGCTTGTGAAGTGCTGGTAGGGAGTTGGTTTGAGATTTTTGTCTCACATACTGGTGGGTGAAAATTAAATGAATTAATCAATAACATGTTCAGATATTATAGAAATAGCACATACCATAGGCCTCCTAGTTTTCCTCCCACAGTTCATATTCTGGCATATTTGATAAAATCTTTCAACATCCTCTTTGATTTGGTTGTGCATAAGAACACACTCTGATTTTGCTGTGTCTTATCTCTTTTCCTTTATGTGATATTGAAAGCAAAACTACAAGTTTATCAGCTGCCAGCAACACATCGTTGTTAAGTGGTTACATTTTCTACAGTTCCCAACAACATGTAAACTTATTGTAGTAACGTTTCAAATATTAATTTAAAAAAAACCACCACAGGAGTATCTTCTTATTCTTATTCTTCTTCTTTTAGTCATCAGTCCGTATACTGGTTTGATGCAGCCCTCCATGCCACCCTATCCTGTGCTAACCTTTTCATTTCTACATAACTACAATATCCTACATCTGCTTTTATCTGCTTGTCATCAATGGCGTATACTGAGAGTTACCAAGGCTCTCGGTGAAGCCCAAACCTCATTTGAGAATGATGGAAGTCTAAAGCACATTATAATGTAAGCATCTGACACATTGTTCCATTTTCAAAACTTGAAAGCAGCGAGAAAAAACGCTGCACATATTTCTGAGAGCTAAGCATCGTTGACTGATATTGCAGCCCAGACTCTTGTTCCTCTCCCCTCTACTCACCCATAGCGGCTTGCTGCTGTGTATCGGATAGGAGCGGAACCAGGGGGATAGGTGTGCTAGGCTTCGGTCCGTCAGATCGCCACTACTATCAACCTTGCCTTAAAACATCGTATATACTTCCTCATCTCATACTTCTCACTTAATCATCTAGATAACATAGTGCTGGTATTTCACTCGCATTTCCTTCTACATCCTTGTAGGAAGACGCTGCAGGGCTGCTGTTGTAGGAGCAATGCAGTTTTATTTTTGTAGGTACAATTGCTAAAATCAAATGCAATCTTTCAGGTTCTCTTTTGTTGGTTGGAATCGAACCCGTGATCATGGGTCGGACACCATCACTGTTCTCTCAAGAAAGCTAATAAATCAGTGAACGATGGGTACGGCCACTGTAAAATTCAGCATTTGTATTTAATAATAATAATAATAATAATAATAATAATAATAATAATAATAATAATAATAATATAAAGGTGCATGGCATTTGTGCAGGGTTGGTGGTGTCCTAATAAGGATAAAATGGTGAAGACGTCATAAACACCCGGTCCCCAAGCCAGGAGATTTAACAGTATGAGGGGGTTGATTCTGAAAATTGATCTGGAACCATTGGACCAAAGGCAAGCATTCTATCCATTTAGCCACAAAGCCAGACTTTAATTTGCTAAACCTTCGGCTACCATCTCCACTGATCAGGGGTTGAGTATTGGCAGCAGCAGAGGACAGGGCAGTAGCTTGTGAAACAGATTTTACAACACAACATGCTTCTCTATTGGCTATTGGCTGCAGTTCAAGACGCTGAAGGCTTGACGTTCAGTAAACCTACCAACGAAAAGGGGTAACCTAAGTCTACTGGTAGCCCATGTCTTGATCCCAGCATAAGCCACTGATCACTCAATCAATAAATCAATTGATCGATCTCCTGGGTGGGTGCAGTAGAATAACACCCACGATATCTCCTGCCTGTCAATCAATCAATCAATCAATCAATCAATCAATCAATCAATCAATCAATCAATCAATCAATCAATCAATCAATCAATCAATCAATCAATCAATCAATCAATCAATCAATCAATCAATCAATCAATCAATCAATCAATCAATCAATCAATCAATCACCACTGATCTGCATTTGGGGTAGTAGTCCAGGTGGCATATTCCCTAGCCTTTTCTTCAATAATTGCAAAGAATTTGGAAATACATTGAACTTCTCCCTTGATAAATTATTCCAATCCCTAACTCCTCTTCCTATAATAGAATATTTGCCCCAATTTTTCTTCTTGAATTCCAACTTTATCTTCATACTTCTTTCCTACTTTTAAAAGCTCCACTCAAGCGTATTCGTATACTTATATCATTCCACATAAACTCACCACTGACAGCTCGAAACATACCACATAGTCGAGCATCTCGTCTCTTTACTCCCAAGTCTTCCCAGCCGAAAATTTGTACATTTTCGTAACACTACACGTTTGTCGGAAAACACCCAGAACAAATCGTGCTGCTTTCCTTTGAATTATTTTCAGTTCTCGTATCAAGTAGTGCTGGTGAGGATCCCATACACTGGAACCATACTTTAGTTGGGGTCTACCTCATAACCGTGTGGAGAAATCTGTATCCTTTCTTGACAGCCTCCTTAACATGATTTCCGCAATATACCTTGCCCTGTACTATTCGTTACTATCTAGTCAATCAGCAGTAACAACGTTAATATTACGGGAATTACCTCCAGAAGGCCAGAGATGAATGCTAGTCGAGATGTGATGCACGCCATGCCAGTTATTTCTCCTCTACCAGACGTAAAATTTGTGGAAGTGCTTTAATATACTTTAACTTGCCTTGTGGGTGGGGGCAGTAGAATAACACCCACGATATCTCCGATCTGTCCTAAGAAGCAACTAAAAGGGGCTCCAGGGACTCTTAACTTGGGAGCGTGCGGTGGCGACCACGGGGTCTTTAGCTGAGCCCTGGCATTGCTTGTGCCAGGCTCCTCACTTTCATTTGTCCTACCTGACCTCAGCTGATCAACTCTTGTTCATTTCAGACCCCGACGTTATTAGGTCACGAGGCCTAGGGAGTCTTTAATTTTCATGCCCGTAGTGGACTTTGTCTTTCTTTGGCCGATACCTTCATTTTTCTAATTGTCGGATCCCCTCTACTCCCAGTTGTACGTCCTCTTAAAACAATATTCAGCACTACCACCAGCGCTGTGACAACAATGGTGCGGCACCACATTCTCTATGCGGTCCGTCCTTAATGTTATAAGTAGTGGCTGCAATAATATCCTAATTTGAAGGGGGTATGCGAAGTAGCTCCCTTGGGAAGAGCTTTCGTATTACTGGCCATCCGCATGGTCGTTTGCAAGACTACTTTTTATTTAATTATTCTCTCTCGACCGCGCGTCAAAATTTCGTTTTTATTTTATTATCTTCTCCATTTCTACCTCAAGCCTTGCATGCGGCCATGGACCGGGGGTGACAGTGGCTCTTGAGCGGCAGTGGTCTAGCGCCGGGGATGTCTTGGTATGACCGCGACAGGGTAACCAGTGCCGAAAGGAGATATGGGATTGCCTGGTGGGTTTAGGGAGGTTTCTCATAACTTCTCCTTTACGGAGGGGTGGAAGTAGCTGGCAGAAGACTAGCCTTTGCACCTCAAGTTACTCTGTACTCTTGTACTAGGCTATGTTCCTGCGTTAGTACTCGCTTGTCGGTCATTTGTCCAAACAGGTAGGTCACCACGGGCTGTGAGGCGGGGCGGAGCCTCACGGCACCCCCTCCCACCCAAAAAGACACATACTAACACAGCTCTATTCTCTTAACACATCTCTATTCTCTTTATCTCACCTAGAAAAAGGCAAACCTTGTCGAGCTGGGCTGAGCGATGACCGTCCGACCAGGCCTCCAATGATTTCCATCTCTTCGGATCGTTGATGAAAAATAAGGATGAACGTGATGACGTGGCTTCAGAAACTGGAAGCAGATTTTGTCTTAACCAACATCGATGTCTTGATGTAGAGGAACAAGAGCTTGGATAAGAATAGTGAGTATGTTGAATAGCAATGTGTACTACTATGACCGAGCTCGATAGCTGCAGTCGCTTAAGTGCGGCCAGTATCCAGTATTCGGGAGATAGTAGGTTCAAACCCCACTGTCGGCAGCCCTGAAAATGGTTTTTCGTGGTTTCCCATTTTCATACCAGGCAAATGCTGGGGCTGTACCTTAATTAAGGCCACGGCCGCTTCCTTCCCACTCCTAACCCTTCCTTGCCCCATCGTCGCCATAAGACCTATCTGTGTCGGTGCGACGTAAAGCAACTAGCAAAAAAAAAAAAAAAAAATGTACTACTACTATTTATTCTTTTATCTGAGTGTAAAATAAAGTTTCACCATGCAAGATCTTGTTTCCCTGTTTTTTAAAGGTACATTGTACTTATAACACATGGTGCCCGTCATCGTTGAAGGGTCTGCCTTACAAAGTCTGCACCACTCTTAGTAATAAGTCATACAAAATGCACCCTGGGGTGTACAAAATTCCCTGCACTTGCGGCAAGGTATACATTGGCCAAACATTCCGGTTTCATTGGTACTCGTATCAAGGAACACCAACGTAATATCCGTCTCAACCAGGCAGACAAATCAGCAACAGCTGAGCACGCCCTAGCTATGTCGCATTCCAAGATGTTCGACTACTACTAACATGTTTTCATTCCTTTCTTGAAGGGGAAGGTGAGCTTCTTAGACGGTGACCAGGAGATGCTTGGAGAAAGTGAGGGGGTAGGTGTTCATTGTCTATACTAGGAACTGTCTCGGCATTCACCTTAGTGCAAGAGAATGGAAAACCACGGAAAACAATTTTCAAGACAGCCGAAGGTGGGGATCAGCCCCTCTCCGTCTCCCGAACTCAGAGGCGTAGAGCTGTGGCCATCCCTCCTCTGCTCGATTGGCCGGTCAGAGCGCAGAGCTGTTGGACCACGGACCAGCCGTGACCACCTGTAGGCCCAGACTCACCCTGCATCCGCCGACCCGATGTTCGAGTTCTTACCCACACTAAACACTACAGTTCTGGGATTATACGGGAAGCTGTGGAAATGCGTATTTCAACAGGGACACTCTTTGTCACTTAAGTAATACGTGGTTGCTAGCCATTAAGGATTTATATAGATGTCCTATCACTATTATTATTTCTTTCCGATTTTTTCCAAATTCGTATTCTCCTCATCACGAGATGGTTTGAACTGCGCACAGGGAGCCATCTAGTGGCGAACGAGAGTACCACTAACTACAGACAACGGTAAAGCATTCTTAAGTTCAAGTCATTCAAACCCATTCATTTTCAGAGGTCTTGCTCTTGAACAGGCGAGATTATCTTTTGAAGACGCAGGGCAAAGTTCTCTGTGAAAAAACCGAGGAAGAAAAAAGGAGTAAATAAAGGCAAAAGTGGCAAATATAATATATGCAATTACAGAGACAAACAACTGAAGCTAAAACGATATTTTTGGAGAAAGATAAATTGAGTCAAGTTAAGTCACAGGAAAGATAGAGTAATGGCTCTAAATTCGCAGACCGAACAGAAGACGCGGAGTGAAAAAGATAGGCTAAGTTAATCATATGACTACCCATAACGCTCTTTCCACAGTAGATCAGCTACTTAAAATCACAAATCACCTTTCGCTAGAAAAGTGATCTTGCTTGGTATAGACTTCCGACAGGGCCTGGCAGTAATTCCTCACTGTTAGAGAACCACTGTTATGGAGTAAAGTTTTAAATATTCTACTTATGGCTCAAAATGAAGATTTAACTTCACTGAAGGGCTTGTAAATTCGGAAACGGAGAACTAAGCCAAATGGAACTATCGGGATTCAAGAAAACCGGATTTCAAAAAATATTCTACGAGATTCACTTGATTCCCAAGTGAGAGCGCAATGCTTTGCAATGCTTGCCCAAGGAACAAACAAGTTAACACCATCAACCAATAGGTTCTTAATAGTTTCAAAGATGACCAGATAGCGTACATTACCGTTGTGCGACGATGTTAGTGATGTAAATAAAGCTGGTTTGTGTAATGGAACGATATTGAATCTATGGAAGCTAGACAAAAATATCGTTCAGACGAGCTCAGCTTCAGGAATAAAGTGTTTTATTCTAAGAATAGATTTAGCATCTGTGAATGCTAGAATACCATTCGTTCTTAAATCGGGACAATTTACTCTAAATTTAGCATTCTCTGTCACAACGAATAAGCCAACAGGACAAACTTTAAAGTTGGGATGAATCTTCCAACTCCAGTGTGTACGTAGCTTTTTCAAGAGTACTCAGATCCAAAGACTTCGAAGTACAACTCCAAGCTACAACTGCACTCAATATGTTTAGTAAGGAATACTATAATACCTGTTCTGATTCCATACCAGTACCGTATAAAACCTGGAAAGTGCAACATTTATACATAAAATATATTAATAGTCCATTTAGAATTTCTGATTACGTTATCGGTACGGTAGTAATTTCGACTGGCTGAAGGCAGCCTTACGTACTAGCATATACAGTATATAAAATCATTATAAACACCGGTTCATTGATGAACCTGTTAACCCACTTTTCTCGATAAGAGTAAGAAGGATAAAACTCACCGCTGATAGTGGGTGCGTAAAAAGTAGCGTTTGCCATATTTTCTCGGGTATCGACGAAAATACTGAGTAGCCCCTTATTTCAAGTTTCTGTCCCTATTTTGTAATCGTAATCGTAGATCCACATAATTACATCTTACATTAATTCATGTTATGAATTAAAATATACCGGACTTATGAGCGGGACCGAGAGAGCTGACCGTGCGGTTAGGGTCGCGTAGCTGTGAGCTTGAATTTGGGTGATAGTGGGTTCGAATCCCACCGTCGGCAGCCCTGAAAATGGTTTTCCGTGGTTTCCCATTTTCACACCAGGCAAATGCTGGGGCTGTACCTTAATTAAGGCCACGGCCGCTTCCTTCCCACTCCTAGCCCTTTCCTGTTCCATCGTCGCCGTAAGACCTATCTGTGTCGGTGCGACGTAAAACAACTAGCAAAAGAAAAAAAAAGTGAAAATAAAACTTAGGAGAAAAAGGTTGTCAATCACTACTACTACTACTACTATACTAGCAACACCTTCTCTGTCCTTTGTTGATATTTGTGCAGAACATATTGATGGTGCAGCCAATAAGTTCTCCTAAAGGGTCTGAATTTACGCCCCCTGTGGGAGGGAGCGGTAGAGTAACACAGAGACGTAAATACGAACGCTGCTCGGCCAAGGTTTTAGTATAACCACGGCTCGCAAGACGACCAAATATCCTGTAGTTTGCTTTTAATCCCAGTACCGGTTTCGCTTTAGCGATCCTTACCTGGGCTGTTTAGGAAAATAAATTTAAGAATAATAAAAAATATGTTGTAGGGTGATAATAATAATAATAATAATAATAATAATAATAATAATAATAATAATAATAATAATAATAATAATAATAATAATAATAATAATAGTGGGTGTATTGAAGTATTTAATTTCGTATGATGGATCAAATAATTGAGTATTATTTGGCGTGCAATTTGAGGTATCGTGCCATGGCTGGTGGTAATAGTTCTTGGTAATATTTGTTTCAAAGACAGGTAGCTGTCTCGGCGGTCACCCATCCGGGTACTAGCCATGCCCAATGTTGCTTCACTGTGAGTTTGTCAGTGCAAGCACCAGAGGGCCCTGTCATTGTTGTGTACGCAACATAATTAATTGCGTGTGCGAGTTGTCAGCGGCACTGTAAATTTTGAACTTAATAGCATCATGATTGGCAGTTTTGTGTGTGACCCGCCTCGGCGTCCGGTGGTTTCCAGTGCTTCTGTTATTGTGGGTATGGAATTTTTTGTTTTTTCTTGTGGAATTTATGGTAGGCTGTTGAGGTTTGAAGAGGTTGTTGTGGTTTTATTCGGTTGCGAGGTTGTTATAAGGCTAGAAGGCTGCTAATTGCTTGGTAGGAAGTGAGGACTTGGCGTTCTTCTGGGACTTGGTGGGGGTTTTATGCTTGGTCTTGGTGGGGGTTTGTACTTGGTTGGGGGTCGGGCTGGGGCATGTATTGAGGTTGGTAGTTAGGTAGTTGTATCTGGTTTGAGAGAAGGTTCAGTAGCAGCAAGTGTAGGAGTGTGCTTATGTCTGTGGTGGTTGCAGTAGTGATGGGTCGTGGGCGCAAGACGACACCACGCCGGATCTCTTTTATGTCTCGGCCAGCATCCGTTTCCCTGGGGAGTCCGCCTATTTTGACGGCTGTTTTGGCTATTCTTCTTCTTCTTCTTATTCTGAACGTGTTGGCGAGACGTAACCGCGCTGTTGGGCGGGAAGTTACCCCTACCAGTAACTCTGGCAACCATTGTCGTAAGTGTCCTTATTTTGAGAGGTGGTGGTGGTGATTAACGTTTTAAGAGGAAGTACAACTAGGCAACCATCCTCTATATAACACTAATCAGAGAGAAAAATGGAAGGGGTCCGACACTTCGAAAAATGAAGGTATCGGCCAAAGGAAGGCAAGGGCCGCGAAGGGCATGAAAATGAAAGTCTCCCTAGCCCTCGCAAACCTAATAGCTTCGGGGTCGGAAAAGAACAAGAGTTGACCAAGGGAGGTCGGATAGAATAGATGAAGGTGAGGAGCCTGGCATAAGTAAGTGGAAGCAATGTCAGGACTCAGCTAAGGGCCCCGTGGTCGCCAATCCACGCTTCAAATTTCAGAGCCCCTGGGGCCCCTTTTAGTGGCCTCTTACGACAGGCAGGGGATACCGTGGGTGTTATTCTACCGCCCCCATCCACAGGGGGTCTTATTTTGAGAGGGGATCTATCTCTTCATTTTCCTCCAACGTGAGACTTCTTGATTCTTAAGACTACATTGACTTCCTACTAACGCATTAGTAGATGTTCCGTTTTGTTTAGAAGGAAGACATTTTTCTTAGTGTCGACACAGTTAATAGACTTTAAAAGCTTTTCATCTCTCTCAGTCCAATAAAGCACCGCAGAAGCTGGTCAGACTGGCTCCATGGCTAAATGGTTAGCGTTCTGGCCTTTGGTTACAGGGGTCCCGGGTTCGATTCCCGGTAGGCATGAATTTTAACCATAACTGGTTAATTCCGCTGGCAGAGGGACTGGGCGTATGTGTCGTCTTCATCATTTCATCATCTTCATCGTGACGTGCAGGTCGCCTACGGGAGTCAAATCAAAAGATCTGCATCTGGCGACCCGAACTTGTCCCTCGGACACTCCCGGCACTAAAAGCCATACGTGATTTAATTTCAGAGGCTGGTCAGATAAGTACAGGAAAGCTTTCTCAACATTATTAAAGGTACAACAGAGGACTTTTGTTCATAATTCATTTCACTTGTTCAAAATATCACCGTTTCACAATAATTTACAATTATTCACAGTCGTTTACGCAACGTAAACAATATTGTATCGTTATATGCATGGTTAAATGTGATTTGATATAACCTGAGGATGTTCTTATAGAACGAAATATGTTATTCCACTATTGTCCATTTTTTACAGACTCCAATGGTATTAGGCTTTTCGAGATCGTGTCCCAGACGTCTTCACTGAGTGACAAATCCGACTATCTAGTGGACCATAGACGAAGTGGAATGTTATCATACGAAAAGCAGGTTTGCGTGGCCCTGCAAGAAAGTAAGTCCTATTGTCTCTAAATATGATTACCGTAATTAGTATTTGTAATGATGGGTGAATAAATGGTTCATTCCTAATCGGAGCCATTAATAATAATAATAATAATAATAATAATAATAATAATAATAATAATAATAATAATAATAATATAATAATAGTGTTAAGGTACTGGAAATATTTAACAGCCTATAATTTGTATGTGATCGAATGGTAATCATTGTGTCACACTAGTTTTAATATAACATTTTAAGGTAAATTTTGTAAAATTTGAGTGGATTTCTGAGTAACTGCCAAGTATTATATTATGGTACATGTAAGATGATATTTTAAGTTATTTTCTGTAAATCGTATGAGATTATGTGCAATTGATTTTAATTATTATGTAACATTATTCGCAAGTAATTTTTGAGTTTAAATTTATTTCTTATCCTTCTTCTTCTTTCGTTATCATGACATTTCTTGATCTGAAATAATTTCTTGTAATTTTTTCATGTAGTTGTTTGTTAAAGTTTGTGTTCTTACATAATATATACTAGCTGATGTACCCGTGCTTCGCTACGGGATTCTCAGAAAGACTGACTTTGTGGTTTTCCTAACTGAAATCAACATAGGTCATTACAAAAAAACGTAAGTATGAATGTAGCAATTAAAAGCAATGCTATCATATAAAATACTCGATCAAATGGAAAGCCGCACATTTTATCACTTTTAACGAACAGTGCTGCGGTTAGATTGCGGTGCTAATCTAATAGTCCAAAGTTCCAGAGCTGGGATGACCACGTCGCAGATTGCCATGAACACTCATCTGCCATTATTCCGCTAAATATGCACATTGTTCATTCCAATCAGTGCCTCAGAGTAGGGATTGAATAGCCCGAATGCTATGATGATCCAGTGTGTTACGTACCAGTAGTATCAGAAAATTTATAAACCAGGGGAATGGCATGGTAAAGAAGAAAGTTATCTAACTCCCCAGCTACTTCCCATCAATATTCAGGCAGGCTGTTACACTCTGTACGACTGGGCGAGTTGACCGTGTGGTTAGCGGTGCGCAGCTGTGAGCTTGCATCCGAGAGATAGTGGATTCGAACCCCATTGTCGGCAGCGCTGAAGATGGTATTCCGTGGTTTCCCACTTTCACACCAGTCAAATGCTGGGTCTGTACCTTAATTAAGGCCTAACGCACTCCTAGCCCTTTCCTATCCCATCGTCGCCATAAAACCTATCTATGTCGGTGCGACGTAAATCAAATAAAAAATACTCTGTACGCAGCAGTAATCCTATCTACCGGAGATGAGAGGCAACAGAAGACACAAAGCACATCACGACAAACAATGGTCAATGTAATGTTATTGTTGATCAATGTTATGAGCTTTCTATATTGTAGGCCTACACATTTACTTTTCTTTCGACTCTGTGATTTGTAAAATATGTTATACCGTAAACTGTAGTTTCTTATTCTCCGACTTTACATACCGATTTTCATTAAATACTGTTTACCCATTTTCTCGTTACTCGGCGATGATATGGACTTACAGTAGTAACAAAAATCCAAATTCATGAATATCTTCGTGATCATAGCCAGTACGGTAACAATGTCTAAGACATGAATAATAGGAAATTTAATACTATATAAACTTAGTTATGTAGCATTCATCGATTACACCTCTAATAAGAAATATTTGAGAATTACATTTTAGGCCTTCCCCTAAACTACCATTTTACTCAGCGTGAATGAAATAATTTACAGCTTAGACTATAGCGACTTATTTCCTGACTTTGCATACCGATTTTCATCAAGATGGGACTACTAATAACAACAATATTTGAGAATTAAATTTTAGGCCTTCCCCTAAACTACAATTTTTCTCAGCGTGAATACAATTATTGACAGCCTAGGTGGTAGCAATTTATTCCCCAACTTTTCATCCCTATTTTCTTTAAAATACGACCACTAATAACATAAATAGTTGAGAATTCTATTTTTAGGTCTTCCCCTAAACTACCATTTTACTCAGCGTGAGTAAAATGATTTATAACCTAGATTGTAGAGGGCCATACCCCGACTTCACATACCGATTTTCATTAGACCACTAATAACATAAATAGTTGAGAATTCAATTTCAGATCTTCCCCTAAACTACCATTTCACTCAGCGTGAGTAAAATGATTTATAGCCTAGATTGTAGAGGCTCATCCCCCGACTTCACATACCGATTTTCATTAAATTCTCTTCAACCGTTTTCTCGTGATGCATGTACAGACAGACAGACAGACAGACAGACAGACAGACAGACAGACAGACAGACAGACAGACAGACAGACAGACAGACAGACAGACAGACAGACAGACAGAAATTACGGAAAAGTAAAAAGTGCATTTTCTTGTTACTATGGGCATGGCCGATACAGAAATACCATTATTTTCAAATTCTGAGCAATGTACAGACAAAACTCTTATTTTATATATATAGATTATAATTCATTTTCGCTCTATACTACTGTAAGCAGGCAATATCACCGTTATATATCCCAATTGCAACGAATATTTTGATGATGATGATGATGATAATAATAATAATAATAATAATAATAATAATAATAATAATAATAATAATACACAACTTACTTCGTCGGTCACAAAGTTCTTTGTTTTTAAATGGAAGCAAAGCTTCATTTTATTCTCCATTAAACGATGGAAATGAAGCACTTTTGACATACGATGACTTCACACTGCTGTTTAGTAGTTAGTAGATTGTAGTATATCTAAGTTGGTAACTGCTTTTGGAGTCTTCTGCAAGCGAAAATATTGTAGGGTAACGGCGGGGAGAAAAATAAATTACAAGAGAAATAGACCGAGAAGAGGCTTTTAGAACCATTTCACGCTGGGTACTTCATGCTCAGAAACATTTGTGTTAACTGGACTCCAGCCTCAAGGCCTCACCGCTAATGAACACGGAAAGTGACGAGCTTCACTGATACCTGAACAGGGTTTGTAACACTCACTCCTGTCCAGGCCACAAGCGCCTCAAATCCTGTCGTCTCAGTTTTCTACAGGGTCCGGATAACATGTTCACTTTTAACAGATGCATCGGAGGCATTGCTGACTTGTATAAAAATCCTGATCATGGCCCCTAAATCACAGTAACGTGTAATTAGTAAGCCATTTTTCATTATTTGCTATTTTTTCATTAAGTTTCAAATCTTCTTCTTCTTCTTCTTCTTAATCTGTTTACCCTCCAGGGTTGGCTTTTCCCTTGGACTCAGCGAGGGATCCCACCTCTACCGCCTCAAGGGCAGTGTCCTGGAGCTTCAGACTTTGGGTCCGGGGATACAACTGGGGAGAATGACCAATACCTCGCCCAGGCAGCCTCACCTGCTATGCTGAACAGGGGCCGTGTGAAGGGATGGGAAGATTGGATGGGACAGGCAAGGAAGAGGGAAGGAAGCTGCCGTGGCCTTAAGTTAGGTACCATCCCGGCATTTGCCTGGAGGAGAAGTGGGAAACCACGGAAAACCACTTCCAGGATGACTGAAGTGGGGAATCGAACCCACCTCTACTCAGTTGACCTCCCAAGGCTGAGTGGACCTCGTTCCAGACCTCGTACCACTTTTCAAATTTCGTGGCAAGGCCGGGAATCGAACCCGGACCTCCGAGGGTGGCAGCTAATCATCCTAATCACTACACCACAGAGGCGGACAAGTTTCAAATTTTGCAATCATATTTTGTCATTTTAGCAATTCATTTTATTAATTTTTTGTTTCTATGGCATTGTTCTGTGTTCTATGACATTTTCATATACTTGCAAGTACACTGAGTAATCAACATACCATATTCAAATGAGAATACTTAAGAAGTTTCAGGTCTCAGTTTTCAATAAATAAGAACATGCTGTCAGATATCCTACATACATTTTCATTCGAGAACATGCGTTTGATCGCTGCCATCTACTGGAATGTAGAATGAGGTAAATCTTGAAATCTAAAATGACGCATACCTTTAGTGCGTTCTTGTCCGGAAAAAATGAAATGGCGTATGGCTGTTAGTGCCGGGAGTGTCCGAGGACATGTTCGGCTCGCCATAAACAGGACTTTCGATTTGACTCCCGTAGGTAACCTGCGCGTCATGATGAGGATGAAATGATGATGAAGACGGCAGAAATACCCAGCCCCCGTGCCAGACAAATTAACCAATGGTGGTTAAAATTCACGGCTCTGCTGGGAATCGAACTTGGGACCCCTGTGACCAAAGGCCAGCACGCTAACCATTTAGCCATGGAGCCGGGCTTGTCCGGAGACACGTTTGATCTACTAAAGTTACTCCTTTCCTTTCCGGATATTTTTCCATTTAGGGTTGGCATAATATGTAATGGTAACAACATTCTTATTACAGACTAGTTGATACCCCGCGGCTTCGCTCGCGTGGATTTCGTAATTTGATAAAAGAAATCGTTCTTTGGTACTGCATTAAGACATTATATGAAAATTCCCAAAGTATAAAAACAACCGAAAAATTGAGTTTCATTTAACCCAGAAACTCTATGTAAACCACGTTTGTGGTACTGCCTTTTAGAGCTAAGATGACCAGGATACTGGTAGAGCTAACTCTGGAACATATGATACAGAATTGTGAATGTGAGAAACAGTTTTTTCTCAAGCAAAAAACAAAAAACAAAAAAAAAAAAAAAAACATACGCGTTCCTTTATTTTTAAAGGAGAATCTTAATACCTATTTCCATGGCTGTAACATCTTCAGTTTTTGAGATGTAAGTATGCTCATAAAATAATTCAACTCCTTTTCCACTTCTCCCCACCCCCCACCTGTTAAGTAGCTTTTTCGAAAACAAAAACAAACTACATGTTCCTTTATTTTTAAATGACATTCCAAATACCAGTTTTCACGTCTGTAAGATGTTATGTGTTTGAGAAATACTGTAGATATAGCCATTTTAAAAATTCAATGGCTTTTTCATTTTTTTACCCCCTTAAGTGGATTTTAGGAAAAGAAAGTACGTATTTCTTTATTTTAAGAGGTGAACCCAAATACCAATTTTCATGTCTGTAACATATTCAGTTTTTGAGATGTAAGTATCCTGATAGTAAGATTTCAACTCTTTATTCACTTCCTCGCCACCCCACCCCCGCACACCTCCCAGCCCGCTTAAGTGGACTTACCGAAAACAAAAAAGAATGTATTTTTTATTTTTCAAGTAGAACCCAAATTCCAATTTTTAAGTCTGTAACATCTTCAGATTTTGAAATATAAGTACAGTATACTCATAAAGAGAATTCAACTCCTTTTTCACTTATGTCGCTCCCCTCCATTAACTCGATTTTCCAACGAGTAAAATAGGTGTTTATTTATTTCTGAAGGAGATACCAAGTATCAATTTTCACGTTTGTAACATGTTCAGTTTTTGAGCTATATAAGTATCATCATAAAAATCATTCAACCCCATTTTCGGTACTTATTTTCAACCCGCTTTAAATGAATTTTCCAAAACAAAAATACGTGTTTATTAATTCTTAAAGGAGATTACAAAAACCAAATTTCATATCTGTGGCATACTCGGATTTTGATTATCAGTATCCTAATTAAAGGAGTCAACCCCTTTTTCACCCTCCTTAAGTAGATTTTACGAAAACAAAAGAATACGCGTTTCTTTATTTTTGAAGGAAAATTCCAAATACCAACTTTCACGTCTCGAGCATGTTACATTTTTGAGATATACTGTAGATAAATTCATTTCAAGAATTTACCAATTTCTTCAATTTTTTCACCCCCTTAATTGGATTTTCCGAAAACAAACAATACATGTTTCTTTATTTTTAAAGAAGATTCCAAATACAAATGGTTACGCCTGTAACATGTTAATTTCTTGACATATACTCATTTTTAAAAATCACCCGCTTATTTAATTCCTTTGAACCCCTTAAGTCGATTTTCTGAAAAAAAAATACATGTTTATTTTTTAAGAGATTCCACATATTCATTTTCACGTGTCTAGCATGTTAAGTTTATGAAATATACTGTAGATATCCCCATTTTAAAAATTCACCCAGTTTTTTCAATCCTTGTCACACCCCTTACGTGGATTTTTCTGAAACAAAAATGAAACGCGTTTCTTCCTTTTTAAAGGAGATTCGAAGTACGAATTTTCACTTTTGTAACTCCTTCAGCTCTTTTTTTTTAGCTATTGGCTTTACGTCGCACCGACACAGATAGGTCTCATGGTGACGATGGGGCAGGGAAGGGCTAGGACTGGGAAGGAAGCGGCCGTGGCCTTAATTAAGGTACAGCCCCGGCATTTGCCTGGTGTGAAAATGGGAAACCACGGAAAACCATCTTCAGGGCTGCCGACATTGGGGTTCGAACCCACTATCTCCCGAATACTGGATACTGGCCGAACTTAAGCGACTGCAGCTATCAAGATCAGTCCTTCAGCTCTTTAGTTATAGACCTAAGTATCCTCATAAAAAGAATTCAGCTTCTTCAATTCTTTTCAACCCGCCCCACTCCATTAAGAGGACTTTCTGAAAACAAAACTACGCGTTGATTTATTTTCAAAGGAGATTCCAAATACCAGCTTTTACGTCTGTAAGATGTTTAGTTTTTGAGATGTACTCATTTAAAAAATTCACCCCATTTTCACTTCTTTTAACCCCTTTAAGTGAATTTTCCGCAAACAAAACATACATGTTCCTTTATTTATAAAAGTGATTCCATGTACCACTTTTCACGTCTGTAACTTCTTCAGTTTTTGAGATATAAGTATCCTAATGAAAAGGATTCAAATCACTTTTCACTTATTTTTAACCTATGGAACCATTTCTTAGATGAAGGTCTTGTACTGACCGACGGAACTGAATTACGTAGTGGTATGACACATGAATTGTTAGCTCAACAAAGTGGGGACTTAACACCAACATATCATATCAATAAAAAGTAAACTCGTGTCCTCATCCCGAGGTGGTGCAACATTGGAGGTGAGCTGCATGTACCAGTTCAACCACATACCAGCCCTCCTGCCATTCTTAAATTTCTGACAGTACCGGGAATCGAACCCGGGCCCCCGAGGACGGCAGCTAATTACACTAACCGTTACGCTACAAAGGCGGACATCAACCGTATTAAGCCGAACACCTTCTTATTGAAACAAGAACCGAGACCAGTGTTACCAACTATGCCAAAACAACTATTCGCAGTAGACTACTTTGGAGCTTTACCTTCCGGACGCCGTGGTGTGAAATTCATTCTTGTCTTTATGAACATATTTTAAAATTTGTAACTCTATGTCCAGTGCAAAAAGCTAACACTACATCAGCGCTGTATCAAATTAAGAACAAAATTATACCAGGAATGGGAGCGATCATGGACCTCAATTTACGTCACCAGCATTTAAGCGTGATTTGGAGAAATTGGAGATTAGGCATGTATTAAGTTCAGTAAGACACCCTGAGTCAAATCCAAGTGAGCGGATTATGAGAGAACTAAATACTGCCGTATTTTCATTCCCAAGGAACATTGGAAGTGGCCGGATCTGATACCAATCATCACTGAAAGTATCAACCCCACCAATCACGAGTCTACTGGTCAGATACCATCAGTCGTTCATCTGAATGAATACCCGCGCCGACTTTGGCACGATAAGATACCATGTCCTACTGACCCAACGCCGTCAGCTGAAATGTTCGTTCGCGACACCGCAGAACGGATGAGAGCTCAAGCAGATAAGAGACTGCGGCGAGGCAGGAATAAACGTTTCCATCGTCAGCTAAAGGTCGACGAACTGGTCTTAGTAAAGCGTCCCGCTAGTTCAGATGTATCGGCACGATTTTGCCAGAAATTTGCAGAATTGTATGTTTGCCCGTACAAAGTAGTACATGTATACGGTAACAATTTATACAGAGTACAAAGTTTGGACGGAACCGTGGAAAAGACTTTTAACGAAGCCAACCTCAAGCTGTACTATCCCCGATATCAGATAAGAATAGGCGACATTCCTGAGAATGAGGAGCTGGAAAGAGCAGAAGAAGAGATCGATGAAGATGGGGACGAGGAAGAAGAAGACCATGAAGCAGGACCTGTTATGATAGAAGGCGAGAATGAAGAGGCAGATGAAGAGGAAATTAAATTCGCAGAGAATGAGGAGATAGCTAATCTACAGGAATATCCTTGTAACAAATGTGGAAGCAATCAACGGAGATTTCAAGCGCTGCTTGATATATATTATGACATACGGAGAGATAACGAACGTCTGCGTGAAGAGAATAACAGTCTGCGAGACAACAGAGAATAGTATGTGAAGTCAGTCCACGTTACTGTAATTGGGTAACCAACTGATTGAGAAAAAACCAGACACGTATTCACGCTTTTATTTTTTACCCTGAGTACGAGGGTGATGCGCCGTACCCAGAAGGCTCATTTAGTACATTTAATCATATTTTTAACGTGGACTGCAGTTTGATAGTTCAAACGTAGCGAGTTAGAGTCGAGATCGGAAGTCGAGCGGAGTGATGAGTGTGAGAGAGACTAGCCAGTAATTTTCCACCGGCCGCATGAAGCTACAAGTTTTGAAACAAGCCAGCATTGTATTCACGTGTAAGGGAATATCACACCACCAGTTGAATCTAGCCAATGAGAAGCTAGCGGTGTGGCTAATTTGAATGTTGGGATCCATGAGGCGATCAATCCAGAATGACCAACTTCATTGTGACAGTGCTGTGATCATTGTGATGTTATATTTAAATCTGTTACTTGTAGCTATTCCACAGATCTGAGTGTGACAAATATCTGGGAGAAAATTATGAAATCCAACTAAGTATTTAAATTGAAGTCTTGAGTGCTTTTGATAATTAATTATTTGAAACACAGAGCCGTCAATCAGGCCCAGATCACTGATTGGCTGCTTGTTCAAACGCTAGGGGATTCCCCCTGAGTTAACTACCTCAGGAAGGATATTCAAACTCACCGCCAGGTGAAACGTTCTCCTTTTGCTACTTGTTTCTGCTGTAAGTACGCGACGCGAGAGTCGACTGTCACGTGGGCAGAACTTTCTTTGTATGGTCAGACAGACCAGTAACAGTATAATTTGCACGAGTGAACTGTGAATTATTTAAAAGAAATTGCATTCATTTGCCAAGTGCGAGATGGCACTATTTCTTGTAATAACTGTGTAAACAATTAACTATTTTACTGCAAACTGATAATAAAGAGCGAGGACGCTTGCATATATTAACATCGGTCTGGTCGCAAACGCGTGGTAAACTGTTCGAGTGCGTTTCGTAAAACGTTGTGCCGTCTACCCTAGACAAGCGTTGAATCTAAGACATTTTAAATTTAACAATTTACTTATATTAAATTTAGCACATAGGCTTTGCTATTTACAGCCTGCATCGATTCAATGCTGTGCACCGAGCACGCTTAGCTGTGAATAGGAACCAACTGTATATATATTTGCAGTGATACAGGAACGTGTTTGAAGAAGGTGGCTACACCAACAGAAGACTCAAGGACTGATCTACGTGTGCCACGTGTGGTGATCATGGTGGAAGGAGTCGTGACACAGCGACAATGTAAGTCGCTGGCAGCGAAATGTGACCTGCAGAAGTTAAGTGCCTTGATGTCGTTTTAATTGCAAGATTTATGACATACATTAAATGCTAGTGAGAATTAGCTTAGGGTTTTTAATGTAATTTTCAGCCAGATGGCATTTGATTATTTTGCATTTTATTAACTGTAAATATGGACAGGGTTGGATAGCATGTTTTTTATTGTTTTCTGTATATAGCTAGATAGTTGGGAACCGAGGGAATTGTAGGTTCATTTTGTATATTTTATGTGTGTTTATGTGCATGGCTATGCATTTTTATTCCTGTGTTCTACGAGTGAAGGGTTAAATAGTCGCAATCATCAGAATATTTAAGAGTAACACACTTGCTGCGTTGATATTAATTTCAGTTAGTAATTACAGAAGATAGATTCAGCTAGGATACTTTGTTTGCATGTGTTTTCAGTGTCTGAAAAAAGGAAGGCGTTGCATGCGCATTGTTTTTTAACCAGGGTCATTGAATATGTTGGAGGCTTGTTTGGGAAAAGGTTGAGCAGGAAGCCGAATCGTGGATTATTATTGAAGGGCTTATGATAGTGCACGTTGGTTGAGAATTAAATGCAAGCTGATTTATAAGTGAATTTAAGGGCATGTTCGGAGTGCACGTTTGACAATGTGGTATTACAGATAAAAGGCTAGAATGAGCCCATTATTTGAACGGGATGGATATTGTTGAAATGCGAAAGGGAGCCGTGAATGATTTGTCAGGCAATGATAATAATATGTGTATTTGATAAAGAGGTTAGTCTCTCCGTAATCTGTGTGTGTTAATACCAGCCCACGAGAGAGACTGTTGATGGATCAGTGCACTGTCGATCCATGTAATCAGCTTAGATAAATATTAGCCCTGGTGTGAAATGAAAGGTCGCTTCCGTAGCTATGGCCATCTCCCAAGCAGCTAACCAAATCTAGAGAGTAGATTTGCTTTTTGATATTTACAGCTGTTAGCCCAGCAGGTGGCGTGATATGCAGAGACGACGGTGGGCGTTGTGTTACGCTCGTATGCAGTTAGATGAGACGGGAATATTGCCCGTTGCCTTCTTATTGTGGATTGTGTTATTTTTGCCTTGTTTTTATTTTCAGGACTGTTTATTTATGATATGTGCTAAAATTTATGTTGTCTTGTTGCTAAATTGGGGATACTGCCCGTAAGCTGTTTTGATGATTGATGGTTTTCTAGTTCTATCTAGATCTTCGCAGTGAACCGGATTTCAATTGTAGAATCAGTGTTATTGGCTAAGTTATAGTTTACTAACCTTGTTCCAGTGTATATTATTCGATTCTCATTACCAACATCATCATCATCATCATCATCTGTTTACCCTCCAGGTTCGGCTTTTCCCTCGGACTCAGCGAGGGATTCCACCTCTACCGCCTCAAGGGCAGTGTCCTGGAGCTTCAGACTCTTGGTCGGGGATACAACTGGGGAGAATAACCAGTACCTCGCCCAGGCGGTCTCACCTGCTATGCTGAACAGGGGCCTTGTGGAGGGATGGGAAGATTGGAAGGGATAGGCAAGGAAGAGGGAAGGAAGCGGCCCTGGCCTTATGTTAGGTATCACCCGGCATTCGCCTGGAGGAGAAGTGGGAAACCACGGAAAACCACTTCCAGGATGGCTGAGGTGGGAATCGAACCCACCTCTACTCAGTTGACCTCCCAAGGCTGAGTGGACCCCATTCCAGCCCTCATACCACTTTTCAAATGTTCGTGGCAGAGCCGGGAATCGAACCCGGGCCTCCGGGGGTGGCAGCTAATCACGCTAACCACTACACCACAGAAGCGGACACCATACTTACGGATGTATATATAAGATAGTTGAACTTCACTAGGATTTGATCGTATATCATAAATTCATGTTAAGCACCTTCAATCGTGGTTAGGACGCTCGACATTGCCATTTAACGGATGCATGTTTACACCGAATCTAATCTAATATTTTTGCAACGTTTTCCGAGTCAGTTTGATTTGTAATCATTTTATTCATTTTCTAATGTCATATTATGCGGATCATTATTTTGGAGCCAATTTGAGGCTATTTTCACTTTGATTTTGATTTTTATGTTAGTTTGGATCGTTTATTTTCTGTAATAGATCAACCTTATCCGTTAAATGCATGTCTCATTCGATAAACCTCCATTATTCCTGTCATTATACTTAGATATAAGTTTGAACTTTGGCTTTAATTCTACCCACGACAACCTAACCTACTTTCTACCCACTTGAGCTTAGTCGGATGTTTCAGACAGGAAATGGAGGCATCGTCCTAGGTGGTCCTTACCGCTATGGTACGGTACAGTAAACAGTATTGTACATATATCCGCATGATTTAAATTGATTTGATACAATCTGAGGAAGTTCTTATAGAACGAAACACGTCACTCTTTGTTCAATAGTGTGTAGTTTTACGGGTATGCTATAGTGTTATATGTGTTATAATTAGTGATTTCGGCAGGCAGAAACGCTTTGAAGTTACATAAAATAAATCGATAAGGGATAAAAAGGGGACTCTGGGCCAGGCGCTAATGCTCAAGATGGTGGCTATACACGGGCTCTTATGGGACTAACTAATGGGAGCTGAGCCAGGGGCTACTGCGCAAGATGGCCGCCACGCGCAATCCACCTCTAGCTACGCGCTACGACCTCTGACACCTTCAGACAATAGGATGTTGTTATGTTATGGTATACTGTTGTAAGAGGCGACTAAAAGGGGTACCTGACTCGAAAGAGCATGGGTTAGCGAACTAGGAGTCTTTAGCTGAGTCTAGGCATGATGTATGCAAGTTGTTGTCTATCTAACCTCCCTTGCCCAACACTTGTAGGACACTTTATTCAGGGGTGGTTGGGGGTCGAGCAGAGTAAAGCTCCTCTAGGGGCACCCTTGCCTCAGGTAGGAACCGAGCAAGCTGTGCTCTTTTTGTGTCTGCACTGGCAAAATCACGGGGTCTTTAGCTGAGTCTAGACATGTTATGCGCTAAGCTGTTATCTATCTAACCTAAGTGCGAAAATCAGAAACTACGGAAACACATAGTGCACGTACCGCCTAGCCAAGTCACTCGGTAAACGATAATTTACAAAGTATGAATACAGGTAACGTACAACTTCTATGATTTGCTAAGTGCGAAAATCAGAAACCACGGAAAATACATTGCACATACCGCGTAGCCAAGTCGCTCCGTAAACGCTAATTTACAAAATATGAATACAGGTAACATGCAACTTCTATAATTTGCTACCTGCGAAAATCAGAAACCACGGAAACACATATTACACGTACCGAGTAGCCTACTCGCTCGGTAAGCCATAACTTACAAAATATGAATATAGATTACGTACATCCTCTATCATTTGCTAAGTGCGAAAATCAGAAACTACGGAAACACATAGTGCACATACCGCCTAGCCAAGGGTAAGATACATGTCGTCCTAGACTATATAACATTGTTAACATATAGGACAAAAATAAATAAATACATTTAAAAAGCTACTATTTAGAGATTGGGTGTAAATAGTTAATAGGTTTAATTGTAATGTTTAATCTATATAAATAAAATTGTAGGGGGTCCGCTGTCTGTAATTTCTTTTGTTTTGCAAAATTTTCAGATATTTATCCGTTTTAGGTCAACTCAAGACCGAATCGGTGGTTTTTACGTTTCGTGTCTGTTTGTTTGTCTGTTTGTCTGTCTGTTTGTCTGTTCCACCATCACGTCGAAACGGCTGGTTAGATCTCAACCAAACTTCATATTTAGAGTATACTCATC